>NC_057804.1:331846194-332497707 GCF_018294505.1 Triticum aestivum | reverse complement strand
TGCGATGTCGCTCAGACGTCCGACTGTGGCACACTTGTTATTTACTTTTGATACAAGCCCTTTCTGTGATGTCGCTCAGTCGTCCGACTGTGGCACGCTTGTTATTTACTATCGATATAAGCCCTTTCTGCGATGTCGCTCAGACGTCCGACTGTGGCACGCATGTTATTTACTCTCAATATAAGCCCTTTCTGCGATGTCGCTCTGACGTCCGACTGTGGCACGTATGTCATTTACTTTTCAATATAAGCCCTTTATGTGGTGTCGCTTAGACGCCCGACTGTGGCATGATTATTTATTTGTTTACCCTTCGAGGCGTCGCTCCACACACCCGATCGGTTTTAAGTTGTTTGTTGGGATTTCAGGAGGACTACCGCCCGACTTCCGTTTTACTTATCATGGCGTGCAAATATTTATTAATTGAGTGTGCATTGCTATTTGCTCATAACGCATTCATGCATGCATTTGTCATATCTTATGTCTGAACTGTCTTGCGAGTACTTTCAAAGTACTCACCTGGCTTGTTGATTTGGCCAGATGTTGATGAAGGCGATCTCATGGATGAAGAGTTCGATAGCGAGTTCGATGCCTAGAGGAGTCCTAGTCAGTCCCGTGCGACCCTGGATTTGGTCACTGCATTATATCCGCTTCCGCCACCCGAATAAACTCATCGAGCCTCACCTTGACGCTCGATGAGCCGCCAGTTTAGGAGTCATGTTATCCAGTCCACTGTGATATATCCAGCACCACTTTTATCTCGAGTCAGTAGTATACCACCACACCCCTGTATCATAACCGCCCTTATGTACAATATTGGCGTGTCTGTAATAAATTGTTCAGCAGCCTCAGCTCAACCCTGTAATATTTTTAATGCTACTGGCCTTCTGTATCAAGTATTTGTCTACCAGTAAGGATAACTCTTCCCATACTGGAATCAAAAGATCGATTTCTCAATAAGTATTTCATTGAAAAACCGGTCGTGACATGTGCATGGCCCAGACGCCGATGTTAGCGTGGAGGAGGTGGTACACGCTGGCGCCGCAGCGTGCTAAATGGCTTAGGCAGGCATCTGTTGCGACGCTCTGGCGTTGGTACCGCCATTGACAATGCAGCTGATGATCTGAGGAGGACGAGCAGGAAAGGAAAGGGTCTTGCATGCGTGTATAGATTCATGTAGGAAATTATTTCCTCGAAGTACGGCCTTTGTTTATGTTTCTTTGAGGCTATAGATGACCAACATGAGGAAATCTGTTAGTACAACCGTTGATTGAAAATTAGTTATGCGGGAGTATGGGAGGGGAGCAGGCAAGCCTCGTTCACCGACTTGCGCCTCGCCCCTCTCGGTCCCACCACCGCTTGGCTTTCATGAGAATGACATGTGGGCTGGCCGCATTTAAGGTCCACATGTCATTGACTCATAGGCCGGTGCACTAAGCCACTGAAGCTCGGTCCCGTGGGCCTCGAGAGGGGGAAATGTCACTCTTGCGCCAGGCCTTGTGGTGCTCCTGCAGTATGAACTCGTGCCAAACCCGGAATTTGTCTCTTACTACTACCAATGTGCCGGCCCGTTTATTGCAATGGATCCAAAGTATCTATTTAGTGGAGTGCACTCTAAACACATTATCTATTTATTTTTCTCTAGCCTATCCTAGCCATGCAACCAAGCCACATAAGCTTCATGGGTGCCCCCCACATCATATTGTTCATACTACGTTGACTGAAAAAAGATAAGTCAACCTAAACAAGATCTTCCCGTTTTGTTCCTATGATGTTGTGTCGTGCACGTACCTAGTTGTATAGTGGTAGTACTAGTTGTAGTACAAACTTCGTAGTAGTAGGAGTACTAGTACGGAGTGCTCCTACTCTATCAACGAGCCCCATATGACACTAATTTCTTGGCTTCCGTGCAACAACTAGATCTTCCCTCGTTGCTGTTTTCCAACGCGGCGGGCAGGGTGCAGTTTGCCGTGGTCCGGTTTGCCGATTGTCAGTTGGCTCAACTGCGGTCCCACATGAAAGTGAAAATGCTTGGCAACACGCCTTCCCTAGCTAGTGGCGTGCCGGACGGGCCATGGAGTACTCCCGATTCCTGGGCGCGTGGGGGTGCGACGCGAACACCCAAATGCGGCAGGCCTTTTTCTTTTACTAGCAATGTGCCCGTGCATTGCGACGGATCCAAAGTAGAATAGTACTTGTTCAAAAACTTGAAAGAAAACGCTCTTTTATAGGAGTAGAGAAAGATGTATAAATTATACCATTTGTTTCTACTCCTTGGAACGATCGATAGATAGAAATAACGATTGGAAACACTAGGGCGGGGCTTTTTCTGCCAGATAAGCAGGGTAGTAGCTAGGTTGGCGCAGTGTTGGTTTGGTCACATGCAGTTTGACATGTTGTAGAATTTCTAGCAAGATGGCCGTGCATTGCACGAAGTTGATGGAAAAGGTAAGCACAAGTTATAAATTGATGGATGGGGTACTAGTTATAGTGACACATATAATTTCCTCCAAATGTGAGCGAAGGGATCACACATGTCTGTATTGACTGGAACGAGAATGCAATAGCGCAATAAATATTAAGGCCACGATGATGCGATCAAGTGGTGGTTACAGGAGGCAAGAAGAAAATGCATCCATCAATGTACGATCTCCTCCTCCTCGACTCAGTGCGCTGGGCCACCACCCGGTGGCTTAGCAGCCGCGGCTTTTGTGGCGAGGTCAAGGTGCTTCTCAGCAAAGGCGTCCAATGCTTCCAGCAGGTTGAGCAAGGCCAATGTTGTAGCATCCCCACCGGCCTTGTAGATACCTATGTACACGACTTCCTCGTACACATGGATGTGTAGGTCGACAAATTCTTGCAGGGTGAGGCGCCTCATGGCGAGCGCGACCTTTAGGTGGACATTATTCATTGCATCGGCGGGCTGCCGTAGGGCCACCAGTGCTTGAGAGAGGATCTAGCCATGGAGGATGATTAGGATGGCAGGCAATGGCGAGCCCGGGCGTGCGAGATAGAGGAGTACGACAGTCATCCGCGAGCTTCTTGATGACGGTGAACTTGTTGATTGTGGCAATGATCATCTGGTCCAACTGAGAGTCGTAGCTGGCGTCGATGCTGGCCATCCGCCAGTCGGTCACCAAAACCGTCTGGAGATGATCCTCGGCGCTACGCCATAGGCCGACATCATGGACCATCTGGCACAGCCGCAGGCCGCTCGCGCGTATCGCCGCCATGCGTCTAGAGTGAGCAATTTTGTGCTTACTGTAGGTGCTTAGGTGCGTACAATGTGGTAGATGCATTGGAACGGAGGGGCGCCTTTCTATGAGTGCAAACTGTGTTGCATTCACATCGTGCTACCTCTTTTCCCAGTCCTCCTCCCATTATTTCCCTCATGTATTCATGATGCTAATTGAAGCAGGATGCACCATTGGTCGTTCAATATTTTGGGAATGGCTACCATCTCCCTCGTCTGCATTAAAATCGTATCAGGAACTGCGAGGCCCGCTGTCAAATCGTATAGTACTGCGCCGCTCGCTATACGCCCAGTTGAACATGCCTCCTCGCCTCCATCAAACGCCCCCGTTAAACCCGCATGCAAACCGAGAAACCTACTCCGGCCACATGTCCGTTCATGAGCTGACCAGAATTAAACAGAACATTGGCCGAGCTAGTCCTATCCGCCCTCAGTTTAAACAAGGCCAGACGTCAGCCAAGCTCCTACCGTCCGCCCTCTATTTAAATGAGGCCAGACAGATAGCGGGCAAGAATCGCACCCCTATGCCGCTCCCCCATCTCCTCCTTCACCATTTTCACCAATCGTCTTATGGCTTCCGATGAGCCGTTCTCTGGCATACTACCCGGCTGGGTGGCCTGCCAAGCCCTCCGGATATGAGCAAGGCGGCTCGGCGCTTCACCAACCTCGCTTGGCCCACCAAAGCCAGTTGCCACCCCAAGCCGACGCGTGGTTCAGCAAGTCGCTGCTCCAGTTCAACTTGATGAGGAGTGGCGAGTTGCTCCACACTGGCACGGCGGCGAGCACGGTGGTACAGGCATCATTGCTCCCGCGTCGTACCAAGCCACTAGTATCTGCGGCGGGCGCACCTCCCGTGTCTGTGGGCGCGCTTCCCGTGGCTGCGGTAGCTCCATGCAGGCAGAGATAGAAGCCGAGTGCGTGGAGAGCGACGAGTCGATTACCAGGTTCTCCGTGTCCGCCACCATCATCGAGGAGAAGTAGAACATGGGAGGCAGCTTCCACTTGGGTCCCATGAAGCCCACCGCCGAGGCGATGACTGCATATACAGGTGGTTTCTTTGCTGCTTCGTCTTTTCCGAGGACCTTCATCGGCCCCGCAAGTGTCTGCCGGACATGAGGAAGACAATGGGATCCGCTCGCGGCCATTTAGATTAGGTATTAATTATACCACGAGACCTGGATTAGCACCGCTTAGTTCATATAAATGTAATGAAATCCATCATGTCTATATGAAGATACGACTCTTTTATATGAAATCCTTCAAGCTTATATGAAATCAGTCCGTGTTTGCACGAATTTCCTCTGGTTGGTTAGAGTTGTGAAAATGTATGCCGCTGGCATTGGATATCGTCCTCCGCGGAAGGAAGCGGGAAGAAATTTGCCGGTTGCACTTGGAGATGCTCCTATGCTGGAAATAATAGAGTCACATCCAATCCATTTGAATTAATCGCGTGTATGATTCTCCCTCTATAAAAAGTTAATTGCATGTACAGTGTACATGACTTGCAGGGTGGCTACACTTTGTACAGAAAGTTAAAAATAAACAAATCCATCCTTAATCTTGTATTCTAAGTACTCTGTGGGTTCCACTGTTAGTACAGTAGCGAAAGAAGTATATGTTAAATAATAGTATATCTCTACTCTGTACTTCTCTCTCTACTCTTATAAAAAACAGAGTTGGTGATGATGGTGTGCCTGCCATCCTGCAATATAGGCAGTCCAATTTATATCTAATGGATCCACATTTGCAAATAAGGCCTTCCCTCATTCATCCTTTTCTCCCACAAGATAAACTTCTTATACAAATGCATCTTGATGTTCTGTGCAATGCATGGGCATCTTGCTAGTAATATAAAACATCTAAAGTTAAAAGTAGAATTCGAACTCAGGTCATCGTGTTGCGAGCATCCGGCGCTAACCAGTCCAGCACATGTTCGTTGTGGACGATGCTGGAGGTATATCTCTATGTCTACTACTATACTCCCTTCGTTCCTAAATATTTGTCTTTTTCAGATTTGAAATGGACTACCACATACGGATATGCATATAGACATAGTTTAGAGTGTAGATTGACTCATTTTGCTCCGTATGTAGTCACTTGTTGAAATGTCTAAAAAGACAAATATTTTGGAACGGAGGGAGTAAAAAAACAGAGTTGGTGATGATGGTGTGCCTGCCATCCTGCAATATAGGCCGTCGGATTTATATGTAACAGATAGGAAGGAAACTATGGCAATTTTGCAAAGAGATACCCACACCCCTCTCCACATTTGCAAATAAGGCATCTTGCTGTTTCTTTTATATGTTTCTCTCACAGATAACTACTCATACCCCTCTCCACATTATATGTTTCTTTTATACAAACATCAAGAGATACCCACACCCCTCTCCACAATTGCCTCGTTCATATGTTTCTCTCACAGATAACTACTCATACAAATGCATCTTGATGTTTCGTGCAAAGCACGGGCATCTTGCTAGTTTCTTTTAAAATAGTTACTGCAGTAATTGGGTTGAAGTGATATATTGTATGTCTGCCCCGAAGGATCTCAGATTCACTAGTAGCAACAAAGAAAAGGTTTCCTTGTTAATTAATAGAAAACAGGGTGAAAACTATCACATGAGGTCGGTAAAAACTAGGCACACTGGGTTCAGCGTCATCGTCACTACAACTGTGCGTGCGCAAGAAGTCTACATATCAATGGGGCTATGGAGAGGAAGACATGTTGAGTGTGTGTGAGTGAGGCACATAGACACAACTAGTGTGTGTGTGTGCTTGAGAGAAAAACCAATTGATGGATTAAGATGAAGATCGAGTTGTCACCCTTCTGCTGTCATTGTTGGGGGGGGGGGAGAGAAACACGTATCGAGATTGGACACTCACATATCACATTTTTTTCTAAATAATCCTTTTCAATTGTGCATGCCAAAGTTACACTGATGTTTCTTCAAACAACCAATGTAGCTATCATCTACATGCACTAGTCTTCAATTAAGATTCATTAGTCTTAGATGATTTAACGTTCTATTGTGAAGTAATATATGTAATATTCATATATGAATTCAACAGGTACACAATATATGAAATGGAGTCTATGTAATTATATGAGGTAACACTTTTAAGTAGCGGCCAACAATATCCATTTCTTTTTTGTGACTACAATATCCATTTCTTTCTGTGTGCCTCTACAATAACACATCATTACATTATGTTTAATGTAAATAACCAATGGCACTAAATTATACATTTACATGAGAAATACATAGGCTGAGAGTTTGATCCCTTTTTTGTGAACGCGCCTCTACAGCCGTACGATTGGCCGCGCCCGTGTGAACGTCCAAGTTATCGGTGCATCATCCCGAGTTATTGTCTTTTTTTCTTGGGTGGACTTCAACCCAGTTATTAACTACTGACGTGTACCCTGTGTACACAGTCTCGCATGACCTTCCCGCTAGCATTGTCCAAAATTAGTTGAAACTGGATACGAACGATCCCGCGGATGGCAAAATCTCCCGCCTCCTTCTAAAATTTTCGCCGCCTAGTCTTTAGCATGCGAAATTCCCCATTTGTCCTTGGTGCACAGAGAAAACAGTTACAATATGGGACTCATTTACATAATAGGTCGGGGCTGCTTTGGTAACTTCCGGTTCCCTCCACCACATGGCACCCCATTTCCTCTCCCCACCCCCCCCCCCGCGCAGAAACGACTAACTCCACACCACTGGAGCATCTTACATCACGCCATCCGTACTTCATCGGCCTTTTTATCCCTCCCCTCTCGAAACCCTAGACTGCTAATCCACCAGCGTACCAGAGCCCATTCACTTCCAGCGGCATCCACCACACCGGATCTTCTTCTGCACCCACATCTACCCCTCCCACCTCCCCTAGAAACAAGTAGAATGCTCATCCACCACTGTACTACAACCCATTCAATGTCGGCCTTGTCGGCGCCGGATTTGCTTCGCCTATACTCTCATCAACCACAACGCATCTGCAGCCGCTCCTTTGTACTCCGCACCGGAGATGCTTCGTCCACACCCCCCGGAGCGTCCAACCGATGCCCCCGTCGACGGTCTCTGATCCTCTTTGCCGATACCTTCCTCTACTCTACCGGAGCCGCTTCGTTGACACCATCGTCAACCCTATCGGAGCCGCTTCGCCGACACCATCCTCAACCCTACCGGAGTAGCTTCGCCTATACCATTCTCAACCCTATCGGGGCCGCTTTGCCAATGCACAAGTCCACGACCTCAGATCCGCTTCATCGCACCCTCGTCCAACCTACCGGAGCAACTTCTGATGCCCCATCCACGGCAGCAGATCTGCATCGTTGACACCGCCCTGAACCCAACCACCGGAGGAGCTTCACCAACGCCCTCGTCCATGACCTCAGATTCGCTTCGCCCACACCGTAGTACACCCTACTAGAGCCGCTCCACAAACACCCTAATCGACGTTCTAGATCTCCTTAACGGACCCGACAACTAGTGCAGCGTCATCACCCTTACATTTTTAACCTGATTCCCACTGTTTGGCAAGATGCCAAGCAGGCGCCATGGCCTAAGTATTTGTCAGCTTTAAACCCATCCAGCATCACCTACCAAATGTACTTCAAATATACTAATAGGTCGCTGTTACATTTTATGCAACTGGCAAAAACTACAAGGACGATGTTTCTTCTGGATCTAACAACTTGGCCAACCAAGATCCTGGACTAAGGCATTGCTATGATCTTGTAAGTGTGTGTCTCTCTCTCTTGTATTGTTGTGTGCCTACCAACATGCTTTGCTAGGATTTTCGATCAGTAATCCCTTTGTGTAGACAATGATTTCTAGTACTGGCTGCTAAATTAGATATGTAGATGTCATACATGATACTCGCTGGAACAGAGGTCGTACATTACACAAAATCATAGGTGGCATGTAGGAATTCCACTACACTACATTAGGCTCCCTTAGAGTGCCTGCTAGTCCAGCACATAGAGTCATGGCTAGTTTATGCCATGCACGCAATCGTTAATTCGTGGTGTAAATATGCACAAGGGATATGCAATGTATTATCATGTAGAGATGTCTAAAATTAGCCATGTCAACTTGCAAATAGGGTTACGCAATGAAAAAGTCCAAGATGTATGTGACAATTTCATGGAACATCGCAAAAAAGGAGAGACATCGGTGAGCCTATACAGTGTGCTATGGTAGGTCACTCTGGCCCAGTTCTCTTGCAGGATTCTCCCATTGCAATCATCATGACATGTTATTTGTATGTCAGTTCTATTGGCCAAGTTTCTTAGGGACAGTTATTTCAAGTTATCCTAAGAAAATAAGCTCCTTTGAATATAAGCTCCAGATAATAAGCCAACCAGTTCTTTTCATTGCCTGCCATTTCAGCTTATATGTGGTATGATCAGTGAAATGTCTAGATTGCATTATATTTTGTCATTTTGCTGTCCATATGAAAATTAATTTGACTTGCAAACATCGGAAATTGAACCTAGTGCAGTAACTAATATGGTAGGAAAACAGACCATAATATCTTGTTCAAAATGCAAATACAAAGATACCGTCTACTTGGCACAATCTACTCTGGTCAATATCTTCCATAGAGATCCCATTGCCTAATTTAAATGAAGAATGCATGACCTAAGTATAAATGAAGAACAATTATATGTCGAAATTCAATTGTACAAGTGGCTGGTTATTATCATATAGCAGCACCACCTGAAAGCATCATATAACAGTCACATCAAATCATAGCAACTCATCATACAGCAGCAGCAGTAGCAAAAAAATGTGCAACTCATCATATACCAGCAGCAACTCATAGCAATTCATCATATAGTAGCAGCATCTCATAACAATTCATCATATAACAACAGCAGGAGCAGCTCATAGTAATGCATCATATAGCATCAGCAGAAGCAGCTCATATCAATTCATCGTATTACGGATCAGAATGAAAATTTGGCAAAAAATTAGGGAAGGCCGCGTCCTGGGAGGAGGTGCGGGGGAGGAGGTGCCTTTTGCGGCAGTTTGGCATCGACTTTAGTTGTGCAGCGCCCACTGGAGTAGTGCATATGACGGACCACAGCGGAGCAGCTGCTAGAGACCATGAGAATTAGGGGCGGCGCAAGAGGGAGAAGCAGCCGGGGAGATTTGGCCCTACGCGCCAGCCATGTAGCCTAGCTAGATAGAGCATCATCGAGGACCAGGCCAGATGGGACCAGTGGCGACGACTTGCTGGAGGAACCCTAGTGCTACAGGCAGGGGATCAAGGTAGAGGGAAAGGGGAGAGGAGATGCAAGCGGGCAGTGCAAAGAACGCTTGCGTGTTTGTTTTTACTTGAGGGTCAGGTGTGAGCAGTGGCATTTTGAGTGTAATATAGGCAGACAATAGAGTCATTTTAGTATTCCCCTTCCCTTGAATTTTTAGTGAGCTTCTACCCGAAACACCCCCCTCTAAAGCGAAATAAGTTAAGCCCAAGCCAATAACTCAAAAATGACTTCTTTACAACTTTTATGGCTTATTTTGACAATAAGCTCTGAAAAGGCGGAATAGAACCCGCCCTTAACCAGCAATTCAATTATGCGTGCAATGATGAATCACTCCTGCCTGCTATAGTGTATATTTATGCATCATCATACATGGCATAACCTAATACATGTGCATTTCATTATAGAATCTGAAATATGCAATGTTTATGTTAGTTCATACGTTGCACATGACGTTTAAATACTCCTTAAATCTGGTCAGTCAAGTGATGGTTTCTAAGCTTCCTTCTATGCTTCTTTTCTTGATATGTAAGATTTGCTCACACATCTGTTCAATTGCTTGTTTGTATCAGCCAGCCATACATGATTGTTTGGTTTGGTTACTTGTTGTTCATGACCTAACAGAGCTTGTCAATGATTTAAACACTAAGGGCTGCTGTAGTGGGGGCTTGTATAACACATAGGTGACATAAAGGTTTGGTTGTACACTAAAGTAGGCTCTCCAAGAGTACCTGGAGATCCAGTTTGAAGGTATGCCTACTTTTTACATAGTGCACACATAGTAAATGCTTATTTCATTGCGTGTAGGAGATGTGTCATGTTTCATTATGTGGTATTGTTTTGTTATAAGATCATCCTTTTTTGGTGTTCACAGACTAGAAAGTATGCATATTATGCTCA
Source organism: Triticum aestivum (assembly GCF_018294505.1). Lineage (NCBI taxonomy): Eukaryota > Viridiplantae > Streptophyta > Magnoliopsida > Poales > Poaceae > Triticum > Triticum aestivum. The sequence continues at coordinate 332,487,283 of NC_057804.1, read as the reverse complement.
TTTCATTGTGTGCAAGAGATGTGGCATGTTTCATTATGTGCTGTTGTTTTGTTTATAATATCATCCTTTTTTGCTGTTCATAGACTGGAAAGTATGCATATTTATCTTCCAAGGAGACCAATAACTAGTTTGTGTCACCTTGCAGAGGGGGTGCAATGAAGATAAGATTGAGGATTTCCAAGTACAAGATGTTAGGAAGGAGACTTGCAGGAGAAGAAGGAGCAGCGCTGAGCCTGTTCAACCAGTTAGGGTAAGTCACACTCTATTAAAATTACCAGGACATCCTATTTCTCTAACTTTGTGGTTGTGTAGGGTTCTTCACCTGTAACCAGACATTGGGCCATTGATTAAAACCCCCTCCACTCACTACTATATGATGTTCTAAATTTTTTGCAACTCAGATGTATGTAAACACATTTTAATGTGTATGTTCAATCATTATGGATGTAGTCTACTTTTAAATATCTAAAACATCTTATAGTAGTGAACAGTGTGAAACTGCTTCCTGCCATGGTAGAGTTGTCGGTGTAATAAATGTCATAACCAAACGCATATTCACATAATTAGCCTCCTTATCATTACTAGGATATTGATTACATACTAGTTGAGATACTTAAAGGGGGCTAACAATATTACATTAGTTGTTCCTTTATATAGTAAATGTAGCTAGGCCATGGATGTTATTGAGGCGTGCATGTATGCATGCTGCCAACTCAACAGTTCAATTACTTCTTTGTTTCAGGCATAGTTAAATTGCTCTTTTCAATTTCTTTATTTGTCCTCAGTTAATGAGATTCCCAAACAATGATGTCTGATGTTGGGTACTTGTATAACTATTAGTTAACATAATTAAAGGCCTCACCATTTAATTACTCTGGTGAAGTGTACCTAAAGCTTTGAAGTCTATTAACCAACTATTACTGCATGAGGCTCAGAATCTAGTTTATACTAGGCTAATGATTGCATAGTTTTGCTTGGTCTAGTAGGTTTGTATGAATCCCTCTGCTGTTCATTATGCTCCCTAAGACTTTAATTGAGCTAGAGAATGGCAACTGCTTATTTATACGCAATGTGTTGTCTAAATTTGTAACCTGTCTGTGTTTTGGATTTGCCCCAACATCATGCTCCTCTGTAGAGATAAGAGAGATTTCTGTATGCGGGCTGTACAAACAACCATTTTTATAATTTTTGAGATATCACCTGCTTATGCTTCATAACGTGTAACATTATTGTTAGTCTTGTTTTGCCATGTACAAAAGAGTTTGTCTTGCTCGATTCACTGTTGTAACTATATTTTTGCCCTAGTCATGTGTTCTTACAGAAACATTTCAGGATGAAGTGACATCAACACAAAGATCTGCAAGCTGTGCGGCATGGACGTTACCAAATGATTATGGATTGGAATTGGAATGTGTTGGTGTTCTCGAGAATCAACTAGAGGTGGCAAGACAACGTGTACAAGATTCTGAACGTACAATCAACAAGTTGAGAATGGACTTGCAGGTATTAGATGCAGGAGTCAAGAAAATGAAACGAGAGACTGAGGTAACCATGAAGGAATTGGAGATTTTGGAGACTAAAATTTGTGCTATCTGAAATCGGCCAATCCTATTTTCTGAAGAGATTATTGTTCAAATGGTAAGTTATGTTGATACGCGTCCATGATGTATGAGCTATATTTTCCCAGTGTATGTAATTTGCTTATTGTGTATGCTTTATTATCACTGGTGCCAAACCATAATGCCCAGTGGGTATAATCGGCTGTAATTTCTTTGTTGTATAGTGTAGGGTTATTCTACGTTTCTATGCCTTAGTGTCTTTATTGTATAGTGTATGTTTTTTTAGATGTGATACTATAGAGTAGGATCATTCTTTGAATATGGTATATCGTTCAAACGGGGTCCAACTCACCCAAACGTTGTAGTGACCATGGCCCACCACGGGCCGTACGATCCATGGGCCATCTACGGGGCATAAAATCCATGGCCTTCTATGGCCGTCAGATTGGTGGGCCTTCTATGGGCCGTCGGATCTGTGGGCCTTCTATGAGCTGTCGGATCCGTGGGCCTTCTACGGGCCTATGGATCCATGGGCCTTCTACGGGATGATGGATCCATGGGCCTTCTACGGGCCATATAATTGTTTCGCCAAACATGGGTCGTCCAATTCATGGACTAATAACGGTCCGCCAAATGGGCCATAAACGGGCTAGAGCGGAAGTCGTGTGTTTTATGGACCAACCATAACGGGCCGTTCGTAGGCCATATTTGATGACGGTATGAAAACAACCCAATGGGCTAACAGGCCACAAACAGGCTGACTCAAACCACGGGCTGAATTTGGCAGACAAGTGGGACAGGCTAGTAACAGGCCGTAAGTAACTGAATGCTGGAAATGAGCCCAAGAACAAATGGCACTAAGAAGGCCGAAAGATAACATGGGCTGGAAATGGCCCAATGGAATAATGGGCCATTAATGGGTACAAAGTGATACATTGTTCATTACGGGCCAGATTCACAATGGGCCGTTAATGGGCCAAGAGTTACAAAGGGCCTCATATGGGCCGAAAGACGTCATGGGCCCTACATGGGACAGAAGTTAAAACGGGCTGGAATCATATCAGACGGCCTAGATGACGCTACTGGTCCTAATTCGGATAGGTTGTAACGGGCCCTGGGTTAGCGTGTTGTAAATGGGCTATATGCGAATAGGCCATTAACAGGCTTTCCGCTACCTTTTGACCAAGTCAAACGGGCCGGCCTTTTCACAGTTATAGGCCTGTGTTAGGCCGTGCAACGTGTCGACATATCATAGGCGCCTTCGGTCCAATGATTGGATGACATCTGTCCCAATGGTGATCTGACACGTGTTTCCTCCAGCCAATGATGATTTTACACGTGGAATCCATTGGTCATGGGTCATCGGATCCAAAACCGGACCCGATGGCTTAACGGTGACTCGTTATGGTTTTTTTTACTATAAATAGTAGGGTAAGACCCCACTGCAATTTTTATAAATTAATAGAGCAAAGTCACAAGCAGCCTTTAGGGGCTTGAGATAAGCCCTAAAACAAAAAGGAACTAAAAACTAGGAGAAAAAAGAAAGAAAGAAAAAGAAACAAACAACCTACTAGCCTATGAACAGAGAAATTACAGAAGGCCTTCAAGCCAAACAGAAAATTGCCTCTCATGCTTCTTCCTCATTCTAAACTTTAGAAGCTTTAGTTCCTCCAGAAAAATGAACTTCCAGCCTTGAAATGAAGGTGCAATGTTTTGAAAAATCTTATTGTTTCTGGTTATCCAAATGGCCCATGCTCCAAGTATGATGATCTCCATGTAAAATGGATACCTTAGTTTGTCTTTAAGATCTTGGAATGCTTCTAGTACAGACAAGTTTGGGGTTCTTGTTGGACATATGAAATCCCAGCATTGTTGAACAAATTGGCAACCCCAGAAGAGGTGATGCAATGTTTCTTCTTGCTGACAACCTCCAACAGCACAGTTATAAGCCTCCAACACAAAATTCTTTCTTCTAAGCAAATTTCTTGTGTTGACTCGATCATGGAGAAGTTGCCAGAAGAAAACTTTATGCTTAGGCTGACAGGAACTCTGCCAGATCCAATTGAAATATGGAGGGGTTTGCTTATGTCCAATCAAGACTTTATATGCTTCGATGGATGAATAGTGTTCAGTCCCCCAAATGTAACTCCATGTGTCCACTGTGTCTAAATATTCTGATTGTCTCATGGAAATACAAATGTCTTCCATTTGTAAGAATTCCTCATATGCCTCAGTTGTCAAGGGGAGAAAGAAGAGATCCTGCAAGTACTCAGTCTGCAAAACTTGTTGGATATTCAAATGAGGGTTTCTGACAAAAGAGAATAAGTGAAGGAATTGGTGTTTAAGTATTGCTCGGTTCCATAGATCTTCAAAAGAATGCGCTGACACCATCTCCCACATTACATCTAGCAATAGCTTTGTATTGATCAATGATATCTAGGTTGGACTACCACCAGAATGATCCTATCATGTTGTCCCCTGGTAATTTGCCATCACTATAGTATGTCTCCCAAATCAGGTTGACCCAAGGAATATCATGCCTGTTGAAGAATTTGTAAAGGTTCTTCATGAGCAAAGTTTTGTTGTGTGTAAAGATATCTAAAACTCCTAATCCCCCTAGTCCTTGGGTCTACACACTGTGTGCCATGCAACCAAAGCAGGTATTTTGTCCTCCATATCAGGGCCTCTCCAAAGACAGTGCTTCAAATATTTGATGATCTGCTTTTTAATCGTAATAGGTATGTCCAAACAGCACATTAATGAGGTCATCGCTGACTTGACCAGAAGTAATTTTCCAGCTTGAGTCATGAAGATAGAGATACCTGCCAATCTTTTGGCAATCCTGTTAACTAGGGGGAGGCATTGCTCAACAGTTGGTTTGTATATTCCCAAGGGCAGACCAAGGTAAGTAAAGGGGAATTGTCCTCAAGCACATTGCAAGGTGTTTGTAAAAATTTCTACCCTGTCTTCAGCAATATTTAGAGGGACCACGATTGACTTCCCATAATTCACTTTGAGGCCAGTTGCTGTAGCAAAAGTATTGAAAAGTGCCTTTAAACAGAACAACTGCCTAGAATCAGCTTGCATAATCACCAGAGTGTCATCTGCATATTGCACAATTGTGAAGTGAGGGCAAGAGTTGATGTCGGTGTTTTGGGAACGGGGGTCCCCAGACTTGCCTGCCTGCGGCCTGCGGCGTGGCTCAAAGGCGGCCCAACACGGCCCATCTTCATCAACACAAGCTCAAGACTCTCGCGAGGGGCCAAGCCTCGCGGGGCGGACGACAAGGAGCTTCCTCAGGCACGGCCTCGTCAGGCTGGCTCCCGAGGAGGCGGAGAGTTCAAGGCGGGGTACCTCGCGATGTGCCCATGACGCAAGCCATGACGACCAAGGGCGCCAGCCGGGCGCCAGCTCGCGCAGTGTCCTTCTTTCCTCTTTGGTGCAAGGGGACCAAGCGCAGGCGAGAGCATCAAGCAAAGGCATCCATTTTGGTGCAACAAGACCAAGACCATTCCATAGGCAGGATGGAGGTCACCGTGGAGCCCAAGTTGGCGCCACCACCAGAGCCTTTGACAGGCGAGGACCAACTTTAGTCACGATAAGTCTACTAGATGTTCCCCTTCAAAATGGCCAATTGTTGGCGCCCTTCCCGCTCAATATTTGGGAAGAGGCCCAGGGCCTTTGCCTATAAATAGGACTAGACACCCAGAAAGTAGAGGCATCTGGATAGGAATCAGGGGATAAGATAGGCATCTAGAATCAGCCCCTCCAAAGGGACAACGCACCACAAGAACAGACCCTCGCGAGGCTGTTCTTCCTTGTATTGTTCATCATCAGCCCAAGATGCAATCCACCACGCCACACACTGGAGTAGGGTATTACACCACAATGGTGGCTTGAACCAGTATAAACCCCGTGTCTCTTGCGTTGTTCTTTTCGTAGTTTAGATCTTAGCGATTCGGTGAGGAATAGGTAGGTAGAAGGAGAAACCTCCGCGTGCACCCCAGTGTTCAAACCTCAAGGGTCTGTTGGAACCCTAAATCCGACATTTGGCGCGCCAGGTAGGGGTGCGCCGGGATCCACCTTCTGCCGCCTCGCGTCCCGTCGCGTCATCATCACCATGTCCGGCGACCAAGCGGGCAACCCCGCCCCCTGGGCGGCTTGGCCCGCCCGCGCAGAGCCGCTCGCCCCGGGCGACCCAACGCCCCAGGCAGCTCGCGGTCCGCAGGGTGCTGCAGGCCGTGGGCGACGCGGACAGACCCCAATAGCTCTCACACCGCGACAGACGCGGTCGGCAGCAAGAGCCTCCAACCACGCCACGGCCACGGTGCTGTACACTCGTCGGGAGCAGGCGAACTCAAGGGCCGCGCTCACGGTGGCCCGAGAGCTGCTGCAGTGCAGGCTAATAGAAGGCAGCCGCGACGTGCTGCTAGAGCGGATGGCAGAGCTATTGGGCTTCGCCGCCTCAGGGGCTCACCTCTTCTGCACTCAACTCCCGTCTCAGGCCCAGAGCAGCCCGCGCGGGGGCCCCACGCGCGCCCGCGGGATCCAAGGCTACCCCAACACCGATGAAGTCGTCAGCACCGGGCCGGCGGCTGCACTAACTCTGCTCCCCGCCAGCGAGGAAGGACCCGTCGCAACCCACGGCCCCAGTGGGCTGCCGTGCTACCACCCCCAGGTTGGCACATCAAGCAGAGCTGCGTGGCACGCGGAGCACTATGGCGTGGCCTTCGGGGTGGCGGCCCCCGAAGAGTACGTGCCCCGCATGTTGGACCAAGGGCACCCGCAGGAGGGAGAACAAGGCCCGCTCCTCAGCCCGAGCTGGGGGGACGAGGCACCAGAATCTGGGCTCTTCCAGGAGTCCCGGGACGGCCCCACCGGCCGCGCTGGAAGCGACGATTATCGGGTACCACTAATTCCTCAGGAACAGGCATACGCTAATCATGGGTCGCAGAAGGTGCAGGTCGCCACAACAAGCAGCTGCCCCGCTCCCGCAGCCTCCTGCCCCTCAGCAGGAGGGCATCGGGGGTTGCAGGGGAGGGGCCGGGATCCGACATCACCACCACGGCGTTCGGAGCAAGGTGTTCCTAGGAGGTAGGCCCTCCGTTGGGGAGGCGCCTCAGGGCCTGCCCCTGATGGAGGACCCGTGGTCGTCGTGGGAACCGCTGGCGACCACTCTACCCCATTGGTGGCGTCCTGGTTTCCGGTCGTCGTTGATGGCACTAGAGTGTGGCGCAAGGCGGGGCCCTCGTCTGGCGATATGAAGCAAGGCCGGTACCTGTGAAGAAAGCCCAGTGCCTACGAAGCTCGCCGTCCCGTGACACTCTCACGTAATAATGAGTGGGGCTATACACGCCCCGGAGTCTCAGGGGTGCCGGCCTTAGGCCCTGGGGCTCCCTCCCACGCCCAGTGGCAGCACTTAGCTCCGCACTGGTGAGAAGATGTCCAAGACTAGACTAGGTGCCGGACACGGCCTTTCTCTGCCTTCGTTGCTTTTCCCTTGGTTGTTGCTTTCCCTCGCTGGATTTAGGTTGGATTCGAATTCGAGATTTGCGTGTGTTTGGGAAGGGGTGCTTAGTCTCGTTCAAGCAATCTCTCGCATTTCGGTTATGACCTCGCCTCAGCTGCCCCCCCTCGTGAGCCCCTCGCAAGCCGGGTCTGGCCTAGCTTGCGTGCAGCCCAGACTGCCGCCATCGTGTCCTCTCAGGAGGCTTTTTCACTGCAGATCCTACGGATTCGATCAGGAGGCATTCGAGACACCACAGCCTCCCACAAATTATCTCAGGACCCGCACGGGACAAAGGTAAACTAGACAGTCGGTTCTTCACCTAGCCAACCACTTGGCGCAGGCATGTGGGCGATACAGCACCCACTAGTACGCTGAACATAAGCTTTACATAAGGGGCACCCCCTCTCAAAATGCTCTTACAATCGCCAGGTCGAAAGCCTGAGTTCTATGCATGCAGGGTAAGAAAACAGGAGCAATGCGCAGTCAGTCGGATAAATCCCCCAATGCATCCTCAGGAGCGCCACCCAAACTGTCGCTGGCGTCGCCGGCCTCGCCATCGCCCTCCGCGTTGTCGCCGATGGTGTCAGGGCCATTCACCATGCCGCCCTCGTCGGCGGCCATGATCGCGTCATCATCATCTGAAGCGAAGGCCCTGATGAGAGCATCCACGTTGTCTTCCACCCAGTCCGCCAGGTCACCCCGGACGGCCTGGGGAACTGGGGCGATGGCGGCATCGAAGTCAAAGTGAGGATCCATGTTCTGGAGATGGCTGAAGACATGGGAAAAGGCGCGCCCGAGCAGGGCGCGGCTCCTTTCCTCCACCAACCTGTTGGCCCTGACCGACCGCGCCTCGAGCTGCGTCACGATGTCGGTGAAGAACTGAAGGTTGCCGGTGTAGTTCGTTGCGTGCGGCGCGCCGACGGCCGCTTCGCAGATGTTACCCAAGGCCGTGTTGGCTCTCTCCTGAAGCGTGGCGAGCATGGGGGCGTGCTCATGCTCCAGGAGCCGCCGCTGGCGTATCTCATCCGCATTCTGGCGCGCAACGGCCTCAGCCTCGTCCAGCCGTTGGCGAAGAAGAAGCACCTCGGTGCGGGAAGTAGTCGAGTCCCCCTGCGCCACCTCAAGTGCGGCCCGCAAGGCCTCAACCTGCCACGTTGTTTCTTCTAGCTTGGTCCTCAGGGATGTGGTCCTGCCTTCAGCCTCGGTCCGGATCAACTCCAGCCTCTCCTCAATCTGGCGCTCGAGGTTCGAGCGCGCCGTTGCCACCCGACGTCCGATCTCCTCCAAGACACGGGTTTCCCGCGCAGCGACATCATCCTCCTCCCGTGTCAACAAGCGCTCCCTTGTCTCTAGGCGTTCATACTCATGTGCGCGTTCGGCAGCTTCCAGCATCAGCGCTTCCTCACGCTTCTGGAGCTCCGTTGGGTCACCGGAAGTCTCCTTCATCGACGCGAGGGTCGCCTCGCGCAGCTCCACCTGCCCCTCCAGTGAGCGGCACCGGGCCAGGAGTTCCCGTGCCTTCTCTTTCGTCGCCTCTTGCTGCTGGTCAGCTTCCCGGGCTTCCTCGACGGCCCGGGAACGATCCACCCGAGAGGCCGCCAGCGACGCCTTGGCCTCCTCATCGCCGAGATCGCGTTGACAGCGCGCGAGGGCAACTACCGCCTCCAACTCGCGCCTCTCCGCAACCATGCGCAGGCCCTCAGCCTCAAGGCACGCGTCTTCATCAGTAAGCTCTTCACCAAGCAGGCTCACCGCGTCAGCCACCCTCCAAAGGAACCCTTGGCGAAGAGCACGACGCTCCCGAGCATGCTCAAGTACGTCTTCCACGCCGTCATCCACCCCAAGCAAGCGCCGAGGGGCACAGAATAGCGCTCCCCCTCCGGGCAGGGGGCTGAGGGCTGGCACCCTTGAGGCGACCGGGCGCGCCTCGCCAGAAGCCTGGCCTGGGGCCAGTCCAGCCCCAAGTGAAGAGCGCTGGGAGTACCCCAGCCAATCGCGATCCACGACCAGACGAGAAGCCCACGGTAGGCTGGCTATGCCCCGAGAAGGCTCGCGAAGGAAGGTCGCGAGGCGTGCGGGGCCGCATTATGCCTCGGAGTGATTCGTCTCTTCGACCGGCCTCACCACAAGGGCTCTACTGCTCGGAGTGACCGGAGACGGTGGGGAAGGCGAGAGCAGGGGGATGGCTCCTCAGTCATCTCCGTGAGCCCGGGAGGAAGGGCCCTGCAGAGCAAGAATTAGGAAGGGAAGTAGAAGAATCTGGAGCTGGGAAGGGAGAAGACTTACTCATCGATGGCGAAGTACTTTCTACGCTTCAACAGGCGACAAGGGTAATCGTCACCCAGGGCCTCTGTTCTCTTCCGGAGGGCCTCAAAGTCCACGCAGCAGCGGCCCAAGAGTTGAGCGCAGGGGTCAGCCTGCAACGAAGAGGAAGCATCAAGGCGGCCCGCGTCAGGGGTGTCTGCCTGATGCGCGCCGCCGGTCGCCCCACCAAGGAAAGCAGCCGGGGCCTCAGAGGCCTCGGCCCATGCGCGGCAGGCGGCTGCTCGCCGCCCTCAGCCCCGGCAGCATGGGCCTCAGGGGCCGCTCCCTCCTGAGCGCTGCCCGGTGTTGTCGCCTCGGCGGGGGCACCCGCGGAAGAGTCGCCTCGGCCAACTGAGAGGAAGGCCACCATCACTGGATTCTCGCGAGGCCCCTGAAGGCCGACGGGGCGCAGACCCCATTCATCAAAGATGGGCATATGATTCACAAAGTCTCTCCTGCCTGAACAGAGGTACAACAAGGCCCACCCTTGCTGGATGCTGCCAGGGTTGGGGTCCCCGGTCAGAACCAAGAGTACCTTCCTCAATGCTTCAGGCGTCAGGTCCTCTTCCTGGAGCCTCATGCGATCCCCGCGCCCGTTGAAGGCCCACATTCGGTGAGAGTGGCGCTGGAGAGGGGCGACGCGGCGTAGCAGGAACTCCTTCACCACCTTGGGCGCCGTCACGTCAAGCAATCTCAAGCACTCGAAGCGACGCCAGACAAAGAAGAGCTGGGGGCTTGTGAGCGTCTCCTGGCCCCGGCCTGAATTAGGAACAGCAGGCGAGGTCAGCTTCGACAGCAGGGGGCTGGGCACCCCCACATCCACATACAGCCACCACTCGCGGAACCCAGGCGCGGGCGGAGGAATACCAAAGTCAATCCCTGAGGCCGCCGACTCAGGTGCAACAATGAAGCTCACGCACCCCAAGCATTGGGCGGGGTCGACAAGGCGCAGAGCGAAGAAGTGGCGCAACAGGGCGACCGAAGGGAGGATGCCTACCATAGCCTCGCAAACGAAGGCGAAGACCGCCAGAAGAGTAATGGAGTCAGGACCCAGATGCATCATGTGGATCTGATAATGGGAGAGCATGGCGTTGAAGAAATCGGAAAAGGGGGGGAATTAGCCCCGCCCACAGGGCATCGACGAAATAGGGAACCTCGGTGATTATCCTGTCGACGAAGAACCGAGACGCGGGCCAGACCGTCGTCCTCCTGCATTCATTGAAGATGGTGGCCATGGCCGAACTGACCTTGCCCAAGCCCTCTCGATTGACTATGATTGACCGATCCACGGCGGGGGCCGCCGGCGGCGGCGAGCGAGGCGAAGACATGGGTCCCTTTCCTCTCCCCTTCTTTGTCGGAGCCATGGCGACGGAAGGAGGGAAGAAAGGTTTGAGATTGGCTTCGAAGCAGAAGCTAGAGTTCGAGAGGAGGAAGGACACAGGTCGCACGAGCAACGAAAAGGGGAGTGGTTGTGTACAACTGCAAGTCCGCCTAGCCTGGCACCAAATGAGGAGGCGTGGGGAAACAGTGCCACCTGCGTCTAATCAACCGCCACGCGGAGCCCAAGGCCGTAGTCCTTCTTTCCTCTTTGGTGCAAGGGGAGCAAGCACATGCGAGAGCATCAAGCAAAGGCATCCGTTTCGGTGCAACAATACCAAGACCAGTCCAACGGCAGGATGGAGGTCCACGTAGAGCCCAAGGCGGCGTCACCACCAGAGCCTTTGACAGGTGAGGACCAACTTTAGTGAGGATAAGTGTACTAGATGTTCCCCTTCAAAATGGCCAATTGTTGGCGCCCTTCCCGCTCAATATTTGGGAAGAGGCCCAGGGCCTTTGCCTATAAATAGGACTAGCCACCCGCAGGGTAGAGCATCTGGATAGGAATCGGGGGATAAGATAGGCATCTAGAATCAGCCCCTCCAAAGGGACAACGCACCACAAGAACAGACCCTCGTGAGGCTGTTCTTCCTTGTATTATTCATCATCAGCCCAAGAGGCAATCCACCACGCCACACACTGGAGTAGGGTATTACACCACAATGGTGGCCTGAACCAGTATAAACCCTGTGTCTCTTGCGTTGTTCTTTTTGTAGTTTAGATCTTAGCGATTCGGTGAGGAACAGGTAGGTAGAAGGCGAAACCTCCACGCGCACCCCAGTGTTCAAACCTCAAGGGTCTGCCGGAACCCTAAATCCGACAGTTGACTTGGAGTGGAGCAGTGATCAGGTGTAATCTCATGGCTTTGTTAAGAATGGATTGCAACAGGTCAGCAGCCAGGACAAAAATTAAAGGAGAGTAAGGGTCCCCTTGTCTTACTCCTCTTTTAATGTAATTTCTTTTCCCAGGCACACCATTCAGTAATACAGAAGATGATGCAGTTGTGAACAGAGCTTCCATCCAGGAAATCCATTTCTCTCCAAAACATTTAGCTCTAAAAATATCAATGATAGCAGCATGTTCAATTTTATCAAAAGCCTTCTCAAAATCCAATTTAATTACTAAGATTTCCTCCTTAGACTTATGACACTAGTGGATGTACTCATATGCCCATCCTAGGCAATCTTGAATCACTCTATCTTTGAGGAAGCCATACTGATTAATATACACCATTTGTAGAATAACTCTTTGTAGTCTATTGGCCAGCAATTTTGTAATGATTTTCAGTACTCCATTCAGCAAGGAAATAGGCCTGAAGTCATTTGGGGAAAGTGGCACCTCTTTTTTTGGCACTAAAGTTATGAAAGAAGAGTTGATGCTCTCAAGATTTACATTCCCAGCATGTAATGCTAGTATAAGCTCAAAGACATCAGTCTTTAATATCCCAACAACTTTTGAGAAACTCATTATTGAATCCATCTGGCCCTGGTGATTTATCTGTAGCAGTTTTTTAACCACATCTTCAACTTCTTCTAGAGAAAATGGTTTTTCCAGCTCAATGAAGATTTGGGGGTCCACTGTGTTTTCATAGAGATCATTGAGGTCAAAGTGCATTGAATGTCCATTAGATTGTCCCAATCTATCTTTAAAAGCCTCCCATAGGATTGCAGCCATTGCATCATGATCTGTTACTTCCACTTGATCCTTATTCAACAGCATAGCAATCTTATCGTGCCTGTGATTAATAGAGGCTTTAGTGTGGAAGAATTTTGTATTCTCATCTCCAAATTTAACTCCTTTGATTTTACCTCTCTGCTTCCAGTAAATCTTCTAATCATTGAGCACAGTTAATAAAAAGTCCTTGAGCATGGTCCTGCAATTATTCTCAAACACTGAAAGATCCCTGTATTCCTCAATCATATCCCAAAGAAAGATACAGTCATTTAGATTTGCAATTAGCTTTTTATGACAAGCTAGAGTTTTAGCCCACAACTTAAGTGCTCTTCTGACATTTTTGAATTTTGCATTGATCTTCTTTGCACAATCTGTATGACCTACTGGAATATTCCAAGCATTCTCAACCACCTGTTTAAAAGAGTTGTGATTAAGCCAATAGTTTTCAAATCTGAACACTTTGGATTTTGGGATATTTGTGCCAATTTTAATCATGCAAGGTAGGTGATCAGAAATTGGTTTAGCCATAGGAAGAGCCAAAGTATCTGGATAGCTGGTCATCCAGGCAGCAGAGGTGAAAAACCAGTCTAACTTTTCCAGTAGAGGGTTATCTTGCATGTTACTCCAGCTAAACTACCTGCCTTCTAGAGGGAGTTCAATCAAACCAAGTTCACTAATAGCCTCATTAAACATAAGCATTTCATTAACATCCCCTCCGGGTCTGCTTCTGTCTTCAGGTGTTCTGATAAAGTTAAAATCTCCCATGATAATCCAATCCACATCATTAGGCATTTGTATATTTCCCAACCAGTCAATGAACTCAATTTTATCCTCATGATTGCAGGGACCATAGATGTTTGTGAGGATCCAACTTTTGGAAGATGTTCTACAAGTGAACTGAATGGATAAAGAAAACTTGTTTTGAAACATTAGTTCTCCATTAAATAAAACTCCATTCCAAGCTATGAGTATACCACCTGATGCCCCAATGGAAGGTAAGTATTCAAATTTATTAAACCTCTGAGGACATACTTTATGAATATAGGCTAAATCAAAGTGTTCTCTTTTAGTTTCCTGCAAACACATAATCGCAGCTGCACTTTCTTCCACTTTTTGCCTAATAGCCAACCATTTATCAGAAGAATTGATACCCCTCACATTCCAGTTTAGGATGTTCCATGTCCTATTGTTATTCATTAAAAATGAACTTTATGTTTCTTTTATCAGCAGGGCCCACCCCCTGATGATTATCCCAAACAACAATGTTATTGGGATCCACATAAAGTGCAATGCACCTGCAGCAAGGGGGTACATTCCAATATTTCACAGAATCATAAGACCAGGAAAACCAAAACAACCAGTACTGATATCCAATAGATTTCACAGAATCAGAAAAAGCAATAGTCACTCCCACAGTAAGATACCATAACTGACATTTTAGCAGAGTACAGATAACATACAAAAGGTGCCCCCTAGGGATACCATCCATTGTGCAACAGGTGCAAGGGTTACAGTTCACTGCATACATATGGCAACTAGTTCCCAAAATAGAACAGCAGACCATTCTGCTAACTAACATAGGTTGATGTTGTAGACTCATCATCACACAGGCCTTGACTGGACTGCATCTCATGTGGCCTTGGACACCTTGGCCACATCTTCCTGCCCCTTCTTCTTAGGTTTCTTTGACAGTTTTTCTTGTAGCTCATCCTCAGCAACCTCAGTTTCCACCATAGGTTCTTTATCTCTCCTTTTTCTTGATATAGCCTCTCCAAGTGGCAGGACTTTATTTGGAGACAGTTGTTGCAGAGGACTACTTGCCCCAGTGGAAGAATGAGCAGTAGGACTAATACCTTCATTTTCCTTGCCCAGTCCCAGGAGAAAATCTTTGCAGGTGGGTGCTGGAATTTCAATTTTGAAAGTGGGTGTATCTCCTTGGGTTGTTGGTGCAAAGTGTTGCACACATAATCCAAGCCCTTCTTTAGGGTTTGCTTCAGATGAGGAACCAATGTGAGGGACTAGAACATCTGCCTTGCCCTTGATATCTAAAATAAGAATTTGATGTGTAGGGATAGCAGCCTCAGCATTAACACTGTCAGCAACAACATATGGTACTGCACTATTTTCAGCAGGAGGAATTTCCTTCATATTCTCATGTTGTTTGTCTATGTCCAAGATGGGTACAGAATTGCCAGTAACTTTAGTGACTCTGACAGCAGTGAGCATATCAGAAGTGGGAACTGGCTGTAGATATTGTTGGGCTTCAGCAACCACATTCAGAGACATATCAGCATGCTGCAATCTCACATTCTGCTGTGGATCCTCATTGTGCTGCAGCACCTGCAAATCCTCATCTTATCCCACAGCATTATAAGCCATGGCAATGTTAAGTATCCCTTGACCAATTGGAGGGACTCGCACACCTTGGTTGACTTCTTCACTGGCTGAGTGAGTCAAGGAAAGTAAGCCATCAGAAAGAGGTACAGTTGTGGTAATGCTGCTGTTGGGTGCCCCATCTTCTGGCAGAGCTGGAATCTAAGTTTGAGGCTGTTGAGGTAGAACAGGTGCTGGTTGTGGGAAAGCCCAGTGATCCCCTTGCTTTGCTTGCTCTTCCCAATCATCCCAGTCTTCATTAGGAGCATGCAAATTGTGACCAGGTAGTGGTTGGAAACCAGGGAAATCATTAGCATGCTGAGGGACAGGGTGTGGGTCCACACCATCAGGTGGAAATGGGTCTTCATCAGCAGGTCCACCACCCAACATTTCCTCAAGAAGAACTACAACAGAGCAGGTCCAAGATTCCTCCTCAAATTGTTCTCCTTCAGACCATCTAATACTCTTGGGGATGTCACCAAGCTCTGCGACTCTAGCCTTGACCAGTATCTTACCCTTCAATGCATCCTCTCTTTCCCAACTAATGATCTTACCCCACTTGGAAATCGCAGAAGCTATATCTTCAGAGTTACAGAAATCAAACGGGACCCCCACAAACAGCAACCAACAAGTTCTGTTGAAATGAACTCTGCGCCAGTTTCTACCTTGATTGTGTTTCGTAAGTGAAATAAAAACATCACCAAATGCATGCGGGCCCTGCTGAATGAGCCTATCTCTATCTCTAACATGTGTGAACTTGACATAGGCTTCCCCAAAAGGGCATGGCTGGATTTCTGTAAACCCAACTTGCTCAACTCCCTGAAGAAACTCCTCTAGAACTTCACGCACATTTGGAAAGAATACCTCGTTGGGATGCGGGAAGATGCTGGCAATCGCCCATTCTTCGTGCCTTCTCGGGCGATGAGGGACAATCGCGTGAGAAACTCCATTGCGACCCTCAATCGCCTGAATCTGAAAACCACGCGGGATGAAAGGTTGAGGGTCTATGGGTATATTGGCCATCGATGATGACTCTGGCAAGGTGGTGAATAGAGCCCCGTCCAACAACAATGGCTGCGGGGTGAGCTTGTCGAGGCTGAAGCAGAGGTGGCAGCAGAGTAGGAAAGTGAAGTGGAATGCGAGGAGGCAAGCGACGGTCTCGGCTGGAAGTTTGGGAAAAAATCCTTGACCAGCTCCTTAAATTAAGGCACCTGCCGAGTCTGTGTCGCTGGTCCATGACACCGAAACCAAGACTCCACTTCACCCTCGGCCCAGGCCTCTTCTGGTGGGCTCGGCAAAGAGTTAAAAGAAATAAAGGGCCAGAGCCCAGGAAAATTAGGGGTAGTGCAAAAACGGGCCATGTGACCATTGGCCCCGCATGCATGGCAGATCATGTGATTACGTGCAAATGGACGTTGCATGACCTGGCGCTCCATCTGGGGCCTGACTTGACCAGGGTTAAGGTGCAATGAATTATTGTTATTACCTTGATTAGAGCCCTCTGAATGCGCCTTGATAATCGCTCGAAAACTGATCTGCCATCCCTAACCACCGGGGAATAGCTCCGGTGATCACCGGAGTGAGGAAAAATGGCCTTGCCGGACCTACCCACTAAGGTCCATTCTTTGTCAAGCTTAGCATAGTACGGAGCCTCTTCACGTTGCCAATTCGGGCCACCAAAGTTCCAGAGGTTAAAAACCAACTCAAAATCCTTCTCAACAATTTTACCCGCATTATAGATCTCAAAACCCACTGCTTTAGAAGCAACCGAGAACTTGAACGACCTATCCTTCACGAAGCGAACACGAAATCCTTGGGCATAGCCCCCAAACATGGCAAGAAGAGAAACACTAACCATGTGCACATTAAGCCTGAAAGAAGCACGGGTAAATGAAACCACCATGGTGAACTCCTTTTGACGAAAACCCGGAGAGAAAACCACCGGGTGACCAAACTTGGCCTTCATATCCGCTTGAAACTTCTTCCCACGATCAAAGTTAAGGGCATAGGGCACCATCTTGAGGAGAGGGGTGGCTACCAGGGCCCGAGTGGCCACTGGTAGGGAGAGTGTGGCCGCTGGGGCCGGAGTGGCCACCGGCGCAAGGTTGGAGGAGCTAGGTGGGAGGAGCTAGGTTGGGGAGGTGGTTCCCTATCACTTGGTATAGAGGTCTATCGATCGATGTGTGCCGGAAAGAAGGAGCCGGGGGGGCCTACACACACCATGGGTGAACGACCTAAAGAGAAACAAATGTGCGCGATGGAGGGGACGTTATGGGAGGGTGAGAGGGGGGGCGGGAGTGTGCATGCACGATAGAAAGTTAGCGCTAGCTAGATACAAAGAGAAGAGGATCATGAAGGTGTAAAAGACGAATAGAGATCGTAATTCATTATAAAAAAGTGGATTCAGATATTTGAAGAAGATATCATAGTGTTTTAAACCGACATATGCATGAATGAATATGTATAACGGTGATACGCATGGTGTAGTTATGAACATGTTATACTACATATAATATTATATATATATATATATATATATAGAGAGAGAGAGAGACGGTCTATTCTCCTAATATTAGCAGAATAACTATTCTGATAACACTTCCACACTGCATGCTCAATGCAAGTGCACGTCGTTCTTTAAACCAAGTGTGCTGCAGTACTCACACGAGTGAACTTCTCGTCGGAAAAAACTGCACGCGTTATTTTTTGGTACTGTTTTTGCTCTAGTTTTTGAACCGTTTATCGGAACGAGGCATGTAATATAGCATTGAAAAGCTATGGATTAGGCGCAACTTCGACCTGTTGAACACTTTTCGAGATTCCACACGGTTTGAGAGTAGTTTTGAAAATGGTGCGGCCCATGACGAGTGGCAGCGAGCGTTTTTTCGCGATTTCTTCTAAACCGCTCGTCGGAACGAAGCAAATGATACATTGCTGGAAAGATATTGTCGAGGCGCATCTTTTTTATATCTATCATTTTCTCTAATTCGTTACAGTTTAAGAGAAGTTTCAAATTTACTAAATCGCGAAATTACATTTTTTTTTTAAATTTTTACAATTTTTGATACTGTTTTCACTCTAGTTTTTGAACCGTTTTTTGAAACGAGGCGTGTAATACATTGTTGGAAAGCTATGCACAAGGCACAACTTTTATATGTAGAAATGGTTTTGAGATTCCTTACGGTTTTAATTTAATTTTGAAAATCGTGCGACGGATGACGAGTGGCAGCGGCCGTTTTTCGCAAAAAGAAATTACAAACCGTTTGTCAAAATGATTCAAATGATATGCCGTTGGAAAGATATCGACGTGACGCAACTTTTTCATGTAGAACACTCTCTCAAATTTGTTACGGTTTAAGAGCACTTTTAAATTTACCGAAATGCAGACACTCTGTTTTTCGCGACACCCAAATCGATGTGGGTACTTCATCTGACTGAAAACCGCACTGCATCGGACGAAAAACCGCACTGCATCAGACGTGTTAGAGAACTGCATGGTTTATTTTATTCGAACGTAATTTTTTTCAAGGACAAGAAAGTAGAGTGCACTTTCACATCGGATGTAAATGAACCACAACACTATCAAGAAGTGAACAACATTACTTTTTTCGCTTCCGTAGCAATTTTTTTGCACTTACGGGATGAACAACATCATACGTCCGACCGCACTGTTTGAGACTGAAAGCCGCACTGCATCGGACGGGCAAGCGAGCTGCATAATTTCTTTTGTCGGACGTAAATTTTCTAAGACGAGAAAGTGGACCACACTCCACGTCAGGCGTAGGTGATCCGCAACACCATCGAGAAGCGAACTGTGGCACTACCGAAAGTGAACCTCATCAGTTTTTGATGTCTTTTTTCATACTTATTTTTTTACGCACGTAGACCAAGCAAGTAGACCACACTCCACATGGACTCATCTCGACTACATGATCAATGTTTGTGAGCTGCATGAATGGGGCAAGAAAACTGCATTAAAAATTACATTGCATGGAAAGAATGTTATCTCCCACCAACATTCTTTGAATAAATTAACAAACAAGTTAACCGCACAAAATAAAAACAAAGTAATCATTGTGGTTCACTGTTTGTTATCCTTGTCGCTCATTCTACTGTTTATTGCAGGAGAAAACTAGGAACAAAAAAGATAGACCAAAGTGCACTAAACCGCCTGGGACACGTTTTCGAGCTGCACCGCAGCGGATGACCAGCTGATCCATGAAGGAGAGCACACTAGGGCAGTGCACTTCTCTCCCGCCGCCAGGGAACCGCAACAAGTTGAGCAGAGAGCTGCTTCTGGAGGCTCGTTGACGCCAGCATACACACATTTGAATTTCACACCGCACTGCATCGGCAAAATCTGAACATTTTTTTCTGAACTAAAGGTCAACGCTCCACTAGCTGAAGGAATTACATGAGCTGCATCGCCACCACAATCGTGCTGCACCCGCGCGCATGCCGTACTGCATTACCATGCTGCCCTAGCAAGGATCCATGACAGAGGGATGGTTGAGATCCAATGGGTACAGCCCGTGCTCACTGGGAGGCGCTCCTTGGGCTCGGCTGCAGAGAAGATCGAGAGAGGAAGGTAGGTGGCCTCCTGGTGCCTGCATATCATGGTGGTGGGTGAGATGGAGAAGGGGGCATGTGGTGGGAGGGGAGGAGGAGGAGGAGGGGTGGCCATGGCTTAGCCTTACCGGTGATGGATCTGTCCGGTAGACGCAAGGTGGAGCTCCTCCCGCTCCATCTAGCCTCGGAGAGTCAAAGGGGGAAGCAGAGCGCAGAGCCTGCAATGCCTCCAGGGCGGCACCGCGGCAAGGATTCTGGGGTTCGGGGCGCCGGTTGCGGGACTCACTGGATCCACGCGGGGCGGGGTCGGGGAAGGCCACCGTGTGGGGAGATTACGGCAACCCTTGGCGGCGCAGGGCTGGGGGCGGCCGCTCGAAATTCCTCGGCTGCGGGGGAACATGGCCGGCTGAATCTGATAGGGCGACTACTAGATCAATGTGCCAGAGTGCTATACGGAGGTGGATGCACCTCCTACACCCTAGCTCGCCGATGGAAGCCTGGCGGATCACACCCTCCCCGTGGTAGTAGGTAGCAGCGGTGGCGGGCAGGAGGAGCTACTGTGTTGGCGTGGGGCGGGAGGTGGTGCGATGGCATGCGTGGGAGGCGGTGCGGCGGTGCAGGGAGGAAGGGGGTCCGGCGGCACGGGGGAGGGAGGTGGTGCAACGGCGGGGTGGGAGGTGGTGCGGCGGCGGGGTGGGTTGAGGACCAGAGAAGAGGGGAGTGGGGAGTGGGCGATAGGATTAGGTGGGGGTAGGGGGTTTGTTCAGTGCAGTTCTGTCATCATTAGTTTGTAGCTACCTGTGCGGTTCGTAGGTGTTAGCAGAATAATATTTAAGTGTGCAGAATAAGGTCTTAAGGGTGTTATCATAATAGACACGCACACACACACACACACACACACACACACACACACACACACACACATATATATATATATATATATATATATATATATATATATATATAAACAGAGTTGGTGATGATGGTGTGCCAGCCGTCCTCCAATATAGGCCGTCCGATTTATATCTAATGGATAGGAAGGAAGCTATGGCAATTTCTAAAAAAGATACCCACACCCCTCTCCATATTTGCAAATAAGGCATTCCCTCGTTCATCCTTTTCTCCCACAAGATAAACTACTCATACAAATGTATCTTGATGTTCCATGCAACGCATGGGCATCTTGCTAGTACTACATATAATATATAGAACATTGATTATAATTTGTGATATTGTGTGGATTTTGCAGCTCGGGTCTAAATACTTGTCATAATGTAGGGGGCGGGGCACTATACCTTGTGTGATAAACATGGTGTACGTATGGAACATGGTTTAGATTATGAGTATCTAGTTAGTACATCAAATGTACTATTATTTGGAATCAACATTAATTGTGTTCAAAAAAATTGAATTCGATTTCATATCTATCTCTATAGTAATCATGTGGTGTGTTGTTAAGATAATACATGAATGATGGTTTAAGTTGGCAACGATCATGATTGTAGATTCTTATTCATATAGAGAAACAAATTCAAATTTTGTTCGAATTGAGGTGGGAGTATAGACATTCGGAATGCACTAAAATGTTGGTATGAGTAGGTTACATGCATTATATAAAGAGCAAAAAAATTTAATTGGACATAACATGGATTCATACGTAGCTTTGAATAGCATTTCTATAGTAAAATGGGATAAGTTTATGTGGTGTGAATAGCTTTTTTTCTCGTTGAGGGAAGTGCGAAATGATTTGGTACATACAATATTACACGTTATGCTTGTCTTTTAAATTCAACCCGCGCCTTGTTATATCCCGAAATTTGAGATAGCGTGCTCTCAAAACCCGCGCCTTCACAACCCACGCCTTGCTATCCCGAAATTACAACGCACGCGAAAACTCCCTCCAGCTGCCAAATCCCAACACGTGAAATCCCTCTTCTAACCCTGAGCCGAACGGGCCGCTAGTTCAAATCGGTGGGGGTACTTTTGTAACATACCCTACATTTTGGACAAGTGCGTCCCTAAGTCATTGTTCCTTCTCCCATCGCTTCCTCTTCGCCATTTGAAATCCCAGGCCACCATAACCTCTCTGCTCCAGCCGCGAAACCCCACGCTCCTCCGTCCGCCACCTCACCGCTGCCCAGCCGGAGCCTCTTCCCCGATGATGTCGTCCACTTCAACAGCTCGATGTCCCTCATGCACCTCCCCGGATGAGGATCCGTTGTCCCGCTGGATCAGCCGCCCCGTCCTCGGCCTCCAAGGAGCTGCTTCGACAATCACCTCGTCCATCGCGGCTGCTCCATCCGCACAGCGCCAGCTTAACCTGTTCCACTTGAACCGCAGCATCCTCACCAACTCCTCGGACAAAGCCGTGGCCTACTCGGCGCCACCAAAGTGGTTGTACACTCATCGCATCGCACCTTCTCGTTAACTCGACCTCCCGGTGCCGACGATGCTCCATCTCGCACCCCCATGGCGCGGCTGAGGGAGTTTTGGATTATGGGGTCCTCGGAGAGCCGGCCTGTGTGATATGGGCCGGATTGATGGGCCATGAAGATACAGAACTGAAGGCTTTATCCTATGTCCGGATGGGAGTCTCCTTTGCCTAGACGGCAAGTTTGGCGTCCGGGTGTGTAGTTTCCTTCCTCTATAAACCGACTTTGTACACCCCTGGTCCCCTCTGGTGCCTATATAAACCAGAGGGTTTAGTCTTTAGGGACAATCACAATCATACATGCTAGACATCTAGGGTTTAGCCATTACGATCTCGAGGTAGATCAATCCTTGTAACCCCTATACTCATCATAGTCAATCAAGTAGGAAGTAGGGTATTACCTCCAACGAGAGGGCCCGAACCTGGGTAAACTTCATGTCCCCTGCCTCCTTGTTACCTTCGATCCTTAGACGCACAGTTCGGGACCCCCCTACCTGAGATCTGCCAGTTTTGAAACCGACATTGGTGCTTTCATTGAGAGTTCCTCTGTGCCGTCGACCGAAGGTGTCACAACCCTAGTCAGTGCCTGCATTAGAGTGACTGCATCATGTTTACTTTGTTCAGAAAGATAAAATGGGGATGACAGAACCCCAAGCACACCCATTAATTCAACTAGGGTTTACTAAAATAGTTTTCATTAAACCTGAAACGCCCTTCTAAAATGTTCATCATCTGTGCCTTGGTCTAAAACCCCTGACAAAAATGGTGCACAATTTTCTAGGACATCCTAAGGTCAATGGATTAAATCATATGTTATTTGCATTTGGACATTTAAATGCTATAAAATATTTTAAATGTCCAAATAATCATAAACTAAAATGTTTACTGTTTGATATATTCGATATAGTGGGCATGAGCAGTTTCATGATTTTTGAAAGTGCCTAAGCATTTTTAGAAAAGCTACAAACCTACAGAAAGGAAAGAAAATAGAAAGAGAAGGAAAAAGAACCCACCAGGCCAACTCACCCAGCCGGCCCACCTGGCGTCCCAACACTGTGCTGGCCCGTGCCAGCCAGCTGCTTCTTCCCCGCCAGGCATGCAGGGAGGTGACACCGGCGCGCGTGAGCTCGCCACGGCGCCCGCTGCTTGCCGCCCGCGCTGCTAGACGCCTGGATGTCCTCCACGTCATCGCCCCAACCCCTTGGACACCTCATTCTCCCGCCCGAGTGCCTCTCCCTCGCCCTCTTCCACCATGGCCAACACAGCCGCAGCCGCACCACCATCGTAGCCACGGCCACCGTCGTCTCCACGCCGCCTCGCCGTGTCGAGGAGCTTCGCCGCCCTCCTCTTTGTCGAGTAGACCGAGCCCCGAGTGCTCGTTCGCCCCGGGGCCACTGCAAAAACCTCGCCCTACCTCGCCGTCGCTAGAGATCCCCTTCGCCATCACGCCCACTCCAGCTCGTCCCCGACCCCGCTGCCTAGCTCGCTGAGATCACCGTGAGCGCCTGTCCCTCCGCATCCTCTCCGTTCTTGCTGCCGTCCCCTGCAAGGACCAGAACAAGCTTCACCGCATGCGCCGCCGCCTGAGCTCGTCGCCGACGTAGCTCCGGCCACTCAACGGCCACACCACCTTGCCCAACAAACCGACTCCACCTCGTAGGCCACGTAGGAGCTGGCCTCGTGCCTCCAGAACCACTGCAGCGACGAGTTCGGCCTCGCCCAAACTCCAGCAGCCGCAAAGCTCATCGTCGGCATCGTTTCCAACGACTTTAAGCTCAACCACCACCACCTCTCAATGCGGCTTGCTCCTAGCTGCTCGTTGGTGGCCTCCGCCGTCCATTTGGTCACCGGAGGGAGGAACCCGCACCCCCCGCCGCTTCTGGACATCGCCGGCGGCTAAACACCGGCGAGTCAACCGAGTTTGACCAGGGATTTGACCCCCTAGGTCACTGACATGTGGGCCCTTCCCTTTAGTCAAACTTAGATTAGGGTTAAACTAATCCTAATTAAGTTAGTTAACCAACAGTGACACTGACCAGTGGGCCCCACTGGTCACGTTTTACCTGGACCACCCATTTGACCTGCTAACACCATGCTGACGCAATGCTGATGCAGTAACTCACTTTTCTGTATTTATTCTTATCTAGGAAATTTCAGAAAATAGTGCTAATTTCAAAAATTCATAGAAATTAATCTGTAACTCCAAATGCAAAATGTTATATACGAAAAATGATCAGAAAAATCCAATCTATCCATCTGTACTGGTTTCATGCATGTTTAAACAAGTTAACTTGCAGTTTAGTGCAAAACACGATAAAGCACTATTTAAGGTCACACATGAGTTTGGAATTTGAATCTTTGGTTCAAAATGGCTCAAACTCATATGGTCATAGTTGCATTAGCCTAACACCCTCATTTTGCCATGTCTCATGCATGCATCATATTGTTGCATAATGTTTGGTTTTGATTGTGTTATCGGTGCTCTCTGCGGTAGGTTCTGCCCCGGAAGAATACCGCGAGTACCCGAACAAAGACCAGTATCAGACTACGGACCGGCAGGGCAAGCAACCACCCATTTGATCATATCGATAAAATCCCATGTTCTCGCTCCTTCTCTAATTACTGCATTTAAGAAAATGTGATTCAAACTGTTGTGTGCTACGGTAGTTGAACCCATTTCCTCTACATGACATGTCATTGCCACAATAACTAGATGAATGTCACGCCCAATATGCGACCCTATCCTAAAGGAACTCGAAGGTCCCACCAAGGATAGAAGCACATATTGGAGACGCTTTTGCAAGGTGGATATCATTACACCGTACCATTACATAATAGTTGGGGATACATACAATAGGCATACAAGGCCACATGAATACAACAACATCATACATAAGAGCAACATCCAACTACTGATGAAACGCAACAGAAACTCAACGAAATCCAACCTGCTAGCCCACGCCGCTGACATGGAACCTATCCCCTGATCAAAGAAGAAGTAGAAGAAGAACTCCAAAACAAGCAAACATCACTCTCGCGTCATGATCATCGCAATACCTGTACCTGCAATTGTTGTTGTAGTAATCTGTGAGCCATGATGACTCAGCAATCCCATTACCATGGGTATCAAGACTAGCAAAGCTTAATGGGTAAGGAATGGATAAGTGGTGAGGTTGCAGCAGCGACTACGCACGATATGGTGGCTAACTTAAGAATGCAAGACTAAGATGAGAAGCTACGCAAACGGTCGCAAACTAGTAATGATCAAGAAGTGATCCTGAACTACTTACGTTCAAACATGACACAAACCGTGTTCACTTCTCGACCCACTCGAAAAGAGACCATCACGGTTACACACACGGTTGGGTAGTTTAATTCGAATCTGGTGTCAAGTTCTCTACAACCGGATATTAAAAACTCCCATCTGCCACATAACCGCGGGCACGACTTTCGAAAGATCAAACCCTGTAGGGGTGTCCCAACTTAGCCCATTATAAGCTGTCTTGATCAGCGAAGGATATTCCTTCTCCTGGGAAGACCCGATCAGCCTCGGAATCCCGGTTACAAGACATTTCGACAATGGTAAAACAAGACCAGCAAGACTGCCCGGATGTGCCGACAAACCCCGATAGAAGCTGCAGATATATCATTCTCAGGGCACACCGGATGGGCCAGATGTCGGGTTGGCATAGACCCTGGTTGCCTAGGGGGCGCCGGACATCGGTCGGATCGGACCAACACTTGGAGAAGCACTAGCCTGGGAGGGTTAAATAAAGATGACCCTCGGGTTTATAACTCCCAAGGGAAAGTTAGTAGGATGTTCGGCAAATGTAAAACCAAGGTTGGGCCTTGCTGGAGGAGTTTTGTTCAAAGCAAACTGTCAAGGGGTTCCCATAAACCCGATCGCGTAAGGAACGCAAAATCAAGGAACATAACACTCGTATGACGGAAACTAGGGCGGCAAGAGTGGAACAAAACACCAGGCATAAGACCGAGCCTTCCACCCTTTACCATGTATATAGATGCATTAATTAAATAAGAGATATTGTGATATCCCAAAATAATCCTGTTCCAACATGGAGCAATCTTCAACTTAAGCTGCATCTAACAATGCTATAAGAGGGGCTGAGCAAATGCGGTAACATAACTGAACAACGGTTTGCTAGGAAGAGTGAAAAGGTTAGAGCCTGACATGGCAATTTGGGAGGCTTGAAAAACAAGTGATAGGTAGCGCGGCATAGCGATAGAACGAAGCAACTAGCATAGCAATGATAGTAGTAAGATCTAGGGTAACTGTCATCTTGCCTGAAATCCCGCTAGGAAGAATAATGAGTCAATGAAGAAGACGAACGGATGAAGACAAACGAAGCGTAGACGAACGAATCCTCACGATCGCAACAAAACAAGAACTATCGAGAAGAAGCACAACCAGAAAGAAGCAAACAACATGGTAAACACACAACACATAAACATGGCATGATGCTCAACCAGGTATTATGCATGACAAGACTATACGATGCTACTCATGGCAAGAGAATATGCATACAGGAGCAACACATCAAAACAAGTTTAAATGAGGCCGGAAACAACATATAACGAATCCGGTAAGTCCTCATATACAAATTTCGAAAATGGTCCAGAACTGAATAAACCTTATGTTCAAGTTGTTAAACAGCAAGTTAAGATGCACCAAGATGGTCTACACGAAATTCTAGTCAAGTTACATATAAAGTTCATTTAATTCAGAGCTACGGTCTAGAAGATATGAGCAAAACAAGTTAAACATGGCATTGATGCAAAATGCATTCAAACATCAAGCAAACTCTCTCAAAATACGGATGCAACATGGTAATATGAAATTACATGAAAAATCAAGCAAGTTTCATATAGAGCATGCTCAAAACAGAGAAATGGTGCAACACATACACTCCAAACAAGATATAACAACAATCTGCCCAAAACAGCAAGTAGGCACTTTGCAAGCATCAAAACAACATGCTACGGGAATCATATGAGCATAAACTTGACATGCACTTGAAGCAAAGATAACATACTTCAAATATAATTAAGGTTCATGTTCATAGGCATCAAGGTTAAACTAATATGATCAATGCAAAATTCAACTTCATAACACAGGAGCATAAACATGAGCAGAGTTAATATGATGGCATGTTGGAGGCATGAAACAAAGATGATAAAGCAACTATACGTAGCAACCAAGGGCATTTCATCAAATTACACATAACAAAGATCAAATAACCTCAAAGAATCTTATACATATGATTCATGTATTAGTGGGAAGCAACATGAAAAGATTGAATGTTGAAACTGAGGCATATGACATCAAAAATTAACAATAATGGCATGTCAACATAGTACGCATAACATGATACAAAGCATGTAATCGGAGCATCTCCAGAAGAGGCATAGATTAATTAATAACAAGCTCACAACATAGCATCATGAAGTTAACAGAAATCTGGAACAACATATAGACATGTTCATGGCAATGAAAGCCTAGCCTACAGGACATATATGAGGCATCCAAAGGCATATAATGATAGAACATAATATAGAAAACAAAACATGTCAACTAAGAATCTCCATATGATGCATGTATTAGTTGGTAGCATCAAGCAAACATGGCAACATGATATGATAGAAACATACTTGACAGAACATTAACAGCAAGTGGCCCAATTCAAAAGCTTGATGCACTCAATACGGGGCATATCAAAATACATGGATTGCACCCAAGTAAATATGGCATGAATATACTCCTAAAACATATAGACATCATGCTCATACGATGCACACACAAAATGCAAAAAAATGACAAATCAGCAAGTTACCGCAGTTTTCAGCAATTAACAGCAACATGCACTTTTACAACAGGGATTAAGATTTCAAGATTAAGACTAAAATGAATGAGAAGCACACCAACATTTATTGCAGGAAGAGCAGAACATGCGTATCAAGATCATCATCATAGGATCAACAGATAACAAGTTATAGCACTCACAAAATAGCTAAATGATGTTAACATACAACAGTTACAGTAGTTCATATCACATAGCAGTTTTGCAACAAATATTAAAGCATCAATATGAATATTAACATGAATTCAAACTAGACCATCACTAAGAGCATCACGAGATGAACATATTGACATATCATGCACGCCAAATGGAGCAACATGCACCAAGTTATAGCAGATCAAACCTATGCACATGATGTTGAAAATCTGGGACTTGGTCATTTTATACCTAGCGAAAAACTGGACGACGGGATCCGGGGACGAGTCAGTGCGGGATTGGGCGTGTGTTTGGATGGTGGGAGCGGTGGATCTCGTCCACCCTCCGGATCTGGGCGGGGCGGAGGCTGCCGCGGTGAGGTCGCCAGAGTTGGCCGGGGAGGCGCCAGGGAGGCCGTGCTCGCCGGATCCGGGCAGCTCCTGCCCAAATCTGGCCGGAGGCAGGGGCCGGCCACGACGGGGAGGCCGGAGGCGAGGCGGCTGAGAGCAGCGCCGCTCCGGTGGATGGCGCGGGGACGCGGGCGGCGGCGGGGCGCCCGGCGGAGGGCGTCGGCTACTGGCGCGTTGGCGAAGCGAGGTGGCGACCGGCGATGGCGGTGCATGGGACGGGCAGCGGGGAGGCGACCGACGATGGCGCGGGTGGCGGCGGTGGGATGGGCCCCGCGGGCCTGATCCGGTCCTAGCGGGCCTGGCGTGGTGGGATGAGAGAGAGGGCCGGCGGGGGAGACGTGCCGGTCTATGGTTGGCCGAGGGGGCGGCGGTGGACATGTCCGATGGCGGGGTTTTCGTCCGGCGGTGCGAGGGGAGCGGGGCTAGGGTTAGGGGTCTAATTCATCCGAGATTTCGGGGGAGTGGGACATATATATGGGTAGAGGGAGCTAGGGCAGTCCAAATGAGGTGCAGTTTTTGCCCACACGATCGTGATCCAATGACGGAGAGCATGGAGGGGGTTTAGATGGGTTAGTGGGCTATGGTGAGGGGGTGCTGGGCTGCAAAGAGAAGGGGGTTTCGGTTAACTCAGTTAACCATTGGGGCATCAAATGACCTCCAAATGGAACGAAATTTGACAGGCGGTCTACCGGTGATATACCAAGGCCACTCGGCAAATCTCGGCCCATTTTGGGAACGTTTTTCTCCCACTCACGAAACAAGATCTGAGAGGGGCGACGGGCGCGTGCGAGTGTGTCTGTGCTTAGAACGAACAACAGAGAGAACAGGGGGAACCCGAATGGATGCAAGTTTTGAAAAACATGCCGATGAAATGCACATGATGACATGGCAAAATACAACACGCAAGCAAATGACATGGCAACGACGGCGAATAACTGGACGACACCTGGCGCATCGGTCTCGGGGTGTTACAATGAAACCGACTAGCATGTGTAGGAGTTGATTGAGCCATGTATATGTTTCCAACCTTGCTATGCCTGCTATGCTTAGAGTTGTGTCAGGTCTGGTTCATTTGGGTGATGAGATAGAGTTAAATGATCATGTCGGTAATGAGAGTGATGTGTTGAACATGATTTGGTAAAGGTATTGATGACCCACAAGTATAGGGGATCTATCGTAGTCCTTTCGATAAGTAAGAGTGTCGAACCCAACGAGGAGTAGAAGGAAATGA
This sequence comes from Triticum aestivum, assembly GCF_018294505.1. NCBI lineage: Eukaryota > Viridiplantae > Streptophyta > Magnoliopsida > Poales > Poaceae > Triticum > Triticum aestivum. The sequence continues at coordinate 332,457,832 of NC_057804.1, read as the reverse complement.
TAAGCAGTTTTCAGCAAGGTATTCTCTGCAAGTACTGAAATAATTGGTAACAGATAGTTTTGTGATAAGATAAATTGTAACGAGCAACAAGTAACAAAAGTAAAGGAGGTGCAGCAAGGTGGCCCAATCCTTTTTGTAGCAAAGGACAAGCCGGAACAAACTCTTATAATAGGAAAAGCGCTCTAGAGGACACATGGGAATATCGTCAAGCTAGTTTTCATCACACTCATATGATTCGCGTTCGGTACTTTGATAATTTGATATGTGGGTAGACCGGTGCTTGGGTACTGTTCTTACTTGAACAAACATCCCACTTATGATTAACCTCTATTGCAAGCATCTGCAACTACAACAAAAGTATTAAGGTAAACCTAACCATAGCATGAAACATATGGATCCAAATCAGCCCCTTACGAAGCAATGCATAAACTAGGGTTTAAGCTTCTGTCACTCTAGCAACCCATCATCTACTTATTACTTCCCAATGCCTTCCTCTAGGCCCAAATAATGGTGAAGTGTTATGTAGTCGACGTTCACATAACACCACTAGAGGTTAGACAACATACATCTCATCAAAATATCGAACGAATACCAAATTCACATGACTACTAATAGCAAGACTTCTCCCGTGTCCTCAGGAACAAATGTAACTACTAACAAAGCATATTCATGTTCATAATCAGAGGGGTAATAATATGCATAAAGGATCTGAACATATAATCTTCCACCAAATAAACCAACTAGCATCAACTACAAGGAGTAATCAACACTACTAGCTACCTACTAGCACCAATCCCGGACTTGGAGACAAGAAGTGGATACAAGAGATGAACTAGGGTTTGGAGATGAGATGGTGCTGATGAAGATGTTGATGGAGATTGCCCTCTCCCGATGAGAGGAGCGTTGGTGATGATGATGGCGATGATTTCTCCCTCCCGGAGGGAAGTGTCCCCAGCAGAACAGCTCTGCCGGAGCCCTAGATTGGTTCCGCCAAGGCTCCGCCTCATGGTGGCAGAGTCTCGTCCCGAAAGGTTGCTTCTTATTTTTTTCTCATCTAAAGAGCTCGTATAGGAGAAGATGGGCATTGGAGATCCACCAGGGGGCCCACGAGGTAGGGGGCGCGCCCAGGGGGAGGGGGCGCGCCCACCACCCTCGTGAGCAGGGTGTGGGCCCCCAGGCCTTCATCTTTGGCGATGATTTTTCTTTATTTATTTTAAGATATTTCGTGGAGTTTCAGGACTTTTGGAGTTGCACAGAATAGGTCTCCAATATTTGCTCCTTTTCCAGCCAGAATTCCAGCTGCCGGCATTCCCCCTCTTCATGGTAAACTTTGTAAAATAAGAGAGAATAGCCATAAGTATTATGACATAACGTGAAATAACAGCCCATAATGCGATAAATATCGATATAAAAGAATGATGCAAAATGGACATATCAACTCCCCCAAGCTTAGACCTTGCTTGTCCTCAAGCGAAAGGCCGATAACAATAAATATGTCCTCATGTTTAGAGGTAGAGGCATCGATAAAAATAAAATACGGACATGAAGGCATCATGATTATTCACATAATCAGCAACATATATAGATTTTTCATATGATTACTTATGTTCAAGTGATGATCTTTTCACAATGCAAAAGTATGAATCAAAAACTTTATTGGGCACTAGCAAAGTATAACCTAAGTCATTGAAGCAATTGCAATTTATCATAACATCAGAAAGAGTCTATGTCAGAGCTTAAAAGCAAGTCCACATACTCAACTATCACTTAGTCCTTCATAATTGCTAGCACTCATGCAATACTTGTGGTTACGGAGTTTAATCGGACACAGAGAAAGATAGGGGCTTATAGTTTTGCCCCACAACCTTTTACCTCAGGGGTAATGTCAACAATAATAATTCATGCTCCCCTACATCCAATTAGATATATATATATACATACATATATATATATATATATATATATATATATATATATATATATATCATGTTCTTTCCAACATGTTGGGCTTGCCAAAGGATAAAATGAAAAAGGAAAGGTGAAGATCACTGTGACTCTTGCATAAGATAGAAGATAATAATAAACGATAGGCCCTTCGCAGAGGGAAGTAGAGGTTGCCATGCGCTTTTATGGTTGGATGCACAAAATCTTAATGCAAAAGAATGTCACTTTATATTGCCCCTTGTATGTGGAACTTTATTATGCAGTCCGTCGCTTTTATTACTTCCACAACAAGTTCGTACAAAGATTATTTCTCTGCACTAATAAGTCATGCATATTTAGAGAGCAATTTTTATTGCTTGCACCGATGACAACTTACTTGAAGGATCTTACTCAATCCATAGGTAGATATAGTGGACTCTCATGGCTAAACTGGTTTAAGGGTATTTGGAAGGACAAGTAGTATCTCTACTTGGTGCTGAGAATTTGGCTAGCATGAGGGGGAAAGGCAAGCTCAACATGTTAGGAGATCCATGACAATATACTTTATCTCAGATACAAGAAAACATAACTCATTATGTTGTCTTCCTTGTCCAACATCGACTCTTTAGCATATCATATTTTAATGAGTGCTCCCAATCATAAAAGATGTCAATGATAATATATCTACATGTGAAACCTCTCTCTCCTTATTACTTCCTATTAATTGCAACGATGACCAAAGCTATATTTTCCCACTCCCAACAACTTTTTAATCATCATACTCTTTCTATGTGCAGTCATTACTCTCAATAAGATCAATATGAACTCTTTGTTTCTTTTTATTCTTTTCTTTATTCACCCAAGATCATGGCAAAGTAATCAAGCCCTTGACTCAACACTAATCTTTATTATAAATATAGCTCGCGGACTCAATCACATAGAGGGATCATAAAGCAAAACTTCAAAACTAGATCATGCCATGATTTTATTCTACTAAATCAATATACTACTAATAGGATCGAACTAAGAAAAACGGTAGAGATAGGAGTTGTGATGGAGATACGATACTGGGGCACCTCCCCCAAGCTTGGCAGTTGCTAAGGGGAGTGCCCATACCCATGTGATTATGTCTCCTTTGTTGTTGGTGAGGAAGGTGGAGGTGTTGTCGATGATGCGGGCTTGTCGTCCACCTTCCATGGCATAGGCTCACCCTCATAGAAGGATGATCGAATCTCCGGAATCCTCAAATCTGCAACGGAAACATCTCGAAACGAAAACAGAGGATATTTGCGTGATACGGTCGTCAAAACCTTCGAGAGAATATATAATGAATTTTTACCGACCAAAATACATATCGTGCAAGAAAAATGGAGTCCGGAGGGCACACGAGGTGCTCACGAGGTAGGGGCGCGCCCAGGGGGGTAGGGCACGCCCTGCACCCTCGTGGAAGCCTCATGTCCTCCCTGGACTGCTACTTATTTTTCTATTTTTCTAAATATTCTGAAACGGAGAATTATTGCCACAGAATTTGTTTTGGAGTCGGTTTACTTACCGTAACACATACCTATTCCTTTTCGGAGTCTGGAACATTCTGGAAAGTGTCCCTTATGTATTCCTCCGGGGTTACGGTTTCAATAATATTAGTTTCAACATTTATAGGATTACCTGAGATATAGTGTTTGATCCTTTGACTGTTTACCACCTTCGGATTTGTGCCTGCAAAGTTGTTGATTTTTATGGCACCAGAACGATAGACCTCCTCGATAACGTAAGGGCCTTCCCATTTAGAGAGAAGTTTTCCTGCAAAAAATCTTAAATGAGAGTTCTATAACAATACATAATCACCTACATTGAACTCACGCTTTTGTATCCTTTTGTCATGCCATCTTTTAACCTTTTCTTTAAATAACTTGGCATTTTCATAAGCTTGGGTTCTCCATTCCTCAAGTGAGCTAATATCAAATAACCTCTTCTCACCAGCAAGTTTGAAATCATAGTTGAGCTCTTTAATAGCCCAATATGCCTTATGTTCTAGTTCGAGAGGTAAGTGACATGCTTTTCCATAAACCATTTTATACGGAGACATACCCATAGGATTCCTATATGCAGTTCTATAGGCCCATAACGCATCATCAAGTTTCTTGGACCAATTTTTTCTAGACCTATTAACAGTCTTTTGTAAAATTAATTTGAGCTCTCTATTACTCAATTCTACTTGACCACTAGACCATGGGTGATAAGGAGATGCAATTCTATGATTAACGTCATATTATCAAGCATTTTATGGAAAGCACCATGAATTAAGTGTGAACCACCATCAGTCATTAAATATCTAGGGACTCCAAACCTCGGAAAAATAACTTCCTTAAGCATTTTAATAGAAGTGTTATGATCAGCACTACTAGTTGGAATAGCTTCTACCCACTTAGTAATGTAATCAACAGCAACTAAAATATGTGTATATCCGTTAGAGGCAGGAAAAGGTCCCATATAATCAAAGCCCCAAACATCAAATGGTTCAATAACAAGTGAATAATTCATAGGCATTTCTTGACGTCTACTAATATTACCAATTCTTTGACATTCATCGCAAGACAAAACAAACTTACGAGCATCCTTGAAGAGAGTTGGCCAATAAAAATCGGATTGTAGTACCTTATGTGCAGTTCTATCTCCAGCGTGGTGCCCTCCATAAGCTTCCGAGTGGCACTTGCATAGGATCTGTTCTTGTTCATGCTTAGGTACACAACGTCTAATAACACCATCTACCCCTTCTTTATAAAGATGTGGGTCATCCCAAAAGTAATGCCTTAAATCATAGAAAAACTCTTTCTTTTGCTGGTATGTGAAACTAGGTGGTATAAATTTAGCAACAATGTAATTAGCATAATCAGCATACCATGGAGTACTACGAGAAGTATTTATGACATTTAATTGTTCATCATGAAAGCTATCATCAATAGGTAGTGGGTCATCAAGAACATTTTCTAACCTAGATAAGTTGTCTGCAACGGGGTTCTCAGCTCCTTTTCTATCAACAATATGCAAATCAAATTCTTGCAGCAAGAGAACCCATCTAATAAGTCTAGGTTTAGCATCTTTCTTTTCCATAAGATATTTAATAGCAGCATGATCGGTGTGAATAGTTACTTTAGAATCAACAATATAAGGTCTGAATTTATCACAAGCAAACACAACTGCTAAAAGTTCCTTTTCGGTAGTGGCATAATTTCTTTGAGCATTGTCTAGAGTCTTACTAGGATAATGGATAACATTTAACTTCTTATCAACTCTTTGCCCTAGAACAGCACCTACAGCATAATCACTAGCATCACACATAATTTCAAAGGGTAAATTCCAATCAGGTGGCTGAACAATAGGTGCAGAGACTAATGCTTTCTTAAGTATTTCAAATGCTTCTACACAATCATCATTAAAGACAAATGGTACATCTTTTTGTAATAAATTAGTCAGAGGCCGAGAAATTTTCGAGAAGTCCTTAATTAACCTCCTATAAAATCCGGCGTGACCAAGGAAACTTCTTATACCTTTGATGTCCTTGGGACATGGCATCTTTTCAATAGCATCAACCTTGACTTTATCAACTTCAATACCTATTTCAGAAACTTTGTGCCCCAAGACAATACCTTCATTAACCATAAAGTGGCACTTTTCCCAATTCAAGACAAGATTAGTTTCTTCACATCTCTGCAAAACTCGATCAAGATTGCTCAAGCAATCGTCAAAAGAGGAACCATAGACGGAAAAGTCGTCCATGAAAACCTCACAAAACTTTTCACAGAAGTCAGAGAATATAGCCATCATGCATCTTTGAAAGGCAGCAGGTGCATTACATAAACCTAAAGGCATACGTCTATAAGCAAAAGTTCCAAAAGGGCATGTAAAAGTAGTCTTTGATTGATCTTTAGCCGACACAGGTATTTGAGAGAAACCAGAATAACCATCTAGAAAGCAATAATGTGTATGTTGGCATAATCTTTCTAGCATTTGATCAATAAAAGGTAAGGGGTAATGATCTTTCTTAGTAGCTTTATTTAATTTGTGGAAATCAATTACCATCCTATAACCTGTGATAATTCTTTGCGGGATCAATTCATCTTTATCATTAGGGACAACAGTAATACCTCCCTTCTTAGGGACACAATGGACAGGACTTACCCACTAACTATCAGCAACGGGATAAATTATACGTGCCTCCAGAAGCTTGAGTATTTCTTTTCTTACCACTTCTTTCATTTTAGGATTCAAACGTCGTTGAGGATCACGAACTGGTTTGGCATCCGCTTCCAAATTTATTTTATGTTGACATAGAGTGGGACTAATGCCCTTAAGATCATCAAGAGTATATCCAATAGCGGCACGATGCTTCTTCAGAGTTTTCAATAATCTTTCTTCTTCCTGCTCTGAAAGGTTAGCACTAATAATAACAGGATATATTTTCTTTTCATCAAGATAAGCATACTTAAGATTATCAGGCAACGGTTTAAGCTCAAACACGGGATCACCCTTGGGTGGAGGAGGATCCCCTAGGATTTCAACAGGCAAATTGTGTTTCAGAATAGGTTCTTGTTTAAAGAATACTTCATCTATTTCCCTTCTTTCATTCATAAACATATCATTTTCATGGTCTAGCAAATAGTGTTCCAAAGGATCACTAGGAGGCACGGCAATAGAAGCAAGACCAATAATTTCATCCTTACTAGGCAATTCTTCCTCACGATGTTGTTTACTAAATTTAGAGAAATTAAACTCATGAACCATATCATCCAAGCCAATAGTAACAACATTCTTTTCGCAGTCTATCTTAGCATTAACAGTATTCAAGAAGGGTCTACCAAATATAATGGGACAAAAGCTATCTTGTGGAGAACCAAGAACAAGAAAATCAGCGGGATATTTGGTTTTCCCACACAAGACTTCAACATCTCTAACAATTCCCATTGCAGATATAGTATCTCTATTGGCAAGTTTAATTGTAACATCAATATCTTCTAACTCAGCAGGTGCGATATCATGCATAATTTCTTTATATAAGTCAATGGGTATAACACTAGCACTAGCACCCATATCACATAAGCCATGATAACAATGATCTCCTATTTTAACAGAAATAACAGGCACGCCTATCACGGGTCTATGTTTATCTCTATCACAGGGTTTAGCAATTCTAGCAGTTTCACCAGAGAATTCAATGACATGCCCATCAATATTATCAGACAAGAGATCTTTAACAATAGCAATATTAGGTTCTACTTTGACTTGCTCAGGAGGTGTATAAGTTCTAGTATTGCTTTTACGAACAACGGTTGAAGCTTTAGCATGATCCTTTACTCTAGCAGGGAAAGGTGGTTTATCAACATAAGAGGTGGGAACAATAGGATCATTATAAGTGATGGTCTTTTCTTCAACTTTAATAGGTGCAACTACTTTTACTTCTATGGGAGGATGATATTTAAACCACTTCTCCTTGGGGAGATCAACATAAGTAGCAAAAGATTCACAAAAAGAAGCTACTATCTCAGAGTCAAGTCCATATTTAGTGCTAAACTTACAGAAAATATCGGTGTCCATAAAAGATTTAACACAATCAAACTTAGGTGTCATACCTGACTCCTTACCTTCATCGAGGTCCCAATCTTCAGAGTTGCGTTTAATTCTATCCAATAAATTCCATCTGAATTCAATAGTCTTCATCATAAAAGAGCCAGCACAAGAAGTATCGAGCATGGTTTGATTATTATGAGAAAGCCGAGCATAATTATTTATCTTGGAAGCTCATGATTGGGGCATGAATATAACATTGATTTACGCCTCCCCCAAGCTTGAGCGATGCTTTCTCCTTCATGAGGCCAAAAATTATATATATAATTGCAATCACGATGAACAAGATGCATAGGGTAATACTTTTGATGAAATTCCAATATCACTCTTTTATAGTTCCATGATCTCGTATCATCACATAGCCTATACCATGTCAATGCGTCTCCCTCCAAAGATAAAGGGAAAGCCTTCTTCTTAACAACATCATCGGGTATACCTGCAAGCTTAAATAATCCACAAATATCATCCACATAGAGTAGATGCTCGTCAGGATGCTTTGTTCCATCTCCTGTAAAAGTATTAGCCAAAAGTTTTTCCATAATACCCGAAGGAAATTCAAAAGGAGTTTCATTTTCAATAGGTTCAGCAGGCTGAGGAGCAACTCTTTGCTCTACTGGACGGGGTGAAGATACCCCGAACAAGCCCCTCAGAGATTCACTTTCCATAGTAACAAGTGACAGAAAATTTCAGCACACTATATAAATTTTTCCTTACCAAATTCCACTTACCAAAGGCGCTACACTCCCAGCAACGGTGCCAGAAAAGAGTCTTGATGACCCACAAGTATAGGGGATCTATCGTAGTCCTTTCGATAAGTAAGAGTGTCGAACCCAACGAGGAGCAGAAGGAAATGATAAGCGGTTTTCAGCAAGGTATTCTCTGCAAGTACTGAAATAAGTGGTAACAGATAGTTTTGTGATAAGATAAATTGTAACGAGCAACAAGTAACAAAAGTAAATGAGGTGCAGCAAGGTGGTCCAATCCTTTTTGTAGCAAAGGACAAGCCGGAACAAACTCTTATAATAGTAAAAGCGCTCCCGAGGACACATGGGAATATCGTCAAGGTAGTTTTCATCACGCTCATATGATTCGCGTTCGGTACTTTGATAATTTGATATGTGCGTAGACCGGTGCTTGGGTGCTGTTCTTACTTGAACAAACATCCCACTTATGATTAACCTCTATTGCAAGCATCCGCAACTACAACAAAAGTATTAAGGTAAACCTAACCATAGCATGAAACATATGGATCCAAATCAGCCCCTTACGAAGCAACGCATAAACTAGGGTTTAAGCTTCTGTCACTCTAGCAACCCATCATCTACTTATTACTTCCCAATGCCTTCATCTAGGACCAAATAATGGTGAAGTGTTGTGTAGTCGACGTTCACATAACAACACTAGAGGTTAGGCAACATACATCTCATCAAAATATCCACTGAATACCAAATTCACATGACTACTAATAGCAAGACTTCTCCCGTGTCCTCAGGAACAAACGTAACTACTCACAAAGCATATTCATGTTCATAATCAGAGGGTTAATAATATGCATAAAGGATCTGAACATATAATCTTCCACCAAATAAACCAACTAGCATCAACTACAAGGAGTAATCAACACTACTAGCAACCTACTAGCACCAATCCCGGACTTGAAGACAAGAACTGGATACAAGAGATGAACTAGGGTTTGGAGATGAGATGGTGCTGATGAAGATGTTGATGGAGATTGCCCTCTCCCGATGAGAGGAGCGTTGGTGATGATGATGGCGATGATTTCCCCCTCCCGGAGGGAAGTGTCCCCGGCAGAATAGCTCTGCCGGAGCCTTAGATTGGTTCCGCCAAGGTTTCGCCTCGTGGCGGTGGAGTCTCGTCCCGAAAGGTTGCTTCTTATTTTTTTTCTCATCGAAAGATCTCATATAGGAGAAGATGGGCATCGGAGAGCCACCAGGGGGCCCACGAGGTAGGGGGGCGCGCCCAGGGGGAGGGGGCGCGCCCCTCACCCTCGTGAGGAGGGTGTGGGCCCCCTGGCCTTCATCTTTGGCGATGATTTTTCTTTATTATTTTAAGATATTCCATGGAGTTTCAGGCCTTTGGAGTTGCACAGAATAGGTCTCCAATATTTGCTCATTTTCCAGCCAGAATTCCAGCTGCCGGCATTCCCCCTCTTCATGGTAAACCTTGTAAAATAAGAGAGAATAGCCATAAGTATTATGACATAACGTGAAATAACAACCCATAATGCGATAAATATCGATATAAAAACATGATGCAAAATGGACATATCAGGTATCGATGAGAGGCCATGTAGGAGTACATGGTGGGTTGTTTCATTGGAGCCGTCTTTAAGCACTGAGATCTGTATGTGTGATTTAAGAATCAGCTACTACCATGCATTGGGATCCTTAATTGACCCTCTCGTCTTCTTAACCACCCTAGTCCTCTTTCCAGGAGTTGCAAGTAGTTTCTGGTGTTTGTAGTATACTGGAGGCCGTCGGCAGCGCTAACCCTCGGGGTGGGCTGTGATGAAGTAGGTACGTGGCATGGTGTACCGGATGCCCGTTCGGTATCTTGGGAACCCTGCACACATCATTCGGGGCCATATGTGGAAACCTCGGCCTGACTCCCTGCGGATGGAACCTGGATAGGCGATAAACCTAGACTAGAGACTTGAGTGTTTAGGTAGGTCATGGTCTACACCCACGTTGGCTTTCGCTTGAAGTCTGCCGAGCACATGTCATGTACAGACGCTAAGTGGTGGAATCATGTATGAAGAAGTACATCCCTGCATGGTTAACATCATCTATTCGAATAGCCGCGTCCGCGATAACGGACTACTTGGTTGCCTATATAATTCATAGACAAGTAAATGGAAACTACTAAAAGCCTCCAGATAAGTGCAAGTGCCGTGGATGGCTCTTCCGTAGGATGACGGAGGTGGATCCTCGGTAGTGTATTGATGTGGTGTGTAGTGGACTCGAGTGCGCAAAACAATTACAAGTTGGTGTCTTGTAAGATAGTTTAGCCAAGAGTCAAAGATGGCTTGCTGCAATAACCCCACCACCCCTTCATTAATAATTTGCATGTATGTAGGATCTGATGTAAGTCTTGCTAAGTACCTTTGTACTCATGTTTGCTTAATTTACGTTTTACAGAAGATGCTGCAACCCCTTTTGATGGGTTTTACGTAGACCTTGATGTTGACGAGTAGCCTGAGGCCTAGGTGGTGATCCTGAGCACCTGGTGGACCCTTGTAGGATAGCTAGGCTTCCTCAAGCCTTTTTACTTTCTAGATGTCTGCACTGTGAGGATCTTCCCATCTTATCCCGGATCTACCGAGCCTCTGCACTGGTCTTATGGGCTTGGTATCACCATGGAGATGTTCATGCAGGATGCTGCCTACTCTATGATCTCCATCATCCGAGCTGGGTATGCATCGTTGAATGATACTGAGTTCCGCTACCTGCCGGTGGCACACACTGGCCAAGAGGGCTATTACACTGGGCTTTATGCTGATGCTTCTCACGAGGGGCCACTTCTTCACACTACTACTGAGATGTTGGAGGAGAGAGACTGAGAGAACCGTGCCTTACGCATGGAGTTGTACAACACCCACCAGAACCACTGGGCTACCCTAACACGGCTCGCACCAGCCATGCAGACCGGTTATCTGGATATGCGGGACTTGTACCATGTCCGCACACATCTTCCAGCTTGCATGGATTATGTAGATGTTGGAGGTATCACGCCTCCGCGTGGGCACCGTCTTCCACCCTTCATGGGGCCGAGGCCTCATCCGAGTCCGTATGGTCCACAATCCCGACGTGATCGTGAGTTTCCGGATCCACACGTCCCGCTTCCTGGCAATGTGGGGGGATCTCTATGAGGACTACTACGGAGCCGGAGATGACTCAGCTGGATCACGACACTAGTAGTTTGTAGTAGTTGTATTTCCACAGTCCTGCGCGTCTGGTGGAATCTGACGTAGTGTGTACTAGATTCTGGAGGGCTAGAAAAATAATGTATAGGAGCTTGGGATGCTTCCGGTGAGATGTAATCTTCCTTTCATCACAGTTGTACTTCAATTTGGTCTTGTACTAAACCGTGTATGGTGTGTATGACTGATGGAATAAATGTGGCAGTTTCTATATTTCCATGTCGTATGGATGAACATCTTGCATTCCAATTCATCCATTACATTCTACACTTCTCTATCGGAATTTTGTAATCCTTGTCGAAACCATTGTCTTGTTTTCCTAGGACGGTCAACACCCGCAACAACCTTGCTGCCCCGGAGCAGGCTGAAGGCAGTGGGGCTAGAGATGCGAATCTTCCTCATCCTCCTTCCTTGGCTGAGGTCATGCTGGAGGCCGAGAGGGACAAACGTGATACCAACCGTTTGCTGGAACGCATTGAGAAGAACACAACACTACACCAGAGGAACGACTTGGTGTCTCTTAGTGACTTCATCAAGTTGCACCCACCCACCTTCCATCATTTCGTCGAACCCCTTGACGCCGATGATTAGCTCCACAACATTACCCACAAGCTACGCTCTGCACACGTAGCCGAAGCTAACAAGGTCACATATGCTTCCTATCATCTTGAAGGCCCCACCAGTATCTGGTGGGAGAACTATGAGGCCATGCGCCCGGCTAGCCAGGTTACCACTTGGGTAGGGTTCAGTGAGGCTTTCCATCAGCATCACATCCCAGAAGGTCGTATGGATCACAAGCGGGAGAAGTTCTGTAGTTTCACCCAGGGTAGACTCACTGTGGATGCATACAACAGAGAGTTTGGAAACCTAGCATGTTACCCAACTGAAGAAGTTTCCACCGATGCAAAGAAGCAGGCATGGTTCCGCAAGGGCCTTAGCCCCGAGCTTCGCCGTGATCTCGGACTGCATGAGTGCACTGATACATCTCCAACGTATCTATAATTTTTGATTGCTCCATGCTATTATATTACCCATTTTGGATGTTTATGGGCTTTACTTTACACTTTTATATCATTTTTGGAACTAACCTACTAACAGGAGGCCCAGCCCAAATTGCTGTTTTTTTGCCTATTTCAGTGTTTCGAAGAAAAGGAATATCAAATGGAGTCCAAACGGAATGAATCCTTTGGAGCGATCTTTTTGGAACAAATGCAATCCAGGAGACTTGGAGTGGACTTCAAGAAGCAGCCGAGGCAGCCACGATGGTGCCAGGCGTGCCCTAGGGGGGTGGGCGTTCCCCCACCCTCGTGGGCCCCTCATGGCTCCCCTGGCCGACTTCTTTCGCCTATATATACTTGCATACCCAGAACACCGAGGAGCACCACGAAAACCTATTTCCACCGCCGCAACCTTCTGTACCCGTGAGATCCCATCTTGGAGCCTTTTCCGACGCTCCACCGGAGGGGGAATCGATTAGGGAGGGCTTCTACATCATCGCCAAGGCCTCTCCAATGAGTTGTGAGTAGTTTACCATAGACCTTCGGGTCCATAGTTATTAGCTAGATGGCTTCTTCTCTCTCTTTTAACCTCAATACAAAGTTCTCCTCGATCTTTTTGGAGATCTATTTGATGTAACTCTTTTTGCGGTGTGTTAGTTGAGATCCGATGAATTGTGGGTTTATGATAAAGTTTATCTATGAGAAATATTTGAATCTCCTCTAAATTCTTTTATATATGATTGGTTATCCCTGCAAGTCTCTTCGAATTATCAGTTTGGTTTGGCCTACTAGATTGATCTTTCTTGCAATGGGAGAAGTGCTTAGCTTTGGGTTCAATCTTGCGGGGTCCTTTCCCAGTGACAGCAGGGGCAGCAAGGCACGTATTGTATTGTTGCCATCGAGGATAAAAAGATGGGGTTTATATCATAATGCTTGAGTTTATCCCTCTACATCATGTCGTCTTGCCTAATGCGTTACTCTGTTCTTATGAACTTAATACTCTAGATGCATGCTGGATAGGGGTCGATGTGTAGAGTAATAGTAGTAGATGCAGGCAAGAGTCGGTCTACTTGTTGTGGACGTGATGCTTATATACATGATCATGCCTAGATAGTCTCATAACTATGCACTTTTCTATCAATTGCTCGACAGCAATTTGTTCACCCACCATAATACTTATGCTATCTTGAGAGAAGCCACTAGTGAAACCTATGGCCCCCGGGTCTATCTTTTATCATATAAGTTTCCGATCTACTTTATTTTGCAATCTTTACTTTCCAATCTATATCATAAAAATACCAAAAATATTTATCTTATCTTATTATCTCTATTAGATCTTAGTTTCGCAAGTGGCCGTGAAGGGATTGACAACCCCTTTATCGCGTTGGTTGCGAGGTTCTTGTTTGTTTGTGTAGGTATGAGGGACTTGTGAGGAGCCTCCTACTGGATTGATACCTTGGTTCCTAAAAACTGAGGGAAATACTTACACTACTTTGCTGCATCACCCTTTCCTCTTCAAGGGAAAACCAACGCAGTGCTCAAGAGGTAGCAAGAAGGATTTATGGCGCCGTTGCCGGGGAGGTCTTCGCTCAAGTCAAGACATACCAAGTATTCATCACAAACTCATCTCCCTCGCATTACATTATTTTCCATTTGCCTCTCGTTTTCCTCTCCCTCACTTCACCCATGCCATTTTATTCGCCCTCTCTTTTTCCTTCGCTTGTTTTTCGCTTGCCTCTTGTGTGCTTGTGTGTTGGATTGATTGTCACGATGGCTCAAGATAATACTAAATTGTGTGACTTCTCCAATACCAACAATAATGATTTCCTTAGCACTCCGATTGCTCCTCTTAATGATGTTGAATCTTGTGAAATCAATGCTGCTTTGTTGAATCTTGTTCTGAAAGATCAATTCTCCGGCTTTCCTAGTGAAGATGCCTCTATTCATCTAAACAACTTTGTTGATTTGTGTGATATGCAAAAGAAGAAAGACACGGATAATGATATTGTTAAATTGACGTTATTTCCGTTTTCACTTAGAGATCGTGCTAAAACTTGGTTTTCGTCTCTGCCTAAAAATAGTATTGATTCATGGAATAAGTGCAAAGATGCTTTTATCTCTAAGTATTTTCCCCCCGCTAAGATCATCTCCCTTAGGAACGATATTATGAATTTTAAGCAACTTGATCATGAACATGTTGCACAATCTCGGGAGAGGATGAAATTAATGATTTGCAATTGCCCTACTTATGAATTAAATTTATGGATGATGATACAAAAAATTTATGCCGGATTCAATTTTGCTTCTAGAAATCTTTTTAGATTCGGCCGCAGGAGGCACTTTTATGGAAATTACTTTAGGAGAAGCTACTAAACTCCTAGATAATGTTATGGTTAATTATTCTCAATGGCACACCGAAAGATCTACTAGTAAAAAGGTTCATGCTATAGAATAAATTAATGTTTTGACTTGAAAGATGGATGAACTTATGAAATTGTTTGCTACTAAGAGTGCTCCTATTGATCCAAATGATATGCCTTTGTCTACTTTGATTGAGAATAATAATGAATCTATGGATGTGAATTTTGTTGGTAGGAATAATTTTGGTAACAACGCTTATAGAGGAAACTTTAATCCTAGGCTGTTTCCTAGTAATTCGTCTAATAATTATGGTAATTCCTACAGCAACTCTTATGGAAATTTTAATAATATGCCCTCTGATTTTGATAATAGTTTTAAAGAATTTATGATCTCTCAAAAGAATTTCAATGCTTTGCTTGAAGAAAAATTGCTTAAAGTTGATGATTTGGCTAGAAACGTTGATAGACTTTCTCTTGATGCTGATTCTTTGAAACTAAGATCTATTCCACCTAAGCATGATACCAATGATTCTCTCAAAGCCATGAGAATTTCCATTGATGAGTGCAAAGAAAGATCCGCTACGATGCGTGCTAAGAAAGATTGCTTTGTAAGAGCGTGTTCTTCTAGTTTTCATGATAATAATGATGAAGATCTAAAAGTTATTGATGTGTCCCCTATTAAATATTTTTTTGGCAATATGAATCTCATTAATGATGGGACTGGAGATGAGTCAACTTTAGTTAAAAGGCGTCCCAATGATTCAGAGTTTCTAGATTTTGATGCTAAATTTGGTAAAAGTGGGGTTGGAGAGGTCAAAACTTTACATAGCAATGAACCCACTATTTTGGGTTTCAAGTAATTTAAGTATGATAATTGTTCTTTAATAGATTGTATTTCCTTGTTGCAATCCGTGTTGAATTCTCCTCATGCTTATAGTCAAAATAAAGCTTCTACCAAACATATTTTTGATGCTTTGATGCAATCTTATGAAGAAAAACATGAACTGGAAGTTTCTATCCCTAGAAAACTTTATGATGAGTGGGAACCCACTATAAAAATTAAAATTAAAGAACATGAATGCTATGCTTTGTGTGATTTGGGTGGTAGTGTTTCCATGATTCCAAAAACTTTATGTGATGTGCTAGGTTTCCGTGAATTTGATGATTGCTCTTTAAACTTGCACCTTGCAGATTCCATTATTAAGAAACCTATGGGAAGGATTAATGATGTTCTCATTGTTGCAAATAAGAATTATGTGCCCGTAGATTTTATCATTCTTGATATAGATTGCAACTTTTCATGTCCTATTATTCTTGGTAGACCTTTCCTTAGAACGATTGGTGCAATTATTGATATGAAGGAAGGAAATATTAGATTCCGATTTCCATTAAGGAAAGGCATGGAACACTTTCCTAGAAAGGAAATCAAATTACCTGATGAATCTATTATGAGGGCCACTTATGAACTGAATACCAAAGATGGCAATACTTAGATCTATTCTCTCTTTTATGCCTAGCTAGGGGCGTTAAACGATAGCGCTTGTTGGGAGGCAACCCAATTTTATTTTTGTTCCTTGCTTTTTGCTTCTGTTTAGTAATAAATAAATCATGTAGCCTCTGTTTACATGTGGTTTTTGAAGGAAATATGCCCTAGAGGCAATAATAAAGTTATTATTTATTTCCTTATTTCATGATAAATGTTTATTATTCATACTAGAATTGTATTAACTGGAAACTTAGTACAGGTGTGAATACATAGACAAACATAATGTCACTAGTATGCCTCTACTTGATTAGCTCATTGAATCAAAGATGGTTAAGTTTCCTAGCCATAGACAAGACTTGTCATTTGATTAATGGGATCACATCATTAGAGAATGATGTGATTGAGTTGACCCATTCCGTTAGCTTAGCACTTGATCGTTTAGTATGTTGCTATTGCTTTCTTCATGACTTATACATGTTCCTATGACTATGATAATATGCAACTCCCGAATACCGGAGGAACACTCTGTGTGCTACCAAACGTCACAACGTAACTGGGTGATTATAAAGGTGCTTTACAGCTGTCTCCGAAGGTACTTGTTGAGTTGGCGTATTTCGAGATTAGGATTTGTCACTCTAATTGTCGGAGAGGTATCTCTGGGCCCACTCGGTAATTCACACACTATAAGGCTTGCAAGCATTGTAACTAATGAGTTAGTTGCAGAATGATGTATTACGGAACGAGTAAAGAGACTTGCCGGTGACGAGATTGAACTAGGTGTTGAGATACCGACGTTCCAAACTGGGGCAAGTAACATACCGATGAAAAAGGGAACAACGTATGTTGTTATGCGGTTTGACCGATAAAGATCTTCGTAGAATATGTAAGAGCCAATATGAGCATCCAGGTTCCGCTATTGGTTATTGGCTGAAGATGTGTCTCGGTCATGTCTACATAGTTCTCGAACCCGTAGGATCCGCACGCTTAACGTTCGGTGACGATTTAAATTATGAGTTATGTGTTTTGATGTAACGAAGGTAGTTCGGAGTGCCGGATGAGATCAGGGACATGACGAGGAGTCTCGAAATGGTGGAGACGTAAGATCGATATATTGGACGACTATATTCGGACATCGGAAAGGTTCCGAGTGATTCGGGTATTTTCGGAGTACCAGGGAGTTACGGAATTCAACGGGAGAAGTATTGGGCCTTATTGAGCCATAAGGGAACAGAGGAGAGAGGCCAAAAGGAAGGAGGCGCATGCCCCGCCTCTGGCCCGAATTGAACAAGGGGTGCAGCCCCCTTTTCCTTCTCCCTCTCCCCCTCTTTCCTTCTCTCCTACTCCATAAACGAAAGGGGAATCCTACTAGGACATGGGAGTCCTAGTAGGACTCCCCACACTTGGTGCGCCCCCTCTAGGGCCGACCTCTCCCTCCCTCCTTTATTTACGGGGCAACGGGGCAAGTCTAGACACAACAATTGATCTCCTGATCTATTAGCCGTCTGCGGTGCCCCCCTCCACCATATTCCACCTTGGTAATATCGTAGCGGTGCTTAGGCGAAGCCCTGCATCGGTAGCATCATCAACACTGTCATCACGCTGTCGTGCTGACGAAACTCTCCCGCAAAGCACTGTAGGATCGGAGTTCGTGGGACATCATTGAGCTGAACGTGTGCTGAACTCGGAGGTGTCGTATGTTCGGTACTTGATCGGTCAGATCGTGAAGATGTACGACTACATCAACCGCGTTGTGCTAACGCTTCCGCTTTCAATGTACGAGGGTAAGTAGACTACACTCTCCCCTCTCGTTGCTATGCATCACCATGATCTTGCATGTGCGTAGGAATTTTTTTGAAATTACTACGATCCCCAACAGTGGCATCCGAGCCAGGTTTATGCATAGATGTTATATGCATGAGTAGAACACAAGTGAGTTGTGGGCGATACAAGTCATACTACTTACCAGCATGTCATACTTTGGTTGGCAGTATTGTTGGATGAAGCGGCCCGGACCGACATTACACGTACGCTTACGCGAGACTGGTTCTACCGACGTGCTTTTCACACAGGTGGCTGGTGGGTGCCAGTTTCTCCAACTTTAGTTGAACCGAGTGTGGTTACGCCCGGTCCTTGAGAAGTTTAAAACATCACTAACTTGACGAACTGTCGTTGTGGTTTTGATGCGTCGGTAAGAATGGTTCTTGCTCAACCTGTAGCAGCCACGTAAAACTTGCAACAACAAAGTAGAGGACGTCTAACTTGTTTTTGCAGGGCATGTTGTGATGTGATATGGTCAAGACATGATGCTAAATTTTTTGTATGAAATGATCATGTTTTGTAACAAAGTTATCGGCAACTGGCAGGAGCCATATGGTTGTCGCTTTATTGTATGCAATTCAATCGCCCTGTAATTGCTTTACTTTCTCACTAAGAGGTAGTGATAGTCATAGAAGCAACAGTTGGCGAGACGACAATAATTCTACGATGGATATCAAGGTGTCGCGTGTGGCACCCCGACTCAGAGCGACTAGTTTACCTTGCATTGCCAGACCAGAGACCTTGCCTTCTAGCAACACACAACAACTTGGTACAGAAAAACAATCACTTTATTCATGCTAGCGGAGCATAGTTTATGTTACAACAGTTAGCGAGGCCAAGCGACACACACGGTGCGGCTGAACAATATGTACATTATTTAGTGAACATAAAGGGGCCTCGATCATGACAATTACGCGGCACCGGAACAATGTCGTAGCAGAACTACATAGCACAGGGACACCGATGTGGACACGATCTAGACTCGGACATCACTCTTTCCAACGAGACTTTCCTGAAATCTAGCATGACACGCGAGGTCAGTACATTGAATGTACTTGCAAGCTCACAACAAGCATAAACATAATGACAAACAATATCATGATATTTAACCATTTAACAACAATGCAACCATATATCCAACATGCTATGAATATGCTCAACTGGTACTCGTCCCATGGACTTGCTTACAGAACGTGATTATTTCCAGACCACAAACATGATGATCTCAAAAACACCCTTGTGATCCTTACGATGATCGTAACCCGACCAACTCATGTCCCGTGATCCTTACGGCGATCACAACGCGACCAACTCATGGCCCGTGATCCTTACAACAATCACAACCCGGCCAATACATGGCCCAACTCAACACTATGGCCTCACTGCCATCCTCAGTAAAAAATTAGTGTGCAAATTTATTAAGTGTTGACCCATGGTGTACCCTACTTTCGAGCTTGTCTGTAACCGTGGAGTCGGCTATCGATAGATTAAAACACTCTACAGAGGTTAGTACACTGTACCCACACTACGGAACCCATGGCCTCGCACTCCCATTCGGGTGGACCAACGGCATTCCGACGAAACCATTTCATTGTCATGACACTCTCCCGGCCACTCTGACTCGGTCCCCATCGAGCTAGTCCTGGGTGGCCTCGTGTCTACCTCCAGACACCTCGACCACCGTCGTGGCCACGATCCACTCTTGGACCCAGTACCAAAACTTAACTTAACAACCGGCTCACAAAGTTATGCCTGCCTACCGGGCCAGGGTACAGCATGCCCATAACCTTCCCTAAATGGAGGCACCGACCAGAGGCACGACAATGAAATGCATTAAGGCTGTCCCATACCGGCAAATGTGGTTGCACTGGGAAAGACTCGTTTCAGCGGCACCATGACTGATTTCAGCGGCACCATGACTGGGAAAGACTCGTTTGAAATCCGGCTGAGTAAATATATATTTGAGGCTTTTGTGATCGGTAAAAATTTGGCACCCTTTTCCGATGTGGTAGTGTTTCCAAATTTTTAAAGCATGAACTACCGCGGCCATTTCCAAATCATGAGTGGGGTAATTTCCTTCGTGGGGTCGTAGCTGCCGTCAGGCATAAGCTACTACCTTGCCATCTTGCATAAGTACGCATCCCAGTCCTTGCCTGGAAGCGTCGCAGTATACGTCAAAGCTGCGGTAGATATCTGGAAGTGTTAATACTGGTGCAGTTGTCAGGCGTCTCTTTAACTCAGTGAAACTTTTCTCGCAGTCCGTAGTCCATTCAAACTTCTTATCCTTTTTGAGCAGCTCTGTCATGGGTTTAGCAATCTTGGAAAACCCTTCAATGAAACGGTGGTACTATCTGGCTAGTCCAAGAAAACTCCGGATCTGAGATACGGTTGCGGGTGGCAACCAGTCGAGCACATCTTTTACCTTGCTTGGGTCCACGGCTATACCCTCAGTGGATAGCACATGCCCGAGGAATCCAACTTGCTTGAGCCAAAACTCGCATTTACTGAATTTGGCGTATACTTGATGCTCACGGAGTCATTGCAACACTGCGTGGAGGTGTTCCATATGCTCTTCTTCACTTCTTGAGTAAATGAGTATATCATCGATGAAGACGACCACGAACTTATCGAGGAAGCCCATGAATACTTTATTCATCATGTGCATGAAGAAGGCGGGGGCGTTGGTGAGGCCAAAAGATATGACTGTATATTCATAGAGACCGTAGCGAGTGGTAAATGCGGTCTTGGGAATATCCTCTTTTTTAATTTTGAGCTGATAATATCCAGTCCGTAAATCAATCTTGGAGAACACCTTGGCTCCACTGAGCTGATCAAACAAATCATCAATTCTTGGCAGAGGATATATGTTTTTGATGGTGACATCATTCAACTGTCGGTAATCCACACACATGCGGAGGCTGCCATCTTTCTTGTCCACAAAAATAGCAGGTGATCCCCATGGTGAGGAACTGGGGCAGATATACCCTTCTTGGAGCATTTCATCAAGCTGTTTCTTTAGTTCCACTAATTCGGATGACGGCATCCGATAATATTTCTTGTGTATTGGTGTGGTTCCGGGCACAAGATCTATTGCAAACTCAAGCTCTCGATTAGGTGGCATGCCTGGCAGTTCTTCTGGGAATACATCAGGAAACTCGCTGACCATCGGAATTAATTCCATTTCAGCTATTGCTGTAAAGACCATTTCCTTGGAGGGTATGCTCCTACGAGCAATAAATTTTGTAGTTTGTCCCTCTTAGCTGGTCACGTTGACTTCTCGGGTTGCACAATTTATGCACACTTGGTACTGAGTCAGCAAATTCATACCCAAGATAATATCCAACTTATCAGACTCAATAAGTATCAAAGAGGTTGGAAAACAGACTCCGTTGATATTGACTTCCAAATTGCGGCAGACTAGATTGCTTCTGATAAGAGATGCCGGGGTTTGTACCAGCATATTCTTGCCCAAAGGAGAACACGGAAATTTGTTTTGGGCAACAAAACCCCGAGATATAAAAGAGTGGGAAGCCCCAGAGTCAAATAAAATTACTGCAGGTATGATATTAATAGGGAACATACCAATGACAACTTCGAGATTTTCTTGGGCTTCATCGGTGGAAATGTGATGAACGTATCCCGTGATGTCGTGCTGACTTGGGGATGCCTCCAGATAATGGACTTGTGGCTTGAATGAAGCATCGGTCCGGTTGTTCTTGGGAGACTGTTTGACATAATATCCGGTTTGTCCACAACTTTAACAAGAATTGTTGCGCAGGCGATTCTCCAGAACTGGGTGGAGCACGTCATTATTGACTTGGGTGGTGGCCCTGTTAACATTTTGTTGCCAGTTGGGCTTGTATGCTACCTGAGTTGGCTGCCAAGTACGAGCGTTCTGCACTGGCTGCATTTCTTTTCTTGGCACAAACTTGCGTTTGTGATTGTTATGGGTAGACTTATTATTTGATACAATCTTGTGTTCCCTTTCAGAAATGAAAGCCTTGTTCACCAGGATTTGGAAATCTGGGAAATCGAACACACCGAGAGCACAACGAAGTTGCGGGTTTAATCCACCAAGAAACATGTCCATCTTCCTTTCCTCAGTGGCCACATCATATAGAGAATAATGTTACAGGTGATTGAATTTCTACAAATATTCCCCCACAGACTGACTTCCTTGGAGGAGCGCGAGAAATTCATGCTGCTTAGTCTTCATAATTCCCATAGGGATGTGATATTTCCGGAATTGCTCCTTGAATCTTGACCAGGTAATTTCTTCATCAACAGTCCCCATGCCTTTTTCATTTTCCCACCATATAGCAGCAGTGCCCTCAAGATAATGTGTTACAAATGGAACCTTATCCCCTTCATTAGTTCGAGCAACCTCAAGCTTATTTTCCATAGTTCTTAGACAATCATCTGCATCCAAGGGATCAATGGCCTGACTGAAATTGGAGGCTTAGTCCTTTGAAAATCAGATAATTTGGAGTGATGGCTGGGCTGATTTCCATTCTGTCCAACCATTGCTTGAATACTTTTGAATATTTCCTTCAGATCATTATTTCGTCTTTCCTCGAACATACACATAATTTGCTCGGTGGAGCGCGGATTTGACGGTGGACGCGGTGGTGGAACGTACGGCTCGGGTGATTGTCCTGCCTGTTGTGCGGAACGCCGAACAGGAGAACCCTCGCGAACATTGCTACCGCAGCCTCCCCGTGTCATCCTAATATGATTTTTCCCAAATCAACGCAACCGAGATGAGAAGAATTCAAAATAAACTGGGGAGAAGCCAGCAACAAAAATCCGAGTAAAACCAAAAAGGCGAAGAAAATAGGGCGAATAAAATAAAGTCCAACATAATTATACATTGACTCTAACATGCAAGATAACAACATGCCAGGTCCAACTACTCTGATACATGAAATGAAACATCATGACTCGTACGACTACATCCATACTCCATCCTGACGACTGCGAATACTCGAAAGCTCTACTGCTCTGCTGGTGCTGCGGGGTACTCTCCTGAAGCGGACTCGGATCCTAAACTAACGGGGTTAACGGAGACCTCCGGGTTAAAGGTGACACGACGACGCTGCCTCGAGGGCTCTCCCTCTGGGGCAGTGGAGGGTGAACCATTGGGGCCACAGGAGTGGTTTGGAGTGAAACCCACTCACCAGGAGCACTAAGTGGACTCACAGTCGCGGTGCCCGAGCTACTCGTAGGAGTAACCGCGGAAACAGGGGATCTAGAGCTGGCAGGAATATAGGGAGTAAATCCTACAGACAATGGAGTAGTGGTTGAGCGAGCAGAGACTAAAGCAGAGGCTAAAGCAGTACGGGCACGACTCAGCTCACGAGCCAGCTCGTAGATCAGAAGGTAGCTAGCAGTGATGTAGCGAGAAAGGTGGCTAGCTACACTATCAGACTCCGGATCAATGACAGGGAAACGAACACGACCATTATCATGGAGAGAAGGATAGTAATGGAAACCTAGGTGGTTCTGCATCCGGATCTCGTTGTAGCGGAGCTCAACAAGTACCTCAAATGCAACAAACTGGACATCCTGATGAGCGGTAGAAGTGTAGCCGCTTCGAGAGGTACAAGTGTAAGAGCTGGAATCGGAACTGGTGCACAGAGTAACCACGGCGTGATACTCATACACCGAGTCAGCTAGGCGCTCCCAGTACACACGATAGACTGGATCGTCACCGTGAGGGTACAACCGACGCCACACGTTACGAAGGAGATGCGGCGACGTGTACGGCATCAACTGCAACTGGCACGGATACAACATCGAAGCCATCTACACTCACAACCATTAGCAAGTTAGCATAAAAATAATATTAGTGCATGCAATGCAACAACTAGCTACAAATATTGCCGGCACTCAGCTACGACTCGTATCTAACGTCTAGTCAACTCGGCTTAGTCTAGCATGGCCTACAGTCAGCGCGACTCTGATACCAAGCGTTGTGGCACCCCGGCTCAGGGCGACCGGTTTACCTTGCATTGCCAGCCCAGAGACCTTGTCTTCTAGCAACACACAACAACTTGGTACAGAAAAACAACCGCTTTATTCATGCTAGCGGAGCATAGTTTATGTTACAACAGTTAGCGAGGCCAAGCGGTACACAGGGTGCGGCTGAACAATATGTACATTATTTAGTGAACATAAAGGGGCCTCGATCATGACAACTACGGGGCAGCGGAACAACGCCGTAGCGGAACTCCATAGCACAGGGACACCGATGCGGACACGATCTAGACTCGGACAACACTCCTTTCCAACGAGACTTTCCTGAAATCTGGCATGACACGCCACGTCAGTACATTGAATGTACTTGCAAGCTCACAACAAGCATAAACATAGTGACAAACAATATCATGATATTTAACCATTTAACAACAATGCAACCACATATCCAACATGCTGTGAATATGCTCAACTGGTACTCGTCCCATGGACTTGCTTACCGAACGTGATTATTTCTAGACCACAAACATGATGATCTCAAAAATACCCTCATGATCCTTACGGCGATCACAACCCGACCAACTCATGGCCCGTGATCCTTATGGCGATCACAACCTGACCAACTCATGGCCCGTGATCTTTGCGGCGATCACAACCCGACCAATACATGGCCCAACTCAACACGATGGCCTCACTGCCATCCTCAGTACAAAATTAGTGTGCAAATTTATTAAGTGTTGACCTATGGTGTACCCTACTTTCGTGCGTGTCCGTAACCTTGGACTCGGCTATCGATAGATTAAAACACTCTGCAGAGGTTAGTACACTGTACCCACACTACGGAACCCATGGCCTAGCACTCCCATTCGGGTGGACCAACGGCATTCTGACGAAACCATTTCATTGTCATGACACTCTCCTGGCCACTCTGACTCAGTCCCCATCGGGCTAGTCCTGGGTGGCCCCGTGTCTACCTCCAGACACCTCGACCACCGTCGTGGTCACGATCCACTCTGGGACCCGGTACCAAAACTTAACTTAACAACGGGCTCACAAGGTTATGCCTACCTACCGGGACAGGGTACAACACGCCCATAACCTTCCCTAAATGGAGGCACCGACCAGAGGCACGACAATGAAATGCATTAAGGCAGTCCCATACCGGCAAATGTGGTTGCACTGGGAAAGACTCGTTTCAGCGGCACCATAACCCGGTTAACAACATATTCAAGTTGAGTTACTTAACAGCTTCAACTTAATGTGAAAATAACCGGTGTCATAATGCCATGCTATGCATCACTTAACACATGCATCACATAACCATGCAAATAACTGAATAAACCATGCTCCCATGGAGCCATCATCAACTCATGCTACTTCTCTGGTTAAGACCAAACCTCACTTAAAGCAGAATCATTTCTAGAAATCTCATCATTTTTCATCATGCAAGAATAATAATTAAACTAATTATTAAACTCCATGACCATATGATTTATTCATTACTCATAACTAAGTTCTTCTTAGCTTATCAACAAGATTTACTTCAAACTTTCTGTAAATCCACCATTTTAACATGACAAGCATCTAACAGTATATAATTATCATATATATAACTTTAAATGCATGAATATTCATAAGTTCAACTAGGAAAATCACAAATATTGATGTGGCACGATGAAAATGTTGTTTTTGGTTGCCTTAGTGCTGAGGAGGTTCACAAAGCTCCTAGTGATCCTCAAGACAAGCTGGCTCTTCTGAAAATAATCAAAACCACAAAAGGAAAACATCAAGAAACCTTCTGAAAATTACCAGAAAATCTAGACAGGAAGGAAAAATCCCATCTTTTGGGTGCTGTTAGGTTTTTGGACAAAGAACCCAATGCAAAAAGAATCAATGCATTTGGACTTACAGATTAAAAGTTATGGCCATTTGAAGTTTCCTAGATTTAAATGAATTTGAAATAAATATTAAACAGACTGGGGGTAACGTCGAAGGCGTAAACACACAGGGCGCCACCACTCATACCGCTTCGCGCGCATAATGAGTGGCTGACTAGCGAGCCCCGCTAGTCAGGCCAGAGAGGGGGGAGAGGGAAACAGAGGGAGGCGGTGCTTCGCCAGAGCACACGCCGGCGATGAGGCTTCTTGGGGTCAAACGAGAGGGGGGGATCGACGGAGGAGAAGGTTGCGCACCTGCCCGTACCCATAGCATAGCTAGAGGTGACTAGACGGCATCGGAATCGTCCTCTCCAGCGGAGGCAGAGGGTGGAGGTTGTCGAAGACGAAGACGACGGTGGCTTGGGGCGGCTCCAGGGGCTCCAGCGGGGTGGAATGGCCTCACCGAAGAGTGGAGGAGGCCCTGGCAGGGTTGCCTTGGCTTGGGACTGGTCAGAGCTGCAGGGACGATCTGGAGGGGATCGCCAACAAGCTCGGCTTTGGGATGGCAGCCCGTGGCCTGCCCGGCCGAGCTGTGGCTTCTACTGGCTCGTGGTGGATGTGGGAGTGGCTGCGGGTGCTCCAAGAGGCTGGGGATGGCTGCTTTTATAGGCGGACGGCAAGTAGGGTTCGGGCTCCGCCGGAGGACACCTGTCCACGCCGTCCGGCGACGAACGTCGCCAGAGAGAGAGGGAGAAGACGACGGAGGTCACGCAGGACCTGTGCATGGGCGCGGATGAGCACAGGAGCGAGGGGGAAAGCGACGAGCAAAGTGCGCCGCGCACTATGCCGTTGGCCGCACCATGCCCGTGCTCGCTGTGGCGAGCTCCGGCGTCGGCAAGCGCCAGGGGGGAGTTAAGGGGGTGGAGACGAGGATGGTGGCGAGGCGTGGCATGCTTTAGCCGGCTGGGCAGCGAGCACACGCTCAACAGAGCGCTGGGCAGCACGCAGAGCGCATGTTTTGCATGCCAGCACGCCTGGACGAACGCGGTCACCGCGTGAACCGTGACATCAGGCCACCCTAAGCGCTAACCAAGATGTCTGGCGTGTAGTCCTTAGTAGATTAAAGTGTTACCAAGGTTTGGTTTGGATCCAGGTGCAGTAGAAATGAATTTGTACTGCTGGCAAGTTTCTAGACAGTAACTTTGGTGTTTTACTGTGGTCAAACCACTGGGAGTTAAGGGCTGAGCTTTGGGGTTTTACTTACTCTTACTAAGGTAAATAGGCACAGGAAGAACCAGCTACAATGGAGCTAGTAAAAAGGTAGTTGCTGTAGAAACTACCATTTCTGTCCAGAAATGACTTTATTTGCTATAGCCAAAATATTCCAAAGAGTGGTGGAATATTTTTGCTCAGAAAGGTGCCCTAGGGTACAAAGAATAATTGGGATTTTTCACAGGATATTTGGGGCAAGAAAAATTAGGGTTGCTTTGGAGCTCAAAGGGCTAACTAGGGTTTTGGAGGGCAATATTTTGGGTTGAACCAGAGGTGAAATGATGGTTTTGAGGAGGAGAGGGAACACTTGGGTGAAAATCAAGGGGTACCCAAGTGGTTAAGTCCAAATGAAATGATTCAAAACTCCAAATTCAAAACCAACTCAACTGAAAATCAGGCAAAGAAAAGAGGGCAAAAACCAGGCTGTCACATCGTGACGGTGACGATGACGGTCATGACGGTGCTTCGGAGATGGAGATCACAAGCACAAGATGATGATGTCCATATCATATCACTTATATTGATTGCAGGTGATGTTTATCCTTTATGCATCTTATTTTGCTTGATTGACGGTAGCATTATAAGATGATCACTCACTAAATTTCATGGTATAAGTGTTCTCCCTGAGTATGCACCATTGCGAAAGTTCTTCGTGCTGAGACACCACGTGATGATCCGGTGTGATAAGCTCTACGTTCAAATAAAATGGGTGTAAGACATTTTTACACACGCAGAATACTCAGGTTAAACTTGACGAGCCTAGCATATGCAGATATGGCCTCGGAACACTGGAGACCGAAAGGTCGAGCGTGAATCATATAGTAGATATGATCAATATAGTGATGTTCTCCATTGAAAACTACTCCATCTCACGTGATGATCGTACATGGTTTAGTTGATTTGGATCACGTGATCACTTAGATGATTAGAGGGATGTCTATCTAAGTGGGAGTGTTTAAGTAATATGATTAATTGAACTTTAATTTATCATGAACTTACTCCTGATAGTATTTTGCAAATTATGTTGTAGATCAATAGCTCGCGTTGTTGCTCCCCGTTTATTTTTGATATGTTCCTAGAGAAAATATATGTTGAAAGATGATAGTAGCAATGATGCGGACTGTGTCCATGATCTGAGGTTTATCCTAATTGCTGCACACAAGAATTATGTCCTATTGCAGGAGCAGATGCAGAAATTATGAACGTTTGGCTTGCTCAAAATGATGACTACTTGATAGTTTAGTGCACCATGCTTAACGTCTTAGAATCGGGAGTTCAAAGACGTTTTGAACGTCATGGACCATATGAGATGTTCCAGGAGTTGAAGTTAATATTTCAAGCAAATACCCGAGTTGAGAGATATGAAGTCTCCAACAAGTTCTATGCTAAAAGATGGAGGAGAATTGCTCAAGTAGTGAGCATGTGCTCAGATTGTCTGGGTACTACAATCGCTCAAGTGGGAGTTAATCTTCCAGATAAGATAGTGATTGACAGAGTTCTCTAGTCACCATCACCAAGTTACTAGAACTTTGTGATGAACTATAGTATGCAAGGGATGACGAAAACGATCCCCGAGCTGTTCGTGATGTTGAAATCGACGAAGGTAGAAATCAAGAAAGAGCATAAAGTGTTGATGATTGACAAGACCACTAGTTTCAAGAAAAGGGCAAAGGGAAAGAAAGGGAAACTTCAAGTAGAATGGCAAGCAAGTTGTCACTCCCCTGAAGAAGCCCAAAGCTGGACCAAAGCCTGAAATTGAGTGCCTCTACTGCAAAGGAAATGGTCACTGGAAGCGGAAATAACGTGAATATTTGGTGGATAAGTAGGATGTAAAAGTGAACAAGGGTATATTTGATATACAGGTT
Source organism: Triticum aestivum (assembly GCF_018294505.1). Lineage (NCBI taxonomy): Eukaryota > Viridiplantae > Streptophyta > Magnoliopsida > Poales > Poaceae > Triticum > Triticum aestivum. Next base: position 332,428,695 of record NC_057804.1, on the reverse strand, counting down.
ATTGATGTGTACCTTACTAGTGTTTATAGTAGCCCCTGGGTATTTGATACATGTTCGGTTGCTAAAAATTAGTAACTCAAAACGGGAGTTACAGAATAAACAGAGACTAGTTGAGCGTGCAGTGACGATGTGTGTTGGAAGTAGTTCCAAGATTGATATGATCATCATCGCACACTCCCTATACTTTGGGGATTAGTGTTAAACCTAAATAAATGTTATTTGGCGTTTGCGTTGAGCATGAATATGATTTGATCACATTGCAATACGATTATTCATTTAAAGTCAGAGAATAATTGTTGTTCTGTTTACATGAATAAAACCTTCGATGGTCATACACCCAATGAAAATAGTTTGTTGGATCTCGATTGTAGTGATACACATATTTCATAATATTGATGCCAAAAGATGGAAAGTTGATAATGATAGTGCAACTTATTTGTGGCACTGCCGTTTGGGTCATATCGCTGTAAAGCGCATGAAGAAACTCCATAAAGATGGATTTTTGGAATAACTTGGTTATGAATCATTTGATGCTTGCAAACCGTGCCTTTTGGGCAAGATGACTAAAACTCCGTTCTCCGGAACAATGGAATGAGCTACTGACTTGTTGGAAATAATACATACCGATGTATGCGGTTCAATGAGTGTTCATGCTCGTGGCGGGTATCATTATTTTCTGACCTTGACAGATGAGTATATCTAATTAATGAAGCACAAGTCTGAAACATTTGAAGAGTTCAAAGAATTTCAGAATGAAGTGGAGAATCAGCGTAACAAGAAAAAAAGTTTCTACAATCTGATCATAGAGGAGAATATTTGAGTTACGAGTTTGGCCTTCATTTAAAAACAATGTGGAGTAGGTTCACTGCTCACGCCACATGGAACACCACTGTGTTGTGGTGTGTCTGAACGTCGTAAGCGCACTTTATTGGATATAGTGCGATCTATGATGTATCTTACCGATTTACCTCTATAGTTTTGGGATTATGCATTAGAGACAGCTGCATTCACTTCAAATGGGGCACCATCAAAATCCGTCGAGATGACGCCTTATGAACTGTGCTTTGGCAAGAAACCAAAGTTGTTGTTTCTTAAAGTTGGGGCCATGACGCTTATGTGAAAAAGTTTCACCCTGGTAAGCTCAAACCCAAATCGGAGAAGTGCGTCTTCATAGAATACCCAAAGGAAACTGTTGGGTACACCTTCTATTACAGATCCGAAGGCAAAATCTTTGTTGCTAAGAATGGATCCTTTCTAGAGAAGGAGTTTCTCTCGAAAGAAATGAGTGGGAGGAAAGTAGAACTTGATGAGGTAACTGTACCTGCTCCCTTATTGGAAAGTAGTACATCACAGAATCCGGTTCCTGTGACACCTACACCAATTAGTGAGGAAACTAATGATATTGATCATGAAACTTCAGATCAAGTTTCTACTAAACCTCGTAGGTCAACCAAAGTAAGATCCGCACAAGAGTGGTATGGTAATCCTATTCTGGAAGTATTGTTACTAGACCATTATGAACCTACGAACTATGAGGAAGCGATGATGAGCCCAGATTCCGCGAATTGGCTTGAAGCCATGAAATCTGAGATGGGATCCATGTATGAGAACAAAGTGTGGACTTTGGTGGACTTTCCTGATGATCGACAAGCCATAGAAAATAAATGGATCTTCAAGAAGAAGACAGACAGTGATAGTAGTGTTACTATCTACAAAGCTCGACTTGTCGCAATTTTTTTTCCCGACAAGTTCAAGGTGTTGAATACGATGAGATTCTCTCACTCGCATCGATGCTTAAGTCCTTCCGAATCATGTTAGCAATTGCCACATTTATGAAATCTGGAAAATGGATGTCAAAACTGCATTCCTTAATAGATTTTTTAAAGAAGAGTTGTATATGATGCAACCAGAAGGTTTTGTCAATCCTAAAGGTGCTAACAAAATGTGCAAGCTCCAGCGATCCATCTATGGACTGGTGTAAGCATCTCGGAGTTGGAATATATGCTTTGATGAGTTGATCAAAGCATATGGTTTTATACAGACTTTTGGAGAAGCCTGTATTTGCAAGAAAGTGAGTGGGAGATCTGTAGCATTTTAATAACTATATGTAGATGACATATTGTTGATTGGAAATGATATAGATATTCTGGATAGCATAAAAGGATACTTGAATAAGAGTTTTTCAAAGAAAGACCTCGGTGAAGCTGCTTACACATTAAGCATGAAGATCTATAGAGATAGATCAAGATGCTTGATAAGATTTTTCAATGAGTACATACCTTGATAAGATTTTGAACTAGTTCAAAATAGAATAGTCAAAGAAGGAGTTCTTGCCTGTGTTGCAAGGTGTGAAGTTGAGTAAGACTCATAACCCGACCATGGCATAAAATAGAAAGAGAATGAAAAGTCATTCCCTATGCCTCAGTCATAGGTTCTATAAACTTTGCTATGCTGTGTACCAGACCTATTGTATACCTTGCTCTGAGTTGGGCAAGGGGGTACAATTTTGATCTAGGAGTAGATCACTGGACAGCGGTCAAGAATATCCTTAGTGAGTACTAAGGAAGTATTTCTCAATTATGGAGGTGATATAAGAGCCCGTCGTAAAGAGTTACATCGATGCAAGCTTTTACACCGATCCAGATGACTATAAGTCTCAATCTGGATACATATTGAAAGTGGGAGCAATTAGCTAGAGTAGCTCCGTGCAGAGCATTGTAGACATAGAATATTTGCAAAATACATACGGCTCTGAATGTGACAGACCCGTTGACTAAACTTCTCTCACGAGCAAAACATGATCATACCTTAGTACTCTTTGGGTGTTAATCACATAGCAATGTGAACCATATTATTGACTCTAGTAAACCCTTTGGGTGTTCATCACATGACGATGTGAACTATGGGTATAAATCACATACAGATGTGAATATTGGTGTTAAATCACATGGTGATGTGAACTAGATGATTGACTCTGGTGCAAGTGGGAGACTAAAGGAAATATGCCCTAGAGACAATAATAAAGTTACTCCATCCATTCCTAAATATAGGGTGTATAGTATTTGGCACGGAAATTAAAGAAAGCACGTGGATGAAAAATTTCACAAATTTCGGGCGAGATTTCACATGACTAATTGACATGAGTAAATAGAGGAGCTTGACTTGTATAAAGAAATGTAATCAAATCCCTAAAAAAATAATCCAAACGAGTGGCGCAACACAATAGACCTTATATTTTGGATTTTTTGACAAAAATCTATACACCTTATATCAAGGAACAGAGGGAGTATTATTTATTTCCTTATTTCATGATAAATGTTTATTATTCATGCTAGAATTGTATTAACCGGAAACTTAGTACAGGTGTGAATACATAGACAAACATAATGTCACTAGTATGCCTCTACTTGACTAGCTCGTTGAATCAAAGATGGTTAAGTTTCCTAGCCATAGACATGAGTTGTCATTTGATTAACGGGATCACATCATTAGTGAATGATGTGATTGACTTGACCCATTCCGTTAGCTTAGCACTTGATTGTTTAGTATGTTGCTATTGCTTTCTTCATGACTTATACATGTTCCTATGACTATGAGATCATGCAACTCCCGAATACCGGAGGAACACTTTGTGTGCTAATAAATGTCACAACGTAACTGGGTGATTATAAAGGTGCTCTACAGGTGTCTCCGAAGATACTTGTTGAGTTGGCATATTTCGAGATTAGGATTTGTCACTCCGATTGTCGGAGAGGTATCTCTGGGCCCACTCAGTAATGCACATCACTATAAGCCTTGCAAGCATTGTAACTAATGAGTTAGTTGTGGGATGATGTATTACGGAACGAGTAAAGAGACTTGCCGGTAACGAGATTGAACTAGGTATTGAGATACCGACGATCAAATCTCGGGCAAGTAACATACTGATGACAAAGGGAACAACGTATGTTATTATGCGGTTTGACTGATAAAGATCTTCGTAGAATATGTAGGAGCCAATATGAGCATCCAGGTTCCGCTATTGGTTATTGGCCAGAGACGTGTCTCGGTCATGTCTACATAGTTCTTGAACCCGTAGGGTTCGCATGCTTAACGTTCAGTGATGATTTATATTATGAGTTATGTGTTTTGACGTACCAAAGGTAGTTCGGTGTCCCGGATGAGATCGGGGACATGATGAGGAGTCTCAAAATGGTAGAGACGTAAAGATCGATATATTGGACGACTATATTCGAACATCGGAAAGGTTCCGAGTGATTCGGATATTCTCGGAGTACCGGGGAGTTATGGGAATTCACAGGGAGAAGTATTGGGCCTTATTGGGCCATACGGGAATAGAGGAGAGAGGCCAAAAGGAAGGAGGCGTGCGCCCCCCCACTGGTCCGAATTGTACAAGGGGTGCAACCCCCTTTTCCTTCTCCCTCTCCCCCTCTTTCCTTCTCTCCTACTCCGGAAAGGAAAGGGGAATCCTATAAGGACTTGGGAGCCCTAGTAGGACTCCCCACACTTGGCGTGCCCCTCTAGGGCCGGCCTCTCCCTCCCTCCTATATATACAGGGCAGGGGGGCACCTCTAGACATAACAATTGATCTCTTGATCTCTTAGCCGTGTGCGGTGCCCTCCTCCACCATATTCCACCTCGGTAATATCGCAGCGGTGCTTAGGCGAAGCCCTGCGTCGGTAGCATCATCAACACCGTCATCACGCCGTCGTGCTGACGGAACTCTCCCACAAAGCTCTACTGGATCGGAGTTCATGGGACGTCATCGAGCTGAACGTGAGCTGAACTTGGACATGTTGTAAGTTCGGTACTTGATCGGTCAGATCGTGAAGACGTACGACCACATCAACCGCGTTGTGCTAACGCTTCCGCTTTCGGTCTACGAGGGTTCGTGGACTACACTCTCCCCTCTCGTTGCTATGCATCATCATGATCTTGAGTGTGCGTAGGATTTTTTTTAAATTACTACATTCCCCAACAGTTTTATGTTTCAATTAGTGTTTGTGCCAATTAGAAACTATAGGATCATCTTGGGTGATAGTTAATTTGATTCTGCTGAAAAACATAAACTTTTGCACGCACAAGAATAATTTTCATAAATCACAGAAACGTGATTTTTAGTTGATTCTTTTTGAAGTAGTTCAATAGACAAATTTACTAGGACTTCCTATTTTGGTCGGATTTTTAGAGTTCCATAATTATTCGAAAGTTACAGATTGATATAGACTGTTCTGTTTTTGATAGATTGTGTTTTTCGTGTGTTGTTTGCTTATTTTGATGAATCTATGGCTAGTATCGGGGGGTATGAACCATAGATAAGTTGGAATAAGGTAGGTTTAACACCAATATAAATAAAGAATGAGTTCATCACAGTAACATAAGTGGTGATTTTTCTTTCTTGCACTAACGGAGCTTACGAGATTTCCTATTGAGTTTTGTGTTGTGAAGTTTTCAAGTTTTGGGTAAAGATTTGATGGACTATGGAATAAGGAGTGGCAAGAGCCAAAGCTTGGGGATGCCCATGGCACCCCAAGATAATTGTAGGACAACCAAAACCCTAAGCTTGGGGATGCCCCCGAAGGCATCCCCTCTTTCGTCTTCGTCTATCGGTAACTTTACTTGGAGCTATATTTTTATTCGCCACATTATATGTGTTTTGCTTGGAGCGTTGTGCATGATATGAGTCTTTGCTTTTTAGTTTACCACAATCATCCTTGCTGTACACACCTTCTGGGAGAGACACAACGTGATTCGGAATTTATTAGAATACTCTATGTGTTTCACTTATATCTTCTGAGCTAGATAATTTTGCTCTAGTGCTTCACTTATATCTTTTCAGAGCACGGCGGTGGTTTTATTTTGTAGAAATTATTGATCTCTCATGCTTCACTTATATTATTTTGAGAGTCTTTTAGAACAGCATGGTATTTTCTATGGCTATAAAATTGGTCCTAGAATGATGGGCATCCAAATTGGGTATAATAAAAACTATCATAGGAAGTGAATTGGATGCTATGATCAATTTGATGCTTGATAATTGTTTTGAGATATAGAGGTGGTGATATTAGAGTCATGCTAGTTGGGTAATTATGAAATAGAGAAATACTTGTGTTGAAGTTGGCAAGTCCCGTAGCATGCACATATGGTAAAAGTTGTGTAACAAATTTGTAGCATGGGGTGCCCTTTTGATTCCCTTCCTTATGAGTGGAGGTCGGGATCGCGCGATGGTTAGCTCCTACCAACCCTTCCCCTAGGAGCATGCGTAGTAGTACTTTGCTTCAAGGGAGAATAAACTTTTGCAATAAGTATATGAGTTCTTTATGAATAATGTGAGTTCATGGATTATACGCACTCTTACCCTTCCATCATTGCTAGCCTCTTCGGTACTGTGCATTGCCCTTCCTCACCTTGAGAGTTGGTGCAAACTTCGTCGTTACGTCCAAACCCCGTGATACGATACACTCTATCACACATAAACCTCCTTACATCTTCCTCAAAACAGCCACCATACCTACCTATTATGGCATTTCCATAGGCATTCCGAGATATATTGCCATGCAACTTTCCACCGTTCCGTTCATCATGACACGTTTCATCATTGTCATATTGCTTTAGCATGATCATGTAGTTGACATCGTATTTGTGGCAAAGCCACCTTCATAATTTTTCATACATGTCACTCTTGATCCATTGCATATCCTGGTACACCGCCGGAGGCATTCATATAGAGTCATATTTTGTTCTAGTATCGAGTTGTAATCCATGAGTTGTAAATAAATAGAAGTGTGATGATCATCATTATTAGAGCATTGTCACTTAAAAAACGAGAAAGGCCAAATAAAAAAAGAAAGTCCAATAAAAATAAAGGCCAAATAAAAAAAAGGAAAGGCCCAAAAAAATAAAAAATTAATAAATAAGGGGGACAATGTTACTATCTTTTTCCACACTTGTGCTTCAAAGTAGCACCATGTTCTTCATATAGAGAGTCTCTTATGTTGTCACTTTCATATACTAGTGGGAATTTTTCATTATAGAACTTGGCTTGTATATTCCAAGGATGGGCTTCCTCGAAATGCCCTAGTTCTTCGTGAGCAAGCAAGTTGGATGCACACCCACTTAGTTTCTTTTGTTGAGCTTTCATACATTTATAGGTCTAGTGCATCCGTTGCATGGCAATCCCTACTCCTCATGTTGACATCAATTGATGGGCATCTCCATAGCCCATTGATTAGCCTCGTCAATGTGAGACTTTCTCCTTTTTTTGTCTTCTCCACACAACCTTCATCATCATATTCTATTCCACACATTGTGCTATATCCATGGCTCGCGCTCATGTATTGCGTGAGAGTGAAAAAAGCTGCAGCGTTAAAAAGTATGAACCAATTGCTTGGCTGAAACCAGGGTTGTGCATGATGGGAGTATTTTATGTGACAAACATGAAGCATAGCCTAACTATATGATTTTGTAGGGATAAACTTTCTTTAGCCATGTTATTTTGAGAAGACATGATTGTTTTATTAGTATGCTTGAAGTATTATTACTTTTATGTCAGTATGAACTTTTATCTTGAATCATTTGGATCTAAGCATTCATGCCACAATAAAGAAAATTACATTGAGAAATATGCTAGGTAGCATTCCACATCAAAAAATCTGTTTTTATCATTCACCTACTCGAGGACGAGCAGGAATTAAGCTTGGGGATGCTTGATACGTCTCCAACGTGTCTATAATTTTTGATTGCTCCATGCTATTACATTACCCGTTTTGTATGTTTATGGGCTTTACTTCACACTTTTATATCATTTTTGGGACTAACCTACTAACCAAAATCCCAGCCCAAATTGCTATTTTTTTGCCTATTTTAGTGTTTCGAATAAAAACAATATCAAACGGAGTCCAAACGGAATGAAACCTTCGGGAGCGATCTTTTTGGAACAAACGTAATCCGGGAGAATTGGAGTGGACGTCAAGAAGCAGCCGACATGGCCACGAGGGTGCCAGGCACGCCCCCCACCCTCATGGGCCCCTCGTGGCTCCCCTGATCGACTTCTTTCGCTTATATATACTTGCATACCCTGAAAACACCGAGGAGTACCACGAAAACCTATTTCCACCGCCGCAACCTTCTGTACCCATGAGATCCCATCTTGGAGCCTTTTCCGGCACTCTATCGGAGGGAGAATCGATCGCAGAGGGCTTCTACATCATCGCCAAGGCCTCTTTGATGAGTGGTGAGTAGTCTACCATAGACCTTCAGGTCCATTGTTATTAGCTAGATGGCTTCTTCTCTCTCTTTGAATCTCAATACAAAGTTCTCCTCGATCTTCTTGAAGATCTATTCGATGTAACTCTTTTTGCGGTGTGTTTGTCGAGATCCGATGAATTGTGGGTTTATGTGAGATATCAGGTTTCGGCAAAACCCTTAAGGTTCGAACACTGAGGTGCGCACGAAGATTTCCTCCTACCAAAACACGCCCTCAGCCTCGCCGCGATCTCTAAGCTAGCTCGATGAACAACACAAGAGACACAAGATTTATACAGGTTCGGGTCACTGTTGTGGTGTAATACCCTACTCCTGTGTGTGGTGTGGTGGGTTGCCTCTTGGGCTGATGATAAACAGTATAAGGGAAGAACATCCTCGCGAGGAGAGGTGTTCTTGTGCTTGGTGGTTCTCTTGGGGAGGGATTGATCCGTCCCTTCTATTGTGGTGGCTAGCCCTATTTATAGAGGCCCTGGTCCTCTTCCCAAATATTGAGCGGGAAGGGATCCGACAACGACCATTTTGAAAGGGGACATCTAGTACAAGCTATCCTGACTGAAGGTGGTCTTCGCCTGTCAAAGGTGCTGGCAGGTGACGCCGTCTTGGGCTCCATGATGACCTCCACCCTGCCGTCCCGCTCGTCTTGGTCTTGTTGCACCGATACGGAAACCTTTGACTGATGCCTCGGTACTCCACGCCTGTGCTTGCCCTCTTAGCACCAAAGAGGAAACGAGGACACTGCGCGGGCCGGCGCCCGCCTGGCGCCTGGTCGTCATGGCTTGCGTCATGAGGACCTCGCGAGGTACCCCTTCCATTGATCTCTCCGCTGCCTCGTGAGCCTGCCTGGTGAGGCCACTCCTGAGGAGGCCTTGTGTCGTCTGCCCCACGAGGCTTGGCCCCTCGCGAGGCTCTTGAGTGTTGGTTGATGAAGACGGGCCATACTGGGCCACTAGCAGAGCCACGCCGCGGGCCGCAGGCACGCAAGTCTGGGGACCCCCGTTCCCAGAATGCTGACAGTATCCCCAGGGCCCAAGGCACGCTCGGATTTGGCTTAGTGGCGAAGCCAAAGGGCAAGTGCGGAGCGCCGCAGGCCCCAACAGCCTGCGTCCTTGGTCGACATGTGGCGACTGATTGGACGTGGGCTTCTCCGCTTCCCCATGCTGCCTCGGCAACTACCCGACTTGATGTGTCCCTGTTGAGTGCAAAAAGTGCCATCATTACCTGCCATCGTGGAGGTCGACGGTTGGCCTCCCTTGGGCTATGAATGAGGAGGGGCTATAGGCCTCGTTGCCCGTCTCTTGTTGCTCCACCTTCTTCTTCTTCCCTACTCCACCTTCAGCCTTGACACCTATGGCACCGATTCGCAGATTCTCAGCCGAAGAAAAGGGGAAGGCGCCCCGGGATGCACCTGATCCGCTACCGCCAAAGAAGAGGCCGGTCCACCATCCTGGTGAGGTCGCGGGTCTGGATATGATGAGCCATTGGTGCGAGCGGCCACCTCCTGGGTTCCCGCTACCCCTGTACGCGCAGGCCGAGGGCTCCGGAGAAAGGGACGGCAAGTGACGGCGCCCATGCTGCAGGCAAGGTCGGCGAGCCGCGGCGACGCGTGCCGTTGCTCCTGGGGTCCACGCTGCGGACTCCTCTCGTGAGCATGTGCTGCATGCGGCGATGCTGCCAAGCACCTGGATCTGCTTCCCTTCGTTCTTCGCCACCGAGATGCCGCCGAGGGGGCATGATGAGCTTTGGTTGCAGCATGCCAACTGTGGCGCTCCGGCGATCGGAGCAGACGTTGGAGTCGTCTCCCCGGGCAAGATCTTCATGACTCGAGGCTGGGGCGAGGTCGCCCGGGTCTGCCGTACGAGAGGCGCCCTCGTGATCCATTTCGAGTACGATGGTGCTTCCACGTTGTTCTTCAAGGTCTTCGACGCGGAAGGCTACCGCCTGGAATGCTGCCCCAGAGGAGGCAGTTAGGACATCGACGCGGCAGGGACTGGCCCCGCTGTTCCCTCCCCTAACAGCTCCTACAGCACCAGCAGCGATGCTTGGGAGTCCAGCGACTCTCCCAAGCTCTTCGAGACTCTGGAGAAGAGCGACGATAGCTACGTGCCCCGAGCTTGCGCCGCGCTAGGGGCAAGGCGACTGCATCGGGCCGTCGTCACCGCTGATCTGGATGGGGTTGGCGTCGACCTCCCGTGGCCCACTATTGATGATGGCGTCGGCCATGGAGCCACGTGTAGATAGGGCTCCTCAGAGGTCCCACCTTTTGTTCCCTGCAAGGAATCGAGAAAACACCCTGCGGGGGCGTGTAAAGGGTCTACGATGTCTTTTGTTGATGTTATCCTTAGTATGAAATCGTGCGAATGCTTGTCCTGTCCCATCTTGGTTCCCCCTTTCCATCCTCGCGAAGACTTGGTGCTCAACGCTGACAAGTCCCGGTCCCCAAGCAGGCTTCAGTCGTCGCTGGTATGCCAGGTCGCAATGCCGTGGTCAAGGCCAGGAGGTGAGCGGCCCGAGGTCCATTAAGAGCCCCTGAGGCACGATGCTCAGGAGGTCCCCTTTAGCGTGCAAGCAGCCGCCGAGAGGCCCACATGAGCATCCCCCTTCTTCCTGCACTCTCCTTCTTGCACTGCGTCCTCAGGTCCCGGTCCTCGAGCGAGCTCAGCCGCCGCTGGTATGCCAGGTCGCGATGTTGTGGTCAAGGCTAGGTGGTGAGGGCTGGAGAGCCAGTAAGAGCTCCTAAGTCGCGATGCTAAGGAGCCCCCCTTTTAACGCGCAAAGCGGATCACGTGGGAAAGAGAGAGAGAGAGAGAGAGCTTGTGGTGCCGCCCACTGAAATCCTCAGGAGGTTCCTGTAAATCAGCACAAGAAAAATGCGGGTTGCCATTATGATTGTCGGCCGGCCATTGTCTGTTCTGAGAGAGGGGTGAGGGTAAGGATGGCAATGGGTCGGGTTTGGACCGGGTTGAACAATATCTAATCCATATCCATATCCATGAAGATAGTCTTTTCCCAACCATGAAAATATCCATGGATGAAAAATTGTGTCCATGTCCAAACCCGTCGGATATCCATACCCACTGGATATCTATTGGGTCCTCTCGAGACATATAAATAAGACATAATACAATGTTAACATAAGCTCTTCCACTCATCACCTCATGGCATGCTAGGCTTCACTTACGGTAAACATCAACTTATGGTAAATCAACGCCCGCTAACAACCAAATATCATTTAGGATTTTTTTCTAATAGCTGAGAATGACGAGTCATTTCACAAGGAGATAAAAATAAGAGAAGGGGTGTTGGAGTATGTTATGGATGGGATTGAATGTCAACAATTAAAAATTATGACGAGGATTGTGCAATTTCTTTTGCATGTTTTAGATAACAAAGTGTAAAATTGCAGCGGGACATATGACTGTGGGGTAGGGATGGTAGACTTTTGCCTAATAAGTCATAATACCGGGTCAGTTTTGGATATATCCACGGGTGCAAGATTATATCCATGTCTAACCCACGAGCAATCGGCTCGGGTTTGGGTGCCGCCCATGGACACAAAAGAATATCCAAACCCTATCCATTTGGGTCGGATATCCATGGGTATCCATGTCCATGGATAAAATTGCCATCCTTAGGTGAGGGCACTAAGGGCCTGGTGAGGTGACGCGTGCGGGGCTGCCGCGGGCCAGAGCTCGACCACTCAGATTTGTTGGTGTTGCAAGGACGGACCCATGCGCAAGCACCGTGCCAGTGCGAGTGGCTCCCGTGGTAGATGTCAATTGAGCACGCGATAATCACATGCAGGTTAGGCATGTAAGGCTAATCAGCTTAGGTAAATGCAGGAGGGATACATGCCACGGGGTCGGACCCAAGCGGTCTGGGGATGATGCAGCCCGAGGGGCGCCCCCAGCAAGGTAAACTAAAGACATAAGAAAAAGGGATACATGCCGCAGGGACGGACCCATGCGGCCTAGAAATGATGCAGCCCTGAGGGCGCTCCCACCTGAAATGAACTTGGAAGATGTCACCTGATTCCATTGTAGAGGGGGGTGTTGGAGTAGCTGAAGATGCTTGGTGAAGAGGCCGTCCCTCACGAGCCGTTAGGGCCCTCAGCCTCGGGAGGCTCTGGGGGTCCAGGTGGCTCCTTGAGGACCGCCTCCATCTCTGCCACGACCGCGTGATGCCTGGCCTCCTGAGCTGCCAGAATGCTCCGCAGGTGACGCTGGTAGGTGGCAGCCACGGTCTGCAGGACGTAAGGCATGCGAATGTAGCTATGTGGTGGACCCTCGCAGCTTCCCACACGCGAAGGCCAGAGGCGCTCCTGATATGCGGCTCAGTTGAGCCCTGGGACGTCGATGCAGATAAGCAGCCCACCATCCTCGCCTGGATGGGGAGCCACGCCAGGCAAGCGGCGATCGCTGCGCATGGCCCTTGCTTCCTGAAGCTCCCGAGTGGTCTTGGTGATGAACTCCTGAGGGTTGGGCTTTCCACGCCCTGTGCCTTCCTGAGGGAAGCGTGCTGCGAAGCACGCCTCCAAGTGGTGCCCAAGCGCCTCCCTCGTAATGTTGGCAAGGTCTGAGGCCCTCCAGAAGAGAGCCCCCGAGCCCTACCCGAGGAGGGCGCCGGGCACGCCTTCCTATGCAATGGAAGGAGGTTCCCCTTGCATGGGCGCCGATCCTGACGCGGCACCACCTGAGATGCCGACCTCCTGAGGCCTCGCGCTGAGCAATTGCTTCTTCTGCTTGGGGGTAGCCTCCAGAGGGTTCTCGCCCTTGCTGTCCGGGTCCTCGATTGATGTTGCTTGGAAGGCACGCTCAAGGGAGCACACCGCATCTCTTTCTTCGCAGGGGACCATGATGATTCCGCCACTTCCTGGCATCTTGAGGACATTGTAGCCGTGGTGGGTCACTGCCATGAACTTGGCTAGGGCTAGATACCCAAGGATGACATTGTACGGTAGGTGGATGTGGGCGATGTCGAAGTCGATGCTCTCGATGCGGTAGTTGTCGCGCTTGCCAAAGGTGACAGGGAGGCGGACCTGCCCTGTCGGGGTGGTGGAACTGTCGGTGACTCCTGAGAAAGGCTTGGTAGGCTGGAGTTGATCATACGACACTTGGAGGTTGTCGAACATCTCAACGGACAGGACGTTAAGCCCTGTGCCGCCATTGATGAGGGTCTTGGTGACTTTCACGTTGGTGATGACTAGGGAACATAGCATTGGGAGGATGCCAGCAGCAGCCGAACACTTGTGTTAATCTGCCGAACTGAAGGTGATGGCGTAGTTGGACCACCTAAGTGGGCGCATGGCCTCAAGCGTGGGGAGGACTGCATTCACCTCGTGAGCAAACTGCTTGAAGATGCGCTGGGAGGCTAGGGCCTGAGCTCCGCCCAAGATGCAAGCGATAGCATGTGGCTCCTGGAAGCCCCCAGCCCCCTCGTCCTGATGATGGTCGTCATTCCTTCTTGGCTGCGGCGGTAGAGGAGGAAGGCCTGCGTTGCCCTGCGGGCAGTCCTCATGAGACTGATCCCTCCAGGCACCCTTGCGAGGCTTTTCCTGCTAGCAATCCTCACGAGGTCAGTCACGCCACTCCCGGCAAGGGCCACGGTCGTCCCATCGTCCTCCGCCTTGTCCTCCTCCTCGGCCGTAGCCCCAATCATTGCGCGCGGGGCGTCGACTGAAGCGTCCTTCTCGAATGGACCTGAGCTCCTAGTAGTCGCTGGTGTTGCGGGTGTGGAGGTTGTGGTAGGCACATAACTGTCGGCTGCCCTTGGATGACTACGGCTGGTCCCTGCCATGCTTCGTGTCTGGTTCTGCCGCAAGCACGGCTACTCCCTTGCGTTTCACGTCCTTGGCCTTGGTCTTCTTTTCTTCTGGATCAGCAGCTGGAAGCTCGAGGAGGGAGAGGCGTCCCTCCTTAGCTCTTGCGCACTTGGTCACCAGGTTGAACAGCTCCAAGGATGTGCACAACTCCTCGTGGATGGTGAGCTCCTCCTTCATCATGACGTCATGGACGCCATCAGAGAAAGCAGAGATGATGGCCTCGTCCGTCACCTTGGGGATCTTGAGGCGGGCATTGTTGAAGCACTGGACGTATTTCTGCAGGGTCTCCCCGGGCTGTTGCTTGATGCGACGCAGGTCACCCGCGGCCGGGAGGCGGTCGCGAGTGCCATGGAAGTTGGCGATGAAGCGGCTGCGCATCTCGTCCCAGGAGGAGATCGAGCCGGGAGGCAGGTTCAGGAGCTAGGTGCGGGCACCGTCCTTGAGCGCCATGGGAACTAGTTTGCCATGACCTTTTCGTCTCCGTTGGCCGCCTCGATGCTCAGCTCGTAGAGCTGCAAGAACTCTGCGGGCTCGGTGGTACCGTCATAGCAAGGAGGCAGATCTGGCTTGAACTTGCCCGGCGAGGCGACGCTACGCAACTCGGTGGTGAAGGCGCGGCAACCTTCTGTGGTCACCGGAGCCCTTTGCTGACGCGGAGCTTGCTCTTGATGGTACCCGCGCACCACTGCCAGGGGCAGTACGCGGTCTTGTCGCACTGGTGCAGGGAGCGCAGGGGCGCCTTCTTGTGGTCGAGGGATTTCTTAGCAGCTTCTTTCTTGTCGCGTGGGCGCTGGATGCGGTGGGTCACGTCCAGGGGCCGCGCGCCTTGCAGCCAGGGTGCCGCCTTGGGGCGGAGGTGGTGGAGGCGCTTCCTGATCCACGTCGCCCGTACCTGGCGGATGGTGAGGCAGCAAGAGGGATGGCGCGGGAGATCCCCCTGCGGTGCTGACGAGCTCGGTGATGCGAGCGAGCCATTCTTCATAGAGGTCGTCGACGGGGCGGTAATGCAGGAGCTCACGTGCCAGAAGCAGCGCAGCCTGCACTTCCGTGGAACCGCGACGTGCGACGAGCGTGGGACGACGAACTAGATGGGGTCAGCGACGGAGTGGCGGTGCGGCCTTCCCACCGCACCGAGGGATGGAGCGAGGATGCTTGCTGCTCGTTCCCCGCCAGGCCGGTGGCAGCATTGGTGGTAGATGATGGAGAACGACGAGGAGGCCCGCCGATGGGAGCAGTCTGGGCGACGCGAGCGGCGAGAGCAGCCCGGCGCTTGGTGGGCGTCTGCCATGGCTACGACGAAGCGATGGATGCAGATCAGTGGAAAGAAGATTTTGGCGCAGCCCTACCTGGCGCGCCAAATGTCGGATATCGGGTTCCGGTAAAACCCTTATGGTTCGAACACTGGGGTGAGCATGAAGATTTCCTCCTACCGAATCACGCCTCAGCCTCGCTGCCATCTCTAAGCTAGCTCGATGAACAACACAAGAGACACAAGATTTATACAGGTTCGGGCCACCGTTGTCGTGTAATACTCTACTCCTGTGTGTGGTGTGGTGGGTTGCCTCTTAGTCTGATGATCAACAATACAAGGGAAGAACAGCCTCACGAGGAGAGGTGTTCTTGTGCTTGGTGCTTCTCTTGGGGAGGGATTGATCCGTCCCTTCTATTGTGCTGGCTAGCCCTATTTATAGAGGCCATGGTCCGCTTCCCAAATATTGAGAGGGAAGGGATCCAACAACGGCCATTTTGATAGGGGACAACTAGTACAAGCTATCTTGACTAAAGGATGTCTTCGCTTTTCAAAGGTGCTAGCGGTGACGCCATCTTGGGCTCCACGATGACCTTCACCCAGCCGTCCTGCTGGTCTTGGTCTTGTTGCACCGATATGGAAACCTTTGCCTGATGCCTTGGTACTCTGCGCCTGCGCTTGCCCTCTTAGCACCAAAGAGGACACGAGGACACTGCGCGGACTGGCGCCCGCCAGGCACCCGCCTGGTCTTGGTCGTCATGGCTTGCGTCATGAGGACCTCGCGAGGTACCCCTTGCCTTGATCTCTCCGCCTCCTCGCGAGCCTGCCTGGTGAGGCCACTCCTGAGGAGGCCTTGTGTCGTCGGCCCCGCGAGGCTTGTCCCCTCGCGAGGGTCTTGAGTGTTGGATGATGAAGACGGGCCGTACTGGGCCACTAGCGGAGTCACGCTGCGGGCCGCACGCAGGCAAGTTTGTGGACCCCCGTTCCCAGAACGCCGACAGTTTATGATCAAGTTTATCTATGAGAAATATTTGAATCTCCTATGAATTCTTTTATATATGATTGGTTATCTTTGCAAGTCTCTTCGAATTATCAGTTTGGTTTGGCCTACTAGATTGATCTTTCTTGCAATGGGAGAAGTGCTTAGCTTTGGGTTCAATCTTGCGGTGTCCTTTCCCAGTTACAGCAGGGGCATAAAGGCACGTATTGTATGGTTGCCATCGAGGATAAAAAGATGGGGTTTATATCATAATGCTTGAGTTTATCCCTCTACATCAAGTCATCTTGCCTAATGTGTTACTCTGTTCTTATGAACTTAATACTCTAGATGCATGCTGGATAGCGGTCGATGTGTGGAGTATAGTAGTAGATGCAGGCAGGAGTCGGTCTACTTGTTGCGGACGTGATGCCTATATACATGATCATGCCTAGATAATCTCGTAACTATGCACTTTTCTATCAATTGCTCGACAGTAATTTGTTCACCCACCGTAATACTTATGCTATCTTGAGAGAAGCCACTAGTGAAACCTATGGCCCCCGGGTCTATCTTTTATCATATAAGTTTCCGATATACTTTATTTTGCAATCTTTACTTTCCAATCTATATCATAAAAATAGCAAAAATATTTATCTTATCTTATTATCTCTATCATATCTTACTTTCGCAAGTGGTAGTGAAGGGATTGACAACCCTTTTATCTCGTCGGTTGTGAGGTTCTTGTTTGTTTGTGTAGGTACGAGGGACTTCTGAGGAGCCTCCTACTGGATTGATTCCTTGGTTCTCACAAACTAAGGGAAATACTTACGCTACTTTGCTGCATCACCCTTTCCTCTTCAAGGGAAAACGAACGCAGTGCTCAAGAGGTGGCATGCACTTCCTTCCAGAAGCTAGTGAACAAGGCTATCAGTGCTGAGACAGGTCAGACTGACTTTGAAGCTACACGCAAGCACGGCCATGACACTGGTTCCTCATCCAGTTCTGGCTCTCAAAAGTGACGTGTGTGGGTGCCTAACACCGCCCTGCCACCCAGGTTCACATCGAGGCCATCCTATCAGGCGCCTCATCCAACCCAGCAGTATGCACCGGCCAAGTCTTATCGTGGATCAACCAACAATGCTCCCTCACGCACCAGCATTGTGATATGTTTCAAGTGTGGAGAACCAGGTCACTACATGTGAGAGTGTCCCCAGATCAACCCCAACCCCAACCAGTCCGGAAAGGGTGTTGGCTGTGGCAAGCCAAGAGGGAATGTGTAGTAAGCCAAGACGGCCACCGCTGCACGTGGCCATGTGAACTGTGTTTCAGCTAAAGAGGCTCAGGATGATCCCAACGTCGTTCTTGGTACGCTCCTCGTTAACTGCCATCTGACATCTGTTCTTTTCGATACTGGAGCATATCATTCATTTATATCCGAGAGCTATGCTTGTTTGCATAACACCACATTTTGTGATATGCCCACCTCCATGGTAATTCAAACCCCGGGATCCAAATGGCAAACTTCTAGAGTGATCCATGGAAATGAAATTCATGTTGATAGACTTGTTTTCCTTGCGTCTTTGGTAGCTCTCAAATCGTCAGAAATTAATATCATTTTGCGTATGGACTGGATGTCAGCCCATCATGCTAAGATTGATTGCTTCTATAGGACTATTCATCTTACACACCCTTCGGGCAAGGGAGTCAATGATGCGCCGATGATCCTCCCTCTTGTCATTGCCAGCAGGGGGTGTCCTCTGGGCAACCTTGAAGGCGTGAGTTTGAGGGCCTAGACCTGGAGCTGCTCAAGGCTGAGTTTGAGGGCCGGACCTTTGCCCTGAGGACATAGATGCAGTCTGCGGAGTAGCGTGAGAGCGTTGCTCAAGAAGCCCTGATTTCTTATGAATCTGCCTTGGCCTCCGCCCGAGCCGAGCTGTCTTCTCTTCAGCAGCAGATCAAGGATGCCGCGTCCCTGGCAGAGAGGACTGTGGGCGAAGCGAATCTCTGTCAGACGCTGCAGCGTGAGCACGCCTCAATGCTTCAGGGCCTCAGACTCAGAGCTAATTCCGCCTTGGGCACCATATGCGATGAGAGCGCTACGTCAGCCACCTGAACTAGTTCACTAACATCGTGACCCGCTTGGAGGCTCGGGCTACAAGGTCTCGCGAGCTTGTAGCGGAGAGGAGCCGTGGTCTTTTGGGGCGCGCGTTCTCGCTTGTCTTCAGCCACGTCCTCAACCGTGATCCCCACTTTGACTTCGATGTTGTGTTGGTCCCCGTGCCCCCGGTTGTCCAGGACAACCTGGCCGGATGGGTAGATGACCACGTGGAATCCTTGGTAGCAGAATTTTCCCCGGAGGACGACGCGGTCGTGATCACGGACGGAGGAGTTGGAGCGGATGGCGACGATGAGGAGGACGACAGTCTCGACGCAAGCAGCGCTGACGGAGGTGATGAAGAAGGGGCGTCCAGCTAGGCCCATGTTTCTTTTGCTGTAATCTGTATAATGAAAACTCAAACATATTCTTGTGAGCTCATTTTGGGAAGGGTGTGCCCCTTATGATGTGTGAGATCGCTAAATACTTTTGAAGTGACATCCGGAGCGAGGCCCCGCAGGGCTGCGGGCCATTGAGCGGGGTAGTTGCATATGACTTATCTTGGATATCGGGTTTCAACAAAACCCTTAAGGTTCAAACACTGGAGTGCGCACGAAGATTTCCTACTACCAAAACACGCCTTCAACCTCGCCGCGATCCCTAAACATAGCTAGATGAACTCACAACACAAGAGACATGAGATTTATATAGGTTCGGGCCACCGTTGTGGTGTAATACCCTACACTTGTGTGGTGGTGGTGGATTGCCTCTTGGGCTGATGATGAACAGTACAAGGGAAGAACAGCCTCGCGAGTAGAGGTGTTCTTGAGCTGTTGTGGTGTTTAGATGAATTGAATGATTCCTCCTTTCTACTGTGGTGGCTAGCCCTATTTATAGAGGCCCTGGTCCTCTTCCCAAATATTGACCGGGACGGGATCCAACAACGGCCATTATGAGAGGGGACACCTAGTACAAGCTTTCCTGACTAAAGGTGGTCTTCACATGTCAAAGGTGCTGTCTTGGGCTCCACGGTGACCTCCGTCCTACTTGTCTTGGTCTTGGTGCACCGATATGGAAACATTTGCCTGATGCCTCGGTACTCCGCGCCTGCGCTTGCGCCCTTAGCACCAAAGGGGAAACAAGGACATTGCGCGGGCTGGCGCCCGCCTGGCCTTGGTTGTCATGGCTTGCGTCACGGGAACCTCGCGAGGTACCCCTTGCCTTGATCTCTCTGCCTCCTCGCGAGCCTGCTTGGTGAGGCCACTCCTAAGGAGGCCTTGTGTCGTCCGCCCCGTGAGGCTTGGCCCCTCGCAAGGGTCTTGAGTGTTGGTTGATGAAGACGGGTCATACTAGGCCACTGGTGGAGCCACGCCGTGGGCTGCACGCAGGCAAGTATGGGGACCCCCGTTCCCAGAACGATGATAGCAGCCCCCGGGCCCAAGGCGCGCTCAGACATGGCTTAGCGGCGAAGCCAAAGGGCAAGGGCGGAGCACCGCGGGCCCCAACAGCCTACGGCCTTGGTAGAAGCATGGTGACTGTTGGACGTGGGCGTCTCTGCTTCCCCACGCTGCCCCAATATCCGCCTTGCTATGCGGCCACGGTGCTCTACACAGTTATTTCCTCCTCGCAGGCAGCGTGTTTCCTATTCTCCCTTCTTCCTCAAGCCCCTGCTTCCACTCCCAATCTGACTTCAGCTCTACCCCCTCCATTTCCATGGCGCCGACTAGCACGAACAAAGGGAAGAAGCCTCTGTCCTCAGCTAGCCTGCCTCCGACAATCGAGCCCGCCATCGGCCGGTCGCGGGTGCTCAACCTGGAGGCCATGGGCAAGGTCTGCCATGCGCTCACCTCCAGCTTCAATGAGTGGGGAAAGAGGGTGGCTTGGCCTGCATCCCGGGCCTCCATTGACAGGACAACCACTTAGGTTTGGTTCTTCGTCAACGCCCTATGGGCTGGCCTGGTTGCCCCTTTCCCCGCCTTCTTCAACGCAGTGTTTTCCCATTACCAGATTCACATGCTGCATCTTGATCCCCAATTCGTTGCCCTTCTCGCCGTCTTTGCCTTTGTTTGTGAGGCCATGGTGGGCATTGCTCCTTGCGTTGCCCTCTTGCGCCATTTCTTCTCGCTACATCTGACCGAACCCTCGTAGTGCTCGGGGTGCCTAAGCTTCCAGGTTGTAGCAGAGACGGCCGCCTCAGGGATTGATTTTGATATCCCGCCGCCCACAAGCGGGTTTCGGACGCGGTGGGTGTACATGGATGTCAGAGTGCTCAGCCCCCAACTCTCGCCTCCGTCGTTGCCCGCTGTCCCCAACCCCGGCTGGGGCCACGAGGGGCTCGCGAGCTCTCGTCTTTCCTTCGTTTGGCTCTGGTTGAAGAGGTTGAGAGACCTCGGCGTGACTGCGCCCCGGGTAGTGAAAGAGTTCCTCCAGTGTCGCATTGCCCCTCTCCAGCACCGTTCTCGGCCAATGTGGGCCCTGACCAGTGACCAGGATCACATGAGGCTTCAGGAGTCGGGGCTCTCACACGAAACGCTGAGGACGGTGCTTGAAGTCTTGATGGGCAACCCCTTGCTCGGCGATATGCCGCAAGAGGGTAGCCTCTTGTATCTCTACTCGAACAGGGTTGAGTTCACGGGACAGATGCCTTCCTTCGATGAATGGGGGTTGCGTCCGGTTGGCCTTGTGGGGCCTCGCAAGAATCCTGTCATCGTGGCTCCCCTCCTTGCCACCAGCACCGAGCTTGCCCCAAGAGTGGACGCAGGGAGGCAAGCATCGCTCGAGGCCAGAGGCACGGGTGTTGCGGTGCCGATGCTGCTTGAGGTTCCCGAGACGCCATCCTCCGGAACCCGTGAGGCTCGCCCTGGGGTGGTCGTTGAGGGGGAGATGCACTCTGCGGCTCCTGAAGCCGGAGCTCCTGAGACCACGGCAAGCTAGCATGAGGCGGAGCCTGATTGCTCTTCTCAACTTGGCGCTCCTGAGGTCGACCGCTTGGGTGCGTCTCCAACCGTGCCACACGCTGGCCCCCACTTCCAGCGCCTGGGTCGGTTCTGCGTGGAATTCGCCGCGATCTGCAAGAGGAAGGAGTCTTCGAGCTGCAGTGGTGGCACCATCCGGCCATTGAAACATAGAAAGTACATTGCCATAGACGAGTAAGTACCTTATCCTTGTGATTCCCCAATTGGTGCTTCCTCTTCTGACTATGGCTCTTCACGGCTCCTCCTGCCAAGCTCAAGGAGTCTCCTGAGAAGCAACCTCCTCCGGCCTTGCCTTCATCGCTAGCCTTGAGCGTCCCAAGCTTGCACGCCGCCCCTGGCGCAGGGTCAGCCGGAGAAGCAAACTTGCCTGCAAGGTACCTTGAGCCCGTGCCCTTGCCTCCTTTCCTTCGTGACCTTGCCTGGAGCGCGGCCTGTCTACCCAGGACTCCTCCTCTTGTCGTGGACGGCTGTTGGTTGACGTCAATCCTGGGCTCCTCTTCAAGTGGCGAGCCTGCGCCGGTCCAGGTCACTTGCGGGGCCTGGCCAGCATCTATGGGGGCGCCATCTCCCAGCCCCCTACCGAGAGGGGGCGAACCGCTTTGGATCCCACCGATGGCGCCAACGACGAGGGGCGACATCAGCAGCGTGCTCAAGCTTGCACACGAATGAAGCGTCATTCAACATGAGTTCTTCCAAAAGGCGATGGACGTGATGGCCCAGCTTGGTGGAGAGCTCGCGGATGTAGACGCGCGCCTTGAAGCCGAGGGCCTACGGCTGATCGAGGAGTGATGTAAACTGAAGGTGGCCATCAACCTCATGTGCCACCAGCGCGAGCTTGACAGAAGGCTGAAGTGTCCCTTGCGACCTGGCGAGAGACCTACTCCAGAGCTTTGGAGGAGGCCCGGGAAGTAGATCATCATTGTGAGATCGCAGAGAAGCGCGCGTGGGAGCTCCAAGCCTGGAGCGCCTCCTTGGAGTAGCAAGTAGAGCTGCACCAAGCCACCCTTGCATCGCTAAGGGGGACCCCTGTCGAGGAGGAGGAGCTCCGGGAGCGTGATGAAGCGGTGACACCGGAGGCCGCTGAGCGCAGTCTTGATCTTGAGCGGTTGGAGACGAGGGAGCGCCAGGTTGCCCAAGTGGAGGACGATGTTGGCGCTCGTGAGGCCCGGGTCCAGGAAGAGATCAACCACTGTGTGGCCGAGGCTCACGCAGATCTTGCGAGCGGGATGACCTGAAGTAGAAGCTGGTTGACGCCGAGGCTGCGGTCAGGACTGCCGCCCTTAGGTCCAGGCTAACTGAACAGAGCGGCGTGCGAAGGCCACCGCAGCCGCCCTGGTGTCGGCGCAGGCCGAGCTGACCTCTGCCACGCAGAGCTGCTTCCTCTTTAGCAGCGGGTTACTGAAGCCGAGTGCATCACGCAGCAGAACAGAGAGGAAATGCTTCAACGGCGGATGTTGGAGCATGTGCACGACCCCATGCTCCAGGACCTCAGGAACAGGGCAACACGGACCTGGGAAAGATCTGTAGTGAGAACGCCCCGCATCCCGACGTGACCAACTATGCTAGTCATCTCCGCTTCTTCACTGATGTGGTGACGCGCCTGGAGAACCGCTCCGAGAGAGCTCACCAGCTTGTTGAGGAGAGGAGCCGCAACCTCCTTGGGCGCGCGTTTTCCCGCATCTTCCGGCATCTCCAGAACACCAATCCCGACTTTGACTTTGACGCTGTCATCGCCTTGGTGCCCGAGGACATCTGGGGCGACCTGGCGCGGTGGGTGGAGGATAACGTGGATGCGTTTGTTAGGGCCTTTGCTTCCGACGACCACGGGGTGGTAGTCGCAACGGATGGAGGCCACATGGTCAATGATGGTAACGGTGGCACCGGTGATGGCGATGGCGGTGTCAGTGACAATGACAGTGACGCCAGCGATGCATCAGAGGCGACCAGGGGGATGCGGCGAGCGATATGTCTGACTGATCCGATGTTCCTCTGTTGTTTATCCTGCATACAGAAGCTTGGGCATGGCCCCAAAGGTTGTAAGAGCATATGGGAGGGGATGCTCCTAATGTAAAAAGATTGCTGTTTTTATGCCTTCAGGGCCAAGCTGAATATATACTTCTATGAGCCTACAGGTTCTGCGGCGAGCTTGCCATTGTAGTTTACCTTTAGCCAGGACAGGTCCTGAACCAACTTGTGAGGTCGTGAGCTTCTGAGGATCCCCTGAGGGACCTGCCGACCCGGTCGAGAGGGCCTCGCGAGGGCAAGTGCCGGCCGTAGTATGACATGTGCGCAATCTGTGTGCACTTCGCCGGGGGAGGCAGCCGGTGCGAACTCCAAATTCAGGCAGGAACAAGAACGCAAAAAATCACAAGAACAAGAAAAGTCACCCTCCCCGCACACAAAAACGAAAACTCAATTTCAACTTAAATCCGAAGCAAGGAAGCATGACTACAAAAGGGACTCAAAAAGCAAATGGTCGCATCCGGCGCCTAGTCTAGTTGAAAGTGCAACTATCCCTAGGTGGTTTTGGTAATTCCTAACAACATATAGCTCATTGAGCGAACATCATTCCAAGATGAATATTTCAGGAAAAGCTCAATGAATGGCATGGCATGAATGAGAAAAGTGGATACCTCAAAATGCTAAGGATAAAAGGATGGGCTCAAGCTCAAAATCTCAAGACTCTACATTTTATATTTTAGTGATCCAAGATCACATTGAGTCTATAGGAAAAGCCAGTACTATCAAGGAGGGATGAGGTGTTGCTTAATGAGTTTCTTGCTCCACAGTTCTTAGTGATATGCTCCAAAACCCTCAATTACTTTCTCACATCCACATATGACCTAAACCAAAAGTCAAACTCGGCCCCACCGATTCTTTCTACCCGGCGCCATAGAGTTCAGATGTCATAGCCAATGCCACAAACCCTAGGCAACTCGGTCTCACCGATAGGGATCTCGGTCTCACCGAGATGGGATTGTAATCTCTCTGTTTCCCTTCGTAACGTTTCAGTACCACAGAGATGAGTGATCGGTTCCACCGAGATTGCAATGTAAACTCCCTGTTTCCTTTATGTAACATTTCTGTCCCACCGAAATGAGCGGACCGGTCCCACCGAGTTTACCTGACCAACTCTCTGGTTAGCTTATTACCAAAATCGGTCTCGCCCAGTTTGTGTAATCGGTCTCACCGAGATTAAGTTATGCCCTAACCCTAACCATATCGGTCCTACCGAGTTGCATGTCGGTCCCACCGAAAGACCTAATGGTCACTAGATTTGCTAAATCGGTCCGACCAAGTTTACCAATTCGGTCCCACCGAGTTTGGCAAGTTGTGTGTAACGGTTAGATTTTGTGTGGAGGATATATATACCCCTCCACCTCCTCTTCATTCATGGAGAGAGCCATCAGAACAAACCTACACTTCCAACTTGCTGTTTCTGAGAGAGAACCACCTACTCGTGTGTTGAGGCCAAGATATTCCATTCCTACCATATGAATCTTGATCTCTAGCCTTCCCCAATTTTCTTTCCACTCAAATCTTATTTCCACCAAATCCAAATCCTGTGAGAGAGAGTTCAGTGTTGGGGAGACTATCATTTGAAGCACAAGAGCAAGGAGTTCATCATCAACACACCATTTGTTACTTCTTGGAGAGTGGTGTCTCCTAGATTAGCTAGGTGTCACTTGGAAGCCTCCGACAAGATTGTGGAGTGGAACCAAGGAGTTTGTAAGGGCAAGGAGATCGCCTACTTTGTGAAGATCTACCGCTAGAGAGGCAAGTCCTTCGTGGGCGACGCCCATGGTGGGATAGACAAGGTTGCTTCTTCGTGGACCCTCGCGCAACCGTTACCCTTCGTGGGTTGAAGTCTCCATCAACGTGGATGTACGATAGCACCACCGATCGGAACCACGACAAAAACATCCATGTCTCCAATTGCGTTTGAATCCTCCAAACCCTTCCCTTTACATTCTTGCAAGTTGCATGCTTTACTTTCCGCTGCTCATATACTCTTTGCATGCTTGCTTGAATTGTGTTCAGATTGCTTGACTTGTGCTAAGATAGCTAAAATCTGCCAAAGACTAAAATTGGGAAAAGGATAAGTTTTATTTGGTCAAGTAGTCTAATAACCCCCCCTCTAGACATACTTTCAATCCTACAAGTGGTATCAGAGCTTTGGTCTCCATTTGCTTTGATTTCCATTACTTTTGGTGGTCATAGCCTTGATTTCACAACCTACGAGAGTATGGTGTCTAGCGAGGGAAATTATCACTCTAGAGGTCCTTACTTTGACGGTACTAATTTTGCTAGTTGGAAGCATAAGATGAAAATGCATATTCTTGGACATAACCCTGCCGTTTGGGCTATTGTGTGTATTGGCTTGCAAGGTGAATTCTTTGATGGGAGAGAACTGAACTGTGAAGCTACCGCGGAAGAGTTGAAGATGCTGCAATACAACGCTCAAGCTTGTGATATCCTCTTCAACGGATTATGCCCCGAAGAATTCAACAAAATCAGCCGTCTTGAGAATGCAAAGGAAATTTGCGACACTTTGATTGATATGCATGAAGGTACCGACTCCGTCAAGGAATCCAAGCTGGATGTGCTCCAAAGTCAACTTGACAAGTTCAAAATGAAGGATGGTGAAGGTGTCGCTGAAATTTAATCTAGGCTTGCTCTTATCACAAATGAGATTGCGGGCTTAGGAAGTGAAGAGATGACCGACAAATTCATCATCAAGAAGATCCTAAGAGCTTTGGATGGAAAATATGATACCGTGTGCACATTGATCCAAATGATGCCCAATTACAAAGATCTCAAGCCAACGGAAGTCATTGGAAGAATTGTTGCTCATGAGATGTCACTCAAGGATAAGGAGGAACTTCACAACAAGTCAAGTGGTGCTTACAAAGCCTCATGTGAAGCCCGTACATCATCAAGTGAGAAACAAACCTTCAATGAAGAATTGAGCTTAATGGTGAAGAATTTCAACAAAATCTACAAGAGTAGAAGCAAAGAGAGAACCTCCAAGTGAAGCTCCTACAATGACAAAAGATCTTCTAGTCGAGAGCGCAATTGCTACAATTGTGGGAGACCCGGACACTATTCCAATGAGTGTACGGCACCCCACAAAAGAAGAGAAGAATCACCCAAGAGGAGAAGTAGAAGAGAAGAATCACCACCAAGAGAGAGGAGGAGTAGAGATGATCGTTATGAATGAAGAACATCCCGGAGAAGCAAGGATTCGGAAAGGAAGGACAAGTCATCAAGGAGCTACACAAAATGAAGACATCAAGCTCATGTTGGTGAATGGGTATCCGACTCCGAATCCGACAATCACTCCGAGAGAAGCTATCACTCTGACTCCGAATATACTCAAGATGAAGGTGTTGCCGGTCTAGCACTTGTGTCAACCAACTCCTACGACATATTTGATTCACCAAATGAAGGACTTGGAAGATGCTTCATGTCTAAAGGCCCAAACGTAACACACCCCGAGTATGTTGATTTCAATAGTGATGAAGATGACTTGCTAGGTGATGATGATTTACTTGTTGACAACTCTAGTGATGAATACTATGATGAAACGTCAATTAATCTGCTAATCAAGATAAGACGAATGACAATGATAAGGAGAAGATTGAGCTTATAACTAAAGAACTAAACACTCTTAAGTTAGCTCATGAAACTATCTTAGAAGATCATCAAGAACTTTTAAGGACTCATGAGAAGTTACGCTTTGAAAAGCTCAACCTTGAGCAAGAGCATGAGTTCTTAAAGGCAATCAATGATGATCTCCATAAGGAAAGCTCTTCTTACATTGCCAAGCGTTTACTCTTATCTACCTACATGCCTCAAGTCAAGTCCATTAACAAGAACAAGAAGGATTCTTCCTCTAGTTAACAATAATCATGCTAAATCCAATGTTGTTGCTTCTAGTAGTTCTCTTGATTCCACTAATGATTCTCTTAGACAAGTTACACTTGAGCAAGAACATAGCTTATTGAAGGGAATTATAGAGAAAGGTGTTTACAAGAGCCTTGCCGGGAGTAAGCAATTTGAGGAAATTGTACGCAAGAAAGGAAGACACAAGAAGAACCTTGGTTTTGAACGAAAGTTCAATGCCAACGGAGTTGAGTGGGAAGAAGATCAATACCCCAAGACAAAGTTTGTTCCTCAACAAGAGAAGTATGATCCTACTTCCTTCAAGGGAACACAAGCTCAAGATGATCTTCCACCACAAGAGCATAAGCAAAAAGGCAAGGATAAGTTTCAAGAGGAGATTGATGCATTTGAAGAAGCTCCTAAGGCCTTGGTCAAGTGGGTTCCCAAGAGTACGTCAAATTCTACTTCATCAAGTACAACTACAACTCCAAGGATTCCCATCAAGATGATGTGGATCCTGAAGAAGAAGAACTAGAGAGTTCTTGAGGGTGACTCCGCCAACATATTTCACTCATATCATTTTGGCAACAACAAGTGCAATCAACTTTCACATCTTGCACTAGTTCAAGGAGTCACAAACCCTCTTGTTGGTAAGACAAGGGACAAGGTAACCTAATGCTTTCATAGACACCATCTTGTGTGTGCATCACTCTATGTCTATGGATATCCTTGTTTATTCCTTGTGGGACTAACCCGTGTAGGTATTGAAAGTGCAACTCACTCCAAAGGATTGCTCCAAATGATCTACATCAACATCGAGCATCCACATCTTCAACACCTACATGAAGTCATCATCGACAAAACCCAAGGTTAGTTCATCCCTTTAAGGGGGGGGGGGATCTCACATCTAGGGGGATCTTAACTCTAAGAATTGAGTCAAAGCAACTCTAATGGTGTGAACACATCAATGCATTATGTAAAAGTGGTAACCCCACTTGAGCTTAAACGATGAGTATGACCTATGATCAAATGTTCTCATTTGACTCCTAAGTCAATATACTCATATATAGATGACCTAGTCATCGCCAATTGTTTGATAGATGCTATAATTGGTTGTGCATGCTTTGCCACATATTTCATTTTCCATTTTATTGTGTGAGCATGTTGGTTGCATATTTTACTCATTCGAGGACATCCAATTGTTGCTTTGATTGATTGGTTTCTTTTTCTTTTGCCAAGTGGATGGACAAGAATGCCTAAGAACCTTCTCTAGCTATCTATGCTTTTCTTGTCTCAAACTCTATTCATGCTACATCACAAAATTTGATCAAGTCAGATTCGAACCACTCTGTGTGAGGAGCACTCGGAGTCCCCGATTCGTCATAGACTTAAACATCCAAAACTTCATTGTGCGTTTTGGTCTGACCGATTCTTCCATTTCGGTCATACCAAGATCACTAAGTCGATCTAGGTTTTCAATCTCGGTGCAACCGATTTGAACTTTTCGGTCACACCGAGTTGCTGTAACTGTCAACAGTTATGCATCTTGGTGCCACCGAGTTGTTCCAACCGGTCACACCGACGGGGTCGGGCTATATATACTCACGGGAAAAAATTTGGAAACCTTCTCCGAACCCCTTCGCCCGCACATAGCTCGCTCTGCCTCCAGGGTCTCCCGATCGTCCTCCTCGTCGCCAGCCGCCTCCAGTCGCTGGTGTCCACCGCCATCAACGGAAATCAACCCCGTCGTTGCCACCATAGCGAGTTCGTCGCCAAGCTAGCGTATGGACTTGATCACAGTGCTATCCCTGTCTGATTCCTAGCACATTGTGTTCATCATGATTCTTGCCACGATTGAAATGATTCTGTCCAGTCAAAACACTCCATAGTTTAGAGGTAAATTGAAAATTTAGGGTTAGGTTTCCGCCAAAACCATCTTGGACCCACCGAGTTGTAGAACTCGGTTCCACTGATTCGGCTAACGCCATTGAACAAGTGATTCTCGGTCCGACCGAGAATTGCAAATCGGTGTGACCGAGTTCAGGACTTTTTGAAACCCTAGTAGTCTCGGTGCCACCGAACTGTGACTCGGACTGACTGGGTTCACTAGTTTAGGTTCCAAAAGCTGCTTCGGTATCACCGAGTTTGCAAATCGGTCGATCCGAAATGTTTTCTGTGGAAAACTGAAACTAAGTTTTTGACTCATTCTTTTGCAAAAACCTCTGTATTTTGTGATGCTCATCCACTCTATCTCATCTATATCTTTTCACAGGGTCAGCAGTCAGTGTTTGCAACATGTCTGATCAAAGTGACAGCCAGAACAGGGAAGAGGAGCAAATTCAGATGAGTGAGGGCACTAGTCCCTCTAGCAGCTCTGATGATGGAAGCAGGAGCACCCCAAGCAACTTGCCCAAAGCTTCCACCAGGGCCAGAAAGAAGAAACCCTCAGAATCTAAGGATGAAGACTATGTGGCAGTTGAGGATGAGGCCACCTCCAAGAAGAAGTGCTCAAAAAGGAGTATGGCACAACTGCTGCCATTAAGCCTGGTATGAAGACCGAAGTACCTGCAAAGAGAACTCCCATGTCTAAAGCCAGAGCCTCTACTCAAGTACCTTTGGAATCTCAACCCAAAGAGGCTGCTGCTGAAGGGAAGAAGAGGAAGGAAAGGGTCAAGAAGACCATGGCAGAGTTGTTGGAAAGCCTTCCATGATGGAAGAGGAAGAGGAAGAAGAGGTTGCTGCACCAACACCCAAGGCTCAGAAGCTTATGGGTGATGTTATAAGGTCGGGGGCTGCATCATCACAGCCCAAAGAAGCACCCAAAGCCGCCTCCAAGCCCAAGATTGCATCAATGAGGAGTACTAGAAACATACCTGCTGCTGAGAAGAACAAGGCCCCAGTGCCTGAGACTGTTGCTGAAGAAGAAGAAGATGAAGAGCATGTATTGAGAAAGTTGAAGCCAAAGATTCCAGACCACAATGATGCTCATCTTGTGGCTGAGACCATGAAGCTGAGAAAGGATGCAGGCCTCAGACAGTGGAGGTTGTCTGATCCTTATGCTATCAGGAGAAGGACTGTTGTTGACTACAGGTTCCATACTAAGGAACAACAGGATTTCTATGAGACAATTTTGCTGGACAAGAAGCCTATAGTTTGTGACATGAGTTGGGTGGACTGGACCTACATGAAGGAAAATGAGGAACACTATATTGGTGTGCATGACAGTTTTAGTGCATGTGGACTTGCAGACTTTGTTGGGCAGAAGCTCACAAAGTGGAATGATGTGCTCATAATGCAATTCTACTCCACATCACACTTCTATCCAGATGGCAGGATAGTATGGATGTCTGAAGGTACAAGGTACCAATCAACAATTGAAGAATGGGCAAATATGATCAATGCACCTAAGGAGAAAGAAGATGACTTGGATGTCTATGCCAAGAAGAAGATGGATCCCAA
Organism: Triticum aestivum; assembly: GCF_018294505.1. NCBI lineage: Eukaryota > Viridiplantae > Streptophyta > Magnoliopsida > Poales > Poaceae > Triticum > Triticum aestivum. The sequence continues at coordinate 332,397,969 of NC_057804.1, read as the reverse complement.
CACTATGGCACATATGTACAAGGAGATCCCAGATGCTGCAGTTGAGACACATAAGTTTGGATCTGTACATTATCTTCTGTCAGGACTGCCAACCATCAACTGGATCCTCAGGCATACTCTATTGCCCAAGTCAGGTGACCACAACATGATCAGAGGCCATGCAATAAACTTGCTACACTTGTTTGATGTGCGACAGAAGTTCAAGGTCATGAGCCTCATAGTGGAGACTATCAAGAGGACAACAGCTGACCAGAAGAGAAGTTGTGGGTATGCCCCACAGATCCAGGAGCTGATTAACTCCAAGATGGGCACAGGGACATACTTGTTGGACAAGGATCACATGCCTATCTATCCAGACTTTGAGCACAACCAAGTGGTTATGGATGAAGATGAACCATCTTCTGTGCATGCTCAAGCAAAGAAGGAGAAGGCAAGGACAGAGAAGGCTACCAAGATGCCAACAATGGAAGAGGCATCTTAGTACTTTCTGAAGAGCAAACAAGATCAGCTAGGCTACTTGATTGCATCCACTCTAAGGATTGAGAAGGGGCTAGCCACCTTGACTCAAAACCAGGAGAGCCTGGAGAGGATTATGGAGCAGAAGTTCTATAACTTGGATGTGAAGGTAACTGAGATCCAGTCTGTTATTGAGAAGCTTTAGGATGATATGCAGGAGAGGCACGGCAAGACAACCACTGATGCATTTGCTAGAGTGCCTAGAGCTCAAAGATCAGCTGCAGTGCCAGTGACAGACACCAGAGCCACTTCATCTGCACCAGCTACATCTCCTACAGCTCTAGTGCAACCAGCTCTAGCACCTACACCTCCAGCTCCATCCACATCTACTGAAGTCTTCGTCCAAGGAGCCATCTCTACACCACCACCTGAAGATCAAGCCTGAGACTCGATCTAGTGCTATGCATTTTCTATGAAATTTTTGGTAACTTGTTGCCAAAGGGGGAGAAAAATGTATAGATCACAGGCTTCGAGAGAGAGAGTGTCGCCTTTTTTGTTCTCTCTTGCTTTGGTGGATGAACTTTATTTTCTTGTTTGAGATACTTTGGTGGTTGAATCTCTCTGTTTCTCTTCGTAACGTTTCGGTACCACCGAGATGAGTGATCGGTTCCATCGAGATTGCAATGTAAACTCCCTATTTCCTTTTCGTAACATTTCGGTCCCACCAAAATAAGCGAACCGGTCCCATCGAGTTTACCTGACCAACTCTCTGGTTAGCTTATTACCAAAATCGGTCTCACCGAGTTTGTGTAATCGGTCTCACCAAGATTACGTTATGCCCTAACCCTAACCACATCGGTCCTACCGAGTTGCATGTCGGTCCCACCGAAAATCCTAATGGTCACTATATTTGCTAAATCGGTCCGGCCGAGTTTACCAATTCGGTCCCACCGAGTTTGGCAAGTTGTGCGTAACGGTTAGATTTTGTGTGGAGGCTATATATACCCCTCCACCTCCTCCTCATTCGTGGATAGAGCCATCAGAACAAACCTACACTTCCAACTAGTTGTTTCTGAGAGAGAACCACCTACTCATGTGTTGAGGCCTAGATATTCCATTCCTACCATATGAATCTTGATCTCTAGCCTTCCCCAAGTTGCTTTCCACTCAAATATTCTTTCCACCAAATCTAAATCCTGTGAGAGAGAGTTGAGTGTTGGGGAGACTATCATTTGAAGCACAAGAGCAAGGAGTTCATCATCAACACACCATTTGTTACTTCTTGGAGAGTGGTGTCTCCTAGATTGGCTAGGTGTCACTTGGGAGCCTCCGACAAGATTGTGGAGTTGAACCAAGGAGTTTGTAAGGGCAAGGAGATCGCCTACTTCATGAAGATCTACCGCTAGAGAGGCAAGTCCTTCGTGGGAGACAGCCATGGTGGGATAGACAAGGTTGCTTCTTCGTGGACCCTTCGTGGGTGGAGCCCTCCGTGGACTCGCGCAACCATTACCCTTCGTGGGTTGAAGTCTCCATCCGCGTGGATGTATGATAGCACCACCTATCAGGACCATGACAAAAACATCTGTGTCTCCAATTGTGTTTGAATCCTCCAAACCCTTCCCTTTACATTCTTGCAAGTTGCATGCTTTCATTTCCGCTGCTTATATACTCTTTGCATGCTTGCTTGAATTGTGTTAAGATTGCTTGACTTGTGCTAAGATAGTGAAAATCCGCCAAAGACTAAAATTGGGAAAAGGATAAGTTTTATTTGGTCAAGTAGTCTAATCACCCCCCTCTAGACATACTTTCGATCCTACACTAGTCTTCGACGTCTTCTCACCAGCGCGTTGCGAAGTGCTGCCACTTGGTATGGGAGGGAGCCCCCGAGGCCCAAGGGCGGCACTCCGGAGACTCTGGGGCATGTACAGCCCCGCTCGTTATTACGTGAGAGTGTCACGGGCGGTGAGCTTCACAGCTACTGGACCTTGTTCACTGGCACCGGGCCTTGCTTCATATCACTAGACGAAGGCCCCACCTTGCGCCACCCTCAACCACAATTGGCGGCGACCGGAAACCAGGACGATGTCAAAGGGGCAAAGGGGACGCCAGCGGCACCCTCGGTGACCACGGGTCCTCTGCCGGGGGTAGGCTTTGCACCACCTCCCCAGCAGAGGGCCTACCTCCGGGGGATGCCTTGCTCCGTGCGCCGTGGGGAGGGGCCTTGCTCCTGGCCCCTCTCCTGTAGCCCCCAGTGCGCTCCTCCTGGTGGAAGGGAGGCTGCTGAGCTGGGGCAGCCGCCTGCTGCTGCAACTTGACCCTCTTGTGACCCATGGTTAGCATAAGCTTGCTCCTTAGGAATTAGCGGCACACGGTAACTGCTGCTGTCGGTGAGGCTCCCTTGAGGATCCTGGAAGGGCTCGGCCTCTGGCGTCTCTTCTTCCCAGCCTGGCCCAAGGAACGAGCCAGGGTCGTCTTCCAGCGCGTACTCCCGATCCACCATGCGGGGCACGTAAGCCTCCGAAGCTGCCACCTCGAAGACTTCACCGTAGTGCCCCACACTCCAAGTGGCCCGACCTAGAGCGCCATCTTGAGGACAGTAGGCTAGTGGCCTGCCCGGGCTGTAGGCGGCAGCACGCATGCCCTCATTCACCGATGGTGGCGTGGGTGCGACCCGGCATCTGGCGCCGATGGTTGAACTGGTGTGGATGAAGCCTTGTGGCGTGCTTCGGGGCGCGCGGGCGCGGAGAGGGCCGCCGTATGGTCCAGCCAAGGCCCGAGCTGCAAGATGGAAGCAGAAGGGTGGTGCCCCTGAGGCCTCGGCATCCAGGAGATCGGTAACGCGTTCCATCACCGCGTCCCGACCGCTCTCCATCAACCTGCATCGCAGCAGCTCCCGAGCCACGGTGAGCGCGACTCTCATATTTTCTTGTTCCCATCGAGTGTGCGGCGCCATAGCCGCGGCATGGCTTGAGGCCCTTGCAGATGCCCGCACCTGCTACAGAGTAAGGCCGGGCAGAGTGTGACCGCACTGTCCGTGCCCCACAGTGTTCTGCGGTGCACGAGCCACCTGGGGCATGGGGTTGAGGTCTTTGTGGGCAGGCGGCGTGGCTCGGGCAGGCCAGGCCGCTCAGCAGTCGGCGCGGGTCATCAGATCGCCACACATGGACACGACGAAGCGATGGGACGCGGATCAGCGGAAGGAAGGCTTGGGCGCACCCCTACCTAACGCGCCAAATGTCGGATATTGGGTTCCGGCAAAACCCTTAAGGTTCAAACACTGGGGTGCACACGAAGATTTCCTCCTACCGAAACACGCCCTCAACCTCGCCGCGATCCCTAAGGTTAGCTAGATGAACTCACAACACAAGAGACACGATATTTATACAGGTTCGGGCCACCGTTGTGATGTAATACCCTACTCCTGTGTGGTGGTGGTGGATTGCCTCTTGGGATGATGATGAACAATACAAGGGAAGAACAGCCTCGCGAGGAGAGGTGTTCTTGAGCTGGTGTGGTGTGTAGATGAACTGAATGATTCCTCCTTTCTACTGTGGTGGCTAGCCCTATTTATAGAGGCCCTGGTCCTCTTCCCAAATACTGAACGGGAAGGGATCCAACAACAGCCATTTTGAAAGGGGAGAACTAGTACAAGCTATCCTGACTAAAGGTGGTCTTCTCCTGTCAAAGGCGCTAGTGGTGACCTCCGTCCTGCCGTCCTGCTGGTCTTGGTCTTGTTGCATCGATATGGAAACCTTTGCCTGAGGCCTCGATACTCCGCGCCCGCGCTTGCCCCCTTAGCACCAATTGGGAAAAGATGTCACTGCGCGGGCTTCCTCCCGCCTGGCTCCCGCCTGGCCTTGGTCGTCATGGCTTGCGTCACGGGAACCTCGCGAGGTACCCCTTGCCTTGATCTCTCCGCCTCCTCGTGAGCCTGCCTGGTGAGGCGACTCCTGAGGAGGCCTTGCATCGTCCGCCCTGCGAGGCTTGGCCCCTCGCGACGGTCTTGATTGTTTGTTGATGAAGAAGGGCCATACTGGGCCACTAGTGGAGCCACGCCATGGCCCGCAGGCAGGCAAGTCTGGGGACCCTCGTTCCCAGAATGCCGACAGGATTCATTCGTTGTTGATCGACATGTTTGTTGTTGGGTCATGTATGCCTGTCCCTGTAAGTTAACGCCACTTTGGCTTCACGACTGGCCATGTCAACCCGGGTTCTTTGTCATATGGATGCTAGTGGCACTATCATATACGTGAGCCGAAAGGCGCAAATGGTCCCGGGCCTGGTGTCGGTGTCAAAACCGGCGGATCTCGGGTAGGGGGTCCCAAACTGTGTGTCTAAGGCTAATGCTAACTGGAGGCGGGGGACACAATGTTTACCCAGCTTCGGGCCCTCTCTATGGAGGTAATACCCTACTTCGTGCTTGATTGATCTTGATGAATATGAGTATTACAAGAGTTGATCTACCACGAGATCGTAATGGCTAAACCATATAAGTCTATCCTATGAGGTTATGATTGTTGTGGCTAATCCCTAGAAGTCTAAACCCTCCGATTTATATAGACACCGGGGGGGGCTAGGGTTGTACAAAGTCGGTTACAGAGATTGGAATCTCCATATCCGAATCGCCAAGCTTGCCTTCCACGCAAAGGAGAGTCCCATTTGGACACGGGACGAAGTCTTCTATCTTGTATCCTCATAGTCCAACAGTCCGGCACATGTACATAGTCTGGCTGTCCGAGGACCCCTTAGTCCAGGACTCCCTCAATAGCCCCTGAGCCAGGCTCCAGTGATGATGAGTCTGACGCGCAGATTGTCTTCGGCGTTGCAAGGCAGGTTCCTTCTCCGAATACTCCAACATAGTCTTCCGAACATAGAAATCGTGTCCGGCTCTGCAAAACAAGTACCACACACAACCGTAGAGAGTATAATATTTCATGAGTCTAATCCGCTAACAACTTTTTGTTGCGTGACATCATGCCACTGCCCGGTCATTATTCGAACTATTTTGTATCCTGCCGCTCCGTATTTCGAGGTGCGGTTTCACTGACACGTCTTGTCGAAGCAGTGATCGTGTCCCCTTATCATGGGATTCTCATCAATACGGGCATGGGTAACCTAGCCGTGCCATCTCCATGATGCTCGGGGAATAGGCGGACTTTAAGGCGAGGGGGGAGGCGCATGACTTTTATTGTCTTTATAAGGGGATAAGGATTCATCCTCGTTCGCCCACGCCTTCTCCTTCCTCTGGCCATCCTCCAGCACACCCAAGCTTTCGCCTTCTCCGCCCAAAAAGAAGCACTCCAATCATGTCCGGATCCAAAGCTGGAGGCAAGTGGATGGCCTCCTCTGTCAAGAAGGAGGAAATCAATAAGCTCCGGGAGGCTGGGTACCTGGCCAAGGATATTGCTCATCGACTTCCAACCGAGGGACAGATCGTCCCCGCCCGGGAGCCCCAGGAAAGGGTGGTGTTTCTCACCCACTTCGTCCGTGGGCTGGGATTCCCCCTCCACCCGTTCGTGCGCGGACTAATGTTTTACTACGGGCTAGACTTCCATGACTTGGCCCCAAACTCCATCCTCAACATCTCGGCATCTATTGTCGCGTGGAAGGACTTCCTCCGCATCCCACCTCACTTTGGCCTATGGCTGAATACTTTCAATGTGAAGCCAAAGGTGGTGAGCGGCCAACAATCTTAGTGCGGAGGCGCCATGGTGGGCAAGATGCCAAATGTCACCTGGCCCAAAGGCTCCTTTGTGGAGACTGTAAAGTGGTGGCAATCGGGGTGGCTCTACATCACCGAGTCACGTGGCACCAACTGGGCGACAGCCCCCGAATTCCGATCTAGAGTCCCAATGCGGCTCACCTCCTGGCAAGAGAAGGGCCTGGTCTGGGGCTCTTCGGACGAGCTGACGGGGCTCCAGACGTGTGTCCAGAACATGATAAGCAAGAGAATAAAACTTGTCAACATGGTCCAGGTTATGCTCGTCCGCTAGATCCTTCCGTGTCAGCACCAGACTTGCAATTTGTGGGAGTTTGACCCTGCCAAGCACCAGATGCTTCTAGAGCTCTTCGGCACGACGCGTGAAGACGTCTGGAAGGTACTCTTCAAGGCCGGTGAGGTACCACCATCCACGACCGAGGATCATGGGCTTAGCTCAAAACAACGGGCTAATCCGGTAAGTTCTTTCATGTTTTCAAGGTATGCCCTTTATCGACATATTTTAGGGAGGAATCTAAGCCTCCCTACCAATTTTTTCAGGCCTGGATAGAGATAGCAGAGCGGATTAACTGTCCGGCTCCTCTGCCCGAAGATCCAGAAACCCCTCTTCTCACGAAGATGTTGTTTCCGGCGTGGTATGAGGTGCTGGAGAAGAAGGCCAAAAAGGAGGCCCCGTGGACCAGAAGTGGTCTCCGTCGCAAGGGCACTTCGGACGTGACGTCCGAAGACGGCGAGACTCACTCCTCCACAGAAGACGACAAGGAAGAGGAGGAGGAAGAAGAAATCCATTGGCCCACTACTGGGGGGAGAAAGAAGAGGAAGGCCTCCACACATGGGAAGGCCGAGGCATCCAAGAAGGGGAAAACTTCCCTTCCAGACTACTCCGCAGCGGCCACCAACAGCAGCGGGGAGTGGGAGCCCAGGGTCAAGCCCCTAGCCAACTCGTAAGTGTCCAGACACAGTAATATATCCGGCAATTTTACTTTATTGTTTTTAATGTGCTAGATCGTGCACTTGCAGCCCGGGCAGTCCAACATTGTGTTGTCCTCCTCTTCGGAGAGGTGGCTGGACCCGTCGGTGATGAACAACGAGTCCCTTCCGACGGCCTCCTCCCCCAAGGCCGCTGACAACACAGAGGTGTTTTCTCGAAGGATCCTAGGCCAGGGAAAGGCTCAGGAGGCTGTCCCGGTGGTGCCGAAGGGTAAAACCCCGGTTGTCGAACACATGGGGGGATAGGCCCCTATGGACACCGACGATGGGGCCGTAACCAATTCGGCCCCTAGCCGAATACAGCCCCGGAGACCCAAGTGGCTCTGGATTCAGGCAGGCCGTCTCTTTCAAATGAGGGGGGTGAGCCAACTCCACCGGTGACCTCTGTCCATCCAGAGGCACCGGATAGGCTACTGGGAGCGCTGCAAGGCGCTTCCATCGTGGAAGAACACCGTACCCTTATGGGTATGGTGATTGAGAGGGTCCAGTCTGCGAAAAGCAGACTGACCGAAGCCTGCACCAGCCTTCTAATAGGCTTTGAGGTAAGCAACGTAATTAGAAAAAGAATGTCACAGTGTAGACAGTAGCCCCTGATACTCTGTCCGGTGTTCGGAAAGAAAAACCGAACAGAGGATCAACCAATTTTCACAGGAGTCTAACGTAATATGTCTATGTGAATAAGCAGGCATCACTGCTGGCTGCTGCCGCTCATACTGCGGAAGTCTCCAGACTGAAGCAGAATCTGGAGCGGGCCGAGCAAGAGCTCGACCTCGTGAAGAAGAAGCTGGAGGAAAGCAAAGGTATGTATTTAACCTACGCGTATATTTAGGAAGGATGAATGGTTCATGATGACTAAAGTGTCATCAACTTTATTAGGCTCCATGGCCGAGGTGGCGGCCCTCAAGAAGGCGTTCGCCGAGGCCGAGGACAAAGCGGCCAAGCAACATGCCGCGTGCGAGAAGCAGGTGGCCCAGGTCAGCGAGGTCCAGAAGGAGCTCCGGGACGCCATCAAGAAGTACGAGTCCTTGGAGCGCGATTTTAGGACTCAAGAGTTTGAACTTGCCAAGGCCTGCCAGAGCGCACAAGATGCCCGTGCCGAAGCCCAGGCCGCCCTCCAGGAGATCCAGGCGGCCAAGAAAATAACAGCGGGTAAGGCTTTCATTATGCAAAGTAGATATGTGAAGGAAACATACCTTTTACTTACCCAGATTTGGAGCTCTCCAGGGGCGTTTACGGATCTGCCGCGCAGCATATCAGATGCTGCAGAATTTTATCGAGCCGAAGAAGGGACCTCTACGGAGAAGCTGTTCTGGACTCAATACCTTGAACCAGAACTTCCAGTGCCCTTTATCGACCAGCTGAAATAGCTGGTTGCGCTGCACAAGGCGGCCGAACTTGCCATGAAGGACTTAATAGTCCGGCTATGGCCTGCCGAGCCCATGCCCAGCAGCTACTTCAGACTCGTCAAGCGGCTTGTGAGTGCCTGCCCGCAGCTTGAGGCCATCAAGTGGTCGGTCCATATCGAAGGCGCGTGGATGGCCTTCGCCTGCGCCAACGTGCACTGGGCGAAGATGGATGCCAAGAAGCTGATAACCGAGGGGCCGCCTGAGGGCAAGGAGTACCGCCGACCTGAGCTGTATTCTGATAGAGTCTTGGAGGGATCCCGCCTTGTGGTGGAGCAATGCGGAAAGGATATAATATTCCCATGAATACACTCATGTTATCCCGTCCTGTAATATGAAACAGGATCTTTTATGTGATATGATGCTTGTTTATTTAAAATTTTACCTCCTGTGCGGCCGTTTATAAAATCTGAGAGTTGGCCAGTCGTTGGCTTCTGCCCCCCCCCATAGATAGTATGGGGGTGTTCGGGATAAATCTAAACACTCTTTACTCCACATTTTCGTCCTTAAAGGAGGTGTTTAGCGCAACGAACAAGGCAATCGGACAATATGGCTTTATCACCCTCACTTAGCAATAGGAGATTGACAATGAAAATTTTGGCGCAGCTCCTAGTATACGGAAGGCTGAACTTGGGGCACTATACACGCCTAATCGGATAAGAACCGATTCCTCGCATAATGCGGAAAAATCTCTAAGGATTTGAAAACCTCTCGAACAGCTGACCAGCTCTCGCCACATCATGACAGTCAGTTTTCGGCTTTCTCTACTGAGGTGCTCGTCCAGAAGAACTGTAACACAATCGCAGTAATTCTCCCTTTACTACCCTAGACGATATAGCAGAACGTAAGGTTGTAAGCACAGGAGCCGGGCAACCCAACTATTGACCAAAGACATGATTCAGAGCTGATGCATATAATGCTATAAGTTCGGGGTGCCGAACTGTACTGTAAAAGTGTTCCAACTTTATTGCCGTATTGCGGGGCGTGATGAAGCCCCTCACGAAGTGATACGTACCAGAGTGTACGCGTGCAATAAGTAATAAATACAAAGACAAGGAAAGAATAAAGTAATAAGTTGACGCCACAAATATTGGGCCGCAAACTATTTTCCATTCTAATTTGATTGATACGTCAAGGCATATTTGTACAAGTAATGTGATAAGCAAAATAGGCTATTTGGCATGCCATGACCAAGAGCGAGCTGCATGCGGGTATGTAAAACAGTATATCGATCATTAGCAGAGATCACCTGGGGATTCCCTTGTACATCAAAGCTCCTTGCCTTCTTGGTGTGTCTGTCCCGTGACAGGTCCGATGATCAGGTTATTAGAAAAGCCTCGAGAAGAGAAGAACCTGAAATAAAAAGAAAAGGTGAAGGTATATGGGTCCGGGAGTGGTTGAGCCGCATTGTGGGCCACGGTCTAGCTGTGCCTCCATGCACGCCCATGGTATTTTGAGTGTGTAATTATGTACACGCGACACAAATTTCATCGCTTGATTGGGACTAGGAAGGAGGCCGTATTGCTAGTGGAGCTCTGAATGAGCTGGACGGTCCTGCTGCGGAGTAGTTCAGACTCGCTTGACGGTGTCCAGGGTCTTTACTGCCGAATTGAGGTTCTACCTAAAAAGGCTACTCTGTACTTCTGCTGCAAGGGCCGCGGTGTGCTCCTCAGTTCGGAGTGAGCACTCCGTATTTCCGTTGATCGTTATTACACTGCATGGTCTGGGCATCTTGAGCTTGAGGTAGGCATAGTGCGGCACCGCATTGAATCTAGCGAATGTGGTTCGTCCAAGCAGTGCATGATAACCACTGCGGAAGGGGACGATATCGAAGATTAACTCTTCGCTTCGGAAATTATCCGGGGATCCGAAGACAACTTCCAGTGTGTTTGAGCCCGTACAGCAGGCCTCTACACCTGGTATGACACATTTAAAGGTGGTTTTTGTGGGCTTGATCCTTGAGGGTTAGATAGCCATTTTGCGGATTGTATCCTGATAGAGCAGGTTCAGGCTGCTGCCACTGTCCATGAGGACTCGCGTGAGGTGGAATCCATCGATAATTGGGTCAAGGACCAGTGCGGCTGAACCGCCATGACGGATACTGGTCGGGTGTCACGCCCAATATGCGACCCTATCCAAAAGGAACTCAAAGGTCCCACCAAGGATAGACCCGCATATTGAAACGCTTTTGCAAGGTGGATATCATTACATCAACATTACATAATAGATGGGGATACATACATAAGGCATACAATGCCACCCGAATACAACATCACAATACATAAGAGCATCATCCGACTACGGATGAAACACAAACAGAAACTCAAACGACATCCACCCTGCTAGCCCAGGCTGCCGACCTGGAACCTATCCCTAATCAAAGAAGCAGAAGAAGAAACTCAACGCAAGCAAGCATCGCTCTCGCGTCATGATCATCGCATAGCATGTACCTGCAACTGTTGTTGTAGTAATCTGTGAGCCACGAGGACTCAGCAATCCCATTACCATGGGTATCAAGACTAGCAAAGCTTAAAGGGAAAGGAAGGGGTAAAGTGGTGAGGTTGCAGCAGCGACTAAGCATATATGGTGGCTAACATACGCAAATAAGAGCGAGAAGAGAGCAAGCGGAACGGTCGTGAAACTAGCAATGATCAAGAAGTGATCCTGAACTCCTACTTACGTCAAACATAACCCAGAAACCGTGTTCACTTCCCGGACTCCACCGAAAAGAGACCATCACGGCTACACACGCGGTTCATGCATTTTAATTCGGATCTGGTGTCAAGTTATCTACAACCGGACATTAACAAATTCCCATCTGCCTATAACCGTAGGCACGGCTTTTGAAAGATTATACACAGCAGGGGTGTCCCAACTTAGCCCATGACAAGCTCTCGCGATCAACGAAGGAATAGACAATCTCCCAGGAAGACCCGATCAGACTCGAAATCCCGGTTTACAAGACATTTCGACAATGGTAAAACAAGACGAGCAAAGCCGCCCGATGCACCGACAAATCCCGATAGGAGCTGCACATATCTCGTTCTCAGGGCAACACTGGATGAGACTAGCTACGAGTAAAACCAACCCTCAAGTTGCCCCGAGGTGGCCCCGCAGGCAGCTCAGTTCGGACCAACACTTAGACAAGCACTGGCCCCGGGGGGGGGGGCTAAAATAAAGATGACCCTCGGGTTGGCTGACCCAAGGGAAAGGGATAGGTGGTGGTGAGGCAAATGGTAAAACCAAGGTTGGGCCTTGCTGGAGGAGTTTTATTCAAAGCGAACTGTCAAGGGGGTCCCATAAATCACTGACCGCGTAAGGAACGCAAAATCCGGGAACATAAGACCGGTATGACGGAAACTAGGGTGGTAAGAGTGGAACAAAACACTAGGCATAAGGCCGAGTCTTCCACCCTTTACCAAGTATATAGATGCATTAAATAATATAAGAGATATTGTGATATCCCAACCAAAATCATGTCTACCATGGAGAAATCTTCAACTTCACCTGCAACTAGCAACGCTATAAGAGGGCTGAGCAAAGCGGTAACATAGCCAATCAATGGTTTGCATAGGAAAGGTGTCAAAGGTTAGAGGTTCATGGCAATATGGGAGGCTTGATAAATAGGTAATAGGTAGTGCAGCAAAGCGATAGAACGAAGCAACTAGCATAGCAATGATAGTAGTGAGATCCAGGGTAGCGGTCATCTTCCCTGAAATCCCGCAAGGAAGAAGAACGAGTCCATGAAGAAGATGAATGGATGAAGCCGAACCAAGCGTAGACGAACGAATCCTCACGATCGCAACGAAACAGGAACTATCGAAAAGAAGCACACAACATGGTAAACACACCACACATGAACATGACATGATGCACAACAAGCATGATGCCTGACAAAGCTACATGAAGCTACTCATGGCAAGAGATGATGCAAACAAGAGCAACACATCAAGGCAAGTTTAAATGAGGCTGGGAACAACATATAACAATTCCGGTAAGTCCTCATATGCAAATTTCGAAATTGTTCCAGATCTGAATAAACCTTATGTTCAAGTTGTTAAACAGCAAGTTAAAATGCACAAAGATGATCTACACGAGATTCTAGTCAAGTTACATATAAAGTTCATTTAGTTCGGGGCTACGGCCTAGAAGATATGAGCAACACAAGTCAAACATGGCATTGATGCAAAATGCACTCAAATATCAATCAAACACCTCAAAACATGAATGCAACATGATAATATGAAACTACAAGAAATTCTAAGCAAGTTTCATATAGAGCACACTCAAAACGGAGCAACGGTTCAACACACACAAATGAAACAAGTTTAAAAGACAAGCTGTCCAAAACAGCAACTAGGCATATTGCAAGCATCAAAACAATATGCTACAGCACCACAATATGAAAACAAAAGACATGGACATGATGTACAGGTAAAGCATTACAAAACATGAACACAGAGCTATCTCTAGAAATCACTAGAAAATGTTCAAACACACATGGTAAGATCGCAGGTTATAACAATTTCAGACTTTGCAGAAAATAACATCACGATGCAATGTTTAGAGCTATCAAACAACAGGTTACAGGAACTTATAATGACAAACAAAGGCATGGCATAAATCTATTAAATGCATAGATCAAAAGTCCCTTACTGACCATAAGCCAAAAAGGACCAGAAAATATGATGGCACCCATGTAAACATGGCAAGTTATATTACAGATTCATACATGGCAGAAACAGAATTATGAAGGCATGTAGATGACCTTGTGCAACTCACTACAGAGCAATACATGGCATGGCAAGGCACCCAACAGTAAGAAGACATATTTGTGAAGCTAAGAATGCCAATAGCAAGCTCATAGAGTGCATGGAACACTAGCAAAACACATGGGAACAAGTGAACTTAATGTTAACAGGCTGACAGCAACATTATCAAGCAACTTTGGAGCAAGATATGAACAAGCTACAACAACCTATAAATGCAACCAGGGGCATGGATGGATAGAGGATGACATGTAGATCAAAACATATTTAGTGATCATCTCCATATTATGCATAGAATGATTAGTAACAACAAGTTTATATGGCATCGCGAAATAGCAGATTCAGCCTAGCAAAACAGTAACATCATGTACACTACTTAACAAGCTCGATTCACTCACCACAAGTCATTGCATGACAAGATAAGCATAGCATCATCAAGAAGACATGTTTGTGAAACAAACCAAGTCAAGAACAAGTTCATAGCATGCAAGGATCAACTATAGCAACCTTGGCCAAATTGAATAACACGTAAACAATCTGCCAGGAAACATTTTGAAGCAAAAGTAGAGCACGAAAATGACATGGTAGACTACTCCATAATTGCAACTAAGGGCAGCGATGGATAGACAAAAACATATTGTTCAAAAGACCCTTACTGAAGTATCTCTAAATATGCATGGATCTCTCTGTAGCATCAAGTTTACATGGCATCAAAATAACAGCAGAATAGGGACTAAAATCAGCAACATCACGATGCCTAGTTTGCATGCCTGTGCTAGTCACCACATTGATCACAAAAATACATGGTAAGCACCTATGTAAAGAAGACATAGCATAGATCAAAACACCGAAAGACATCAAACTCATAGGACGCACACATAAATCATGGTGAAAATGACAAAAGAGCTCGTTCTGATAACAGACAGCAGAAAACATCATGAAGCACTCTTACAATGATGATTCAGGCATCAAGATGGACTCAAATGAATTTGATGCAATGGAATGAAATGATGTACTCGTTGAGACGAACAATTTGACATATTACACGCATGAAACGGTGCTACGTATGCAGAGATACAATGCGATGAACATGGAAGGAAAATGCAAAATAACAGGGACTGGAATTTTTGGGGCAACCTCCAGATCTGCACGGTTTTCGATGCGGCGGCGGATCTCGCCGGAACTTCGCCGGAATAGATGAGGAAGGTGGCCGGAGCTGCGGGATAGGTCGGGGAGGCCAGGAGGAGGCGGATCCGGCCGGAGGGAGGCCGAGGCGGCGGGGTCCGGGCGCGGAGGCCGGCGAGGTCGGAGGAGAGACCCGGCCTCCGGCGAGGCAGACGGCGGCGGTGGTGCGGGCTGGGGAGGCGCGGCGCCCGGGGCGGCGGCTGCGGCGGCAGCCGGCCGGAGCGGAAGGCGGCGGGGGCGACGGGAGGAGGCGGGGGCCCTCGGGGATGGCGCGGGCTGGCGCGGTCTGGCGCGGTCGGCAGCGGAGACGGGCCCGGACGGGCGGCGGCGGGCGGCGGCGCGGGCCCCACGGGACGGATCTGGGCCGCGCGGGCCCTGGCGGCGGCGGGGATCGCCACGTGGCATGTTCGGATTGGACGGGGGGAGCGGGGCGGACGTGTCCGGCTGCGGCCGGACGTGTCCGTCGGCGGAGGGAGGAAGAGGACTAGGGTTAGACCGGGATTTCGGGGGAGAGGGACTAATTCATAGGTAGAGGGAGCTAGGAGAGTCCAAATGAGGAGCGGTTTTTGCCCACAAGATCGTGATCGAACGACCGAGAGCATGGATGGGAGTTTGGTGGGTTTTGGGCCAGTTTGGAAGGGTGTTGGGCTGCAAAGAGAGAGGGGGCTTTACGGTTACCCGGTTAACCGTTGGAGTATCAAACGACCTCCAAATGGCACGAAACTTGACAGGCGGTTTACCGGTGCTATACCAAGGCCGCTTGGCAAGACTCGGTCCATTCCGAGAAAGTTTAATACCCGCACACAACAAGAGACGAAAGGGGAACGCCGGAGGGCATAGGAGCGCCGGATTGCAAAACGGACAACGGGGAAAAGGCTCGGATGCATGAGACGAACACGTATGCAAAATGAAATGCACATGATGACATGATAAAATGCAACACGCAAACAAATGACATGGCAACGATGACGAATAACTGGCAGACACCTGGCGCATCGAATCCGGGGCGTTACAACACTCCTCCACTAACAAGAGATCTCGTCTCAAGATCTTAGGACCGAGACGGAAGAGAAAAAGGAAGAGGTGGAGTGTCACATCCCTAGTTTTGATCTGCTCTGGGTTAGTTAGTCTTGTGTTGCATCATGTTTAAATTTCTTTTAAACCTGAAATAGGGATTGCTCAAACCCTAGCACCAGATCAAATCAACTAGGTTCAAATAAAAAAAATCATTTTCAATGAACCCAAAATGCCTTTGGAAATGTTCATCATTTTTGAATTGGTCTAGAACCCCTGCCAAAAATGGTGCACATTTTTCTAGGCCACTTTGGATTTTTGAATTAAATCATAAAGTATTTGAATTTGGGCATTTAAATGTTATAAATATTTTATTTGCCCAAATAATTCTGATAATGGTTGAGGGTTGTTGAAAACCATTTCAACATTTCCCACAATTTATTTCAGGATTTTTAGATAAGGTTTAGTATTTCTTTCAAAATCCAGAAACAAAGATAGAAAATAGAAAACAGAAAATAAAAGAAAGAGAGAGAGAAGACACCTACCTGGGCCACTTACCTGGCCGGCCCACCTGGCAGGCCCAGCACTGTGCTGGCCCATGCCAGCCAGCTGCTTCTTCCTCACCAGGCAGGCACAGAGGAGGGACACCGCGACGCCGCCGAGCTCGCCACGCCACCACCCTGCCTGCCTCTCCCCCTCGACGCCCGGACGCTCTGGACGTCGCCACGCACTCCTCCTCGACCCCCTGGACCCCCTCGCACTCTCCCTCTCCCTCGTTCCCCTCCTCTGCTTTCTCTCCCTCTCGCGCCCGAGCGCACCCGTCGCCGCCGCTCGCCGCTGCCGCGCCCAGAGCCACTGCCCCGCCTCTCCATCGTGTCTAAAAGAACCGCCCCATCGCCCTACTCCTCCTCGCCGAGACACACGGGTCGGGAAGCCCTGCTTCGTCCCGAATGCCGCCGTCTTCTTCCGTGGGATCCGGCGATCCCCGTCGTCGCTCCGTCGACTGCAGGCCTTCCCCGAGCCCGACGAGCACTTCAATCGATGCGCTGTGAGCCTCCGGTCATTTCCCCCTAACGCCCCGTCCTTTTCCACACCGTGGCCGTCGTGTTCATCGAGGCCGAAGCTCGCCTCCGCTCGAGCTTGTCACCGGCATCGCTCCGGCGACCATTTGGTCATCCCGTGCTAACCAACATGCCCGCCGCATCGCGTAGTTCCTCGCTAGCGCCTCAGCTTCTGCGTTTGGACGCCGCAGCCCCAACCCCGCACATGGCCGAACTCCGGCCGCCGCCTTGGAGCTCGGCGTCGTTGGCTCCGGCCACGATAGACCCGGCCTTCACCACCACTAGATGCGTGCATGCTAGGGCTCTCCAACAAGCCCAAGAAAACGGCCTCGCCCATGCCCCGTAGCACATTTCCGACGGCTGCCACCGTCTCGGGCCTCGCCGGCGGGTTTGACCCTGCTGACCCCGTTTGACCACGGGTGGGCCAGTTTGACCCCCTGGGTCAATGACAGGTGGGGCCCAGCCCCGCTAATTAACTAGGATTAGTACCAAATGAATTTAGTTAAGCTAATCACACTAACATGCGGGACCCACTGTCAGGTTTGACCTGGACCTGACCTGTTGACCTGCTGACGTCACACTGACGTCAGGCTGACGTAGTAAATCATTTTCTGGATTAAAAATAACTCAGTAATTCCAGAAAATGTCCTAAACTTCTAAAAATCATAGAAAATCAACCGTAACTCCAAATGAGATAAATTATATATGAAAAATGATCAGAAAAATCCAATCTATCCATCTGTACCATTTTCAGGCATGTTAGAACAACTTATAGCTGCTGTTTAGCACAAATCATATAATGGCATTTAAATATCCACATATGGAGTTTGAAATTGAATCTTGGACTCAAACCAACTTCATTTAATCTGGTTGCTAGTTGCATTAGCTCAAACCACATCATATTGCCATGTCATGATCATGCATCATATTGTGCATTGCATTGATTGCATTCTTCCTTGTTTACCGGTATTTGTCCCCTCTCGGTAGACGATGTTCCGACGTTGTGATCGTTGACACTGATGAAGACTCAATGCTATCTTCAGAAGTGCCAGGCAAGCAATACCTCCTTGTTCATTCCGATAAAATCCCACTCTCTCGCTCCTGCTCTCTTTTACTGCATTAGGACAATAACGATTCATCTGTTACTTGCTGCGGTAGCTGAACCCCTTTATCCTCTGCATGACCTGTCATTGCCAAAGTAAATAGATAAAACCCACTAGCATGAGTAGGAGTTGTTTGAGCCTTGATGTGCCTACTAATTCATGCTTGTTTGTCATGCCTGCTACTGCTTAGAGTTGAGTCAGGTCTGATTCATCGGGGATGAATTGGAATGTGGTGAACATGTCCTACTGTTGAGAGCTAAGTGTGTGAACACGATTTCGTAAAGGTAGCGGTGAGAGGCCATGTAGGAGTACATGGTGGGTTGTCTCATTGCAGCCGTCCTCAGGAACTAAGTTCTGTGTTTGTGATCCATGAACAACTACTACCACACATTGGGATCCTTAATTGACTCTCTCGACTTATTAATCAACTTGATCTCTGTCCAGGAGTTGCAACTAGTTTCTAGTGTTTGTAGGTTGTGTTAGTAGTCTACCAAGTGGCACCCGGTACAGGTGGGCTTGGGACAGACTAGGCACCATGGCACGGTGTACAAAGCATAGATCCACCCGTCGAGGTGGGCTTGGGAACCCTGCACACATCGTTTGGGGCCGTGAGCGACACCCCGTCCGGATCTCCTTGCGGATGGAACCCGAATAGGCGATAAACCTGGACGAGAGACTTGTGTGGTTAGTCAGGTCGTGGCCGACACCCTCGCTGGGCTTCCGCTTGAAGGTTGCCGAGTACATGTCGTGTAAACGGCGGTAAGTGGTGAGAGCATGTGTGAAGAAGTACACCCCTGCAGGGTTAATATGATCTATTCGAATAGTCGTGTCCGCGGAAAAGGACTTCTGGGTTGCCTGTACAGTTCATAGACAAGTGAAAGTGGATACTCTAAAAAACGCAAGATAAGCGTGAGTGCTATGGATGGCGTTCTCCTAGGGAGACGGGAGCGGATCCATAGTGGTGTATTGATATGGTGAATATGTGGACTCGTGTGCGCCACCTCAAAAGAGTTACTTGTAGTCGTAGTTCAGGTTAGCCACCGAGTCAAAGCTGGCTTGCTGCAGTTAAACCCCACCATCCCCTTGTTGATAATGATGCATATGTAGTTAGATCTGATGTAAGTCTTGCTAGGTACATTTGTACTCACGTTGCTTAATTTATGTTTTTGTAGAGAGACTTCAGTCTCGCTAGTAGTACTGCGTGGACTTCGACGTTTAGCTTGTTACCTCAGCTACGATCTTGTGCCCCCGGCAGGATCTGGTAGATAGTGAGGCTTCTCAGCCTTTTTCATTTGTAGATGTCTGTACTCAGACATGTTAAGCTTCCGCATGTGCTTTGACTTGTATGCTCTGAATGTTGGGTCACGAGACCTATGTTTGTAATATCTCGCTCCTCGGAGCCTATTGAATAAATACTTGAGTCGTAGAGTCATGTTGTGATGCCATGTTGTATTTGCACATATCGAGCATATTGTGTGTGTGTTATTGAAATGCTTGGTATGTGTGGGATCTGACTATCTAGTTGTTTATCCTTAGTAGCCTCTCTTACCGGGAAATGTCTCCTAGTGTTTCCACTGAGCCATGGTAGCTTGCTACTGCTCCGGAACACTTAGGCTGGCCGGCATGTGTCCTTCTTCGTTCCTGTGTCTGTCCCTTCGGGGAAATGTCACGTGATGAATACCGGAGTCCTGCTAGCCCAGTGCTACAGCCTGGATTCACTCGCTGATGACCGACACATTCGATGTTGGGTCATCGATGCCTGTCCCTGTAAGTTTGTGCCACTTTGGGTTTACGACTAGCCATGTCAGCCCGGGTTCTTTGTCATATGGATGCTAGCGGCACTATCATATACGTGAGCCAAAAGGCGCAAATGATCCTGGGCCAGGTAAGGTGGCACCCGTGGGAATACCGTGCGTGAGGCCGCAAAGTGATATGATGTGTTACATGCTAGACTGGTGTGACTTAGGATCGTGGTCCTGACAGCTTTCCTATCAGAGCTTGACTGCCTGTAGGATTACCAAGCCAAACTGGTTGAAGTTGAGTCTAGAAATGCTTTAGTTATATGTAGGGGAATTGATTGTGGGATGGAACGTAAGGCTCTTTTTACTCCTTATACCTTATGCCCTTCTGATCCGAGTCATCTTATCTTTCCTATGGGGATTAAGAACTAGGCTTCTCATCTTTCTATCAGGATCACGTTTTACTAATCCGTAGACCTATAGGATTGATGGTTCTAAGCTTGAGTTCAGTTCCTACTATCTTCTGTATGTTCATAGTTGATCTCAGAACCTTGATATTATGATGATCGAGTGGTTATGCCACCATTTTGTAGCATGTCTTAAATCTTTTCGAGCTTTTACAGCCGTTATGCTGTCCGAGTCACCCCAGGTTTCTAAATAGTCTGATGCATTTGCAAAATCCTTTCCCTCTGGTTTTGTTGTCCTTTGGGCCAGATTAACCACACTAATTGGTGAGTTGAGGTACTCTGTTGCCTTAACATATATGTCGGAGCTATTATTATGACCTTAGATGTCTTAGGGGATCATCTAGTAATCTAGCCATGATTTGTGTTCCCAGTGTGATGATTCTGGCCTTCATTCTCGAAAGCATCCCGTGATGCCACTTAGTAGTAGGTATTCTACTCCTGGGTTTCTGAACCCGAGATTAGCCTACTTACTTCATGTTGTTAGTGTTGCTCGTACCTTTAGGTTACTAGTAACCTTTAAATTAGTCCTCGAGGTCCGTGGTATTTCCTTCTTCCGAATACTATGAACCACATATGGCAGAAGTTCCTCGTTGAACCGAAATATCACAATTGAGTGCTCTTTGATGAGTTCTGGATTCTATGTTGTTACTCTGCCTGTCCTACCTTCTCCGCATGGGTTATCCGGAAGAAAAATGTTGAGCTTTGTTCGACATACTAACCTATGCATCCACAACTCAGTAACCCGTATGTTCCTTTGAGTTGTCCCGCTTTAGTTGTCTTCCGATCCTTGTCTATCAGTTGATAGTCAAGTTTATGTCGTGCATTCGTGTTCTTTGATGCCTATTATTCCTGTGTTCCGTCAAGCCATTCTATCCCAGAATGACTAGGAGAAATGAACTCCAGTACCTCATCCATATCTAGGATTGGGTCAAAGTAGTCATACTCCGCAGATCAAAATACTAATCCAGTTTTTGTTCTGTTCCACCTTGGAGTATTACCATCTTTATATCAAGGATATCATGGGAATTGCACACCATCCTATGAACTCTTGATACAGTGATACCCTCTCCATCATTATTCATTTCTCGGTTCCCGTTTTGTTGCAACCGGAATGCCGACAAGTGAATCGTGATATGTGAAATCAATACTCCTAGCAAC
Organism: Triticum aestivum; assembly: GCF_018294505.1. NCBI lineage: Eukaryota > Viridiplantae > Streptophyta > Magnoliopsida > Poales > Poaceae > Triticum > Triticum aestivum. Next base: position 332,376,905 of record NC_057804.1, on the reverse strand, counting down.
CTTGTTGCTTGGTAGTTAAAGGACAATAATTTCATTCTTAGTGTGTTGGTTCTTGAATCATCATTCTAAGACTGAATGTGCTACCTAGTCCTTATTTTCGGTGCACCCTTCGATCAATGAGTTAGGATTATTCCAAATCCCTCGCTCTTTGATCATATCGTCTTGCCCTGAAAAGAAAGATTGTTCTCGAGCTTAGTAACATATCGGTGGCTTGTGATTTTCCAAATATCTTCTCGGAAGTATTACCAGGTTGTCACCTGACCGCTATGTTGAGATCGTGATCATGTTGGTTTTCCTCCAAACCACCCATTCTCCAGGAATATGTGTTGGATACCCCTGAGCTAGTTGTTTAAGCTGAACAACAACTTGGAGAGTTGGAAGATAAAAGCTTGTCTGACTTAGTTCATTTTAAGGGATATCTTGTATGTGTGTTGAAGAAAGTTGATATTTTCATCGACTGACCCTCGTGATCAGTTAATGGACCTATCATTTTATCCAACCTTTGATTTGAGTATGGGCTGTCATCAAATCAGACCAGAACCAACGATATTCGTAATGTTGTCTCACTCGTGGTTGATCCCTCGAGCATACACCATTATATCTTTTGGGTCTGACCAATGCAATCACTTGTTCACATAATTATGCAACTCCATCCTCATGGAAACCTGGATGAATTGTTGTTGTTCCCATCGACAACATCCTTATCTCCTCCATGATTCTGTTGGACATTAAGCTAGTGTTGGAAACTTTGTAAACAATGCCTTCAAGTTCCGTCCCTGAGGTATATGTTTGGATGAGTGCAGTGACTTCCTTTAATTCACGAGTATCTGATGTAAGTTGCCGCCGTGAATTCGAGAAAGTTTGTTTTTGCGTCCTTTGGAATCATCCCAAGTCAGTCACGCATGTGTGAAGTACTCTATGGTTTGATAGGTTGGCCGCCTCCATTCTATATGTGTTTACTAGCACACCAAGCCACTGATTGATTTGTTCAAGGAGAAGAAGTTCCTTCTTAGGATCCGGACTTATGCAAGGGCTTCGATATCCTCGATGATGGTTCCCTACCAGAACTCGGCAATGTTTTATTATAAGACTACTATGTGGTCATGCTTGTCTCGGACAACGTGTTCACATGTTGTAGCAGAACTAGCTCATGTTTTGGAGCTTGCTATCATAGTTCATTTCCCGAGAATCTCGCAATGTTATCTCGTCGATTTGTGTTGCAAACTTTCATTTTTCTTCCTAGACTCGATGAGTCTGGATTATTCTGACACCAACCAGATCTGAATCTTAGGTAGATATGATGGTTGGAACATTTCCCAAGAACTATAATAATGGTCCCACCGTAACCGGTAAAGTGGATGTCGTGGCTGACACACTCAGCCGGAAGAGCTATTATTGGAGCATCTTGATTGAGGAAGTTGGCCACCTCCCCATAAGGATTTCGTAGGATTTACTCCCTAGTTGTTCCTTATGGATTCTTGTGTTCCCGAAGTCCGACCTTTTCTTTGATGTTCTAGATATCAAACCGTTTTTATGGATGGGTTACGCTAGCACATCAAGGAGAACATTAGAAGCGGAGTGCTAAATGTCTCTCGGTCGATCATCCAGATTTTGTTTCCTTGGCCTCACTAAGGTGAAATCTGAGAAGGTGTTGTCTTCCTTTATATCTGCATCATCCATCATTATTCATCATGGTAGTCCATTGTGTTGCCAGGATCCTTGACACGGATATTGGTAAGACCTTGATCAATATGGAAATGCTCAAGTTCTTGAGAGCACGCGCAAGCAAAGTCATCCCTTGTGTTGTTTTCAACAAGGTAATCCACATCATCCATTCTAATCCAAGCATGCCATTCTACCGACCCCCTCCAAATGATCGCTTGAGAATTGCCTTAGGCTGGTATAAAGAGTTTCAATGATCTCTGAATCAAAGGTAATTCTTTTTGCCACTTAAGGGAATAATTCTACGAGCCACCTTCCCTAAGATGCCCCGTTATGGTATCATGGCAATTCAACTCCTCGCTACATTGACAACCGTTTACCACATTCTTAAGTCTGGAATTGTTGTCTACCTAGCGAGCCCTCGTCATTTGTCTCACTCCATTTCCTCAGATGTATGCTTCGTGTCTCAGCTCGAGAGATGTGACAATGTCTCATCCCATGAGTTGATCCTGAGTTGTTCGGTCTTCAAGGAGATAGATTCTTCCAGAGCTTTCCATTCCTCTTCTCGTCATGTTAGTTGGAGTTCTCAGAGCAAGACGTCGAGATAAGATGATGATCGAATCAAGGTTTTTATGAAGTGCAACCTGAATCATGAAGTTTGTGCTAGCTTAGTGTCCCCTTTGTCTTCTTACCTCACGTCTTGAATCTCGGGACGAGATTCTTGTTTAAGTGGGGGTGAGTTGTCACATCCCTAGTTCTGATCTGCTCTGGGTTAGTTAGTCTTGTGTTGCATCATGTTTAAATTTCTTTTAAACCTGAAATGCGGATTGCTCAAACCCTAGCACCAGATCAAATCAACTAGGTTCAAATAAAAAAAATCATTTTCAATGAACCCAAAATGCCTTTGGAAAAGTTCATCATTTTTGAATTGGTCTAGAACCCCTGCCAAAAATGGTGCACATTTTTCTAGGCCACATTGGATTTTTGAATTAAATCATAAAGTATTTGAATTTGGGCATTTAAATGTTATAAATATTCTATTTGCCCAAATAATTCTGATAATGGTTGAGGGCCGTTGAAAACCATTTCAACATTTCCCACAATTTATTTCAGGATTTTTAGATAAGGTTTAGTATTTTTTTCTAAATCCAGAAACAAAGATAGAAAATAGAAAACAGAAAATAAAAGAAAAAGAGAGAGAAGACACCTACCTGGGCCACTTACCTAGCCGGCCCACCTGGCAAGCCCAGCACTGTGCTGGCCCATGCCAGCCAGCTGCTTCTTCCTCACCAGGTAGGCACAGAGGAGGGACACCGCGACGCCGCCGAGCTCGCCACGCCACCACCCTGCCTGCCTCTCCCCCTCGACGCCCGGACGCTCTGGACGTCGCCACGCACTCCTCCTCGACCCCCTGGACCACCTCGCACTCTCCCTCTCCCTCGTTCCCCTCCTCTGCTTTCTCTCCCTCTCGCGCCCGAGCGCACCCGTCGCCGCCGCTCGCCGCTGCCGCGCCCAGAGCCACTGCCCCGCCTCTCCATCGTGTCTAAAAGAACCGCCCCGTCGCCCTACTCCTCCTCGCCGAGACACACGGGTCGAGAAGCCCTGCTTCGTCCCGAACGCCGCCGTCTTCTTCCGTGGGATCCGGCGATCCCCGTCGTCGCTCCGTCGACTACAGGCCTTCCCCGAGCCCGACGAGCACTTCAATCGACGCGCTGTGAGCCTCCGGTCATTTTCCACCTAACGCCCCATCCTTTTCCACATCGTGGCCATCGTGTTCATCGAGGCCGAAGCTCGCCTCCGGTCGAGCTTGTCGCCGGCGTCGCTCCGGCGACCATTTAGTCATCCCGTGCTAACCAACATGCCCGCCGCATCGCGTAGTGCCTCGCTAGCGCCTCAGCTTCTGCGTTTGCACGCCACAGCCCCAACCCCGCACATGGCCGAACTCCAGCCGCCGCCTTGGAGCTCGCCGTCATTGGCTCCGGCCACGATAGACCCAGCCTTCACCACCACTAGATGCGCGCCTGCTAGAGCTCTCCAACAAGCCCAAGAACGGCCTCGCCCGTGCCCCGTAGCGCGTTTCCGACGGCCGCCACCGTCTCGGGCCTCGACGGCGTCGAGTCGCCGGCGGGTTTGACCCCGCTGACCCCATTTGACCACGGGTGGGCCAGTTTGACCCCCTGGGTCAATGACAGGTGGGGCCCAGCCCCGCTAATTAACTAGGATTAGTACCAAATGAATTTAGTTAAGCTAATCACACTGACATGCGGGACCCACTGTCAGGTTTGACCTGGACCCGACCTGTTGACCTGCTGACGTCACACTGACGTCAGGCTGACGCAGTAAATCATTTTCTGGATTAAAAATAACTCAGTAATTCCAGAAAATGTCCTAAACTTCTAAAAATCATAGAAAATCAACCGTAACTCCAAATGAGATAAATTATATATGAAAAATGATCAGAAAAATCCAATCTATCCATCTGTACCATTTTCATGCATGTTAGAACAACTTATAGATTCTGTTTAGCACAAATCATATAATGGCATTTAAATATCCACATATGGAGTTTGAATTTGAATCTTGGATTCAAACCAACTTCATTTAATCTGGTTGCTAGTTGCATTAGCTCAAACCACATCATATTACCATGTCATGATCATGCATCATATTGTGCATTGCATTGATTGCGTTCTTCCTAGTTTGCCGGTATTTGTCCCCTCTCGGTAGACGATGTGCCGACGTTGTGATCGTTGACACTGATGAAGACTCAATGCTATCCTCAGAAGTGCCAGGCAAGCAAAACCTCCTTGTTCATTCCGATAAAATCCCACTCTCTCGCTCCTGCTCTCTTTTACAGCATTAGGACAATAACAATTCATCTATTACTTGCTGCGGTAGCTGAACCCCTCTATCCTCTGCATGACCTGTCATTGCCACAGTGAATAGATAAAACCCACTAGCATGAGTAGGAGTTGTTTGAGCCTTGATGTGCCTACTCATTCATGCTTGTTTGTCATGCCTGATACTGCTTAGAGTTGAGTCAGGTCTGATTCATCAGGGATGAATTGGAATGTGGTGAACATGTCCTACTGTTGAGAGCTAAGTGTGTGAATACGATTTGTTAAAGGTAGCGGTGAGAGGCCATGTAGGAGTACATGGTGGGTTGTCTCATTGCAGCCATCCTCAGGAACTGAGTTCTGTGTTTGTGATCCATGAACAGCTACTACCACACATTGGGATCCTTAATTGACTCTCTCGACTTATTAATCAACTTGATCTCTATCCAGGAGTTGCAACTAGTTTCTGGTGTTTGTAGGTTGTGTTAGTAGTCTACCAAGTGGCACCCGGTATAGGTGGGCTTGGGACAGACTAGGCACCGTGGCACGGTGTACCAAGCGTAGATCCACCCGTCGAGGTGGGCTTGGGAACCCTGCACACATCGTTTGGGGCCGTGAGCGACACCCCGGCCGGATATCCTTGCGGATGGAACCCGAATAGGCGATAAACCTAGACGAGAGACTTGTGTGGTTAGTCAGGTCGTGGCCGACACCCTCGCTGGGCTTCCCCTTGAAGGTTGTCGAGTACATGTCGTGTAAACGGCGGTAAGTGGTGAGAGCGTGTGTGAAGAAGTACACCCCTGCAGGCTTAATATGATCTATTCGAATATCCGTGTCCGCGGAAAAGGACTTCTGGGTTGCCTGTACAGTTCATAGACAAGTGAAAGTGGATACTCTAGAAAATGCAAGATAAGCGTGAGTGCTATGGATGGCGTTCTCGTAGGGAGACGGGAGCGGATCCATAGTGGTGTATTGATATGGTGAATATGTGGACTCGTGTGCGCCACCTCAAAAGAGTTACTTGCAGTCGTAGTTCAGGTTAGCCACCGAGTCAAAGCTGGCTTGCTGCAGTTAAACCCCACCATCCCCTTGTTGATAATGATGCATATGTAGTTAGATCTGATGTAAGTCTTGCTGGGTACATTTGTACTCACGTTGCTTAATTTATGTTTTTGCAGAGAGACTTCAGTCTCGCTAGTAGTACTGCGTGGACTTCGACGTTTAGCTTGTTACCTCAGTTACGATCTTGTGCCCCCGGTAGGATCTGGTAGATAGTCAGGCTTCTCAGCCTTTTTCATTTGTAGATGTCTGTACTCAGACATGTTAAGCTTCCGCATGTGCTTTGACTTGTATGCTCTGAATGTTGGGTCACGAGACCTATGTTTGTAATATCTCGCTCCTCGGAGCCTATTGAATAAATACTTGAGTCGTAGAGTCATGTTGTGATGCCATGTTGTATTTGCACATATCGAGCATATTGTGTGTGTGTTATTGAAATGCTTGGTATGTGTGGGATCTGACTATCTAGTTGTTTATCCTTAGTAGCCTCTCTTACCGGGAAATGTCTCCTAGTGTTTCCACTGAGCCATGGTAGCTTGCTACTGCTCTAGAACACTTAGGCTGGCCGGCATGTGTCCTTCTTCATTCCTGTGTCTGTTCCTTCGGGGAAATGTCACGCGATGAATACCGGAGTCCTGCTAGCCCAGTGCTACAGCCTGGATTCACTCGCTGATGACCGACACGTTCGATGTTGGGTCATGGATGCCTGTCCCTGTAAGTTTGTGCCACTTTGGGTTTACGACTAGCCATGTCAGCCCGGGTTCTTTGTCATATGGATGCTAGCGGCACTATCATATACGTGAGCCAAAAGGCGCAAACGGTCCCGGGCCAGGTAAGGTGGCACCCATGGGAATATCATGCGTGAGGCCGCAAAGTGATATGATGTGTTACATGCTAGACCGGTGTGACTTAGGATCGGGGTCCTGACATGGAGCAAGAACTGAAGAGAAGAAGCAAAGAATCGAAAGCACTCGAGAAGAAGAGAGGAACGACGAGAATGACGAGAATCGAAATCTCACTGAAAACACGATAGATTATGAAACAACTCCGGTTAGAACGAGATAAGAAACGACTAAGGCTGAAAGAATTAGGCAGCCGGCTGAACAAGGAAAGAATAGAACATGAGCTTCACAAGATGGAATGACACTTGATGAAGACATGACACAAAACTCCAGAAAGAATTGAAAGAGTATTGAATGAAAAGAATTTAGAAGGATTAAATGGAGTTGAATATCTGAGAAGAACGAAGAAATGCAAAACTCCACTTCAAAAGAAAATGAAGAATTACTTGCGCTTCGAGACGCGAGAAGAAAAGATACTTGAACTCCAGCAACAAAATCTTGATGAACTCTTGAAAGAATGAATTAAATCCTAAAGAACCACCATGAAGAACTCCGGTAACAAAAGGATGACGAGATAAAATGAAGGATGAAAGAATAAGATGAGCGTTGCGATGATTTAGATGGAGGTTCCGACGAAATGGCTGCGGAAATTGAACTCCGGAAAAGAAAAGATGAAAATACTTGGAACTAGAAATTTATTCCTCACGAACAAACTCTGAAGGAAGGGATTAATCACTAGGATGAAATAAGAATAAGATTTAATGTATGCTTATCCTTCATCAAATTAAATTGATGACAAGCAATGGATTTTTACATACTACTTATTCTTCTTGAAAAAGGATTGAGAAAAGACATATCGCAAACTTGAGAAGGTCTTCATGAACCACCGATAGGATTGGAAAGAATGAATGAATTAAAATGATAATCAAAGAAAAAGAATCTTGAATGAACCACCGTAAGAATTCGAAAATGACTGATGAAAGAGAAATAATCACCGGGAAGAATTAGAAGAACAAATATGCTTGAGGGGATTTAGATACAAAAGAACGTGAAGACTTCGAACTGAATAGAGAGCACTTGAACAAAGCGTCGGGGTAAATAGATGACGATAACTGGAATGATGGCCTCCGGTAAAAAGAAACGGAAAAACAACTTCTGACATACTCCGGATGGTTGAGAAAAGGAATATCTGACAAATGGAATAATTTGAGAGGATAACACGAAGCTAGACTCACGAATCTTCGGAAGAACGGGAAAGATTTAGAGGGAAAACTCTTCTTCGAACTTCAAAGCTGAGAAAGACGACGAGAAACAACACCAAAATTACTCAGATACTCCGGGGGAAAGAAAAATGAAGAGGTTGAGCCAACAATGAAATGATTTGAATAGATCTTGGAACAGGCATGTGACTGATGGAATCCATACTTACGTCACACTTGAAAAGAATTGAGAATAACTGCGGGGGAATTAGAAGAGTCAGGTAAGATCCTGGGAAAAGACCTGTGGGTTAGGGCCCACTAAAGAGAAAACACCGTTTAAAAGGATGATGAACAGATAGATGAAGCACCGGAACAATTGAAATATTTGAATGAGGTGACAACCTCGAATTGATTGGAACACAGACGAATCTCATGAGATATCTTCCGAACTCCGGAATGATAAATTGGCGAGAGGCGAACGAGCAGGGAAAACACTTGATCCAAGGAAAAGAATGAAATCACTATCAAAATTAGAATTGAATCCACCGGAGAAGATAAAGAGATGAAGCATGACGAACAAGACGAGAATTCACCGGTTGAAATGATTTACGAAAGACTGAAGAGGTTCCGCACGAATGAAAATTGATGTTCGAAAGAGACTCAGGCTCCGGGAAGAAGAGGGTGGGAGGGCGGGAAAACAAAGGTAACTTGGAAGGGGAAACCGACGAATAACTTGAAGAGAAAACACCGGTTGAAAGAAAACAAAGGCTTCACATGAGTAGGATGGATACTTGATTACGGACTCCGGCTCGGAGATGATAAAGGGAGGGCGGGTGGGAAAAAGAAGACAACTGAGGATTGAACTTGGCAAAGAAGAAGAGGCTCGAGTCAACTTGACGAGAAATGCACCGGATGAAAAGAGCTGAGGAACAACGATCGGAAAACCAACTGCGTGATCCTAAAGAAAATTTGAAGGGGAAGAGGAGTAATTCAAAACACCTACGCCAAGATTCCTGACCAGAGCGACGAAGGGGCTGAGGAGTAAAAATAATTCCTACTCTCCGATATAACTAGACTCTGAAAACAATTTTCTTCTAGACTCAACAACAGCCAAACTACACGATCAATCAAGGGGGCTCCTAGGGTCGGTCGAGGCTCTGATACCAACTTGTCACGCCCAATATGCGACCCTATCCAAAAGGAACTTGAAGGTCCCACCAAGGATAGACCCGCATATTGAAATGCTTTTGCAAGGTGGATATCATTACATCAACATTACATAATAGATGGGGACACATACATAAGGCATACAATGCCACCCGAATACAACATCACAATACATAAGAGCATCATCTGACTACGGATGAAACACAAACAGAAACTCAAACGACATCCACCCTGCTAGCCCAGGCTGCCGACCTGAAACCTTTCCCTGATCGAAGAAGCAGAAGAAGAAACTCAACGCAAGCAAGCATCACTCTCGCATCATGATCATCGCATAGCCTGTACCTTCAACTATTGTTGTAGTAATCTGTGAGCCACGAGGACTCAGCAATCCCATTAGCATGGGTATCAAGACTAGCAAAGCTTAAAGGGAAAGGAAGGGGTAAAGTGGTGAGGTTGCAGGAGCGACTAAGTATATATGGTGGCTAACATACACAAATAAGAGCGAGAAGAGAGCAAGCGGAACGGTCGTGAAACTAGCAATGATCAAGAAGTGATCCTGAACTCCTACTTACGTCAAACATAACCCAGAAACCGTGTTCACTTCCCGGACTCCGCCGAAAAGAGACCATCACGGCTACACACGCGGTTGACGCATTTTAATTCGGATCTGGTGTCAAGTTATCTACAACCGGACATTAACAAATTCCCATCTGCCTATAACCGCAGGCACGGCTTTCGAAAGATTATACCCTATAGGGGTGTCCCAACTTAGCCCATGACAAGCTCTCGCGATCAACGAAGGAATAGACCTTCTCCCAGGAAGACCCGATCAGACTCGGAATCCCGGTTTACAAGACATTTCAACAATGGTAAAACAAGACCAGCAAAGCCGCCCGATGTGCCGACAAATCCCGATAGGAGCTGCACATATCTCGTTCTCAGGGCAACACCGGATGAGACTAGCTACGAGTAAAACCAACCCTCAAGTTGCCCCGAGGTGGCCCCACAGGCAGCTCAGTTTGGACCAACACTTAGACAAGCACTGGCCCGGGGGGGCTAAAATAAAGATGACCCTCGGGTTGGCCGACCCAAGGGAAAGGGATAGGTGGTGGTGAGGCAAATGGTAAAACCAAGGTTGGGCCTTGCTGGAGGAGTTTTATTCAAAGCGAACTGTCAAGGGGGTCCCATAAATCACCCGACCGCGTAAGGAACGCAAAATCCGGGAACATAACACCGGTATGACGGAACTAGGGCGGCAAGAGTGGAACAAAACACTAGGCATAAGGCCGAGTCTTCCACCCTTTGCCAAGTATATATATGCATTAAATAATATAAGAGATATTGTGATATCCCAACCAAAATCCTGTCCACCATGGAGAAATCTTCAACTTCCCCTGCAACTAGCAACGCTATAAGAGGGCTGAGCAAAGCGGTAACATAGCCAATCAATGGTTTTCATAGGAAAGGTGTCAAAGGTTAGAGGTTCATGGCAATATGGGAGGCTTGATAAACAGGTAATAGGTAGCGCAGCAAAGCGATAGAACGAAGCAACTAGCATAGCAATGATAGTAGTGAGATCCAGGGTAGCAGTCATCTTGCCTGAAATCCCGCAAGGAAGAAGAACGAGTCCATGAAGAAGACGAACGGATGAAGCCGAACCAAGCGTAGACGAACGAATCCTCACGATCGCAATGAAACAGGAACTATCGAAAAGAAGCACACAACATGGTAAACACACCACACATGAACATGACATGATGCACAACAAGCATGATGCATGACAAAGCTACATGAAGCTACTCATGGCAAGAGATGATGCAAACAAGAGCAACACATCAAGGCAAGTTTAAATGAGGCTGGAAACAACATATAACAATTCCGGTAAGTCCTCATATGCAAATTTTGAAATTGGTCCAGATCTGAATAAACCTTATGTTAAAGTTGTTAAACAGCAAGTTAAAATGCACAAAGATGATCTACACGAGATTCTAGTCAAGTTACATATAAAGTTCATTTAGTTCGAGGCTACGGCCTAGAAGATATGAGCAACACAAGTCAAACATGGCATTGATGCAAAATGCACTCAAATATCAATCAAACACCTCAAAACATGAATGCAACATGATAATATGAAACTACAAGAAATTCTAAGCAAGTTTCATATAGAGCACACTCAAAACGGAGCAACGGTTCAACACACACAAATAAAACAAGTTTAAAGGACAAGCCGTCCAAAACAGCAACTAGGCATATTGCAAGCATCAAAACAATATGCTACAGCACCACAATATGAAAACAAAAGACATGGACATGATGTACAGGTAAAGCATTACAAAACATGAACACAGAGCTATCTCTAGAAATCACTAGAACATGCTCAAACACACATGGTAAGATCACAAGTTATAACAATTTCAGACTTTGCAAAAAATAACATCACGATGCAATGTTTAGAGCTAGTAAACAACATGTTACAGGAACTTATAATGACAAACAAAGGAATGGCATAAATCTATTAAATGCATAGATCAAAAGTCCCTTACTGACCATAAGCCAAAAAGGACCAGAAAATATGATGGCACCCATGTAAACATGGCAAGTTATATTACAGATTCATACATGGCAGAAACAGAATTATGAAGGCATGTAGATGAGCTTGTGCAACTCACTACAGAGCAATACATGGCATGGCAAGGCACCCAACAGTAAGAAGACATATTTTTGAAGCTAAGAATGCCAATAGCAAGCTCATAGAGTGCATGGAACACTAGCAAAACACATGGGAACAAGTGAACTTAATGTTAACAGGCTGACAGCAACATTATCAAGCAACTTTGGAGCAAGATATGAACAAGCTACAGCAACCTATAAATGCAACCAGGGACATGGATGGATAGAGGATGACATGTAGATCAAAACATATTTAGTGATCATCTCCATATTATGCATAGAATGATTAGTAGCAACATGTTTATATGGCATCGCGAAATAACAGATTCAGCCTAGCAAAACAGCAACATCATGTACACTACTTAACAAGCTCGATTCACTCACCACAAGTCATTGCATGACAAGATAAGCATAGCATCATCAAGAAGGCATGTTTGTGAAATAAACCAAGTCAAGAACAAGTTCATAGCATGCAAGGATCAACTATAGCAACCTTGGCCAGATTGAATAACACGTAAACAATCTGCCAGGAAACATTTTGAAGCAAAAGTAGAGCACGAAAATGACATGCTAGACTACTCCATAATTGCAACCAAGGGCAGCGATGGATAGACAAAAACATATTGTTCAAAACACCCTTAATGAAGTATCTCTAAATATGCATGGATCTCTCTGTAGCATCAAGTTTACATGGCATCAAAATAACAGCAGAATAGGGACTAAAATCAGCAACATTACGATGCCTAGTTTGGATGCTTGTGCTAGTCACCACATTGATCACAAAAATACATGGTAAGCACCTCTGTAAAGAATACATAGCATAGATCAAAAACCGGAAGACATCAACCTCATAGGATGCACACATCAATCATGGCGAAACTGACAAAAGAGCTCGTTCTGATAACAGACAGCAGAAAACATCATGAAGCACCCTTACAACGATGATTCAGGCATCAAGATAGACTCAAATGAATATCATGCAATAGAACGAAATGATGTACTCGTTGAGACGAACAATTTGACATATTACATGCACGAAACGGAGCTACGGATGCAAAGATACAATGCGATGAACATGGCATGAAAATGCAAAATAACAGGAACTGGCATTTTCGGGGCAACCTCCAGATCTGCACGGTTTTCGATGCGGCGGCGGATCTCGCCGGAACTTCGCCGGAGAAGATGAGGAAGGTGGGCGGAGCTGCGGGAGAGGTCGGGGAGGCCGGGAGGAGGCGGATCCGGCCGGAGGGAGGCCGAGGCGGCGGGGTCCAGGCGCGGAGGGCGGCGAGGTCGGAGGAGAGACCCGGCCTGTGGCGAGGCAGACAGCAGCGGTGGTGCGGGCTGGGGAGGCGCGGCGCCCGCGGCTGCGGCTGCGGCGGCGGCCGACCGGAGCGGAAGGCGGCGGGGGCGACGGGAGGAGGCGGGGGCCCTCGGGGATGGTGCGGGCTGGCGCGGTCGGCGGCGGAGCGGAGCAGGCGGCTCCCGGCGGTGATGGAGATCCGGGGCGGCGGGGCGGCTGCCGGCGGGGAGAGGCGGCAGCGGCGCGCTCTCGCGCGGGGCGCCAGGAAGGCGCATGGCGAGGCGGGGCGGCCGGCGGGAGGGAGAGGCGGCGGAGCTAGCGCGAAGCGAGGCGCTCGCGGCGGCGAGCGGCCGGCGGCGGAGACGGGCCCGGACGGGGGGCGGCGGGCGGCGGCGCGGGCCCCGCGGGGCGGAATTGGGCCGCGCGGGCCCTAGCGGCGGAGATGGCGGCGGCGGCGGGGATCGCCACGTGGCGGGTTCGGATTAGACGGGGGAGCGGGGCGGACGTGTCCGGCTGCGGCCGGACGTGTCCGTCGGCGGAGGGAGGAAGAGGACTAGGGTTACCCGGGATTTCGGGGGAGAAGGACTAATTTATAGGTAGAGGGAGCTAGGAGAGTCCAAATGAGGAGCGGTTTTTGCCCACACGATAGTGATCGAACGACCGAGAGCATGGAGGGGAGTTTGGTGGGTTTTGGGCCAGTTTGGAAGGGTGTTGGGCTGCAAAGAGAGAGGGGGCTTTACGGTTACCCAGTTAACCGTTGGAGTATCAAACGACCTCCAAATGGCACGAAACTTGACAGGCTGTCTACCGGTGCTATACCAAGGCCGCTTGGCAAGACTCGGTCCATTCCGAGAAAGTTTAATACCCGCACACAACGAGAGACGAAAGGGGAACGCCGGAGGTCATAGGAGCGGCGGATTGCAAAACGGACAACGGGGAAAAGGCTCGGATGCATGAGACGAACACGTATGCAAAATGAAATGCACATGATGACATGATAAAATGCAACACGCAAACAAATGACATGGCAACAACGACGAATAACTGGCAGACACCTGGCGCATAGAATCCGGGGCATTACATCGGGTGGTCCCTGCGATTGAAGGTAATCGGACAGGAGGACCATGGGTTGAACTTTGGGGCGACTGGCTCCATCGCGTAGACGTCCCTGAGTGCACGCTTGCGCTCCTTCTTGGGGATATGGGTGGCGTATATCATGTTCACTGTTTTAACTTGGGGGGGGGGGGGATTTCTTCTGTCCAATTGTGTTCGGTGGTCGGGGTTCCTCATGATCGTCATCACTTTGCGACCCTTTCTCCTTATTCTCGGCGTTTAACTTGTCGGCTTGTTTGAAAACCCAACATTCTCTGTTGGTATGATTGGCTGGTTTATCAGGAGTTCCATGGATTTGGCATGGTCGGTCTAGTATGCGGTCCAGACTGGACGAGCCCGGATTATTTCTCTTAAATGGCTTTTTCGCTGATCGAAATTAGAGCCACCGAATCCAGCGTTGACCACCGTGTCTTCGGTGTTGTCACTGTTGTTTTGACGCTTATGTCTATTGCATCGGGGCTTGCCGTTGCTGTTTTTGGTTTCAGAAGTGCCAGGTTCGCTTGTATTTTTATTGCTACGGGCTAGCCAGCTATCTTCGCCCGCACAGAAGCAGTTCATGAGTGTCGTAAGGGCTGACATGGACTTCGGTGTTTCCTGGCCAAGGTGTCTGGCCGGCCATTCATCGCGGATGCTGTGCTTAAAGGCCGCTTGGGCTTCGGCATCCGGACAGTCGACGATATGGTTCTTTTTAGTTAAGTACCGAGTCCAGAATTTCCTGGCTGACTCTCCGGGCTGTTGGATTATGTGACTTAAGTCATCGGCTTCCGGAGGTCAGACATATGTGCCTTGGAAGTTGTCGAGGAAGGCGTCCTCCAAGTCCTCCCAGCTACTAATGTAGTTTTCGGGCAGACTATTCAACCAGTACTGTCAGTGTACAAAAGTAGGGGCTCTCCTTTTGACCCATTTGCTTGTGCACAGGCAGTCAGAGCCACGCGCCACGACCGCACATAGCAGGGGTAAGAAGGGGAGCCAGAGAGAAGCCGAAGGAACAAGACAATCAAGGCAACGCCAAAGACCAAAGCCACATAGAGCAGATGGACGAAGCAGGTTCCCCCAGCAAGACCCTTGCCGGGGCAGCCTCAGCGGCCCTGGCAAGCCCCCTGCCGGGGCGGCTCACCCACACCAGCGGAGTGAGCCACCCTCGAACCCACGGTCTCCAACACCATCAACCGCATTGGGCTAGGGCTCGGGAGGCACCTCCATGGTGGCATGCAGATCTTTGTGAATACAAAGAATATTCAAGATCAGATGAGGATTGGAAGGCAATGATCCACGACAAGATCCTTGCCGAGGAAACCCACAAGACCCTCGGCAAGATCCTTGCCGAGGAAGACAGCGCGCCACGGTAAGACCCTTGCTGGGCCACCCGGCAAGACCCTTGGTAAGGGCGTCAGCGGGGCCACTGCCAGGCCCGAACCAACCAAGTCTCCACCGCCGTTCACATGCAGCTGCCAACCCAACCAGCTGGGCAGGCACCTGCGTGGCAACATACAGCTTCCAGGCCAACTCAGCACACACTTGCGTGGCGGCATGCAGATCTTCATGGTGGCTCCACCACCGTGCCACCTCAGCTGCTTGCCTGCCTACATGGTGCCGCATGCATCGCTGGCCAGGGCGCGTATAGAAGCGAGGAGGAGCGGCGACGGACAGGACGGGCCTCACTCCCGTCCCCGATAAAGCAAGAGGACACCTAAGCTATGTATTAAATGCGTCTTGTCCTGTAATACGAGAGATAAGCTCATCGCACTATAGGCCTTTCCACCTCCTGTGTGCCACTGTGGCAGCCCCTTTCGACTATAAAAGGAGGCCCATGGCGTATTGGAGAGGGATTTGGCTCTTTTGAACCATGCAACGACGATAGCTCGTTCTAGAGCTCAAGAACACTCAATACATCCACCAAAGCAGGACTAGGGTTTTACGCATCCTCGCGGCCCGAACCTGGGTAAACGATCCTTGTGCTGGTTACTAATCCTGCTATTCTCATAACCCCACGCCCCGCAACCGTAGTAGGGATTCTGGTGATCCCATAGGTGTCATTTCCCACCGACATCTTTGGCGCCCCTGGTAGGGGGGCACAATTGTGAGAATCCGGTCTAGTAGTTGGCCTAGCAGTTCTTCATCGCCACGGCTCACGCGGAGAAGACGGCCAAGAGAGTGGCACTGCCTGCGAGCGCGAAGGATGCCAGGGCGGCGACGAGAAAGCTAAGTCATGCCAAACTTTAATCTTTGCTCCTTAATATAAGGTTATCGTCCTTGGAGATTCTGCCTATGTATGGAAAACCTATACGTAGAGGGGCCCTCCCGCAATTGGCAATGCCCTTGTTCTGTTTCGAGTCTGCTCAACAGCTCAAGCGGCTGCGCCGAGAGCGGCACGGCAGCCTTCCACAATTAGCAACGCTCTCGACTCTGACTCGAGTCAAGCTCTACAGTTCGAGCGGCCACGTTAAGGGCGGTAAGGTGGTTTGCCCGACAGCAAGCGCACCCGGCAGGCCAATAGGGATCAGTCCTCAAGACACCGCCCTGGGTTTACGCGTCGGCAAGCCTACCCAGTTAATGTAGGGTGGACATACAAAGGGAAAACGAACAGGAAAATAACATGCATAATTTTAGAAGTATTGTAGAGTTATATTACAGAAATTGCCGCCGCGGTTCTAACTAAAGATAGCAATTGTCTTGGTCATGAACCTGCAACGGTGATAAGAAACGGGGTGCCTAGTCCTGGCGCTGGCCCTCCAACCTCTTGATTTTGTCGATGCGGCTGATGATGTACTTGATATGCTCCTTGAGCGCCGCGATGTCAGCATCCTCTGGCAAGCTCTTCAGCACAGCTTCGAAGTCGAGGTCGGGATACCAGTGCGCTATCTTGGGAAGCACCTTGGTCATGGCGCCCCGACAGAGCATCCAGGACTCTTCAGTGAGGGAGGCCGCCCGGTTGGAGTGGAGCCGCTCTAGGGCACCGACGACCCTCTCAAAGAACAGGGTCAGGTTGGTGTTGGGGCTCAGGCTTGTCTCTGGGGCGTACCTCACGTCCGACATCCCCATGGTGGCCAGCTGCATGGCGGCCGAGTTCGCAACAACGGCAAGGCGTCCGAGCCAATGCTTCTCACCTTCCACGTGGTCGTGAAGGTTGGCGGCCTCGTTCCTTCGCAGCTGCCTCTCGGTCTCCAGGTCCTTGTTCAGGGTCCCCTCTCGGGCCTTGGCCTCTGACAGCATCTACTCGAGATCCTCCAGCTTCAGCTTGAGGTCTCTGATGGAGTTGTTGGCCTTGGAGAGTTCTCCGGCCTTGCTGACGACTGCGCCATGCACCTCCGCCAGGGTGCTGTTGAGCGTGTCCTTCTCCTTGGACAGCTTCAGAGTTTGCTCCTTCAGCTCATCCCGCTCTACCTCCAGCTCCTTCACCTTGCCGGTGTGAACCAGAGCCTGGGCATCGAGTGCCTCCCTGTGCCTCTACTCCAGCTCTTGGGTCTGCTATGCGGCGAGCTTGTCCACCTCTTAATCCTTGCCGTGGAGCATGGCGGCGAGCTTCTCCTCGCGCGTGGCAAGGTCCTCCTCTTGGGAGTTTAGTGTGGCTTCGTGTTGGGTCCGGGCGGCTTTGGCGGTGGCGGCCAAGTTCTTCGCCGCCTCTTGGGCCTTCTCAACATCGGCCAGCTTCATGGTGAGCTCCACATCGCACTTGGCCAGCTCACCCTGGGCGGTCTTCAGCTCGTCTTGAGCCTGTCGAAACCAGTCATGCGCCTCGGCGACGCGCTCATGGAGGTTCGCTCCCGCCTTCTCCACCACCGCCGTCCTGGACTTGGCCTTGTCCAAACGGGCACGATGGAGCGCCTGGAGCTTCCGGAAGCTGGCGCCTATGGCCTGGAGCAGCTGCTCCTCCTGGGAGCCGTCGCCACCAACGCTCGGCTCGTCGACGACCTCGAGCCCTACAGCGGCAAGCTCCTCATCGTCGAACACCTCTCCCTCAATGGGAGTCCTGGTGCTCGACGCGCCTGGAAGGTGGACGAACAAGTCATCACCCAACCTCAGGTACCTGCCGGAGCCGGTAGCGGCCTTGCCGGCCTACCCGGCAGGTCCCTTACTGGGCTCCCCGGCGGGCCCCTTGGCAGCGTCCTCAGCAGCGCCCCTGGCGCTCTCCTCGGCGGCGATCTTCTCGGCCTGCGCCGCGGCGTCCTTGGCGACATCCTCGATGACGGTATCGACGTCCTCTACGTCCATCGAGGGGAAGTCTGGATGCCAAGAACGGGATAGTGCGGGGCCAAGATCAAAAGCTAGTAAAGATGAAAGAACGCAAGCAGAAACGGAAGGCGAGTGGCTTACCCATGCCAAGCCGGGAAGCAGAAAGCCCCTCTCCACCAAGGTTTGGCGTCGAGGAGAAGCCACCAGCGCCCGCGTTCTCCTCCTCCCCCTCCGTGTGCATGGGCTCGGTGCTTGGTGCCCTTGCCGAGGACACCCCTCGGGGCGGCGTGGTCGATGGGGGCGGCGCATTGGGAGAAGCCCTCTGTGGCTCCCATTGCTGCTGCTCCCCTCCTACATCCACGGCATGGTCAGTACCAAAGTATTGTACCCCTAGTGCACGTTGACAAAGGACGGGTGATGGACTCACGCTGGGGGCTGGGCCAGGGGCTGCTGTCCGGGCTGCTCAACACCACCAGTGACGTGCTGGAGGTGCCTGCCGGGGGCTGGCCGCTCGTCGAAATCCAGGCCCTCTTCGCCCTTTGGGCCAGTGTCGCCACGTCCCTGCGGGCGGAAGATGATTCAGAATAGGCGGCACCATTTGAGGAAATGGAGAAAACAAAAAAAAAAGAAGGGGAAAAAGCAAAGCTTACTCTTCCTCCTCCTCCTCCTCTGCTGCTTTCCTCTTCCTCTCCGGGCTAAGGGGTCCAAAGTCAAATGCAATCCCCGCGCCAACATCTGCCGGCGAGGGGGGAGGCGATGGCGTCTAGACACGCTTGGACGACGAAGAAGAGGATGCCTTCTTCTTTGCCGCCACGACCTTCACCACCTTCTTCGTTGCCGCATCCCTCGTCTGGCGTGCAGACGTCTCCTGGGCCTGCAATAGCCATGCGACCCGGCCGAGACGGACCGGCTCACTAGAGGTGGCCCGCCGCAGGACTCGCCCTCTTCGAGTGACTGGAGGATCGATGGTCGCGGTCTCCTCCCCCTCGTCCTCCTTCGACAACGACTTGTCGACCACATCCTCAACGAGGGGAGCCCCGGTGCTGGCACCGCTGGCTTCCCCAGCGGCCGCCACCCACCGGGCAAGCTCTTCTTCTTCTGCTTCCATCGCGGCCTTGTCCTCGAGGCCACTGACAGCTCCACCACCCTGGCGGAGATGTAATGCACCTCCGCCTGGGAGGTGTCCTGGATGAGCAGTGCAAGGTGTCAAAGAATTCCTGCACTTGGAGCTCTTCCGGCTCAACCCAGCTTGGGTCGAGGCCGTGCGCGTTGAAGTACAACATCATGGCGAAGATCTCGGACTGTTGAGAATTGTTGCACAGCGGGACCACTCCCATCGGCAACTTGAAAACAGGCTCTTTGGCAACCTTGCCGGCCTTCGCGGCAGCCCCCGCAGCCTTGCCGGACCGCTCAACCTCGCCGTCGTCATTGAGCTCAAGCTGGAAGATCCGTTGGCAGAGATGGGCGTGCCTCAGCACCATCAGGTTGTGGTCGGGCTGGGGTGAAGCCTCATGATGTCAGCGGTATTTGTGAAAAGCTAGCCCCCCCTTGTTGTGCATAGGAGCGATTCGGCGGTGGATGAAGTCCGCCCCGATCATTTCGAGGGTGAGCCCGGCCTAGGTGAGCCGAAGGATCCTGGTGGTGGCAATTGTAAGCTTTGTGTCGTCGGCGTCGACGTCGCCCCAGTCGTTTCCACGGACCGGTGGCTCCCGGCAAACCTCGCAGAATGCTGGCCGGTTCTCCTGCTCAATCCAGCACCATCGGCCCCGCCACTCTTCACACCTCTACTACATGGCGCCCTCCGGGTACACACCCTTGGCCCTCGGAATACAGGCGACGCAACCGGAGATGGCGCCACCCTTTTGGATCCGAGGGGAGAAGTAGTGGCGGAAGAGCGCTGTGTTGGGGTGCACCCCGGCAAAGCCCTCGCAGAGGTGTGCGAAGAGAGCCATGCACGCCACGGCATTCGGAGTGAAATCCAGAAGGTGGAAGCCGTAAGTGTGCATGACGTCCTTGAAGAAATTGGAGAAGGGGGGACAGAGCCCACCGGAGAAGTAGTCGACGAAGATGGGGTACCGATTTGGGGCGGCCTCGGCGCTGGCAGGGATGACCCGTGTGGCGGGATGCCCCGTCATTTCTCCCCCCATCTTCACCCCCACAGAGCTTTGAAGAACTCTGGAGCTTGGACAAGTCGACCATCGATGGGAAGTAGGCGAACTGCGCCCGTTGCGCCACGAGCTCGCTCTCCGGCTGCTCCGTCGCCCCAGCATCCTTTGCCACTAACTTGCCTTGATTTGGGCACCATGGCAGCTGCGAGAAGCAAGAGGGTTGAGGATGGCGGAAGCACAGCGAAGGAGGAAGAAAGGGAGAGGTGGTTCCTAGATTGGAAAAGACGCAGGGACGGGGTAAAGTGAGAAGCGCGCCCGCGGTTATTCCCTTTTACGGGGAATGCGCGGGCCGCCTCCTTTCCCATTAACTGCGATACGACGCATGCATGCGGGAACCGCCCCACGCATGCCCCCCATGTCACACACACTCCTCCACGACGCGCGTTCAACACGGGTCGTGGGGAAGCGCGGAGGATGAAACAATTACCGCGGTAAAATCCGCCCCGCCTGCCAATGCACTGTTCTAGGCCTGGCCCAACAACGTGTCATGCTTATGTGTGGCCCAGGCCCGGGGGCTCCTGTCAGTGTACAAAAGTAGGGGCTCTCCTTTTGACCCCTTTACTTGTGCACGGCCAGTCAGAGCCACACGCCACGGACGCACATAGCAGGGCAAAGGAGGGGAGCCGGAGAGAAGCCGAAGGCACAAGACAATCAAGGCAACACCAAAGACCAAAGCCACAAAAAGCAGATGGACGAAGCAGGTTCCCCTGGTAAGACCCTTGCCAGGGCAGCCTCAGCGGCCCCGGCAAGCCCCCTGCCGGGTCGGCTCGCCCACACCAGTGGAGTGAGCCACCCTGGAACCCACGGTCTCCAACACCATCAACCGCGTTGGGCCAGGGCTCGGGAGGAACCTCCATGGTGGCATGCAGATCTT
This sequence comes from Triticum aestivum, assembly GCF_018294505.1. Classification (NCBI taxonomy): domain Eukaryota; kingdom Viridiplantae; phylum Streptophyta; class Magnoliopsida; order Poales; family Poaceae; genus Triticum; species Triticum aestivum. Next base: position 332,355,841 of record NC_057804.1, on the reverse strand, counting down.
TGTGAAGACAAAGAATATTCAAGATCAGATGAGGATTGGAAGGAAACGATCCACGACAAAATCCTTGCCGAGGAAACCCACAAGACCCCCAGCAAGATCCTTGCCAGGGACGACAGTGTGCCATGGTAAGACCCTTGCCGGGCCACCAGGCAAGACCCTTGCTGGGCCACCCGGCAAGACCCTTGCTAAGGGTGTCAGCGGGGCCACTGCCAGGCCCGCACCAACCAAGTCTCCACCGTCGTTCACATGCAGCTGCCAGCCCAACCAGCTGGGCACGCACCTGCATGGCAACATGCAGCTTCTAGGCCAACTCAGCACACGCCTGCGTGGCGGCATGCAGATCTTTGTGGTGGCTCCACCACCGCGCCACCTCAGCTGCTTGCCTGCCTACATGGCGTCTCATGCATTGCTGGCCAGGGCGCGTGTCGAAGCAAGGAGGAGCAGCGATGGACGGGATGGGCCTCGCTCCCATCCCCGATAAAGCAAGAGGGCACCTAAGCCACGCATTAAATGCGTGTTGTCCTGTAATACGAGCGATATGCTCATAGCACTGTAGGCCTTTCCACCTCCTGTGTGCCACTGTGGCAGCCCCTTTTGACTATAAAAGGAGGCTCGTGGCGTACTGGAGAGGGATTCGGCTCTTTTGAACCATGCAGCCACGATAGCTAGTTCCAGAGCTAAAGAACACTCAATACATCCACCAAAGCAGGACTAGGGTTTTACGCATCCTCGCGGCCCGAACCTGGGTAAACGATCCTTGTGCTGGTTACTAATCTTGCTCTTCTCACAACCCCGTGTCCTGCAACCGTAGTAGGGATTCTTGTGATCCCATAGGTGTTGTTTCCCACCAACAAGTACCTACCGGGTCCTTTGTGTTTGAGCGGGAGGTACTTGATGGCATGAAGATCATCACGCGGGCCATATGAACATGGAGAAGAAAGTCCTCAATCGATACCGCCGGGTCTGTTGTGGCATCGTATGATTCGATGTTAACGTGTTTAAACCCTTATGGGAAATCATGTCCCATTACTTCATCAGTGAAGCAAGGGGGGGGGGTGTGGCGCCTCTATATCAGGCCAAGTCGTGACGTAGCTCGGATGGAGTTCATCTACGGTTTTCGGCCTTGACGTGATTATGTTTATCACGTTCAGCTAGATGGCCATTGTCGCGCGTCGGTGCATGCCCCCGTGGTCCATAGATCGATCTTGTCTGACCTGCTCTGTTATCCAAATCATGCCGCGGGTCATGGGTATATCCCCGAGCTATTGTATTTATGTTTATTTGGTGAGGCGGTGTGGGCTGGTGTTCGGCTCTAGGTGTCGCTTTGTCCCGGCACACATGGTGGTCGGTCAGCGGCATTGTACCTTGGTAGGACGGGCTTCACCGTCTTGTCATCGAACTGTGGTAACAGTTTGCGCTTCGAGTAGCTTTTAGTTGGGTGCTCGAGGCCATATTCCTCGGCTGTCGGGACATCTGTCTGTCTTTCATTGAGCAAATCTTGATCAGCTTGAAGCTGCTGCTGCTTCTTTTTCAGGCTTCTTGCAGTGGCAATAAGCTGATGCTTAAAATGTTCCAGTTCGGCGGGCTCTTTAGTTATGATGAAATATTTGTCACTGAGGCTAACCTTGTCCTCGGAGAGCGGAAGGTAGTTGCTATCCTCTGAGTCTTCGTTCATGGCCTATTCGCCAGGGCTGACTCTCCCATCCTTCCGGTCCTCCTGTTCGGAGGTCGGCTCAATGGGGTCTTCACTATTTTTGGCACTGTCCGGAATGTTATCCCCTTCTGTGACAGTATTTTTGTTTTTACTATGGCACGGCTTAGAGCGGCGCCACTGACCTCGGCGCTTCGGTTGTGTCTCAGGAGGTTTATCCTTGACTGGATTTTCATCGTCGCCATTGTTTTCTTTGGGTGTATCCACCATGTATATGTCGTACGAGGAGGTTGCTGTCCACCGCCCTGTAGGCAGTGGTTCCTGATCCTTCCCGGCATTGTCGTTCATACCGTCGATGTCTTCGGAGTCGTAGTCAAGCATGTCGATTAAGTCGTCGATAGTGGCTATAAAGTGGGTGGTGGCTGGGACACAAAATTCTTTGTCGTCCGCTTCCCACTCGAGCCGGACATAGTACGGTCGAGAATTCCCCGATAAGGAGAGGGATTTTAATGAACTTAACACGTCACCAAAAGATGAGTGTTGAAAAATGTCCGCAGAACTGAACTCCAAGACCGCCGCCCAATCAGGATCAATGGACGCGGGTGCACGCGGTCCGGGACTCATGGCCGGAGACGAGTCCTGTTGGGGATCGTTGCAGAAATTAAAAAAATTCTACGCATCACCAAGATCAATCCATGGAGTAACTAGCAATGAGAGAGAGGGGAGTGCATCTTCATACCCTTGAAGATCGCGAGTCGGAAGCATTGCAAGAACGCGGTTGGAGGAGTCGTACACGTAGCGATTCAGATTACGGCTGAATCTGATCTCAGCACCGAACAACGGTGCCTCCGTGTTCAACACATGTGCGGCCCGGTGACGTCTCCTGCACCTTGATCCAGCAAGGAGGAGGGAGAGGTTGAGGAAGAGGGCTCCAGCAGCAGCACGACGGTGTGGTGGTGATGGAGTGGCAGTTCTCCGGCAGGGCTTCGCCAAGATCTTGCGGAGGAGGAGAGGTGTTGGGGAGGGGAGGGGCTGCGCCTTAGATGTGGTGCTTCACGCCTCCCTCCACCCATCTATTTATAGGGAGAAGGGGGAAGGGGACCGGCCCCTCTAGATGGGATCTAGAGGGGGATGGGCAAGGAGGGAGGGGGCTTGCCCCCGAAGACAAGGGGGACGCCCCCTTTAGGGTTCCCCCGCAACCCTAGGCGCATGGGCCCTAGGCGGGTGAGGGAGTTCCGGACTAGGGGGTGTCCGGATAGCCGAACTGTCATCATCGGCCGGACTCCAAGACTATGAAGATACAAGATTGAAGACTTCGTCCCGTGTCCGGATGGGACTTTCCTTGGCGTGGAAGGCAAGCTTGGCGATACGGATATGTAGATTTCCTACCTTTGTAACCGACTCTGTGTAACCCTAGCCCTCTCCGGTGTCTATATAAACCGGATGGCCTTAGTCCATAGGACGAACAACAATCATACCATAGGATAGCTTCTAGGGTTTAGCCTCCTTGATCTCATGGTAGATCTACTCTTGTAACCCACATCATCAATATTAATCAAGCAGGACGTAGGGTTTTACCTCCATCAAGAGGGCCCGAACCTGGGTAAAAACATCGTGTCCCTCGTCTCCTGTTACCATCCGCCTAGACGCACAGTTCGGGACCCCCTACCTGAGATCCGCCGGTTTTGACACCGACATTGGTGCTTTCATTGAGAGTTCCTCTGTGTCGTCACTGATAGGCTTGATGGCTTCTTCGACCATCATCAACGATGCAGTCCAGGGGGAGACCTTCCTCCCCGGACAGATCTTCGTATTCGGCGGCTTTGCACTGCGGGCCAATTCGCTTGGCCAACTGGAGCAGATCGAAAGCTACGCCCTCGGTCGTCAGGTCAGATTTGGAAGTTTGAACTTCACGGATGACATCCGTGGGGACTTGATCTTCGACGGATTCGAGCCACAGCCGAGCGTGCCGCACTGTCACGTCGGGCATGATTTAGCTCTGCCACCGGACAGTACCCTGGAGGCCGCACTCGAGCCCGCTCCGATCCTCAATTCGGAGCCGGCCGCGCAGATCGAGGATGGATGCCTAGACACCGCCTCGGGGGCTGCAACCTCTACGACGATAGAGCCGAACACTGACTTTGTCCCTCATAAAGCTTGTGACTCCAAGGTGCCGCACTCCTCGCCGGACTCCGAACCTCCCGCGCCCCTCCCAAAAGATGGGAATGGCGAAGGAAAAGAGGAGGATGACCCCTCCAAAAAGCAGCCCAAGCGCCGGCGTCAGCGGCGCCGCTCTAAATCCCGCCACAGCAAGAATGAAGACTCCGGCACCGGAGACAATAATACACCGGACAGTGTCGAAGACAACCCGCTCCTGCAAGATGCAGCGCAGGAGGACGGAGACGCCAGCCCTTATGAAGGAGCGGCAGGGGAGTAGGCAGAGGATTATACGCCTCCCTCCGGAGACGAAGCAAGCCTCGACGATGACGAATTCGTCGTGCCTGAGGATCCCGTCGAACAAGAGCGTTTTAAACACAGGCTTATGGCCACGGCGAACAGCCTCATGAAAAAGCAGCAACATCTTAGGGCTGATCAAGATCTGCTAGCCGATAGATGGACTGAAGTCCTCGCGGCCGAAGAGCATGAGCTCGAATGCCCCTCCAAAAGCTACCCTAAACGCAAGCTGCTCCCCCAATTAGAGGAGGAGGCTTACGAACCCGCATCACCAGGAGACAATACGGCTGACCGACCACCCCGTGGTCGCGACAGAGTGGCCTCTAGGCCCTTCACCAGACTCGTACCCCGGCATCGCTCGAAAAGCACACGGCCACAGGGGAACACTCCGGACTTGCGAGATATATTGGAGGATAAGGCAAGACAATCAAGATCGATCTATGGATCGCATGGGCGTCCCACGATACGTGATGACAATCGTCGCATTGGACACAGTAAGTCCGGCCGGGCCGAACAAAATAGACCAAGCTCCCTTGAGCTCTGTCATGATATCGCCCAGTACAGAGGCGCCGCACACCCACTATGGTTCACAAATGAAGTAATGGATCATCAAATCCCCAAAGGGTTTAAACCTGTCAATATTGAATCCTACGATGGCACAACAGACCCCGCAGTTTGGATTGAAGACTATCTCCTTCACATCCACATGGCCCGCGGTGACGATCTTCACGCCATCAAATACCTCCCCCTCAAGCTTAAAGGACCAGCCCGGCATTGGCTCAACAGCTTGCCAGCAAAGTCAATTGGGAGTTGGGAGGACCTGGAAGCTGCATTCCTCGATAAGTTCCAGGGCACTTGTGTGCGACCACCAGATGCTGATGACCTAAGTCACATAATTCAGCAGCCAGACGAATCGGCCAGGCAATTCTGGACACAGTTCTTAACCAAGAAAAACCAAATCGTCGACTGTCCGGATGTGGAGGCCCTCGCGGCCTTCAAGCATAACATCCGCGATGAGTGGCTTGCCCGGCACCTGGGACAGGAAAAGCCGAAATCCATGGCAGCCCTCACATCACTCATGACCCGCTTCTGCGCGGGTGAGGACAGCTGGCTAGCACGCAGCAACAACCTTAGCAAAAATTCTGGCAGTCCGGACTTCAAGGACCGAAATGGCAGGCCGCGTCGCAACAAAAACAAACGCCGCATTAACGGCGATCATATTGAGGATACGGCAGTCAATGCCGGATGCAGAGGCTCCAAACTGGGTCAGCGGAAAAAGCCATTCAAAAGAACTACTCTGGGTCCGTCCAATTTAGACCGAATACTCGACCGCTTGTGCCAGATACACGGCACCCCCGAAAAGCCAGCTAACCACACCAACAGGGACTGTTGGGTATTCAAGCAGGCAGGCAAGTTAATTGCCGAAAACAATGACAAGGGGCTACATAGAGATGACGAGGACGAGACCCAACCGCCGAACAATAGAGGACAGAAGGGTTTCCCCCCAAAGGTGCGGACGGTGAACATGATATATGCAATGCACATACCCAAAAGGGAGCGGAAGCGTGCACTCAGGGATGTCTACGCGATGGAGCCAGTTGCCCCGAAGTTCAATCCATGGTCCTCCTACCCGATCACTTTTGACCGAAGGGACCACCCCACCAGCATCCGCCACGGCGGATTCGCCGCACTGGTCTTAGACCCAATCGTCGATGGATTTCACCTAACCAGAGTCCTGATGGAGGCGGCAGTAGCCTGAACCTGCTTTACCAGGATACAGTGCGCAAAATGGGCATAGACCCCTCAAGGATTAAACCTACCAAAACGACCTTTAAAGGCGTCATACCAGGTGTAGAAGCCAATTGTACAGGCTCAATTACACTGGAAGTGGTTTTCGGATCCCCGGATAACTTCCGAAGCAAGGAGTTAATCTTCGACATAGTCCCGTTCTGCAGCGGCTATCATGCCTTGCTCGGACGTACTGCATTTGCAAAGTTCAACGCGGTGCCGCACTACGCATACCTCAAGCTCAAGATGCCAGGCCCTCGAGGAGTCTCACGGTCAACGGAAACACTGAACATTCTCTCCACACGGAGGAATATACAGCGGCTCTCGCGGCAGAAGTGCAATGCAACCTCTTAAGGCAATTCTCGAGTCCGGCCTTTAAGCGGCCGGACACAGCTAAACGCGCCTGGAGTAACTTACAACAAGACCACCTGGCACGTTCCGAGCACGCGTAGCAGTGCGGCCCCAACCCCAGCTCCTGCGAAACGTTAAAGCAGATCCTTCACGTACACCATTACGCTCTGAAGATACCATGGGCATGGGGAGAGGGGCACGACCACGATAAACCCAGACTGCGGCTCAACCGCACCAGGGGCTCTCAAGTGTGTCGTTCTTTTCTTTTTACCTTTTATTTTTTACCCACAGGACTCCGTTTGTCAGAGGCCCTGTCCGGCAGCAGATCTGCCGAACTCACGATGCAACAGCTGATGAGGACATGACTACCTTGGATACAACCAAATATATTGCATACATGCATATTTGTCAGGTGATTTCTCATGCAAACTATTCAATAGTCTATTTATGTTATCCAGAACAAAAATACTTCACACACTTTTGTGTTTTGTCTAATTGCAGGTGTATGGGACATTTGTACAATCCACATATGAAGATAAGGGAAAGGAGATGTTTAGTTTGTGTTCAAAAAGTCCTCTCACGTCACTTTTGGGCCAAGAGAAGATAGAGTCCAAGTCTCTCACGTTCTGGATTCAGATTCGGACTGCACAGACATACCCGACTCAAAACGCCAACAACTTTTTCGTACGGACTCCGAATTGGGTGATTCTTTTTTTGTTGGAAACTAGATTTCGCGATCTTTCCATCCCAATTGGATTCACCTTCAAATTCGTCCGCAGCGTTGAGTTACGGACGAAACAATCTGACGTTGCAGCAGAATCCGATTCAAACTACAAGCCCAAAGGTGTTGCATCACCTCCACTTGGGCCCATGAGCCTTGTACGACCTAGGGTTAGTTTTAGGCTGCCTTTGGTCGTCCTCCCACCTCCTTGGCCGCCACCCCTTGCTCCTATATAAGTAGATCCATCTAGTAGCTTTTTCCTTGGGATTTGTTTAGTTAAAAGTTAGCCATTGCAACTTCGTGTACTTCGTTTGTGTCCAACAACCAGACCAAGACCGCTTACGGATCCCCACCATTATCAATACCTCATATATATTTGCAATATTCAGATTTCTTTATCATATTCTTGCTCGTTCTTCGATTGCTTGCAGGAATAGACGTTCGTGGTCAGGCTGACCGTGCTTCCGGCATCATCAGTAACCTCAGGAGATTGGTTTAGCGATTGCTAAGGCGCAACGTCGTGCACGTTTGTAGTCGGATCATCAAAGTCGTCTCCACCAAATCGATAGTTATCATCTCATCGAAAGATCGGGACACCCTCGCCTCTATCAAGTGGTATCAGTTTTCAGGTTGCTCGGTGAGAATTTCCAGTTTTCCTAGATTAGATTTATTTTCTTACCTATTGTCCAAGAAAAATCCACAAAAAAGAGTTAGATCTATTCATCCTTTGTCCAAGCCAGTCTGAGCCTTCGCAATTTTCTTTGCATTGCTTGCATAGTTGAATTATCCGTTGCATCGTCGTGTCGAGTTGCTGGTCTTAGTGTCTAGGTCGTTTAGAGTTTCGAGTTCTGTTCACATTAGTCACCTCGCCGCTGCATCATTATCCCTTCCGCTGTCCACCACCCATCCATCAATTTCCTCCACGTGCTACCCACCGTTTATTGTCATAATCATAGTTAAGATCGTTCCCATCTTCGCTTGATCCAATCTACATCTTATCTAGTTTGTTTTGGAAAGAGGGAGAGAGAAAAAAAAGATAGAGAAAAAAACAAGAGAAAAAGAAGTAAAAAAAAGTCAGAGAAAAAAAAAGAGAGGAGAAAAAAAAATTCGGATCTAACTAGACTCAATCTCGTAGTTGAATTTGGATTGGAATCTGTTTTGTGCACTGTTCAGTAAAACAGGCATAACTTCCTCATATGAAGTCTGTTTTGGCTCCGCGAGTACTCAAATGAAAGCTAGCGACGAGCCACATCTAAATAGTTGTAGAAGCTAGTTCAGTATTTGGCACCTCAACATCAACTTCTAAATAGGTCTACTGCTATTGTGATCTTCACTTATATCTTGCTGTCCAGAGCTACTTCATATCCTTTATTGATGGTAGTTGTGCTACGACGTGACCTCATTAGTGTTCTAGGCTCGCGTCTCTAGTTTGGTCTAGCCTAGGACCAGCACAGTACCGTCGTTGAGCATTTATTCAACATTGCATCTCTGAATTGATTATTGCTAATCTTTTGCTACCATATATAGCCAACCCAGCTCCACATATTTCTACACCGTGTATACGTACGTTCCACTGGCAATCGTTTTACACAATCTTCGGAGTTATTTGACACCGCTGGTTGCCTGTCACCACCTGCCGCATGGTAAGAACTTGTAAGATATTGATATTTGCTTTACTGTGAGCACTTTACAACCACATCCTAGTAGTTCATAGGAACATTATTCTCGAATTTTGGTTCTTGTTTCTACTAATCATGACAGGTTCCAGAGATAGAAGTTCTTGGATGACGGACACATCTTCACCATCACGAGAGTTGGGACAACACACACAAGCATATGGTCAGGTTATCTCTTTACCATTATTTGAGGGTAGATTTAATCCTGCTATTTATCTAGCTTGGGAGCTTGAAGTAGAACAAGTTTTTAGTCACCATGATTTTTCTGAACTTGAGAGAGTACGAGGTACCATTAGAGCATTTACTGGTTTTGCTTCTGTTTGGTGGAGTGTACATTGTAAGAAAAACATTGATAACCAACCCACAACTTGGAAAGTTTTGAAAGCTGTAATGAGACAACAATTTTTTCCTCCTTACTATCGTCGTGAATTGCGTCGCAAATTGGAGCAATTAAAACAAGGCAGTAACACTGTTCATGCTTACTACCAAGAGTTCAAATCTTATATGCATCATTGTGACATAAAAGAATCTGAGGATGATACAATGAATAGATTTTTTGGTGGTTTGAACCATGATATTCAGGCAAGATTTCAGTATATTCCTCGTTGCATTACTGCTATGTATGTCCGTGCTTGTACCTTTGAGAGACAAATACAGGAGGATGCATTGGGTGACTACAACAACTACTATTCCAGTTCATGCTCACCACCGCCGGTTGGTTACTCCACTATTGCACCTACTAGAGCAGCCCCACCTCGGATTGTGAGCGCGATATCATCTCAAGAGTATGGTACATTGTCAACGTCCGTACCTACATCAGCTACATCTCTGCGAGGTAACAGTAAAGGTCTTGATGATATAACTCCACATGAGAATGAAGCATGCCTAGTTAACTTGAATGCATCATGTGTTGAGTTACCTGTTGATTTGAGCACACCACCTATTTTAGAGACTCTTTTTACTATCATGAATGCGTCATGTGATCAAACAACTGAAATATCAACAATTTTGAGTGCACCCATTGAATTAACTGTTGATGCAAAAGAACCAATGTTTAATCATTTTGATATGACCTCCAATCTTGATGATGATTCTGTGTCCAATGACTTATTGCATGTTTGCTTATTTAAGCATTTTGTAGCATGTAAATTTGATGCAAGTAAGGTTTATTCATCGAAGTTAGGATGGTTTAATGATGAACATTGCCAATCTTTTGAAGTGAATAAGAGCTTCACTTATATGTGCAAACTGAGTTGCAATATTTTTATGCCTTCTACTTCTTGTGATAATTTTTTGGCTTTAGATTTTATGAACAATGAAAGTTACTCATGTATACATGTGACATATGTGCAAAAATTAAGGGAAGTTAAAATGGATGACATATACATATACAACATGTACACCTTGTCTCTTTTGTTAGCCACATTTCAGATTAAGCAATGCCGAGGACGGCTTTGTTTTCAAAAAGGGGAGGATGATGAGGACATGACTACCTTGGATACAACCAAAAATATTGCATACATGCATATTTGTCACGTGATTTATAATGCAAACTATTTAATAGTCTATTTATGTTATCCAGAACAAAAATACTTCACACACTTTTGTGTTTTGTCTAATTGCAGGTGTATGGTACATTTGTACAATCCACATATGAAGATAAGGGAAAAGGAGATGTTTAGGTTGTGTTCAAAAAGTCCTCTCACGTCACTTTTGGGCCAAGAGAAGATAGAGTCCAAGTCTCTCACGTTCTGGATTCAGATTCGGACTGCACAGACATACCCGACTCAAAACACCAACAACTTTTTCATACAGACTCCGAATTGGGTGATTCTTTTTTTGTTGGAAACTAGATTTCGTGCTCTTTCCATCCCAATTGGATTCACCTTCAAATTCGTCCGCAGCGTTGAGTTACGAACGAAACAATTTGACGTTGCAGCAGAATCCGAGTCAAACTACAAGCCCAAAGGTGTTGCATCACCTCCACTTGGGCCCATGAGCCTTGTACGACCTAGGGTTAGTTTTAGGCTGCCTTTGGACGTCCTCCCACCTCCTTGGCCGCCACCCCTTGCTCCTATATAAGTAGATCCATCTAGTAGCTTTTTCCTTGAGATTTGTTTAGTTAAAAGTTAGCCATTGCAACTTCGTGTACTTCGTTTGTGTCCAACGACCAGACCAAGACCGCTTACGGATCCCCACCATTATCAATACCTCATATATATTTGCAATATTCAGATTGCTTTATCATATTCTTGCTCGTTTTTCGATTGCTTGCAGGAATAGACCTTCGTGGTCAGGCTGACCGTGCTTCCGGCATCATCAGTAACCTCAGGAGATTGGTTTAGCGATTGCTAAGGCGCAACGTCGTGCACGTTTGTAGTCGGATCATCAAAGTCGTCTCCACCAAATCGATAGTTATCATCTCATCGAATGATCGGGACACCCTCGCCTCTATCAAGTGGTATCAGTTTTCAGGTTGCTCGGTGAGAATTTCCAGTTTTCCTAGATTAGATTTATTTTCTTACCTATTGTCCAAGAAAAATCCACGAAAAAGAGTTAGATCTATTCATCCTTTGTCCAAGCCAGTCTGAGCCTTCGCAATTTTCTTTGCATTGCTTGCATAGTTGAATTATCGGTTGCATCGTCGTGTCGAGTTGCTGGTCTTAGTGTCTAGGTCGTTTAGAGTTTCGAGTTCTGTTCACATTAGTCACGTCGCCACTGCATCATTATCCCTTCCGCTGTCCACCACCCATCCATCAATTTCCTCCACGTGCTACCCACCGTTTATTGTCATAATCATAGTTAAGATCGTTCCCATCTTTGCTTGATCCAATCTACATCTTATCTAGTTTGTTTTGGAAAGAGGGAGAGAGAAAAAAAAGATAGAGAAAAAAATGAGAGAAAAAGAAGTAAAAAAAAGTCAGAGAAAAAAAAAGAGAGGAGAAAAAAAAATTCGGATCTAACTAGACTCAATCTCGTAGTTGAATTTGGATTGGAATCTGTTTTGTGCACTGTTCAGTAAAACAGGCATAACTTCCTCATATGAAGTCTGTTTTGGCTCCGCGAGTACTCAAATGAAAGCTAGCGACGAGCCGCATCTAAATAGTTGCAGAAGCTAGTTCAGTATTTGGCACCTCAACATCAGTTTCTAAATAGGTCTACTGGTATTGTGATCTTCACTTATATCTTGCTGTCCAGAGCTAGTTCATATCCTTTATTGATGGTAGTTGTGCTACGACGTGACCTCATAGTGTTCTAGGCTCGCGTCTCTAGTTTGGTCTAGCCTAGGACCAGCACAGTACCGTCGTTGAGCATTTATTCAACATTGCATCTCTGAATTGATTATTGCTAATCTTTTGCTACCATATATAGCCAACCCAGCTCCACATATTTCTACACCGTGTATACGTACGTTCCCCTGGCAATCGTTTTACACAATCTTCAGAGTTATTTGACACCGCTAGTTGCCTGTCACCACCTGCCTCATGGTAAGAACTTGTAAGATATTGATATTTGCTTTACTGTGAGCACTTTACAACCACATCCTAGTAGTTCATAGGAACATTATTCTCGAATTTTGGTTCTTGTTTCTACTAATCATGACAGGTTCCAGAGATAGAAGTTCTTGGATGACGGACACATGTTCACCATCACGAGAGTTGGGACAACACACACAAGCATATGGTCAGGTTATCTCTTTACCATTATTTGAGGGTAGATTTAATCCTGCTATTTATCTAGCTTGGGAGCTTGAAGTAGAACAAGTTTTTAGTCACCATGATTTTTCTGAACTTGAGAGAGTACGAGGTACCATTAGAGCATTTACTGGTTTTGCTTCTGTTTGGTGGAGTGTACATTGTAAGAAAAACATTGATAACCAACCCACAACTTGGAAAGTTTTGAAAGCTGTAATGAGACAACAATTTTTTCCTCCTTACTATCGTCATGAATTGCGTCGCAAATTGGAGCAATTAAAACAAGGCAGTAACACTGTTCATGCTTACTACCAAGAGTTCAAATCTTATATGCATCATTGTGACATAAAAGAATCTGAGGATGATACAATGAATAGATTTTTTGGTGGTTTGAACCATGATATTCAGGCAAGATTTCAATATATTCCTCGTTGCATTACTGCTATGTATGTCCGTGCTTGTACCTTTGAGAGACAAATACAGGAGGATGCATTGGGTGACTACAACAACTACTATTCCAGTTCATGCTCACCACCGCCGGTTGGTTACTCCACTATTGCACCTACTAGAGCAGCCCCACCTCGGATTGTGAGCGCGATATCATCTCAAGAGTATGGTACATTGTCAACGTCCGTACCTATATCAGCTACATCTCTGCGAGGTAACAGTAAAGGTCTTGATGATATAACTCCACATGAGAATGAAGCATGCCTAGTTAACTTGAATGCATCATGTGTTGAGTTACCTGTTGATTTGAGCACACCACCTATTTTAGAGACTCTTTTTACTATCATGAATGCGTCATGTGATCAAACAACTAAAATATCAACAATTTTGAGTGCACCCATTGAATTAACTGTTGATGCAAAAGAACCAATGTTTAATCATTTCGATATGACCTCCAATCTTGATGATGATTCTGTGTCCAATGACTTATTGCATGTTTGCTTATTTAAGCATTTTGTAGCATGTAAATTTGATGCAAGTAAGGTTTATTCATCGAAGTTAGGATGGTTTAATGATGAACATTGTCAATCTTTTGAAGTGAATAAGAGCTTCACTTATATGTGCAAACTGAGTTGCAATATTTTCATGCCTTCTACTTCTTGTGATAATTTTTTGGCTTTAGATTTTATGAACAATGAAAGTTACTCATGTATACATGTGACATATGTGCAAAAATTAAGGGAAGTTAAAATGGATGACATATACATATACAACATGTACACCTTGTCTCTTTTGTTAGCCACATTTCAGATTAAGCAATGCCGAGGACGGCTTTGTTTTCAAAAAGGGGAGGATGATGAGGACATGACTACCTTGGATACAACCAAAAATATTGCATACATGCATATTTGTCACGTGATTTCTAATGCAAACTATTTAATAGTCTATTTATGTTATCCAGAACAAAAATACTTCACACACTTTTGTGTTTTGTCTAATTGCAGGTGTATGGGACATTTGTACAATCCACATATGAAGATAAGGGAAAAGGAGATGTTTAGGTTGTGTTCAAAAAGTCCTCTCACGTCACTTTTGGGCCAAGAGAAGATAGAGTCCAAGTCTCTCACGTTCTGGATTCAGATTCGGACTGCACAGACATACCCGACTCAAAACGCCAACAACTTTTTCATACAGACTCCGAATTGGGTGATTCTTTTTTTGTTGGAAACTAGATTTCGTGCTCTTTCCATCCCAATTGGATTCACCTTAAAATTCGTCCGCAGCGTTGAGTTACGAACGAAACAATCTGACGTTGCAGCAGAATCCGAGTCAAACTACAAGCCCAAAGGTGTTGCATCACCTCCACTTGGGCCCATGAGCCTTGTACGACCTAGGGTTAGTTTTAGGCTGCCTTTGGACGTCCTCCCACCTCCTTGGACGCCACCCCTTGCTCCTATATAAGTAGATCCATCTAGTATCTTTTTCCTTGGGATTTGTTTAGTTAAAAGTAGGCCATTGCAACTTCGTGTACTTCGTTTGTGTCCAACGACCAGACCAAGACCGCTTACGGATCCCCACCATTATCAATACCTCATACATATTTGCAATATTCAGATTGCTTTATCATATTCTTGCTCATTCTTCGATTGCTTGCAGGAATAGACCTTCGTGGTCAGGCTGACCGTGCTTCCGGCATCGTCAGTAACCTCAGGAGATTGGTTTAGCGATTGCTAAGGCGCAACGTCATGCACGTTTGTAGTCGGATCGTCAAAGTCGTCTCCACCAAATCGATAGTTATCATCTCATCGAAAGATCGGGACACCCTCGCCTCTATCAACAGCCAAGAAAGGATAAAGGCTACAACTAATATACAGGTGGTCTCCGTTACGAGCATTTTTATACACCAATCCGCAGCCTGCCCCTGGAGGGGGACATGTTTAACAGTCCCATACCTTGCTTATCGCACTATTTGTATCGTTCTGCATTCCTAGCAGCACTTATTGAATAAAACAATGCAGCACCTTTTTGCTTATAATTTCATTTCCTTTTCATACATATGTTCATCCATGGCATATTGCATCCGTACACTTTGGTACGGCTAATACACAACAGGGGCTTATGTTCCCCGCATTATGGTGTGATGAGTCCGAACACTTTCACAAGTGCGGCACCCCGAACTTATAGCACTATATGCATCGGCTCCGAATCATGTCTTGGGTCAATAGTTGGGTTTGCCCGGCTGCCATGTTTTGGTACCTTACGTTGCGTTATATCGGCTAAGGTAGCACTGGGAGAACCACTGCGATTGCGCCCCAGTTGAGCTGGGTTAAAGCCTCAGTGGAGAAAGCTAAAACTGACCGTCATGATGAGGCGAGAGCCGGTCGCTGTTCGAGAGGTTTTTTGCGAGTCCTTAAAGACTTATGCCGCTTAGAGCGAGGAGCCGGATACTGTCCGGCCAAGGCCTGGATAGCACCCCAAATTCGGCCTTCCAAAGACTAGGGGCTTCGCCGAAATTTACAATTATAGAATTCTATGGCTAAGTGAGAGTGTTCAAGCATTATAAGTCCGGTTGCCTTGTTCGCTGTGTCGAGCGCCTCCCTAGCTGGACCCAAAAATGGGAACAAGAGCGCTCGAGTTTATCCTGAACACCCCAGCACTCGTGGCATGGGGGCTGAAGCCGACGACTTGCCATCTCTCAGATTTGATAAACAGCCACACAGAAGGTAATATTTTAAATTAACAAGCGTTGCTTAGCGCATATGAACCAAGTTTTCAGCGCACAGGATAACAAAATGCAAGTCTACTCAAATATTACATCTTTGGAGCACTCACCCGCAATAGTGCAGGCGCCCTTCAGCACACTCTTATAATACATCTCGGGCGTGCGATGCTCCTTGCCCTCTGGTGGGGGGTCCGTCACAAGCTTCTGGGCATCCATCTTGCCCTAGTGCACCTTTGCGCGGGCAAGGGCCCGACGGGCACCCTCAATACAGGCGGAGTGCTTGATAACTTCAACCCAGGGGCACGCATCCACCCGCCGCCGCACCAGGCCGAAGTAGCTCCCAGGCATGCCTCCTTAGGCCACAGCCGAACTATGAGGCCCTTCATGGCCTGTTCGGCCGCCTTGTGGAGCTCGACCAGCTGTTTTAGCTGGTCGCTAAGGGGCACCGGATGTCCGGCCTCTACATACTGAGACCAGAAGACCTTCTCCGTCGAGCTCCCCTCCTCGGCCCAGTAGAATGCGGCAGCATCGGACATGCTGCGAGGAAGATCTGCGAACGCTCCTGGAGAGCTCTGAATTCGGGTAAGCGACAGGTAATTAACACTCACATGCTTACTTTGCATGAAAAATGCCTTACCCACTGCTATTTTCTTTACCGCCTCGATCTCCTGGAGGGCCTTGTAGGCTTCGGCCTTAGCGGCTTTGGCACTCTCAAGAGCCGTTGCAAGCTCAGACTCTCGAGTCTTCGAGTCACGCTCCAGGCTCTCATGTTTCTTCACGAGATCCTGGAGCTCTTGCTGTACCTCCGCCACCCGCGCCTTCTGTTTCTCTCGCTCGGTGCGCTCCGCAGCCGCATTGCGTTCGGCCGCGGCCACCGCCTCTTTCAGGGTCGCCACCTCGTTAGTGGCCCCTGCAATACCCAAGTTATCCTTGTCATTTTTCTTGCAACTAAATCCTTTTCTGTAAGGTACAATATTCATAAGGTATTACTCACCTTATTTTTCCTTGAGCTGCTTCTTGGCACGGCCGAGCTCGTTCTCGGACCGCTCGAGGTTTTCCTTTAAAGTATTGACCTCCACAGTCAGTGTGGCGGAGGTCAGCAGCACAGCCTGCAATCCCATATTGACATATTTTCATGACTCCTGCGTTTATCTTTCTAAAGATCCTCAGTCCGGCTTTTCTTTCCGAACACCGAACCGAGCATCAGGGGCTACTATCTATGCGGTACCATTTTACATATATTGAAATTCTTACCTCAAAGCCTGTTAGAGGGCTGCTGCAGGCTTCGGTCAGCCCGCTCTTGGCGAGCTGAACCTTCTGAATCACCGCACTCATAACAGTGCGGTGTTCCTCTTTGATGGAGGCACCGTTGAGCGCCTCCAGCAAATTATCCGGCACCTCTAGTTGGACGGAGGCAGCCGGCGTCGTAGTCTTGCCCTTCTTACGAAGGGGTCGCCCGCCGGACTCCGGAGCCACTATGGGTTCCGGGGCTGAGTCCGGTGCAAAGTCCGGGAGGTTGTCCTGCGACACCTCCGGGGCCCTCTCCTCCTGGTGGGTCCCTTCCTAGGATCCCGCCTCGGCATCGTCCGCATCACGGGGGGTGGAGGCAGTCGGAAGAGAATCCATATTCGACGCCCCTAAGGACCCGGTCGACGAAGTGGGGAGATCATCCTTAGGCGGACTGCAGGGTTGTATGCGGCATTAGAGAGACACAATGTGGCGGAAAAGGAAAACCTTGAAGTTATTCGGGAGTCCGAATACTTACGATCTCGCCAGGGGCTTGGCCCTTGGAGGCTAGTTCTTGTCGTCGTCACTGGCGTTGGCGGAGCGGTCCGGGGGAAGAGTTTTTCCCTTCTTGGACCCTTCGGCCTCCCTTGTTGGGGAGGCCTTCCTTTTCTTCCCTCCCCCCGCGGGGGGAGAGGCTTTCTTCTCCTCCTTGCCTTGGTGGGAGGAGTCGGCCTCGGATTCATCATCCGATAGCACCTGAAAACGAGAACTCTTCCGAGTCCCCGTGGCTTCTTCTTTGCCTTCTTCTCCGGCACCACATGGGGCGCCGGAGCCAGCAGCCCCGTCAAACGGGCGTCTGCTGGGTCCTCTGGCAATGGGGCCGGACAGATAGCCTGTGCGGCCTTTTTCAGCCAGTCCTGTCAAAGGAAAGGGGAGTTTAGATCCCGCATAGAGTCAAACTATGGAAAACACACATCCCTTAAAGGACGAAATCACTTACCTTGTCAGCCGGACGCTGCGAGCGGAATCCAGGATCTTCGGTAGCGGATGCGGGAGCTTCGGCGCCCTTGAACAGCACCTTCCAGACATCTTTGTACATAGTGTCGAAGAGCCCGCTCAGGGTCTGGTGCTGCGCCGTATCGAACTCCCACATGTTGAAACCCCGTCGTTGGCACGGGAGAATCCGGCGGATGAGCATTACCTGGACTACGTTGACAAGCTTGAGCTTCTTGTCCACCAGCTTCTGGATACAGGCTTGGAGTCCGGTCAGCTCCTCCGAATTCCCCCAGATCAGGCCACTCTCTTTCCAGGAGGTGAGCCGTGTAGGGACGCCGGAACTGAATTCGGGGGCCACTGCCCAATCGGCGTCACGTGGCTCGGTGATGTAGAACCACCCCGATTGCCACCCCTTGATGGTTTCCTCGAAAGTGCCTTCCAACCACGTAACGTGGGACATCCTGCCCACCATGGCGCCTCCGCACTCCGCTTGGCTGCCCTTCACAACCTTCGGCTTGACACTGAAGGTCTTGAGCCACAAGCCGAAGTGGGGCTGGATACAGAGGAAGGCCTCGCACACGATGATAAACGTCGAGATGTTGAGGATGAAATTCGGGGCCAGATCATGGAAATCCAGGCCGTAGTAGAACATGAGCCCCCAGACGAAGGGATGAAGTGGGAAGCCCAGTCCGAGGAGGAAATGGGGAAGAAACACTACCCTCTCATGGGGACTGGGGGTGGGGATGAGCTCTCCCTCGTCGGGGAGCCGGTGCGCGATGTCGCTGGACAAGTATCCGGCGTCGCGCAGCTTCTGGATCTGCCCCTCCGTGACGGAGGAGGCCATCCACTTGCCTCCCGCTCCGGACATAGTTGGAGAAGGTTGAGGTGAGAAGTGCGGACTTGGGCGCTGGAGCTCGAGTTCGCGGAGATGGATAAGCTAAGGAGGAAGAAGGCACGGGTAAAAAGGTTGGATCTTTATCCCCTTATATGGGCGGACGGAAACATGCGTCCCCACCGGCCTGCTAAAACTCGCTTATCCCCCAAGCGCCGCAATCAATGGCGCGGTTGGGTTACCCACGTCCGTATTGATGGGAATCCCGGAATAAGGGGAACACGATCTCTGCTTCGACAAGACGTGCCAAGGAAACCGCCTCGCTAAACACGCTGAGGTGGAACAATAAAAACAATTCGAGTAAAGGCTTGGAAGTGGTGTGACGTCACGCCACATAATACGTCAGCAGATTGATCTTGTGTAATATTATTCTCTCTACGGTGGTATGTGGAATTTATTTTTGCAGAGCCGGACACTATCCTGGTGTTCACAATCTTCTATAAATTATTCGGAGGAGGAACCCGCCTTGCAATGCCCAAGACAATATGCGCGCCGGACTCGTCGTCATTGAAGCCTGGTTCAGGGGCTACTAAGGGAGTTCCGGACTAGGGGGTGTCCGGATAGCCGAACTATCATCATCGGCCGGACTCCAAGACTATGAAGATACAAGATTGAAGACTTCGTCCCGTGTCCGGATGGGACTTTCCTTGGCGTGGAAGGCAAGCTTGGCGATACAGATATGTAGATTTCCTACCTTTGTAACCGACTCTGTGTACCCCTAGCCCTCTCCGGTGTCTATATAAACCGGATGGCCTTAGTCCATAGGACGAACAACAATCATACCATAGGCTAGCTTCTAGGGTTTAGCCTCCTTGATCTCGTGGTAGATCTACTCTTGTAACCCACATCATCAATATTAATCAAGCAGGACGTAGGGTTTTACCTCCATCAAGAGGGCCCGAACCTGGGTAAAAACATCGTGTCCCTCGTCTCCTATTACCATCCGCCTAGACGCACAGTTCGGGACCCCGTACCCGAGATCCGCCGGTTTTGACACCGACAGCGGGGTTGGCGCCCAGCCCACTTGGGGCTGGTTCCCTTCCACCTACAGCCCATAAGGCCCTCTGGGGTAGGTGGACCCACCCGGTGGACCCCCGGATCCCCTCCGGTGTTCCCGGTACAATACCGGTATACCCTCGAACATTTCTGGTGACCGTATGTTGACTTCCCATATATAAATCTTCACCTTCAGACCATTTCGGAACTCCTCGTGACATCCAGGATCTCATCCGGGACTCTGAACAACATTCAGTAATCATATGCAAATCTTCCTTATAACCCTAGCGTCATCGAACCTTAAGAGTGTAGACCCTACGGGTTCGGGAATCATGCAGACATGACCGAGACAGATCTCCGGCCAATAACCAACAACGGGATCTGGATACCCATGTTGGCTCCCACATGTTCCACGATGATCTCATTGGATGAACCACGATGTCGAGGATTCAAGCAATCCCGTATACAATTCCCTTTGTCAATCAGTACGTTACTTGCCCGAGATTCGATCGTCGGTATCCCAATACCTCGTTCAATCTCGTTACCGGCAAGTCACTTTACTTGTTCCGTAATGCATGATCCTGTTAACAACTACTTAGCCACATTGAGCTCATTATGATGATGCATTACCGAGTGGGCCCAGAGATACCTCTCCGTCATACAGAGTGAAAAATCCCAGTCTCGATTCGTGCCAACCCAACAGACACTTTTGAAGATACCTGTAGTGCACCTTTATAGCCATCCAGTTACATTGTGACGTTTGTTACACCCAAAGCATTCCTACGGTATCCGGGAGTTCCATGATCTCATGGTCTAAAGAAATGATACTTGACATTATAAAAGCTCTAGCAAACGAACTACATGATCTTGTGCTATGCTTAGGATTGGGTCTTGTCCATCACATCATTCTCCCAATGATGTGATCCCGTTATCAATGACATTCAATGTCCATAGTCAGGAAACCATGACCATTTGTTGATCAACTAGCTAGTCAACTAGAGGCTCACTAGGGACTTGTTGTGGTCTATGTATTCACACATGTATTATGGTTTCCGGTCAATACAATTATAGCATGAACAATAGACAATTATCATGAACAAGGAAATATAATAATAACCATTTTATCATTGCCTCTAGGGCATATTTCCAACAGTCTCCCACTTGCACTAGAGTTAATAATCTAGTTACATTGTGATGAATCGAACACCCATAGAGTTCTGGTGTTGATCATGTTTTGCTTGTGGAAGAGGTTTAGTCAACGGATCTGCGACATTCAGATCCGTATGCACTTTACAAATATCTATGTCTCCATCTTGAACATTTTCACGAATGGAGTTGAAGCGACGCTTGATGTGTTTGGTCTTCTTGTGAAACCTGGGCTCCTTGGCAAGGGCAATAGCTCCAGTGTTGTCACAGAAGAGAGTCATCGGGCCCGACGCATTGGGAATAACTCCTAGGTCGGTAATGAACTCCTTCATCCAGATTTCTTCATGCGCTGCCTCCGAGGCTGCCATGTACTCCGCTTCACATGTAGATCCCGCCACGATGCTTGGCTTGCAACTGCATCAGCTTACTGCCCCTCCATTCAAATTATACACGTATCCGGTTTGTGACTTGGAGTCATCCAGATGTGTGTCAAAGCTAGCATCAACGTAACCCTTTATGACGAGCTCTTCGTCACCTCCATAAACGAGAAACATATCTTACTCCTTTTCAGGTACTTCAGGATATTCTTTACCGCTGTCCAGTGTTCCATGCCGGGATTACTTTGGTATCTTCCTACCAAACTTACGGCAAGGTTCACAGCAGGTCTGGTACACAGCATGGCATACATAATAGACCCTATGGCTGAGGCATAGGGGATGACACTCATCTTTTCTCTATCTTCTGCCATGGTCGGCCTTTCAGTCGAGCTCAATTTCACACCTTGCAATACGGGCAAGAACCCTTTCTTGGACTGATCCATATTGAACTTCTTCAATATCTTATCAAGGTATGTGCTTTGTGAAAGACCAATGAGGCGTCTCGATCTATCTCTATAGATCTTGATGCCTAATATGTAAGCAGCTTCTCCAAGGTCGTTCATTGAAAAACACTTATTCAATTAGGCCTTTATGCTTTCCAAGAGTTCTACATCATTTCCCATCAAGAGTATGTCATCCACATATAATATGAGAAATGCTACAGAGCTCCCACTGACTTTCTTGTAAATGCAGGCTTCTCCATAAGTCTGCATAAACCCAAACGCTTTGATCATTTCGTCAAAACGAATGTTCCAACTCCGAGATGCTTGCACCAGCCCATAGATGGAGCGCTAGAGCTTGCATACCTTGTTATCATTCTTAGGATCGACAAAACCTTTCAGCGGCATCATATACAATTCTTCCTTAAGAAAGCTGTTAAGGAATGCCATTTTGACGTCCATTTGCCATATCTCATAATCCTAGAATGCAGCAATTGCTAACATGATTCAGACGGACTTCAGCTTTGCTACGGGTGAGAAGGTCTCATCTTAGTCAACCCCTTGAACTTGTGGATAACCCTTAGCGACAAGCCGAGCCTTGTATATGGTAACATTACCATCAACGTCCGTCTTCTTCTTAAAGATCCATTTATTTTCTATCGCTCGCCGATCATCGGGCAAGTTTGTCAAAGTTCGTACTTTGTTTTCATACGTGGATCCTATCTCGGATTGCATGGCTTCAAGCCATTTGTTGGAATCTAGGCCCACCATCGCTTCTTCATAGTTCGAAGGTTCACCATTGTCTAACAACATGATTTCTAGTACAGGGTTGCCATACCATTCTGGTGTGGAACGTGTCCTCGTGGACCTACGAAGTTCAGTAGCAACTTGATCTGAAGTTAATGATCATCATCATTAACTTCCTCTCTAGTCGGTGAAGGCACCACAGAAACATCTTCTTGAGGTGCGCTACTTTCCTCTTCAACAGGTAGTACTTCATCAAGTTCTACTTTCCTCCCACTTACTTCTTTCAAGAGAAACTCTTACTCTTTCTCCAGAAAGGACCCGTTCTTGGCAACAAAGATCTTGCCTTCGAATCTGAGGTAGAAGGTATACCCAATGGTTTACTTAGGGTATCCTATGAAGACGCATTTCTCTAACTTGGGTTCGAGATTTTCGGGTTGAAGTTTCTTGACATAAGCATCACATCCCCAAACTTTTAGAAACGACCCAAGCCATAATTCATACGGTGTCGTCTCAACGGATTTCGACGGAGCCCTATTTAAAGTGAATGGGCAGTCTCTAAAGCATAACCCCAAAATGAGAGCAGTAGATCGGTAAGAGACATCATAGATCGCACCATATCCCATAGAGTGTGATTACGACGTTCGGACACACCATTACACTGAGGTGTTCCAGGCAGCGTGAGTTGTGAAACGATTCCACATTTCCTTAAGTGTGTGCCAAATTCGAGACTCAGATATCCCCCTCCACGATCTGATCGTAAGAACTTTATTTTCCTGTCACGTTGATTTTCAACCTCACTCTGAAATTCCTTCAACTTTTCAGAGGTCTCAGACTTGTGTTTCATTAAGTAGACATACCCATATCTACTTAAGTCATCAGTGAGGGTGAGAACATAACGATAGCCACCGCGAGCCTCAATGCTCATTGGACCGCACACATTAGTATGTATGATTTCCAATAAGTTGGTTGCTCGCTCCATTGTTCCGGAGAACAGAGTCTTGGTCATTATGCCCATGAGCATGGTTCGCACGTGTCAAATAATTCTTAATCAAGAGTGTCCAAAAGTCCATTTGCATGGAGCTTCTTCATGCGTTTGACACCAATGTGACCAAGGCGGCAGTGCCACAAGTATGTGGGACTATGATTATCATCCTTACATCTTTTGGTATTCGCACTATGAATATGTGTAACATCACATTCGAGATTCATTAAGAATAAACCATTGACCAGCGGGGCATGACCACAAAACATATCTCTCATATAAATGGAACAACCATTATTCTCGGATTTAAATGAGTAGCCATCTCGTATTAAACGAGATCCAGATACAATATTCATGCTCAAAGCTGGCACCAAATAACAATTATTGAGGTTTAAAACTAATCCCGTAGGTAAATGTAGAGGTATCGTGCCGATGGCGATCACATTGACATTGGAACCATTCCCGACGTGCATCGTCACGTCGTCCTTCGCCAGTCTTTGCTTATTCCATAGCTCCTGTTTTGAGTTACAAATATGAGCAACCACACCGGTGTCAAATACCTAGGAGATACTATGAGTACTGGTAAGGTACACATCAATAACATGTATATCACATATACCTTTGGTGTTGCCGGCCTTCTTGGCCGCTAAGTACTTGGGGCAGTTCCGCTTCCAGTGACCATTTCCCTTGCAATAAAAACACTCAGTCTCAGGCTCGGGTCCATTCTTTGGCTTCTTCCCGGCAGCTTGCTTACCGGGTGCGGCAACTCCCTTGCTGTCTTTCTTGAAGCCCTTTTTACCCTTGCCTTTCTAGAACTTAGTGGTTTTATTCACCATCAACACTTGATGTTCCTTTTTGATTTCCACCTCTGCTGATTTCAGCATCGAATATACCTCAGGAATGGTTTTCTCCATCCCCTGCATATTGAAGTGTTGGGGAACGTAGTAATTTAAAAAAATTCCTACGCACACGCAAGGATCATGGTGATGCATAGCAACGAGAGGGGAGAGTGTTGTCCACGTACCCTCATAGACCGAAAGCGGAAGCATTAGAACAACGCGATTGTTGTAGTCGTACGTCTTCACGATCCGACCGATCCAAGTACCGAACGTACGGCACCTCCGAGTTCAGCACATGTTCAGCTTGATGACAATCCCCGGACTCCGATCCAGCAGGGTGTCGGGGATGAGTTCCGTCAGCACGACGGCATGGTGACGATGATGATGTTCTACCGACGCAGGGCTTCGCCTAAGCACCGCAATGATATGACCGAGGTGGAATATGGTGGAGGGGGCACCGCACACGGCTAAGGAACGATCACGAAGATCAACTTCTGTCTAGAGGTGCCCCCTGTCCCCGTATATAAAGGAGCAAGGGAGGAGGCCGGCCGGCCCTTGGGGCGCGCCAAGTAGGGGGGGAGTCCTCCTCCTAGTAGGAGTAGGACTCCCCTTTGCTAGTCCAACTAGGAAGAGGGAAGGGGGAAGGAAAGAGAGGGAGAGGGAGAGGGAAAGAGGGGCCGCGCCCCCCTCCCCTAGTCCAATTCGGACTCCTCATGGGAGGGGGCGCGCCACCTCCTGGGCTGCTGCCCTCTCTCTCCCCTCAGGCCCACTAAGGCCCAATACTTCCCTAGGGGGTTCCGGTAACCCCTCCGCCACTTCGGTTTTCTCCGGAATCACCCGGAACACTTCCGGTGTCTGAATATAGTCGTCCAATATATCAATCTTTATGTATCGACCATTTTGAGACTCCTCGTCATGTCCGTGATCACATCCGGGACTCCAAACAAACTTCGGTTCATCAAAACATATAAACTCATAATATAACTGTCATAGTAACGTTAAGCGTGCGGACCCTACGGGTTCGAGAACTATGTAGACATGACCTAGAACTCTTTCTGGTCAATAACCAATAGCGGAACCTGGATGCTCATATTGGCTCCTACATATTCTACGAAGATCTTTATCGGTCAAACCGCATAACAACATACGTTTGTTCCCTTTGTCATCGGTATGTTACTTGCCCGAGATTCGATCGTCGGTATCCAATACTTAGTTCAATCTCGTTACCGGCAAGTCTATTTACTCGTTATGTAATGCATCATTCCGTAACCAACTCATTGGCCAAATTACTTGCAAGGCTTATAGTGATGTGCATTACCGAGAGGGCCCAAAGATACCTCTCCGACAATCGGAGTGAGAAAACCTAATCTCGAAATACGCCAACTCAACATGTACCATTGGTTACACCTGTAGAGCTCCTTTATAATCACCCAGTCACCTTGTGAAATTTGGTAGCACACAAAGTGTTCCTCCAGTAAACGGGAGTTGCATAATCTCATAGTTGTAGGAACTTTGTATAAGTCATGAAGAAAGCAATAGCAACATACTAAACGGTCAAAGCTAAGATAACGGAATGGGTCAAGTCAATAACACCATTCTCCTAATGATGTGATCCCGTTAATCAAATGACAACACATGTCTATGGTTAGGAAACATAACCATCTTTGATTAATGAGCTAGTCAAGTAGAGGCATACTAGTGACATTAAATTTGTCTATGTATTCACACATGTATCATGTTTCCGGCTAAAACAATTCTAGCATGAATAATAAACATTTATCATGATATGAGGAAATAAATAATAACTTTATTATTGCCTCTAGGGCATATTTCCTTCAGTCTCCCACTTGCACTAGAGTCAATAATCTAGAGTACATAGTAATGATTCTAACACCCATGGAGTCTTGGTGATGATCATGTTTTGCTCGTGGAAGAGGCTTAGTCAATGGGTCTGCAACATTCAGATCCGTATGTATCTTGCAAATCTCTATGTCTCCCACCTAGACTTGGTCCCGGATGGAATTGAAGCGTCTCTTGATGTGCTCGGTCCTCTTGTGAAATCCGGATTCCTTTGCCAAGGCAATTGCACCAGTATTCTCACAGAAGATCTTTATTGGTCCCAATGCACTAGGTATGACACCTAGATCGGAAATGAACTCCTTCATCCAGACTCCTTCATTTCTGCTTCCGAAGCAGCTATGTACTCCGCTTCGCATGTACATCCCGCCATGATGCTTTGTTTAGAACTGCACCAACTTACAGCTTCACCGTTTAATAAAAACACGTATCCGGTTTGTGATTTAGAATCGTCCGGATCAGTGTCAAAGCTTGCATTGACGTAACCATTTACGACTAGCTCTTTGTCACCTCCATATACGAGAAACATATCCTTAGTCCTTTTCAGGTATTTCAGGATATTCTTGACCGCTGTCCAGTGATCCACTCCTGGATTACTTTGGTACCTACCTACCAAGCTTATTGCTAAGCATACGTCAGGTCTGGTACACATCATTGCATACATGATATGGCCTATGGCTGAAGCATAGGGAACATCTTTCATTTTCTCAGGCATTGAGTTTGACTCAACTTCACACCTTGTAATACAAGCAAGAACCCTTTCTTTGCCTGATCCATTTTGAACTTTTTCAAAACTTTATCAAGGTATGTGCTTTGTGAAAGTCCAATTAAGCGTCTTGATCTATCTCTATAGATCTTGATGCCCAATATGTAAGCAGCTTCACCGAGGTCTTTCATTGAAAAACTTTTATTCAAGTATCCCTTTATGCTATCCAGAAATTCTATATCATTTCCAATTAATAATATGTCATCTACATATAATATCAGAAATGCTACAGAGCTCCCACTCACTTTCTTGTAAATACAGGCTTCTCCAAAAGTTTGTATAAAACCATATGCTTTGATCACACTATCAAAGCGTTTATTCCAACTCCGAGATGCTTGCACCAGTCCATAAATGGATCGCTGGAGTTTGCACACTTTGTTAGCACCTTTTGGATCGACAAAACCGTCTGGTTGCATCATATACAACTCTTCTTCCAGAAATTCATTCAAGAATGTAGTTTTAACATCCATTTGCCAAATTTCATAATCATAAAATGCGGCAATTGCTAACATGATTCGGACAGACTTAAGCATCACTACGGGTGAGAAAGTCTCATCGTAGTTAACACCTTGAACTTGTCGAAAACCTTTCGCAACAAGTCGAGCTTTGTAGACAGTTACATTACCATCAACGTCAGTCTTCTTCTTGAAGATCCATTTATTCTCGATGGCTTGCCGATCATCGGGCAAGTCAACCAAAGTCCATACTTTGTTCTCATACATGGATCTCATCTCAGATTTCATGGCCTCAAGCCATTTCGCGGAATCTGGGTTCGCCATCGTCAAGTAACATGACTTCCAGAATAGGATTACCGTACCACTTTGGTGCGGATCTTACTCTGGTAGACCTACACGGTTCGGTAGTAACTTGATCTGAAGTTTCATGATCAATATCATTAGCTTCCTCACTGATTGGTGTACTTTTCACAGGAACCGGTTCTTGTGATGAACTACTTTCCAATAAGGGAGCAGGTACAGTTACCTCATCAAGTTCTACTTTCCTCCCACTCACTTCTTTCGAGAGAAACTCCTTCTCTAGAAAGGATCCAAATTTAGCAACAAAAATCTTGCCTTCGGATCTGTGATAGAAGGTGTACCCAATAGTCTCTTTTGGGTATCCTATGAAGACACATTTCTCTGATTTGGGTTCAAGCTTATCTGGTTGAAGTTTCTTCACATAAGCATCGCAGCCCCTAGCTTTAAGAAACGACAACTTTGGTTTCTTGCCAAACCACAGTTCATAAGGCGTCGTCTCAACGGATTTTGATGGTGCCCTATTTAACGTGAATGCGGCCGTCTCTAAAGCATAACCTCAAAACGACAGCGGTAAATCAGTAAGAGACATCATAGATCGCACCATATCTAATAAAGTACGATTACGACGTTCGGACACACCATTTCGTTGTGGTGTTCCGGGTGGCGTGAGTTGCAAAACTATTCCGCATTGTTTCAAATGTAGACCAAACTCGTAACTCAAATATTCTCCTCCATGATCAGATCGTAGAAATTTTATTTTCTTGTTACGATGATTTTCCACTTCACTCTGAAATTCTTTGAACTTTTCAAATGTTTCAGACTTGTGTTTCATCAAGTAGATATACCCATATCTGCTCAAATCATCTGTGAAGGTGAGAAAATAACGATACCCGCCGCGAGCTTCAATATTCATTGGACCACATACATTAGTATGTATGATTTCCAATAAATCAGTTGCTCACTCCATAGTTCCAGAGAACGGCGTTTTAGTCATCTTGCCCATGAGGCACGGTTTGCAAGTACCAAGTGATTCATAATCAAGTGATTCCAAAAGTCCATCAGTATGGAGTTTCTTCATGCGCTTTACATCGATATGACCTAAACAGCAGTGCCACAAATAAGTTGCACTATCATTATCAACTCTGCATCTTTTGGCTTCAACAGTATGAATATGTGTATCACTACTTTCGAGATTCAATAAAAATAGACCACTCTTCAAGGGTGGATGACCATAAAAGATATTACTCATATAAATAGAACAACCATTTTTCTCTGATTTAAATGAATAACCGTCTCGGATCAAACAAGATCCACATATAATGTTCATGCTCAATGCTGGCACCAAATAACAATTATTTAGGTCTAAAACTAATCCCGATGGTAGATGTAGAGGTAGCGTGCCGACCGTGATCACATCGACTTTGGAACCATTTCCAGCGCATCGTCACCTCGTCCTTAGCCAATCTCCGCTTAATCCGTAGTCCCTGTTTCGAGTTGCAAATATTAGCAATAGAACCAGTATCAAATACCCAGGTGCTACTGCGAGCATTAGTAAGGTACACATCAATAACATGTATATCACATATACCTTTGTTCACTTTGCCATCCTTCTTATCCGCCAAATACTTGGGGCAGTTCCGCTTCCAGTGTCCAGTTTGCTTGCAGTAGAAGCACTCAGTCTCAGGTTTAGGTCCAGACTTGGGTTTCTTCTCTTGAGCAGCAACTTGTTTGCTGTTCTTCTTGAAGTTCCCTTTCTTCTTCCCTTTGCCCTTTTTCTTGAAACTGGCGGTCTTATTGACCATCAACACTTGATGCTCCTTCTTGATTTCTACCTCCGCAGCCTTTAGCATTGCGAAGAGCTCGGGAATAGTCTTGTCCATCCTTGCATATTATAGTTCATCCCGAAGCTCTTGTGGCTTGGTGGCAGTGATTGAAGAATTCTGTCAATGACACTATCATCAGGAAGATCAACTCGCAGTTGAATCAAGTGATTATTATACCCAGAAATTTTGAGTATGTGTTCACTGACAGAACTATTCTCCTCCATCTTACAGCTATAGAACTTATTGGAGACTTCATATCTCTCAATCCGGGCATTTTCTTGAAATATCAACTTCAACTCCTGGAACATCTCATATGCTCCATGACATTCAAAACTTCGTTGAAGACCCAGTTCCAAGCCGTAAAACATGGCACACTGAACTATCGAGTACTCATCAGCTTTGCTCTGCCAGACGTTCTTAACATCGTCAGTTGCATCTGCAGTAGGCCTGGCACCCAGCGGTGCTTCCAGGACGTAATTCTTCTGTGCAGCAATCATCTTTCAACTTAGCTTTCTCAAGGAATGCATTAAAATTCAACGGAACAACAACACGAGCCATCTATCTACAACAAACATAGACAAGCAAAATACTATCAGGTACTAAGTTCATGATGAATTTAAGTTCAATTAATCATATTACTTAAGAACTCCCACTTAGATAGACATCTCTCTAGTCATCTAAGTGATCATGTGACCCAAATCAACTAAACCATGTCCGATCATCACGTGAGATGGAGTAGTTTCAATGGTGAACATCACTATGTTGATCATATCTACTATATGATTCATGTTCGACCTTTCGGTCTCCGTGTTCGGAGGCCATATCTGTATATGCTAGGCTCGTCAAGTTTAACCTGAGTATTCCGCGTGGGCAACTGTTTTGCACCCGTTGTATTTGAACGTAGAGCCTATCACACCCGATCATCACGTGGTGTCTCAGCATGAAGAACTTTCGCAACGGTGCATACTCAGGGAGAACACCTCTTGATAATTTAGTGAGAGATCATCTTAAAATGCTACCGTCAATCAAAGCAAGATAAGATGCATAAAGGATAAACATCACATGCAATCGATATAAGTGATATGATATGACCATCATCATCTTGTGCTTGTGATCTCCATCTCCGAAGCACCGTCGTGATCACCATCGTCACCGATGCGACACCTTGATCTCCATTGTAACATCATTGTCGTTTACGCCATCTATTGCTTCTACGACTATCACTACCGCTTAGTGATAAAGTAAAGATATTACAGGGCGTTTGCATTTCATACAATAAAGCGACAACCATATGGCTCCTGCCAGTTGCCGATAACTTCGGTTACAAAACATGATCATCTCATACAATAAAATATAGCATCACGTCTTGACCATATCACATCACAACATGCCCTGCAAAAACAAGTTAGACGTCCTCTACTTTGTTGTTGCAAATTTTACGTGGCTGCTACGGGCTGAGCAAGAACCGTTCTTACCTACAAATGAAAACCACAACGATAGTTCATCAATTTAGTGTTGTTTTAACCTTCGCAAGGACCGGGCGTAGCCACACTCGGTTTAACTAAAGTGAGAGAGACAGACACCCGCCAGTCACCTTTAACTAAAGAGTGCTCGTAGCGGTGAAACCAGTCTCGCGTAAGCGTACACGTATTGTCGGTCCGGGCCGCTTCATCTCATAATACCGATGAACCAAAGTATGACATGCTGGTGAGCAATATGACATGTATCGCCCACAACTCACTTGTGTTCTACTCGTGCATATGACATCTACGCATAAAACCTGGCTCAGATGCCACTGTTGGGGAACGTAGTAATTTCAAAAAAATTCCTACGCACACACAAGGATCATGGTGATGCATAGCAACGAGAGGGGAGAGTGTTGTCCACATACCCTCATAGACCGAAAGCGGAAGCATTAGAACAACGCGGTTGATGTAGTCGTACGTCTTCACGACCCGACTGATCCAAGTACCGGATGTACGGCACCTCCGAGTTCAGCACACTTTCAGCTCGATGATGATCCCCGGACTCCGATCCAGCAGGGTGTCGGGGATGAGTTCCGTCAGCACGACGGCGTGGTGACGATGATGATGTTCTACCGACGCAGGGCTTCGGCTAAGCACCGCAATGATATGACCGAGGTGGAATATGGTGGAGGGGGGCACCGCACACGGCTAAGGAACGATCACGAAGATCAACTTCTATCTAGAGGTGCCCCCTTTCCCCCGTATATAAAGGAGCAAGGGGGGAGGCCGTCCGGCCCTTGGGGCGCGCCAGGGAGGGGGGGAGTCCTCCTCCTAGTAGGAGTAGGACTCCCCTTTCCAAGTCCAACAAGGAAGAGGGAAGGGGGAAGGAAAGAGAGGGAGAGGGAGAGGGAAAGAGGCGCCGCGCCCCCCTCCCCTAGTCCAATTCGGACTCCTCATGGGAGGGGGCGCGCCACCTCCTGGGCTGCTGCCCTCTCTCTCCCCTAAGGCCCACTATGGCCAAATACTTCCCTGGGGGGTTCCAGTAACCCCTCCGACACTCCGGTTTCCTCCGAAATGACCCGGAACACTTCCAGTGTCCGAATATAGTCGTCCAATATATCAATCTTTATGTCTCGACCATTTCGAGACTCCTCATCATGTCCGTGATCACATCCGGGACTCCGAACAAACTTCGGTTCATCAAAACATATAAACTCATAATATAACTGTCATCGTAACGTTAAGCGTGCGGACCCTACGGGTTCGAGAACTATGTAGACATGACCTAGAACTGTTTCTGGTCAATAACCAATAGGGAACCTGGATGCTCATATTGGCTCCTACATATTCTACGAAGATCTTTATCGGTCAAACCGCATAACAACATACGTTTGTTCCCTTTGTCATCGGTATGTTACTTGCCCGAGATTCGATCGTCGGTATCCAATACCTAGTTCAATCTCGTTACCGGCAAGTCTCTTTACTCGTTACGTAATGCATCATTGCGTAACCAACTCATCGGCCACATTGCTTGCAAGGCTTATGGTGATGTGCATTACCGAGAGGGCCTAGAGATACCTCTCCGACAATCGGAGTGACAAAACCTAATCTCGAAATATGCCAACTCAACATGTACCATTGGAGACACCTGTAGAGCTCCTTTATAATCACCCAGTTATGTTGTGACATTTGGTAGCACACAAAGTGTTCCTCCGGTAAACGGGAGTTGCATAATCTCATAGTTGTAGGAACTTTGTATAAGTCATGAAGAAAGAAATAGCAACATACTAAACGATCAAATGCTAAGCTGACGGAATGGGTCAAGTCAATCACATCATTCTCCTAATGATGTGATCCCGTTAATCAAATGACAACACATGTCTATGGTTAGGAAACATAACCATCTTTGATTAATGAGCTAGTCAAGTAGAGGCATACTAGTGACATTAAGTTTGTCTATGTATTCACACATGTATCATGTTTCCGGTTAATACAATTCTAGCATGAATAATGAACATTTATCATGATATGAGGAAATAAATAATAACTTTATTATTGCCTCTAGGGCATATTTCCTTCATGAAGTTCATCACAAAGCTCTTGTAGCTCAGTCGAAGCGACTGAAGGATTCTGTCAACGACCGCGTCATCCGGGAGGTTAACTCCCAGCTGGGACAAGCGGTTGTGCAACCCAGACATTCTCAGTATGTGTTCGCTGACGGAACTATTCTTCTCCATCTTACAACTGTAAAACTTGTCGGAGACTTCATATCTCTCGACCCAGGCATGTGCTTGGAAAACCATTTTCAGCTCTTGGAACATCTCATATGCTCCGTGCTGCTCGAAACGCTTTTGGAGCCCCGGTTCTAAGCTGTAAAGCGTGCCGCACTGAACCAGGGAGTAATCATCAACACGCGACTGCCAAGCGTTCATAACGTCTTGGTTTGCTGGGACAGGTGATTCACCTAGTGGTGCTTCAAGGACATATGCTTTCTTGGCATCTATGAGGATGATCCTCAAGTTCCGGACCCAGTCCGTATAGTTGCTACCATCGTCTTTCAGCTTGGTTTTCTCTTGGAACGTGTTGAAGTTGAGGACAACATTAGCGTGGGCCATTTGATCTACAAGACATATTGTAAAGATTTTAGACTAAGTTCATGATAATTAAGTTCATCTAATCAAATTATTTAATGAACTCACAGTCAGATAGACATCCCTCTAGTCATCTAAGTGATACATGATACGAGTCAACTAGGCCGTGTCCGATCATCACGTGAGATGGACTAGTCATCATCGGTGAACATCTTCATGTTGATCGTATCTTCTATACGACTCATGTTCGACCTTTTGGGCTTTTGTATTCCAAGGCCATGTCTGTACATGCTAGGCTCGTCAAGTCAACCTAAGTGTTTTGCTTGTGTAAATCTGGCTTACACCCGTTGTATTCGAACGTTAGAATCTATCACACCCGATCATCACGTGGTGCTTCGAAACAACAAACCTTTGCAACGGTGCACAGTTAGGGGAACACTTTCTTGAAATTTTATGAGGGATCATCTTATTTATGCTACCGTCATTCTAAGCAAATAAGATGTAAAACATGATAAACATCACATGCAATCAAATAGTGACATGATATGGCCAATATCATTTTGCTCCTTTTGATCTCCATCTTCGGGCCGCCATGATCATCATCGTCACCGGCATGACACCATGATCTCCATCATCGTGTCTTCAAGAAGTTGTCTCGCCAACCATTACTTCTACTACTATGGCTAATGATTTAGCAACAAAGTAAAGTAATTACATGGCGTTATTCATTGACACGCAGGTCATACAATAAATTAAGACAACTCCTATGGCTCCTGCCGGTTGTCATACCCATCGACATGCAAGTCGTGATTCCTATTACAAGAACATGATCAATCTCATACATCACATATATATAATTCATCACATCCTTTTGGCCATATCACATCACACGGCATATGCTGCAAAAACAAGTTAGACGTCATCTAATTGTTGTTGCAAGTTTTTATGTGGCTGCTATAGGTTTCTAGCAAGAACGTTTCTTACGTATGCCAAAACCACAACGTGATATGCCAATTGCTATTTACCCTTCATAAGGACCCTTTTCATCAAATCCGATCCGACTAAAGTGGGAGAGCCAGACACCCGCTAGCCACCTAATGCAACTAGTGCATGTTAGTCGGTGGAACCTGTCTCACGTAAGCCTACGTGTAAGGTTAGTACGGGTCACTTCATCCCACGATGCCGCTAAAACAAGATAAAATTGACGAGTAAATTGACAAGTAAATTAACAAAATTGACGCCCACAACAGACTTGTGTTCTACACGTGCATAGAAACTACTCATAGACCTAGCTCATGATGCCACTGTTGGGGATCGTTGCAGAAATTAAAAAATTTCTACGCATCACTAAGATCAACCTATGGAGTAACTAGCAACGAGAGAGAGGGGAGTGCATCTTCATACCCTTGAAGATAACGAGTCAGAAGCATTGCAAGAACGTGGTTGGAGGAGTCGTACATGTAGCGATTCAGATCGCGGCCGAATCCGATCTAAGCACCAAACAACGGTGCCTCCGCGTTCAACACACGTGTAGCCCGGTGACATCTCCCGCTCCTTGATCCAGAAAGGAGGAGGGAGAGGTTGAGGAAGAGGGCTCCAGCAGCAGCACGACGGCGTGGTGGTGATGGAGTGGCAGTTCTCCGGCAGGGTTTCGCCAAGCTCTTGCGGAGGAGGAGAGGTGTTGGGGAGGGGAGGGGTTGCGCCTTAGATGTGGTCCTGCACCCCTCCCTCCACACCTCTATTTATAGGGAGAAGGGGGAAGGGGGCCGGCCCCTCTAGATGGGACCTAGAGTGGGGCGGCCAAGGGGGTAGAGGGCTTGCCCCCCAAGCCAAGGGGGGCACCCCCTTTAGGGTTCCCCCGCAACCCTAGGCGCATGGGCCCTAGGGGGGTTGGCACCCCTCCCACTTGGGGCTGGTTCCCTTCGACCAACAGCCAATAAGGCCCTCCGGGGCAGGTGGACCCACCCGGTGGACCCCAGGAACCTCTCTGGTGGTCCCAGTACAATATCAGTATACCCCCGAACATTTTTGATGATCGTATGGTGACTTCCCATATATAAATCTTCATCTCCGGACCATTCCGGAACTCCTCGTGATGTCCGGGATCTCATCAGAGACTCCGAACAACATTCGGTAATCACATACAAATCTTCGTTATAACCCTAGCGTCATCGAACCTTAAGAGTGTAGACCCTACGGGTTCAGGAATCATGCAGACATGACCGAGATAGATCTCCAGCCAATAACCAACAACGAGATTTGGATACCCATGTTGGCTCCCACATGTTCCACGATGATCTCATCGGATGAACCACGATGTCGAGGATTCAAGTAATCCCGTATACAATTCCCTTTGTCAATCAGTACATTACTTGCCTGAGATTCGATCGTCGGTATCCCAATACCTTGTTCAATCTCGTTACCGGCAAGTCACTTTACTCGTTCCGTAATGCATGATCCCGTTACCAACTACTTAGTCACATTGGGCTCATTATGATGATGCATTACCGAGTGGGCCCAAAGATACCTCTCCATCATACAGAGTGACAAATCCCAGTCTTTCATTCGTGCCAACCCAACCGACAGTTTCGGAGATACCTGTAGTGCACCTTTATAGACACCCACTTACGTTGTGACGTTTGGTACACCCAAAGCATTCCTACGGTATCCGGGAGTTGCACGATCTCATGATCTAAGGAAATGATACTTGACATTAGAAAAGCTCTAGCAGACAAACTACACGATCTTGTGCTATGCTTAGGATTGGGTCTTGTCCATCACATCATTCTCCCAATGATGTGATCCCATTATCAATGACATCCAATGTCCATAGTCAGGAAAACATGACCATCTGTTGATCAACGAGCTAGTCAACTAGAGGCTCACTAGGGACTTGTTGTGGTCTATGTGTATTCACACATGTATTACGGTTTCCGGTCAATACAATTATAGCATGAACAATAGACAATTATCATGAACAAGGAAATATAATAATAACCATTTTATTATTGCCTCTAGGGCATATTTCCAACAAGTCCGAGGTTCCGGTAACACAGTCCCAGCCTGATGCTGGGTGTGTGTTCAGCTCCAGCGCCGCTGAGTCTACGGCCTCCGCGGCGGGGTTGAGCTCCCCGTCTTCGGATGACGCAGCCCGCTCCGGCTCTAGGGCCAGGGCGGTCACGGGCGCTACCTCCTGGGCGCGGCCAGGTGACAGATCTAGGTCATGTTCATCGTGGTGGCCTAGGACAACCGTCGTGGGCTCGAATCCGTCGAAGATCAAGTCTCCGCGTATATCAGCCACAAAATTCAGGCTACCAAATCTGACCTGATGGCGAGGGGCATAGCTATCGATCTACTCTAAATGGCCAAGCGAGTTGGCCTGTAGTGCGAAGCCGCCGATTACGAAGATCTGTCCAGGGAGGAAGATCTCCCCCTGGACTGCATTGTTGTAGATGATTGATGGAGCCATCGAGCCTATCACCGACGTCACAACGGAACTCTCAATGAAAGCACCAATGTCGGTGTCAAAACTAGCGGATCTCGAGTAGGGGGTCCCAAACTGTGCGTCTAAGGCTAATGGTAACAGGAGGTGGGGGGCACAATGTTTACCCAGGTTCGGGCCCTCTCTATGGAGGTAATACCCTACTTCCTGCTTGATTGATCTTGATGGGTAAACACTAGAAGTCTAGCCTATGAGGTTATGATTGTTGTGGCTAAACCCTAGAAGTCTAAACTCTCTGGTTTATATTGACATTGGGGGGGGGGGACTAGGGTTGTGCACAGTCAGTTACAGAGAAAGGAATCTACTTATCCGAATCGCCAAGCTTGCCTTACACGCAAAGGAGAGTCCCTTCCGAACACGTGACGAAGTCTTCTATCTTGTATCTTCATAGTCCAACAGTCCGACACATGTACATAGTCCGGCTGTCCGAGGACCCCTTAGTCTAGGACTCCCTCACCTGGTAAGGCGACACCCGTGGGAATACCGTGCGTGAGGCCGCAAAGTGCTATGAGGTGTTACATGCTAGATCGGTGTGGCATAGGATCGAGGTCCTGACAGAAGGATTGATGGCTTGCCTTGTCATCAAACACATCATCACTTCCGGGGAAGCCCTAGCTTTAGGGCAAACTCTCCGACTTGGCAAGTTCATCATGGGTGCTCGCCCG
Organism: Triticum aestivum; assembly: GCF_018294505.1. Classification (NCBI taxonomy): domain Eukaryota; kingdom Viridiplantae; phylum Streptophyta; class Magnoliopsida; order Poales; family Poaceae; genus Triticum; species Triticum aestivum. The sequence goes on along the minus strand of NC_057804.1, from coordinate 332,318,269 downwards.
ACCGTTAAGCAAGAAGCAGCCCAACTCATCACCAAAAATCACCTCCGCATTGGTCCTCAGCACTCCGACAAGATGGATCCGGTAGATGTATCAGCCTTAAACAAACTGCTAGATCCCATCGCCGCCCTGGGGGTCACAACCGACTATGATTGGATTGGGCTTAAACCCGATCAGAGAGAAATCAAATCTCTGCCGATCACCCATCATGTGGCAATCATTAAGGAGCAAGTTGACGACGACTCTTCTCCTGTGTTGAGAACTAAGCATGTTCGGGTTTCCGAACCCGGAAAACCAGAATCTCCTCTTCTGGAAGACACTTCTTGTCCTCCGAACATTGAATTAGGCGTGAAGCCTAAAAGAACGCTGGATGCTCCGGAGCCCGGGCCTGTAACCTCGGAAATTCTACCGAATCCTGATTTCTCAGTGGGTCAGGGTTTGGATTCGATCCCATCCACCCACCACAAGCAATATGCCCCAAGAAACTCCGATCCTCTGGACATATGTGACTTAATGTATGTGCGACAGTAACCTTAGTAAACAGTCCACCAGTTTTGGGCCAGATTCCTGCTTGTTAAAAACGAGATCAAGGATTGCTGTGATAACGACGCGATCTCGGTATTTTGCCACAATTGCACGGATGAGGGAATCCTTAATGCCCTCAACCGCCTTCGTGTACTGCACTTTGCCGATTTGGCACACATAGTACAGAAGTACTGCACAATGGAAAGCGCTTGGAAAACCCAGACAGCCCGCTGGGAACCGCAGGCCCTCAGGCCATCCCCCGGATGGGTAAAAAGGATGCAGCCCCGCAGCGCTCCTAATCTTCATCCCATGGACAATAAAATTAAACCCATCACGGGGCATAAAACTATCCTCGAGGAATGGCTCGACAAACCCTGCAAAATTCACATAAGACCGGACAGCGATCCAACGCACAGCCTTCGGGCATGTTGGATACTCCGGTAGGTGGCCAAAAGCGGCGAAGGTCTCCTCACTAATAACACTCCAGAGAACTATTCTTCAGAGGAAAATGATCCCGAAGTATTCACAGTCTTCGAGACCTTTTCTTTGAATAACCAGTGCAAGAGAGCGCTCCGCGACCTTGCCGAAGTCTGCCACATGGAAGCAGTAATTCCTTGGGATGACACGGCGATCACTTTCAATGCCAATGACGAACCAAGAGCCCACTCAGTCCGGGCACCAGACGCTTTGGTCCTAAACCCAACCGTAGACGGCTTTCGGCTCACTAAAGTGCTCATAGACGGTGGTAGTGGACTAAATTCCATTTACGAGGACACGCTCAATAAAATGCAAATGGACAGGAGTCGCATTGAGCAAAGTAACACAACCTTTCGCGGTATTATCCCGAGTCGAGAAGCCAGATGCTCGGGGGAAATCAAACCCGATGTGGTATTCGGCACATCGGAGAACTATAGGTCCAAAGAGTTACTCCTCCATGTGGCACCATTCAACAGTGGGTATCACGCTTTGCTGGGGCAAGACACATTCACGCACTTCCAAGCCATACCCCATTACGGGTACATGAAGCTGAAAATGCCCAGGCCCGATGGAATTATCACTATCGCCAGTGATCAGACATAGCACTCGTGCCGAAAACAAAACTGCCTCGATGTAATCCTCGATAAAAGACCCAAGTCTACCTCCTTCAAGTCGGCATACGAAATAGTCAAGTTTCAAGTTCACCTGACGGATCCCAATAAAACAGCTTCCATTGGTGCATAGCTGGATCCGACGGTGGATGCCGCATTACGTGCATTCCACCATGAGAACTGGGATATATTTGTCTGTCACCCTTCGGACATGCTAGGTATCTCACGAAGACTGGTCGAGCATAGTCTCAACATATTGAAAGGATACAAACCAGTCAAACAAACTAGGCGCTGATTCTCTGAACCCAAACGATAGGCTATGGGGGAGGAGCTAGCCAAGCTACTCGAAGCCAGGTTTATCAGAGAAACCAAACATCCGGACTGGCTAGAAAACCTGGTCATGGTACCTAAGAAGGATAAATCCTGACGCCTGTGTGTCGACTTCAAAGACCTTAATAAGGCTTGCCCTAAGGACCCCTTCCCACGAACTTGAATTGACCAGATTATCGAAGCAACCGTAGGGCACGATTCCCTGTCCTTCCTCGACGCATACTCCGGATATCATAAAATTAAGATTTAAGAATCCGACCAAGCCATAACGGCATTCATCACTCCGTATGGGCCCTTCTGCTTCAACAAAATGCCTTTCGGACTTAAGAACGCCGACGCAACCTACCGACGCATGATTCAAACATGCCTGGAGAAACAAATCGGCAAAACTGTGGAGGCATACGTAGATGACATAGTCATCATAACAGAACTTGTTGATTAATTGGTGGATGACTTACGCCTTACATTCGACAACCTCTGAACATATGACATACGGCTCAATCCAAAAAAATGCGTTTTCAGCATCCCAGCCAGAAAGCTGTTGGGGTTTATCGTCTCCAATAGAGGAATCGAAGCAAATCCCGCTAAAATCCGAGTGAAAGGATCGAGAAGAGGTGTCTACAAGGGGGTGAATGGACCCTCAACACACAAAGTTGGCAGTTTACAAGTTTTTCAAGTTGAGGTGGTAGATTAACACAATTTCAAGCATACACGATACAATTCAAGCAAGTATGCAAAGAGTATATGAGCAGCGGAAAGTAAAGCATGCAACTTGCAAGAAAGTAAAGGGATGGGATTTGAGTGTACAAACGCAATAGGAGACATGGAGATTTTTGGCGTGGTTCCGATAGTTGGTGCTATCGTACATGCACGTTAATGGAGACTTCAACCCACGAAGGGTAACGATTGTGTGAGTCCACGGAGGGCTCCAGCCACGAAGGGTCCATGAATAAGTAACCTTGTCTATCCCGCCATGGCCATCGCCCACGAAGCACTTGCCTCACTAGGGTAGATCTTCATGAAGTAGGCAATCTCCTTGCCCCTACAAACTCCTTGGTTCAACTCCACAATCTTGACGGAGGCTCCCAAGTGACACCTAACCAATCTAGGAGAAACCACTCTCCAAAAGGTAATAGATGATGTGTTGATGATGAACTCCTTGCTCTTGTGCTTCAGATGATAGTCTCCCCAACACTCAACTCTCTCTCATAGGATTGGATTTGCTGGAAAGATGATTTGAGTGGAAAGCAACTTGGGGAAGGCTAGACATCAAGATTCATATGGTAGGATTGGAATATCTTGGTCTCAACACATGAGTAGGTGGTTCTCTCTCAGAAAATGAATACTGGAAGTGTAGGCTTGTTCTGATGGCTTTCTCCACGAATGAAGAGAGGGTGGAGGGGTATATATAGCCTCCACACAAAATCTAACCATTACACACAATTTACCAAACTCAGTGGGACCAAATCAGAAAACTTGGTTGGACCGATTTAGTTCATAATTTGACCGTTAGGTATTTCAGTGGGACCGATATGATGAAGTCGGTAGGACCGATGTGCTAGGTTAGGGTAAAACCTCATCTCGCTAATTACACAAACTCGGTTGGACCGATTTTGGTAATAAGTGAAACAGAGAGTTGGTCAAGCAAACTTGATGGGACCGATTGCATATTCTTGGTGAGACCGAAATTATTGCAATAGGAAATAGAGAGTTTACAAGCCCATCTCGGTGATACCGAGATCCCATCGGTGAGACCGAATTGACTAGGGTTTTTGGCAGTGGCTATGTCAAAAGAACTCGGTGGCGCCGGATGGATCAAATCGGTGGGGCCGAGTTTGACTTTTGGTTTGGGACATATGTGAATATGAGAAAGTGGTTGAGGGCTTTGGAGAATATCAATAAGCACTTTTGAGCAAGCAAGCCATTAAGCAACACCTCGATGGGATGGTCTCTGGCGACTCTTGCTCGAACTCGTGAGAGCTTTTGTTTTGGTCGGGGTGGAACATTTCTTCATCATCTTGTTCTTCTTCTTGGCCTTCTTCATAGTTGACATTGTCGTTCTCTTGTCGTGGTGGAGAAGGAGGTTGATGAGGCTCATCTTGGTGTACTTCCTCGTTTTCTTCATCTTGGTGTGTCCCACTTGATGATGCTTCCATGTCAACTCTTGGTCCACCTTGTCGTGAGGTAGAAGCTTCCACTTGGATGGACGAGGTACTCTCCTTCACCTCCGTTGGACGGATCTTGCCACTAGACAAGTCTTGGATTGCTTCTGAAGGTTCTTTATCTCCTACATCAATTGGCAATTGCTCTAATTGCGAGCCGGTAGATTCATCAAACTTCACATTTACCGTCTCTTCAACCTTTCGAGTGAAATTGTTGTAGACATGGTAAGTGTGAGAGTTTGAGCCATAACCAAGTAGGAAACCTTCATGAGATTTGGGAGCAAATTTAGAACGACGATGCTTATCAAGAATGCAGCACTTTGAGCCGAATACTCGAAAGTATCCAACTTGGGGTTTGTTGCCAGTGAGGAGCTCGTATGCCATCTTGCCGAGTAGCTTGTGATGATACAAGCAATTTGTTGCATGACCAACTGTCTCAACCGCTTCTACCCAAAAGTGTTTTGACATCTTGTATTCATCAAGCATCATTCTCAACATTTCGATGAGCGTCCGGTTCTTCCTCTCAACAACTCCATTTTGTTGAGGTGTGTACGTAGCCGAGAACTCATGTGTGATCGCTTATTCATCAAGAAAGGTGTCCACATTTGCATTATTGAACTCCGTTCCATTGTCGCTGCGAACCTTCTTGATCTTCACTTCAAATTGATTTTGAGCCTTCCTAGCAAAGTTTTTTGAAGACCTTTTAAACGTGCGATTTGTAATTGAGAAAGAACACCAACGTAAATCTTTAAAAATCATCAATTATAACTAGACCAAATGAGTTTCCACCGAGACTTTTGTAGGCATTGGGACCAAAGAGATCCATATGAAGTAGCTCGAGCGATCTTCTCGTGGTCATGATATTCTTCACGGGGTAGCTTCCTCCAACCTGTTTTCCTGCTTGGTAAGCGCCGCAAAGTCTGTCCTTATCAAATGTGACATATTTAACACCAAGGATATGATCACCTTAATAAGCTTGTCAAGGTTTTGCATGCCCACATGACCTAACCTTCTATGACACAACCAGCCTTTGGAAGATTTAGCAATTAAGCAAGTTCTAGGTTGAGCCTTTTTAGTGAAATCAACAATGTATAGATCACCTCTACATATGCTGGTAAAGACCATTTTATGATTATCTCTACGAAACACTTGGCAATCTACTTTAGTAAATAGGACTTTGAACCCAAAGTCAGCTAGTCTAGATACAAAAAGCAGATTGTAGCCAAGAGATTCAACGAGCATAACATTTTGTATGGATCTGTCATGTGAGATGGCCACCTTACCGAGTCCAACCACCTTACCCTTTGAGTTATCACCAAAAGTAACATACTTTAGAGGGCCGTTATTTTCAGCAAGCTCATGAAACATATCTTTATCTCCGGTCATGTGATCGATACATCCACTATCAAGGACCCATTCCTTTCCTCCTGCCATGTAGCCGTGAAGATTAGCCATAAGACCAAAGTGTCTTATCGCATCATCAAGATCATAGTCACTATCATCATCCTCATCGTAGTATCCATGTTCAACATCGTCATGTGTGACACTCCAAAATTTTAATTTGGTTTTTATCAAAAACTTTGTGGTTTTTGAAAAGAGGCCATTTAAAAAAATTTGTTCCAGAAAATCCTTCCTCTTAAAAAAACTTTCTTTTCTTTGGCAAGGATTTTTATTTTTTTTCTTCAAACTGTGGCGTTTGATCTTTTGAAACTTCTTCTCTGTTGGTTCCCTCTCAAATTATTTTGGGAGCTTAATTTGTTTTTCTTTTAAAAAGAAACTCTATGAAAATTTGGAGGTTTTCATATCTTGGAAACCACCCATGACTTGTCATTTTTGCCCATGTGGTAAAACCCCTCCAAAACCTCCCCTACTCCTTGTAATCAGCCTAAGTTCTCTGTCCCAACTAATCCAAGCAAGTTTTGGATTTTATTCTAATTATTTTTCCTCTCAAATCAATTCTGTAAATTATTTTCAGCCTTAGTGATTTTCAAAGCAAGTACCACTTTGCCTTTGAGTTTTTATCCCAAACCAACTCTCCTGGATAGTCCTTTGTACCCACAACCCAGAACCATCTTGATCCACTCCTCCTCTTTTCAAATTTTTCAAAATTCAGTCTCTGCAAGTTTGGACCAGATTTGCCAAATTTGATGAAATTCATATCTACACTCCTCCAAAAATTCCACAAAAAATCATGCAGCCTACTGGAGCAATGAGAAGCCACTCCACCAAAAATCAGCTCAAGGAAAAATCCCCAGAGGCCTAAAACATTTTGTCGAACACCTGAGCTGCACTGTTCCTTTGCAAATTCAGAAAATTCAGACTTCAGTGTCATTTTTCGTTCGTCAGCTTCACTCACGCGTTCACAGTGCACTTGACACGTTCCTTGCCGCCTCTTCCTACTGTCTGGAGCACCACACGCGCACTTGGCCTCTTCCTGGCATCGGTGGCACGCTGGCCCGCCCTCGCCGGCGTCTTCTGCGGTGTCGGGACCTCCCGTGGCGGCCGACAGGGGACGGAACGGCGGCTCAACGCCGTTCGGCGCCGCCCAACGCCCCTCTGCTCTCCGCGTGGCCTCATGCATGCCAGCGCACGCCCGTGGCACCGTCGCCGTGTCCCGGCAAGCACGGAACATGCTCACTGCCGCCGACGGGCCCGCGCCGTCCCGTTCTGTCGAACTCGCCCCTAGTACCAAATCCCAGGCCGATTAGCACCTAAATGGAACCGGTGGGCCTCAACGGCGTTGCCCAAGCCCCTAATCCCACTGCCCAACCACAGCGCCGCCGTAATCACTCGCCGGACTTATCCCGTTCGCGGCAACCGCCTCGGGCCGGCTATATATAGCGCCCCTAAGCTCCCTCTCGCCCCCGCACACCTCCACCACCTCACTGGACCCCGACCAACAACTAGAAGAGCCTCGAGGGGCCCTTCTCCCTCGACTCCGGCCGCCTCGCTCCGCCTCGGCCACCAGCTCGATTCGCTCCGGTGAGGCCGTCTCCGGCGCCCAAACCCTGTCCGTTACCCCCTCTAGCTACCAGAAGCCTAACCCCCTCTTCAATTTGATCTTCACAGCTCTCTCCGACGAAGTCCGCAACCACCCGAGCCGCCGTCCGCCGGAGCCAGGCTCCCCGTCGACGTGGTACTCGTCGGCGACCACCACCACCACCAACCGACGCGGAATGGCGCCCTGAACTCAGAGGTACCCTCCGATCCCCCTGCCTCGCTGTGGATCTCCGCCGGCGACCATCGCGGCTCTCGGGCGCCGACAAGCTTCGTTTCCCCCTTTTTGAAAGTTCAAACCTGACAGGCGGGACCCGCTGTCAGCCTCTCTGTCCTTTCTAAATGAAGCGTTTTCTGAAAACGCCTTCTGCCAAATGCGCTTTCCCTTTGGGCTGGCGTAGTTTCTGCCGAAGCATTTTCTGTTTTTATAAGCTAGCCCCTGGAAATCTTCTGTTTCATTACAGATGAGTCCCTGGACAAAAACCCTTATAACTTTTAAACAGAAAAGTATTTTTGATTGATTCTTTTTCTGTTCTCTTTAAAATTTTGTCTAGTTTTTTATCAGATTTATTTGAAAATATTTGGAATCCTTTTTGTGCACTCCTTGATATTTACGATAGCGCATATATTTTCTTTATACCATACATACCGAAGGAGGTGATGGAGCCGCGAACTTCACCGAGCTAGTCTCCAACTACTCTGAACCAGGCAAGCATGTTTGAACTTTTGATATGATGAGTGTCTTGGCATGTTTTGCATTTAGTTCATGACATGTTGAGGAGCATATCGAGGAACGTTATTTTATGCAATATTGACGTAAGTGAGCTCGGTTATCCATAAGTGGATGGATGTGAGTATGAATGGCAATTTGTTGGCATGAGGATGGGTAAGATGGCAGTGTCGTAGCATGCCAGTCTTATGCCAGACTATGTGACTTCAGTGTCAAACCGTATCGGTCCAGTTCCTCTCATTTCCTTCCCTGTACTACCACATGTTTTCCGCAAGGAATATGGTTTAGTAAGTTGCAAACCGCTTTTCTGGTACACACCAAAAGGAGAGGCCGTGATGATGGTTCCATGGCCCTGGATTAAAGCCAGTTATCCGGTCAGGGGGCATGGGTGTTTCCGGTTGGGACCGAGAGGGGGGCACCCCTTAGAGCGCGCGTATATAAATTTGATCCCATGCTATTCGAGATTATGATCTCCCCGTCTCAAAAGTTTTTCTTGGACGATGTCTAGGGTGATTCCTAGCATCGAGAGGTAGGATGGGTGTGTACTGGTTAGCTGTGTTTTCTTCCGAAATACCGTAAACGGAACTAGTCCTTCGTGACTACGGAAATCCGTTGGCTGTGGGAATAATTTTGTACAAACTCTGCAGAGTCATATATTCCTCCAAATCATCTATTCCATGTCCTAGATCGATATTATCTTATCCTGATCAAATGTCAGTTTTGATGACAGAGACTCCGGTGAATCGCATCAGTGCTAAGTCCGGTTAAAAGATTATTCATGTGGATGGACTAACCCATTTATTCTCATGAATTGAACATTTATTATGAGTATTATTTCCTTGCGAATAAAAGCCCTTTCTGTGATGTCGCCCCGACGTCCGACTGTGGCATTTCTTTTAAAGTCCTTTCTGTGAGGTCGCCCCGATGTCCGACTGTGGCATTTCTTTTAAAGCCCTTTCTGTGATGTCGCCCCGACGTCCGACTGTGGCATTTCTTTTAAAGCCCTTTCTGTGATGTCGCCCCGACGTCCGACTGTGGCATTCCTTTTAAAGCCCTTTCTGTGATGTCGCCCCGACGTCCGACTGTGGCATTTCTTTTAAACCCCTTTCTGTGATGTCGCCCCGACGTCCGACTGTGGCATTTCTTTTAAAGCCCTTTCTGTGATGTCGCCCCGACGTCCGACTGTGGCATTCCTTTTAAAGCCTTTTCTGTGATGTCACCCCGACGTCCGACTGTGGTATTTCATTTAAAGCCCTTTATGTGGTGTCGCTAAGACGCCCGACTGTGGCATCATTTCCTTATATTTATTTATTCACCTTTCGAGGCGTCGCTTCAGACACCTGATCGGTATTTATTTATGTTTTGTTGGGATTTCAGGCGGACTACCGCCGTTTCCCTTTTACTTACCTGGTTATGCTAATTTTTGAATGTACATTGGTGAATTATTCATGACGTATCCATGCATGCATTTGTTATATCTTACGTCCGAACTGTCTTGCGAGTACTTTCAAAGTACTCACTGGCTTGTTGATTTGGCCAGATGCTGACGAAGGCGATCTCATGGATGAAGAGTTTGATAGCGAGTCCGACACCTAGAGGAGTCCCAGTCAGTCTCGTGCGACCCTGGATTTGGTCTCTATTTTATATCCGCTTCCGCTACCAAATAAATTCATCGAGCCTCACCTCGACGCTCGATGAGATGACAGACTTAGAGTCTTGTATTTCTCTCCCCGCTGTGTTTCTCCACCACCGCCCTATCCTCGAGTCAGTAGTATGCCTCCACACCACTGTGTCATGTCCGCCATTATGTATAATTATTGGCGTGCTTGTAATAATTTGGTTGAGCAACCGTAGTTCGACCCTGTAATATATTTTATGCTACTGGCTTATTGTATCAAGAATTTGTCTACCAGTGAGGAGGATTTCTCTCATACTGGACTCAAAAGATTGGTTTCTCAATAAATATTTTTATTGGAAAACCGGTCGTGACATCATGTGATGGATCAATTCGTAGAGAGAGTGATTCATTAGATAAATGATCATGACAATAATCATCTTTATGAAATCTAATGGCTTCGGAGATAATATTGCTAATGATTCCAACATCTCCTTTGGCACGCATAAGTCCATGAAGCTCAAACAGACAAAAATCAAACTTAGGATCACTAGTACTCATTTTATTCAAGGCAATTGACTTATGAACAATCTCATCTAGATTTTGCAAGGAATAGTTTGGAAATCTTTTCTCAAGAAATCTCCATATAGTATAAGCACAATCAAGAGTAGTAAAGTGACCAATCAAATTTCTAGGAAATCCTCTAATGATAAGATTGATAGTTCTAATATTGCGAGTCATGTCAAGATCCTCATCAGGAGTGGGATGCAAGGGATCAACAATGGGCGCACAAGGGTTGGTAATGTACTTGCTCAAATGATATTCATTGAAAATCTCAAGCATCTCATTTTCCACTCATGAAAGTACTCTCAATGAAGTATAGGCACTCTATTTCTAAGATTCCCCAACATAGACTCATCCATCTTCCTCCAATGGTGATTAGACCAAAGCAATGGAGACCAAAGCTCTGATACCAATTGAAACAATCGATAAGAGGTGTCTAGAGGGGGGGGTGAATAGACCCTCAACACACAAAGTTGGCGGTTTTTAAGTTTTTCAAGTTGAGGTGGTAGATTAACACAATTTCAAGCAAACACAATAAAGTTCAAGCAAGCATGCAAGAGTATATGAGCATTGGAATGTAAAGCATGCAACTTGCAAGAAAGTAAAGGGATGATATTTGAGTGTGCAAACGCAATAGGAGACACAGAGATTTTTGGCGTGGTTCCAATAGGTGGTGCTATCGTACATCCACGTTGATGGAGACTGCAACCGATGAAGGGTAACGGTTGCGCGTGTCCATGGAGGGCTCCACCCACGAAGGGTCCACGAAGAAGCAACCATGTCTATCCCACCATGGCCATCGCCCACGAAGGACATGCCTCACTAGGGTAGATCTTCACGAAGTAGGAGATCTCCTTGATCGTACAAACTCCTTGGTTCAACTCCACAATCTTGACGGCGGCTCCCAAGTGACACCTAACTAATCTAGGAGACACCACTCTCCAAAAGGTAATAGATGGTGTGTTGATCATGAACTACTTGCTCTTGTGCTTCAAATGATAGTATTCCCAACACTCAACTCTCTCATAGGATTGGATTTGGTGGAAAGATGATTTGAGTGGAAAGCAACTTGGGGAAGGCTAGAAATCAAGATTCATATGGTAGGATTGGAATATCTTGGTCTCAACACATGAGTAGGTGGTTCTCTCTCAGAAAATGAATGCTAGAAGTGTAGGCTTGTTCTGATGGCTTTCTCCACGAATGAAGAGAGGGTGGAGGGGTATATATAGCCTCCACATAAAATCTAACGGTTACACACAATTTACCAAACTCGGTGGGACCGAATCAGAAAACTCGGTCGGACCGATTTAGTTCATAATGTGACCATTAGGTATTGCGGTGGGACCGATATGATCAACTCGGTAGGACCGATGTGCTAGGGTTAGGGTAAAACCTCATCTCATTTGACCAATTACAGAAACTCGGTTGGACCGATTTTGGTAATAAGTGAAACAGAGAGTTGGTCAAGCAAACTCGGTGGGACCAATTGCATATTCTCTTTGAGACCAAAATTATTGCAATAGGCAACAAAGAGTTTGCAAGCCCATCTCGGTGAGACCGAGATCCCATCGGTGAGACCGAGATCCCATCGGTGATACCGAATTGACTAGGGTTTCTGGCAGTGGCTATGTCAAAAGAACTCCTGTGGCGCCGGATGGATCAAATTGGTCGGGCCGATTTTGACTTTTGGTTTGGGACATATGTGGATATGAGAAAGTGGTTGAGGGCTTTGGAGCATATCACTAAGCACTTTTGAGCAAGCAAGCCATTAAGCAACACCTCATCCCCTTTTAATAGTATTGGCTTTCCTATGGACTCAATGTGATCTTTGATCACTAAAATAGAAAATGTAGAGTCCTGAGCTTTTTGAGCTTGAGCCAATTCTTTGTCCATAGCATCTTGAAGGGGTTCCACATCCTCTTGTCCATGCCACTCCACTGTTGGACTTATCTAAAATATACTAGATAAAAGTATTAGTCCAACAAGAGATATGTTGACATTAATTACCAAAATCACCCAGGGAGCACTTGTGCGTTCACCGAGCCTTTTCACAGTTGGAAACACCAACAAACCTCAAGCGGGTCCAAAAATTAGCTGGGTGCGTGGCAGTTTTAAGCCGTTTTATCTCCAAACTAGGGGAAAAGTCATTGCCACTATTACCGTTTGCTATGCCGGATTGACAACTTCGTGTGGAGGACGCTGCCATAGCCTGATTGGAGGAAATAAAGACTCTGTTAGCGAGCAACCCAATCCTGGCCGCACCAAACTTCGGCAAACTGATGTTGCTCTACATATCCGCAACCCACCAAGTAGTGAGTGCGGTGCTCGTCCTTGAACGGGATGAGGAGGGACACAAATTCCCACTTCAAAAACTAGTATATTATGTATCAACGGTCCTCACACCTTGTAAATCTTGATACCCACATTATCAAAAGATAGCATATGCGGTCTTCATGGCATCTCGCAAGCTGCGGCTCTACTTTCAAGAGTGCTCCATCACGGTCGCTTCTGAAGTACCACTTAACGATATTATAAACAATCGGATGCCACCGGCTGGATCGCTGAATGGGCCATTGAGCTCTTACCATTCAAAATAACTTACAAGCCACGCCGAGCTATTAAATCTCAGGTGTTGGCTGACTTTGTTGCCGAATGGGCAGAGGCTGAGATCCCTAAAGAATATGACATATTTTCCAACTGGGTGATGCACTTCGATGGCTTTAAGATGTTAGTCGGGTTAGGGGCTGGTGTCGTCTTCCCATCCCCCACATGAGACACAATCCGTTATGTGCTCCAAATACTGTGCACAGATTCTAACCATGCAGCCGATTACGAGGCCCTATTGCACGGTCTTCGGATGGTGTCTCCATGGGCATACAACGCCTTGAAGTGTGCGGGGATACAAACCTCGCATTATCCCAGATAAATGGAGACTTCGACGCAAAAGAATCGAAGATGGCGGCTTATCGTAATGGTGTACTCAAAATTTTAGCTTGGTGTGAAGGGCTCGAGTTTCATCATGTGGCTCAAGAGAGTAATCAAGCGGCAGACATACTTGCCTGAATGGGCGCTAAACGCGATCCCGTGCCACCTAACACCTTCATAGAGAGGCTCTTCAAGCCATCTGTAGTGTGGCAGGGCGGTAGCGGCAACATTGTTCTAGAGCCGACCATACCCCCAGATTCCAAACACATCTCCTATATCGTCGGGGGTTCGGGCACTGAGATAACACCATCGGCCCATGAAATCATGGCTGCCCATGGACCGAACCTTTCGTCGCCTACATTACTAGGAACGAGCTCCCTGATGGTCAGAGGGAGGCCTGTCGCATTGTTCGACGCTCTAAGGCTTACAAAGTCCATGAGGTGGAACTGTACAAGAAAAGTACCACCGGAGTCCTACAAAGGGGTATCTCCGAAGAAGAAGGACGATGGCTCTTGGCCGAAATAAACGCTGGTCTTGGTGGCCATCACGCCGCCGCTTAGGCCCTTGTAAGTAAGGCCTTCCGTACGGGTTTCTTTTGGCCCACGGCCCGAGCAAACGCACAAGACCTCATACAGCGATGTGTTGGATGCTAGCTTTTTGCAAATCAAACCATATGCCGCCCACTACTTTGGGAACAATCCCCATCACATGGCCTCTTGCGGTCTGGGGGCTTGACATGGTCGTACCCCTTAAAGGGGGGAGCCTTAAGAAGAAATATTTACTGGTCATGGTCGACAAATTCACTAAGTGGATAGAAGCCAAACCAGTCAAAAAGGCCGTGGCCGGACCAGTTATAGACTTCATATCCGGCGTAGTGCATCGTTATGATGTCCCGCATAGTATCATTACTGACAACGGTTCTAACTTTACGGCCGATGAGGTAAAAACTTCGTGCGCTAATTTGGGCATTAAGCTTGATTAGGCCTCTTTCTATCTCCCTCAGACAAATGATCAGGTCGAATGGGCTAACGGCTTGATAATGTGCGGCATTAAGCCCAGACTAGTACGATCCTTGTGTGAATCAGACAAGCACTCGGTTGAAGAACTCAATTCTGTAATCTGGGGGCTGCGTACAACGACCAATTGCTCGACCGGATAAACACCTTTTTTCATGGTGTAAGGCGCCGAGGCAGTATTGCCTTGCGACATTATTCATGACTCCCCTCGAGTGCGTGTGACACTCCAAATTGTTTTTTATTTAGTTTTCAAACAAAAACTTTGTTTGATTTGAAGAAGGTCATTTAAATCCTTCCAAAAACCTCTCTCTCTCAAAATATTTCCCCATGGCAAGGATTTTATTTTTGTATCTTCTTCAACCCTGGTGTTTGGTTATTAAAAAAACCTTTCTTCTGATTTTTCCCATCACAAATATATTTTTGGAATTTATTTTCTTTTAAAAAGAAACCCTATGGGTTTTGGGGCTACTCTTTTGTTTTGAAACCACCCATGGTTTTACCATGCATCATGTGGTAAATTCTCCCAAAACCCCTCCCTCCACTTTGGGGCAACCCAAACATTCTGTTCCAACAGGTCCAACCCATTTTTTTGAATTTTATTTCATTTATTTTTCCCCAAAAACAATTATGTCCATTATTCTAAGCCTAGATGATTTACAAAGGAAGTACCTGATTTCCTTTGAGTTTTGATCTCAAACCAACTCCTCTGGATAGTCCCTAGCACCCCCAACCTAGAACCATCAAGATCCACTCTTCCTCTTTTCAAAATTTCCAAGTTTCAACCTCTGCAAGTTTAGACCAGATTCATCATTTTTGGTGAAATTCATATTTTCCTTTCTCCAAAAATTCCACCAAAATTCAGGCAGCCCCCAGGTGCTTTGAGAGGCCACCACACCAAAGATCAGCCCCAGAAAAATTCTTCTCATGCTTGAATCATTTCATCAAACACTTGGCCGGCACTATTCCTGTACACTTTCAATAAATTCAGATTCTCAGAGTTTTGTTAGTGCAGTTTTTCGTCAGTGCCTTGTCATCGATCACTAGTGGACACTGGCGCGTTGCGCACGGCCTCTCCTCCTTGAGCAGAGCACTGCATGCTCTCTTGGACGGGCGCAAGTGTCGGTGGCGGCGAGCATCGTCGACGCCGGTAGCTTCTGCGGTGGCAGAGCCACCCGTGGCGGCCAACGGGAGCCAGCGCCAGCTCATTATGCCGTCCGGCGCCGCCCAACGCCCCCTAGCCCTCCACGTGGCCTCATGCATGCCAGCGCACACCGCAGCACCGTCGCCGTGGCCCGTCAAGCACAGGGCGCACCCTCTGCCGCTGACGGGCCCGCGCCGCCCCGTTTTGTCGAAACCACCCAAGAGCACCTAGTCCAACCTGGTTTAGCTTCTAAACGGAACCCGTGGACCTCCACGTTGATGCCCAACCCCCAAAACTACCCGACCAAGCACTGCGCTGCCGTAACCATCGTCGGAGATCCCCGTTCACGGCCACCGCCTCGGATCGCCTATAAAATGGACTCCTGAGCTTGTTCTCAAGCACGCACCACCTCTACTCCTCACCAGAACCCCGCCAAGCCATGAGGAGGTCTCCTCCCCCAACTTCGGCCGCCTCGATCCGCCTCGGCCACCAGCTCGATCCACTCCAGTGAGGCCATCCCCGCCTCCCAAACCTTGTCAGTTGTCTTCTCGTGCACCCAGTGATCTAACCCAGGCTTCAATTTGACCTCTGCAGCCCTCCCTGACGAGATCCAACTTCACCCGAGCCGCCGTCCGCCGGAGCAAGGACCATCATCGATGTGGTGCTCGCCGACGACCACCACCACCACCCACCGACGCAGAAGGACACGCTGAGCACGTAGGTACCCTCCGATCCTCCTAACTCGCCGTGGATCGCCGCCGGCGACCACCGCAGCTCTCGGGCGCCGACGAGCTCTGTTTCTCCCCCCTTTTGAAATATCAAATCTGACGGGTGGGACCCCTCGTCAGTATATTTTTTTTCGAACCGTTTTCTGAAAACGCCTTCGGGCAGAGTACGTCTCCCTTTGCAGTTGACGGCTTTTTAGCCGAAGCGTTTTCTGTTTTTACAAGTTGGCCCCTAGAAACTTTCTGTTTCATTACAGATGAGTCCCTGGATTAAAACCTTTATAACTTTTAAACAGAAACTGATTTTTGATTGATTCTTTTTCTGTCATCTTTATTTTTCTGTCTAGTTTTTTGTCATATTTATTTGAAAAATATTTGGAACACTTTTTTGTGCACTCTCGGTATTTACGTTAGTATGTATTTTCTTATACCGTAGATATCGAAGGAGGTGACGGAACCGCGAACTTCGCCAAGCTAGACTCCGACTACTCCGAACCAGGCAAGCATGTTTGAACTTTTGATATGATGAGTGTTCGTTGCATGTTGCATTAAGTAGTTTCATGGCATGTTTATGAGCATTTCGATAAGTGTTATATTACATGCAAAGATGAGGCAAGTGAGTTTCGAAAATCCATAAGTTGTTGGATGTGAGTTTGCATGGCTATGTGATGGCATGAGAATGGGTAAGATGGCAGTGTTGTAGCATGCCAATCTTATGCCAGACTATTTGACTCCAGTGTCAACGTGAATCAAGTCATGTTTCCATCCGTTTTCCCTTCCTGTACTACCACATGTCTTCCGCAAGGGATATGGCTTAGTAAGTTGCAAACCTCTTTCCTGGTACACACCAAATAGAGAGGCCGTGATGAGGGTTCCATGGCCCTGGATTAAAGCCAGTCATCCGGTCAGGGGGCATGGGTGTTTTCGCTTGGGACCGACAGGGGGGCACCCCTTAGAGCGCGCGTATATAAATTTGATCCCATTCTATGCGAGGTTGTGATCGCCCCGTCTCAAAGTTTTTCTTGAACGTTGTCCAGGGTGATTCCTGGCATCGTGAGGTGGGATGGGTGTGTACTGGTTAGATGTGTTTCTACCGAAATACCATAAACGGAACTAGTCCTTCATGACTACGGAAATCCGTTGGCTGTGGGTAATTAGTACAAACTCTGCAGAGTCAAAAATCCTTCGAATCATCTTATCCATGCCCAAGTACTGTGTTCAACTTATCTTGTCAAGTGTCAGTCTCAGTGACAAAACTCCGGTGAACCACATGAGTGTTAAGTCCGGTTAAATGTTTATTCCTGTGGATGGACTAACCCGCTTATTATTATGTGTTGAATATTTCCTATGAGTATTATATCTTCGTGAATTTATCAGATATGAATAATGAAATTTACGCACTTTCTGCGATGTCGCTCAGACGTCCGACTATGGCACACTTGTTATTTACTTTTGATATAAGACCTTTCTGCAATGTCGCTCAGACGTTCGACTGTGGCACACTTGTTATTTACTTTTGATATAAGCCCTTTCTGCGATGTCGCTCAGACGTCCGACTGTGGCACACTTGTTATTTACTTTTGATATAAGCCCTTTCTGCGATGTCGCTCAGACGTCCGACTGTGGCACGCATGTTATATACTTTCAATATAAGCCCTTTCTGCGATGTCGCTCCGACGTCCGACTGTGGCACGCATGTCATTTACTTTTCAATATAAGCCCTTTATGTGGTGTCGCTTAGACGCCCGACTGCGGCATGATTATTTATTTGTTTACCCTTCGAGGCGTCGCTCCAGACACCCGATCGGTTTTCAGTTGTTTGTTGGGATTTTGGGAGGACTACCGCCTAACTTCCTTTTTACTTATCATGTCGTGCAAATAGTTATTAATTGAGTGTGCATTGCTATTTGCTCATAACGCATTCATGCATGCAATTGTTATATCTTATCTCCGAATTGTCTTGCGAGTACTTTCAAAGTACTCACCTGGCTTGTTGATTTGGCCAGATGTTGATGAAGGAGATCTCATGGATGAAGAGTTCGATAGCGAGTCCGGCGCCTAGAGGAGTCCCAGTCAGTCCCGTGCGACCCTGGATTTGGTCATTGTATTATATCCGCTTCCGCTACCCGAATAAATTCATCGAGCCTCACCTCGACGCTCGATGAGCCGCCAGTTTAGGAGTCATGTTATCCACTCCACTGTGATATATCCACCACCACTTTTATCTCGAGTCAGTAGTATGCCACCACACCCCTGTATCATAACCGCCCTTATGTACAATACTGGCGTGTTTGTAATAAATTGTTGAGCAGCCTCAGCTCAACCCTGTAATAATTTTAATACTACTGGCCTTCTGTATCAAGTAGTTGTCTACCAGTAAGGATAATTCTTCCTATACTGGAATCAAAAGATCGATTTCTCAATAATTATTTTATTGAAAAACCGGTCGTGATAGTGCGCATGTATGAAGAGAGAGAGGCCGCGATCGGCAGGACGATTTGGATGGCTTTGAGGAGGAGCGCAACATCGCGAAGGCTCGTTCCGCATTTTATCAACAACAAGCTCGGTGATATCAAACCAGGAAAGTACGGGTAAAGAATTAATATCGGTGAACTCGTCCTGCACCTACCAGATAATAAAAAGGACAAGCTCAAGCCCAAATGGGAGGGTCCCTTCATCATATACGAAGTTCTCACTAGAGGAGCCTACCTCCTTCGCAACGCTTTGGATAATCGTTTGGAGCCAAACCCATGGAACGCTGCTCGGCTCCAAAGATTCTACGCCTAAATCCACACTTGTAACTTTTTTTTCGTCCTTTCTCCCTCTCGCCCCTCTTTTCTCTTTTTTCGATTTTTGTACAACTTCTACTAGTGTTCGGATCAACCGCACACTCGGGGGATATAAATCATTAAATGTACATACCCCATATCACCTGGGGGCTTCTTTTTGCAGATGCTTATTCTGATTATTATTTTGGAGCGTCAAACTCACCGTATATATGTGTTGTCTACTCATATCTGTCCTTTCTTCGCAACTATATGCACCTTTATGACTTAAGTTTTTGCCAAGCTGGGTTGCCTGGCTCGTGTGCTTATGCCCTACGTTCCTGCTTGTTCGGCTAGGGCATAAAGGGAGCACCTCTGCTACAGTTATAGCCGGGTTATCCGGACGTGTACCTCAGACGGGTGAAGCCAAAAGCTAGCGTTCTTAAGAAAATAATCGGTCGGCGGACAAGAGATGAACTACCAACATTGCAATATACACCCCCAAATTCTAAAGTTTACTGTGATTTCTCGCATCACAGTTTATGTATGCGAAAAACGCATGCTTGCCCAACCCTTAATGGAACTATTCTCTCTGGAAGATGTTTGTTACGATCAAATGTAATATAACATAACTCCTCGAATACAAATTCTCTGTTTAAGAAACTATGACCGGACTGCCTAGTTTCCGAGAATGCCTTGGTGTTTACCAATGGTTGAAATATTCGGAAACACTCGAAACCTGAGGTTCTGGAGGTCGAAGAGGAAAGTCTACCATGACAATCGTTTTACAATTCGGCTGGAGAAAAGTTTGTTGATAAAGTACATTACTACTTGGACTCAAAAACTTCTTCTTCCTCTAGGCCCTCTAGTAGGTTGTCTAGTTTACAATCTTGCTCAGAAAACTTAGCTGATGTTTTCACTTGGTCGTACACTAAGCTAACAGGAATTTCTTGTCCATCTGGTCCCCGAGGTCCGACCCGGGCCATATGATTCGGATCAAGCTTGGTATACCATGTTTGCACCATGGCCCAGGTTTCTTGAGCACCTTCCCGACATGCTGATATCTTCCATAGCTCAAAACGGTGATGTGCCCCCTTGAATAAATTCTCAAGCTTTCCGAGCTTTCCGAGATCGCTCGTGCACTTTGAACAGATCTTGTAGCAGGTCGCCTTGGAATACGGACACTTCTCCTTCGGGACATCCGGTTAGCCCACCTATAGTAAGCAAACTTGTCAAAATTTCAAACCAGAGACTGTTTTGACAGATAGGTTACAAAGCATACTGAATATGCCGCCTTTCAGTTTCTTTTTCTCCTTCAAAGCATCCGATAATTGGGCTCTCAAATCCTTCAGTTCTTTGGTCTGCTTGATGTTTGCACTTGAAGTTTGTTCTTCTCATTAATGGTCCGTGTCAAAACACGTTGACCAGTGGCTTCTTGCCCTTCGGCATGTTGCTTATCTCCTTGAGCAGCCCTTAGCCTCTCTTATAGCTGATCTTTCGAGCCTACCAAGGAGACAAAAAGCATAATTAATAAACCTCATTGTGTTCATGGAGCCTTATCTCCGAACTGCTGCTGCACTTACCATCAGGTGCCTTCCTGGATTTCTTCAACACTTCGAGTTCGGCAGTGGCAGCAGACAGTCTTGTTCGGCATTCTTCAAGCGACTGCGATAACTTGTTACTCCTCTCCGTGAGTACCTAGCAATGTAAATGACTCTTACATTAGTTGGGCCAACTGCTTCAAGACTCGAGGGCTACTGGCATACTATTATTGAATCTGCCCAAAAAATTCTTACCCGCATATCCTAGGAAAGCTGATGAGTGGCTCCAGCAACTCCATCGCGAGCAGCTCGGATATAAGCATCCGCTTAACTGAGAGCATTGAAAGCCTCTTCGGTAAAAGGTGGATTGCACATAGTCGCTCTCCGCCGCCGGTGACCCATCGCACTCTACACTTCGGAGTTTGTGATGAATACATTATCCAAATCCTCCGGGAGATGACAATCCGGCATTGCTCCCGCATCCCCTCCATTCCTTGTGGCAGGGTCCGGGGATGGATCAGTCTGTGCATGGCCGGCCAGGTCTCCTGATGCAGTCCGGCGTACACTCCTCCTGCATTATGGCGCAGCAGGGAACATAACCATCCGCTCTATCCGTTGTGAGCACATTGAAAGATCATACCTCTTCGACGCAAAAGAGGGCCCGACTATATCATTGTTTGCCCTTCTTTTCTGAGAGGCGCCTTGTGCAAGTGTCTTCTTCTTAGAGGACGTCTTTGCTACAGCGCCCTAGCGCGAGCGTCGCCCCTTGGGAGCATGATATGGTGCGGTGGGTGAGTCACGGTGGGAGAACTCTTTTTGAGGAGATGTTTCCTGCATACTTACATGGGACGAAGGAAGGAGGCCGGCGTAGTCGGCTGTAATTGCCACTTCTGTGTCTTCATAGGTCGTTTGATAAAAGACTCCATCCTCACAATCCACGAATATGTCCGGATCTTCTTCGTATACTGGATCAAGGTCTTGATTATGGTCCTCTGGCTGCGGAGCGGGGCTGTAGATCCCCGCGACGACCTTTCTCCATTCCTGCTAAAGGCATCGGATTAAATTCGGCTATAAAACATACTTAAGGAAAAAAGAACAATTAAGGCCTATAATCGAAGACTCACCCAGTCAATGGGGGTATACATGGAGAAACCTTCTCGGCACTTCAAGCGAGCGAAATCTTCCTTTTCCCCTTTGAAAGGGTCAGCCAATGTGGCAGCCAGCGCGACAAAATTAGCCGCACCTGTGCGCCCGCAATGAGTGGTGTCGTCCTAAACATTGTAATGCCACATGGGAAAACCCTTGGATAGTTCGGAGTGGGCAAGCATTCATATCTTGTTTGCTAGCCGCTTAACCTCCGCATTATCTTCTTCTTCATAGCTTTGGGGATGCCAGCTGGCACGCTTGTTTAAAGGAGCGGAGGAGAATTCAGGAAGACCCTGCCGGATAGGGTCCGGAAGGACAACAACTTCGATGTAGAACCACTCCAAGGGCCACTCTTCCGATGCCTTCTTCAGGGTGCCGTGTAGGTATCCTGTCCCACCTATATGCCATACTTCGGCACCACGCACCTCAAAAATAGATCCCTTCTGGGAGCAAGGGATGCGGCAAAAATATTTCCTCCATAAATCAAACTGGGCCTCGCAGCCTAGGAACACCTTGCAAAGAGCGACAAAGCCCGCGATGTGGAGAATGGAGCCCAGCATGAGGTTGTGTAGTTGGAGACCATAGTACTCTAGAAGACCTCTGAGGAAAGGGTGGATTGGAAATTCCACGCCCCTCAGCAAAAAGGAAATGAAGCACACCCGCTTCCCTTCATGAGGATTGGGGAATTTCTCCGCCAAGGCTTCACCATTGTAGGTGGTTAATCCCGCTCGAATGGGGACCAAACCCGATGGAGGGAGGTATCCCTGCACCTGCAGCTTGGCCAATTGAGCGCGGGACACCGAGCAGCTCTCCCAGTCCCCTTCTTGAGGGCCTTGGGGACGCGAGGAAGAACAAGGAGAGTTGGCCATCTTTGGTTGGTTTCTTGTGGCAAGACCTAAGGATTTCCGTCTGGTGAGGAATGGAATCTGAGATTCGATCTCTCTTTTATAAGCGCCTTATCTACATGGTCAAGTGGTTATTTGTAAAAATTCCTGGACCCTTCGCATTCGTCTGACACGTGGAAGCCGAGGCAACGACGGCATAGAATCTAAAGAGTACAATATTTATTACAAAGGCCGAACTGTACGAAGTACAATGGGGAACTTATCTTGCAAAGCCGAAGACATGAAGCCGGATACAACATCGCCATTGAAGGCAAGTTCGGAGGCTACTGAGGGAGTCCTAGATTATGGGGTCCTCGGAGAGCTGGCCTGTGTGTTATGGGCCAGATTGATGGACCGTGAAGATACAGAACCGAAGGCTTTCTCCTGTGTCCGGATGGGACTCTCCTTTGCGTGGATGGCGAGTTTGGCATTCGGGTGTGTAGTTCCCTTCCTCTATAAACCGACTTTGTACACCCCTGGTCCCCTCCGGTGCCTATATAAACCTGAGGGTTTAGTCTTTAGGGACAATCACAATCATACAGGCTAGACATCTATGGTTTAGCCATTGCAACCTCGATGTAGATCAACCCTTGTAACCCCTATACTCATAATAGTCAATCAAGCAGGAAGTAGGGTATTACCTCCATCGAGAGGGCCCAAACCTAGGTAAACATCATGTCCCCTGCCTCCTTGTTACCTTTGATCCTCAGACGCACAGTTCAGGACCCCCTACCCGAGATCTGCCGGTTTTGACACCGACAACGGCTACCTCGAAGCCGGCGCGGCGGGCGACATCTCCACGGCGGCTTTGCATACGAGCCGGATCTGCTACTACTGCTCCGGCTCTCACTCGCTCACTCGCGCTGCTGCTGCTGCTGCTCCGGCTCTTGCTCACTCGCTCGCGCTAGTGCTCTTCTCTCCCCCTCGCTTGTGTTGTTGCACTGCCCTTGCTCTCTCTCGCGCTGCTCATGTTGGTACATCGGCTACTGCAACTACACGAGTTACTGCTCTAGCTCTAGTTTACGCTGCTCCTCCAGGCGCTGCTGCTCCGACTTCTATCTACTACTGCGTTCCCCGTTGATTGCCTGCTGATTTAGATCACTCTTTCTCTACTACTAGTGCTCGAGTGGCCTAAATTTCGTGTGAAGTGCCTCTCTACTACCAGTGCTTTCAGTTTCGACAGTAACATTCAGATTCAACAGTAAATTTCAGTTTCAACAGTTAAGTCCAGAGTCAACAGTTTTTACCTCATCTGTTGTAGTCAGGTGTTTTTTAGTGATGTAAATTTTACATCTAGCACTTTTTGGGAATGTATTTTACATCATCTATTGGAAATGCTATTAGAATCCCACTTGAGATTAACAATGTCTCTCTTGTACTGCTTTAGCCTCGACGTATCATGGCTCGCCGCTGTTGCTCCAACGATGGAAACATCCATCACAACAGAGCAGTGCCCTGGACGCCATCTGCAGATTCCATAGATCTTCCTCCACACCTCTGACAACCACCTCTGCCTCAACTTCTTCTGCGAGCAACCCAATGATGCCGAGGTCGACACGGCTACGACAAAGAGGTTGTGCACTTGTCGCATCACTTATTACTCTACATTCATGTCCATCCATTAGGGCTATTTTGGTTCAAAGGAACAACTAAAGGAAAAACATAGCACTAGGAAATTTTCCTATGGCACTCTACTATTCAATTATTCATGCATTTGGTTGAAAGGAATGGAGCAAAACATCTACTTGGACCTACTTTTCAAAATCCTATGCATGAAAACAAGACCAAGTGCATTAGTGGCAGAATAACATTCTAACTATACACGATTTCATATGGTTTCACTTACTTTGGCCATGTTTCTTTGCATTCCTCTGCTCTTCGAATTCCTGTGAAGCAAACACCCAAGTTGATAGAAATCCTATGTTTACAAATGCTTTGTTTCTGACGTGCATTCCTATCCTATTCCAGTGTTTTTCCAATCCCTGCATTTTTAGAATCCTGCATGCCAAAGGAGCCGTTACAAAATTACTTCAGTTCCACGTAGGTGTCGAAGAAACTTTGTCTGGTTTGTCCAGCTCCTGCCGCGACATCGTCCACCTCACTTGAGTTGTTCCATCGGTAGAAGCATCCACCAAACCAGAAATCACGACTCCTGACCGTCTATCACTGCCTCAGATCTCCTTCCCTGCCGTCGGCACACACCGCAACAGCATCACCATCATCGACACGGCAAATCGACATGAGGAGTACACGGGTCCACAAGAGAGGCCGCACTCTTCTATTTCTGCTTATATTATGCATTGCTCAATATTACCTGCTACTTTATCGTCCTATTCACCTCTTAGACTCCAAGTCATGTCCAAATTAATGTTCAAACCTGAGTTTTAAAATTAGTTGTGGAGCACATAGCGAGGCAGCAATGAATAGTATCTCTGTCTATTATCTAGCACATATCGAGGCAGTAATGAATAGTATATCGACCTATGTTGTTAATCTTGGGTGGGAAAGAAATAGTAAAGCAATCATCATCTATCTTTTTATTAAATTAAAGATATCATCAGCCTACTATCTTTTTTTGGGATCCATCTACTGGTTTTTACCATCACTCTAGATTTCTGCATGCTCTCCTTACATAATCTCACTATATTTTTTGTATGCATGTCAGATATTTTACACAGTCATGCTGAACATGTAGAGGAAAAGAGAAGAGTTTTATGCGGCAAGACAATGTCATGCAGACATGGCTCCATGGTGGGTTCAATGGCAAACCCTCCCCCCCCCCACTCCGCAGATTGTAATCCATAGGAAGATATCTGTTCTGAGGCGGATTCAGACGCAGATGACCACTCCTATTTACCGCCCCAAGGTGTTTGGTCTAAGTTGGCATGATAATCTTAATCATGAAATGCAAATGTGGCCTTGCAGCGCCTACTTTCGACATCATATATGTTATTTGCTTAGTTTAGACATGTTCTGTAATGCCACCTGTTTAGTTTCTATATCATATATGGGAATTATGCAGTCTCATCTCTTTTAGCCAGCCATAATGTATGTGTAATATGCAATGCCATCCTGTTTAACTAGGCATCATATATTTGAATGATTTCTTGCCCATCCTTTTCTTCATTACATTTCCATTTGTCGACAATGTTTGTACATTAAACCACTCTTCCTGTGAATCAGCCATTTGAGTGGGTGATGGAAAAATGCGGACTGAAAAGAAGTTCTTCAGAGCAGAGAGTGCTACCTGTGAAAGCAGATCTCTTGCTAGGTCCTCATAGCTCCTCAGAGATGGATTCAGGGACAGATGACCAGTCATATTCCCCCACCGAGGTTTATGGTCTAACTTGTCACGGTTATACTGCTCATATCATGCATATCTTGTCTTGCATTGCATAGTTTAGACATCATATACACAATATTCAACACCATGTTCTTAGTTCAGACATCATATACGCGAATGCCCTCTGCTTCGCACATAAATCACATATGTGAATTAAATCATGCAGTCTTGATTACTTAGATAACATGTATGTGAATTATGTCATGCGAACCTGTTTACTAAAGAAATCATATAATTATGTCATGCCATCATGTTTAGTTAGTCATCATATCTTTGAATTATGTCATGCTATGCTATCTAGTTTAGATAGACGTCATATATGTGAAATTATGTCATGGTATCCTTGTTAGTTAAACAATATACATGACAACTATTTCATGCCCTCTTTTTTCCACACTGTCTATTGCATCTGTCTCTCATACAATGTCTGTACATTCAACTATGTTTTCTGTTTATCAGCTATTTTAATTGGAGCAGGTGATGGCAGTATCTAGTGGAGTAAAAACACGGCCTCCAAATAAAACAGTGCTACCTCTTGGTGGAGATAGCACCCTGGTTGTACATGCATGAGAACCAACCCAACCACACATAACCCAGACTCTCGCAGATTGTACCCCTACTATGATGGATAGAGAACCAGCTTCA
Source organism: Triticum aestivum (assembly GCF_018294505.1). Classification (NCBI taxonomy): domain Eukaryota; kingdom Viridiplantae; phylum Streptophyta; class Magnoliopsida; order Poales; family Poaceae; genus Triticum; species Triticum aestivum. The sequence continues at coordinate 332,292,130 of NC_057804.1, read as the reverse complement.
CCCATTCTAACCCCAACCCCAGCAGATAGTAACCAAGTTCATGTTGACACAACACCATCTCCACCATAGAGCTCCCAAACAAGAGCAGCTAGTAAGGCAGCTCCAGTGCCCAAGGTGTCAGTACTACCATGACGAACCCCAACTCCACCAGTTAGTACACCTATTCCTGTGGAGGAAGCATAACCAGCCATTTGTAGTTTAACATCTATCGCATTTTTTGTTGTTAAATCCTATGTGCGTATCTTCCCATCATGGAAATATTATACTGAAGATGAAGGAATATGCCAGTTGCAGGTGTTCGTCTAGGAGTTATGTGTAAGTAATGTTATTCATGGCAATTACTTTGCTTTTGTCTCATACATTCTACCTCCATGATGGTTATAATACAACAAATTTTCCCATTTTCTCTATAGAGAAGGACCGATTTGGAAACTCTGGATGAGGTAACCTGTGCTAATACCTCTGCTATCTTCAAGAATTCTTGGTGGAAGTATCAGAATCACCTGAAGAAAACGTACTTAAGTGGCAAAGAAACTCATCAAATTCCATTATGTTCTCCCGAGACACATTTACTGGACGATGACTGGGAAATCCTTGTTCTGTACTGGTCTCGAACCAAGAATTTGGTACTGTCTATGAGCTCATTTTTATTTTATGTACTATATGCATGCGTCTTACTGTACCCTGTTCATGTCGAACGTCTTACTGTACTACGTTGCTCTTGTATCACTGTATTTACTCATACAAACTTATTTTTAAATTGAAGGATCCAATCAAAACTCCAATGGCACAACAGGTATGTTTCTTTAACAGGATTGCCCTTATAAATAGCTATGTTGATTTCAACTTCAATTATGTATATAGTTGACTTCTCATATCATGCACATCACTAGCATCACAACAGATCCAATAGTGTTGTTGTACATGTAGACCCGTGGTACCCATCTGAAATCTTATCGTGCCATGTAGTTTCCCACGCTTTGTTTTCTTTCAGTGCTGCTTTGTATTGAACTGATATGATTTGAACCGTGCCTCTATTTTGATTTGGCAGGACAATGAAGTGGGCATAGGACATAGATATATGTTTGTTTGATGCTTTTATTGTGTACTACTTGGCAATAGAAGACTTGGTAGTTTAATCATGTCCACCTTACTAATGAATTGGTTCTACGAAATGAGTTTCATATACTAGTAGATGCTAAACCTATTATGTGGTCTGCTTGTTTGTTCTTTTAGAATGCTGGCAGAATATTGGGGAAGAGTGCCTTATTAAGAAATGGTAAAGGAAGTAATGCATATAAGGTTCAGGATAGTGAGACATCCTTCTTGGCCACTACCGCTGGCACAAGCTATTCAAACTCACTGTCTGAATTAGTTTGGTTTCTTGAGTCTCAACTATAATCTCAAAAACATCGATCAGTTGTGCTGTGACAAGAAGCCGAAGGACCGCGGTAGTCCCTTGAGCATTCAGATGCATACTTTCTGGTGCAACACCAAGCATTGGAAGATTTTAGTGGCAAATAGGGAAAAGCTAATAAGCTTGCTAAGCTTATTGCCAGCATGGTGGACACCCAGGATAACTTTTCTTGAGCTCTTCTGAAGTTGTTTCGGTTATGGACTTGTTTTGCTGCCGCCTTTATTTGTACTACTGACCAATTTAGACGGCCAGTGTATGTAATATGCTGCTTTGTTCCCTATTTTTGCACTAGTGGCGAACTTTGATGCCCAGTGGATGTAAAACGTGTAATAGCCGTAATATCCTAGCGTTAGTTGCTTGCTTATTTATTTCCTTATTGTCTTGTTTAGTTGTTTTCTTGTAATCACTCCAGTTCTTTTTCTACATTCTTTTAGTGGCCACAATAACCTATTTTTGTAACTAGGCCACAATGAGCATGGTAACACACGGACTATTGTAACCATGGTCCTGCTACCTTTTATAGTCACCATGGCCCTCCACGGGCTGTACTATCCATGGTCCTTCTACGGGCCGTACGATCCATGGGCTTTCTATGGGCCGTAGGACTCATGGGACTTCCACCGGCAGTAGGATCCATGGGCCTTCTATGGGCCGTCTAATCTATGGGCCTTGTACGGGCTATATAATCAATTGGCCATACATGGGTGGTACTATTCGTGGACCAATAACGGTCCGCAAAATGGGCCGTAAACGGGATATAGTGGAACTCGTACGTTTTATGGCCCGACCATAATGGGTCGTTAATAGGACATATTTGATGACGCTATGGAAATAGCCCAAAGGGTTAATGTGCCAAAAACAGGCCGACTGTAACCACGGGCTGCATTTGTCCCACAAGTGGAATTGGCTAGTAACGGGCCGTAAGTAATCGAATTCTGGAAATGAGACCAAGAATAAATGGGCCTTTAGAAGGCCGAAAGTTAACATGGGCTGGAAACGGCCGACAGAATAATGGGTCGTTAATGGGTATAAAGAGATACATTGTTCATAATGGGCCACTTTCATCTCGGGCCTTTAATGGGCCCAGAGTAACAAAGGGCCTCCTATGGGCCCAAAGACGTCATCGGCCATACATGGGCCGAAAGTTACAACGGGCTGGAATCATATTGGACGGCCTAGATGATGCTACTGGACCAAATTCTGATAGGCCATAATGGGCAGTGAGTTAGCGGGTTGTAAATGGGCTATATGCGAACAAGCCATTAACAGGCTTTCCGTGGGCCGGCCTGCTATCTTTTGACAAAGTCAAATGGGCCGGCCTTTTCACTAGAATGGGCCTCTGTTGGGCCATGCCATGTGTCGACGTATCATAGGCGCATCTCGCCTATTGGATGAGTGACATTTGTGCCAATGCCGAGCTGACACGTGGTTCCGTCAGCCAATGAGAATTTTACACATGGAAAATCGCCATTAGTCATGGCTGTTAGTGGGTTATCGGATCCAAAACCGGACCCGATAGCTTAATGGCGACCCGTTACTGTGGATGCCATGATTCAGTCACCCTTGATGAAAGCACTTCTATGATGCACGATTTATCATCATGGAAGTGGACACTTCCATGATGATAATTTTGGTTATGTGATGGAACACTTCTCCGACAAAACAGGTATGACTATCATGATTCTGTCATAAAATCGTCATGGATGTACATGCATGACAGAATACGTGACCTACTGTAACAAACACGTATCATCACGGAAGTGTATTTTTTGTAGTGAGGGTTTTACACCACAAGGTGGCTCGAACCTGGGTTAACTGGCATGTCCATTTCCTTCCTATTCATCGAGCTAGGCCGTGAGAGCAGCGGGTCGATCGGCTAGGGAGGTTGAGTTCTTCGCACATGCCCCAGAGTTCAAACCTTTATTGGGTCAGCGGAGCCCTGAATCTGACATCTGGCACGCTAGGTAGGGGCGTGTCGAAGCCTATCTTCCGTCGATCGTTTCGCCATCGTTCCACTGTTCTCATGGAGGACGCTCGTCAAGTTCGTGTTGAGCGCCGAGCAGCCCTCACCACGCGCGTCACTCAAACGACGCCCACGGGCAACGGTGCTCCTTGCCACTCCCTGTCGCCCGTGGCCAATGTCACCACCATCCCTGCAGGCCACGAGCAGCAGGATTCGTCGCTACCGCCCTCCGTGCGGGCCGCACCACCACTCCATCGCTGAACCCAGCCGCTGCTTCGTCCTACCATGCTCGTGGGCCGGCAACCGTGCAGTCGGCGCTGCTCATGGCGTGTGAGCTTCCGCGCTACCATTCGATCAATGGCCTCTATGATGACTGGCTGGAACGCATCGCCGAGCTCGTTAGTGTTGCTAGAGAGGCTCCTGCGCTGTCCCATCCGGTGCTTCCCCCGCCGCCCCAGGCGGGAGACATGGCTCACGGTGCGCCTCCTCCTCCTCTCCGCCAAGATGTCGTCCCCGAGCCAAGGCGCGAGGTCTCTCAGCGTGACCAGCCGCAGAGGGCGCCCGCGCACGATGAAAAAATTTGTCGGGTCGTGCAGCGGCCCCAGGGAGGGGCACGTGCGCTCTCAGCTCCCTCGGGGCCCCCACGTCAAGATCGCGTGCAGCCTTAGGTGCTTGCATGTGGGCGTCCAGACCAGGCTCCCCCTTTGCTGCGAGCCCCCGTGAACACAGCGCAGTGCCGAGCGTTCACTCTAGTGCTTCACAGTGTCGTCTGGCCCGACAAGTTCAAGCCAGATCTGCCTCCATGCTACGACGGCACCCCTGACCCATCCGAGTTCCTTTAGCTCTACGAGCTGAGCATCGAGGCGGCAGGTGGTGACGAGAAGGTCATGGCGAACTAGTCCCCTATGGCTCTCAAGGATGGCGCATGCTCGTGCCTCCTGAATATCCCGGTGGGGTCGATCTCCTCCAAGGACAAGCTGCGGGAGCATTTCACCGCCAACTTCCAGGGCACCCGCGACCGCACTCCTGCAGCTGGCGACCTGCGGCGCATCAAGCAGCAACCAGGAGAGACCTTGCACAAATACATCTAGCGCTTCACCAACGTCCGCCTCAAGATCCCCAAGATGTCGGACGAGGCCATCATCTCAGCGTTCACTGATGGCGTAGAGAGGTTCAATATGGCGACCACGTGCGCGAGGGTAGAAGAAGGCCGTCTCTTGCTCCTCGAGCTCCAGAGGACGACCCTGAAGACAAGAATGCCAAGGTGAAGGATGTGAAGTGCAAGGGCCCGGCGGTGCTCGCGGCCGAGCCTGAGATGAAGTGCGACTGTGATCACCCTGAGTCTTCCAAAGGCAACCGCCCATTCTGCGTCTTCCACAACGTGCATAGCCACAACACCAATGACTGCTAAGAGCTCAGGGCCATACGGGATGGGCGCCTCGGCCTCCACCCTGAGTGCAACGACCATGGCTACGACCATGGTGGAGGTCGCGGAGGAGGTCGCTGGGACGATTGTTTCCCCCGTTAGGCTTGGCGTGATCAGCCTCGTGAAGACCGCTGGCAAGACCAGCCTCACGACGGTCCATGGCGGGACCATACTCGTGAGGACTGTCCTCAGGGCAATGCTGGCCTCCCTTTGCTACCTCCGCCATCAAGAAGGAATGACCACCACCGCCAGGACGATAGGACTGGGGGCTTCCAAGAGCCTCTTGCTATCGCCTGCATCCTGGGAGGTGCTCAGGCCCCCGCCTCCCATCACATCTTCAAGGAGTTCGCTCGTGATGTGACCACGGCCCTCCCCAAGCTTGTGGCGTCGTGTCCACTCATGTGGTCCAAGTACTCCATCACCTTCGACTCTTTAGACCAGCTCAACTGCGCGGCCACTTCCAGCGCGCTCCTAGTGCTCTGCTCACCAACCATTAGCAACGTTCTCGTCGCCAAGACTCTCATTGATGGTGGCGTTGGGCTCAATGTCCTCTTCGTCGAGACATTTGATAGGCTCCAGGTGCCATACGACCAGCTTCAGCCCACCAAGCCATTTTCAGGACTGACCGACGGCTCAACCCACCCCATAGGGCAGATCGGTCTCCCCATCATCTTCGGCAAGCGCGACAACTACCGCACCGAGCTCATCAATTTCGAAGCCGCTCACATTCGCCTCCCGTACAACGCCATTCTAGGGTACTCAGCCCTCGCCAAGTTCATGGCAGTGACTCACCATGGCTACAACGTCCTCAAGATGCCATGAAGCTACGGCATCATCACGGTCGCCTGTGATGAGAACGAAACAGTGTGATCCCTCGAGCGCGCCTACCAGGCTGCGGCGGTCGAGAACTCGGATGGCGAGGGCACCAACCATCCCCCTGAGATCGCACCCAAGAAGAAGAAGAAAAAACAGGTCCTCCCCAGGGGCCCTTTCGAAGCTAGGATGCCTGATGATCGCACTTCAGGCCCCTCGCCCTCTGTTGTGGTGCCTTTCCCTCTCGCATAGGAAGGTGCTCCCGGTGCCCCCCTGTAACGCCCCGGATCCGATGCGCCAGGTGTCTGCCAGCTATTCGCCGTCGTTGCCATGTCATTTGCTTGTGTGTTCCATTTTATCATGTCATCATGTGGATTTCATTTTGCATACGTGTTCGTCTCATGCATCCGAGCATTTTCCCTGTTGTCCGTTTTGCAATCCGGCGCTCCTATGCCCTTCAGCGTTCCCTTTTGTCTCCTATTGTGTGTGGGTGCTAAATGTTCTCGGAATGGCCGAGTCTTGCCAAGCAGCCTTGGTATACCACCGGCAGACCGCATGTCAAGTTTCGTGCCATTTGGAGGTCGTTTGGTACTCCAACGGTTAACCGCGTAGCCCGAAACCCCCCTTTCTCTTTGCAGCCCAACACCCCTTCCAAACTGGCCCAAAACCCATCTAACTCCCCTCCATGCTCTCGGTCGTTCGATCACGATCGCGTGTCCGAAAACCTCTCCTCATTTGGACACTCCTAGCTCCCTCTACCTATAAATATGTGCCTCCCCCGAAATTCCCGCAGTCCAAAACCCTAGCCTAACTCCTCCGCGCCGCCGGACATGTCCATCCGCGCCGGACATGTCCGCCGGACACGTCGTTTCGCGAAATCAGGGCGTGACACGTCACCTTCCCCGCCGCCGCGCCCAATCCCCCACCTCCACGCTGCCCGCGCCTGCGTCCGCCTTCGCCGCCACCCGCGCGGGCCCGCCGGGGCCCGAGCGAGGCCCGCCCGGCCCGATCCGGTCACGCCGCCGGCCCGCGCCTGCGTCGCCGCCCGCGCTGGCCGGGGCCGCCGCCGCCCGCCACCTCGCGACCCCGTCGCCGGATCTCCGCCGCCGCGGCCTTCGCTGCCGCCGCCCGGCCCCACGCCCGTCTCGGCGCCTCCCCCGAGCATCCTCCGCCGCTGCGTCCTTCGGCAGGTCCAATGCCGAGCTGTGCCACGGCGCCTCGCCCTTCCACCGCCGCCCGCTCCCTGCCCGGCCGCCGCCGGCCACCGGAGCTCCGCCGCCCCGAAGCTCCTCCAACCGGAGCTCCCTCGCCAGATCCGGCCACCGGCGCTGCTCCGCCCTCTCCCTCGTCCTCCGGCCGCCTCCTCTCCTCTCCGGTGAGCTCTCCGGTGAGATCCGCGACGAGGTTGACCTTCCCCCTCCAAAATTCGTCTGTCCCCGAATCTGTAGTAATTTTCATGCCATGTTCATCATGCCGTATCTCTGCATCTGTACCTCCGTTTTGTGCGTGTAATATGTCAAATTGTTCGCCTCAATGAGTACATCGTTTCATTCCATTGCATCATATTCATTTGAGGTCATTTTGATGCCTGAATCATTGTTATAAGAGTGCTTCATAATGTTTTCTGCTGTCTGTTAACAGAACAAGCTCTTTTGTCATTTTTGCCATGATTGACGTGTGCTTCCTATGAGGTTGATGTCTTCATGTGTTTTGATCTATGCTATGTCTTCTTTACAGAGGTGCTTACCATGTATTTTTGTGATCAATGTGGTGACTAGCACAAGCATGCAAACTAGGCATCGTGATGTTGCTGATTTTAGTCCCTGTTCTGCTGTTATTTTCATGCCATGTAAACTTGATGCTACAGAGAGATCCAGGCATATTTTGAGATACTTCACTAAGGGTGTTTTGAACATATGGTTATGCTCTATCCATCCCTGCCCTTGGTTGCAATTATGGAGTAGTCTAGCATGTCATTTGCATGCTCTACTTTTGGTTCAAAATGTTTCCTGGCAGATTGTTTACGTGTTATTCAATTTGGCCAAGCTTGCTATAGTTGATCCTTGCATGCTATGGACTTGTTCTTGACTTGGTTTGTTTCAAAAACATGTCTTCTTGATGATGCTATGCTTATCTTGTCATGCAATGACTTGTGGTGAGTGATTCAAGCTTGTTAAGTAGGGTACATGATGTTGTTGTTTTGCTAGGCTGAATCTGTTATTTCGTGATGCTATATAAACATGTTGCTACTAATCATTCTATGCATAATCTGGAGATGTTCTATAAACATGTTTTGATCTACATGTCATCCTCTAACCATCCATGCCCCTGGTAGCATTTATAACTTGCTGTAGCTTGTTATTATCTTGCTCCAAAGTTGCTTGAAAATGTTGTTGTCAGCCTGTTAACATTAAGTTCAGTTGTCAACATGATTGTTGTTAGTGATACATGCACCCTATGGCCTTGATATTGCCATGCTTAGCTTCACAAACATGTCTTCTTACTGTTGGGTGCCTTTCCATGCCATGTATTGCTCTGTAGTGAGCTGCACAACCTCATCTACATGACTTCATAATTCTGTTTCTGCCATGTTTGAATCTGTAATATAACTTGCCATGTTTACATGCGTGCCATCATATTTTATGATCCTTTTTGGCTCATGGTCAGTACGGGTCTTTTGATCTATGCTTTGAGTAGATTCATGCCATGTCTTTGTTTGCCATGATAAGTTCCTGTAACATGTTGTTTGCTAGCTCTAAACATTGCATCGTGATGTTATTTTCTGCAAAGTCTGAAATTGTTATAACTTGCAATCTTACCATGTGTGTTTGAGCATGTTCTAGTGATTTCTGGAGATAGCTCAGTGTTCATGTTTTGTAATGCTTTACCTGTACATCATGCCCATGCCTTGTGTTATCATGTTGGGGTGCTGTAGCATGTTGTTTTGATGCTTGTAATATGCCTAGTTGCTGTTTTGGACAACTTGTCCTTTAAACTTGTATAGTGTGTGTGTGTTGAACCGTTGCTCCGTTTTGAGTGTCTCTATATGAAACTTGCTTAGTTTTGTATGTAGCTTCATATTATCATGTTGCATCCTTGTTTTGGTGTGTTTGCTTGATGTTTGGGTGCATTTTGCATCAATGCTATGTTTAACTTGTGTTGCTCATATCTTCTAGGCCGTAGCTCCGAATCTAATGAACTTTATATGTAACTTGACTAGAATATCGTGTAGATCATCGTTGTGCATCTTAACTTGCTGTTTAACAACTTGAACATAAGGTTTATTCAGATCTGGACCAATTTCGAAATATGCATATGAGGACTTACCGGAATTGTTATATGTTATTTTCGGCCTCATTTAAACTTGCTTTGATGTGTTGTTCTTGTGTGCATCATCTCTTGCCATGAGTAGCCTCATGTAGTTTTGTCATGCATCATGCTTGTTGTGCATCATGCCTTGTTCATGTGTGGTGTGTTTACTATGTTGTGTGCTTCTTTTCGATAGTTCCTATTTCGTTGCGATCGTGAGGATCCGTTCGTCTACGCTTGGTTCGTCTTCGTGGCTTCATCCGTTCGTCTTCTTCATGGACTCGTTCTTCTTCCTTGCGGGATTTCAGGCAAGATGACCGCTACCCTGGATCTCACTACTATCATTGCTATGCTAGTTGTTTCGTTCTATCGCTATGCTGTGTTACCTATCACCTGTTTATCAAGCCATCCCATATTGCCATGAACCTCTAACCTGTGACACCTTTCTATGCAAACCGTTGTTTGGCTATGTTACCGCTTTGCTCAGCCCTCTTATAGCGTTGCTAGTTGCAGGTGAAGTTGAAGATTTCTCCATGGTGAACAGGATTTCGGTTGGGATATCACAATATCTCTTATATTATTAATGCATCTATATATTTGGTAAAGGGTGGAAGGCTCGGCCTTTTCCCTGGTGTTTTGTTCCACTCTTGCCGCCCTAGTTTCCGTCATACCGGTGTTATGTTCCCGGATTTTGCGTTCCTTACGCGGTCGGGTGATTTATGGGATCCCCTTGACAGTTAGCTTTGAATAAAACTCCTCCAGCAAGGCCCAACCTTGATTTTACCATTTGCCTCACCACCACCTATACTTGTCCCTTGGGGTCGGCCAACCCGAGGGTCATCTTTATTTTAGCCCCCCCAGGCCAGTGCTTGTCTAAGTGTTGGTCCGAACCGAGCGATGTCCGGCGCCCCCTGGGCAACCAGGGTCTATGCCAACCCGACGTCTGGCTCATCCGGTGTGCCCTGAGAACGAGATATGTGCAGCTCCTATCGGGATTTGTCGGCACAGCGGGAGGCTTTGCTGGTCTTGTTTTACCATTGTCGAAAAGTCTTGTAAACCGGGATTCCGAGTCTGATCGGGTCTTCCTGGGAGAAGGTCTATTCCTTCGTTGATCGCGAGAGCTTGTCATGGGCTAAGTTGGGATACCCCTGCAGGGTATAATCTTTCGAAAGCCGTGCCTGCGGTTATAGGCAGATGGGAATTTCTTAATGTCCGGTTGTAGATAACTTGACACCAGATCCGAATTAAAACGCATCAACCGCGTGTGTAGCCGTGATGGTCTCTTTTCGGCGGAGTCCGGGAAGTGAACACGGTTTCTGGGTTATGTTTGACGTAAGTAGGAGTTCAGGATCACTTCTTGATCATTCCTAGCTTCACGACCGTTCCGCTTGCTCTCTTCTTGATCTTATTTGCGTATGTCAGCCACCATACATGCTTAGTCGCTGCTGCAACCTCACCACTTTATCCTTTCCATTCCCTTTAAGCTTTGCTAGTCTGGATACCCATGTTAATGGGATTGCTGAGTCCTCGTGGCTCACAGATTACTACAACCACAGTTGCAGGTACAGGTTGTGCGATGATCATGACGCGAGAGCGATGTTTGCTTGTGTTGGAGTTCTTCTTCTGCTTCTTCTTCGATCAGGGGATAGGTTCCAGGTCGGCAGCCTGGGCTAGCAGGGTGGATGTCGTTTGAGTTTCTGTGTGTGATTCATCCGTAGTCGGATGATGCTCTTATGTATTGTGATGTTGTATTCGTGTGGCATTGTATGCCTCTTGTATGTATTCCCATCTATTATGTAATGTTGATGTAATGATATCCACCTTGCAAAAGCGTTTCAATATGCGGGTCTATCCTTGGTGGGACCTTAGAGTTCCTTTTGGATAGGGTCACATATTGGGCGTGACAAGTTGGTATCAGAGCCTCGACCGACCTTAGGAGCACCCTTGATTGATCGTGTAGTTTGGCCGTTGTTGAGTCTAGAAGAAAACTGTTTTCGGATTCTAGTTATATCGGAGAGTAGGAATTCTTTTTACTCCTCAGTCCCTTCGTCGCTCTGGTGAGGAATCTTGACGTAGGTGTTTTGAATTACTCCTCTTCCCCTTCAAATTTTCCTTAGGATCACGCAGTTGGTTTTCCGATCTTTGGCTCTCAGCTCTTTTGATCCGGTGCATTTCTCATCAAGTTGACTCGAGCCTCTTCATCTTGAATTCAATCCTCAATTGTCTTCTTTTCCCACCCGCCCACCCTTTTTTCTCCTTAGAACCGGAGTCCATAATCGAGTATCCATCCTCCTCGTGCGAAGTCTTTGCTTTCTTTCCTCAATGATTTCAACCGGTGTTTTCTCTTCTAGATATTCGTCGGTTTCCCCTTCCAAGTTGTCTTTGCTTTTCTGCCCTCCCACCCCTTTTTCTTCCCAGAGTCTGACTCTCTCTCGACCATCTATCTTAGTCATGTGGAGCCTCTTCAGTCTTTCGTAAATTAACTCAACCGGTGAATTCTCGTCTTGTTCGTCATTCTTCATCCCTTTCTTTTTCCGGTGGACCCAATTCAAGTATTCCGTGTTGATCATATTTTTTCCCTCGGATCAAGTGTTTTCCTCGCTCGTTCTCCTCTCGCCAGTTTATCCTTCTGGAGTGTTCAACACATCTCAGAAGATTTGTCTGTGTTTGAATTAATTCGAGGTTGTCACCTCATTCAAATATTTCAATTGTTCCGGTGCATCATCTATCTGTTCAACATCCCTTTCCAACAGTGTTATCTCTTCAGTGGGCCCTAACCCACAGGTCTTTTGCCAGGATCTTACCTGACTCTTCTAATTTCCCTGGAGTTATTCTCAATTCTTTTCAAAGTGTGATGTAAGAATGGATTTCATCAGTCACATGCCTTCTCCAAGATCTCGTTCAAATCATTTTCATTGTTGGCTCAACCTCTCCGCTTTTCATTCTCCCGGAGTACCTCATTTATCTTGGTGTTGTTTCTCGTCGACATTTGAAGATCGAAGAAGAGTTTTTCATATCATCCTCTTGATTTATTCCATTTGTCAGATATTCCTTTTCTCAACCATCCGGAGTTTGTCAGGAGTTCTTTTCCCGTTTCTTTTCACCGGAAGCAATCATTCCAGTTATCGTTGTCTATTTATCCCAGTGCTTCATTCAAGTATTCTTTAGTCAGCTCATGATCTCCTTGTTCTTTTGCATCTGAATCCCCTCGAGCATATTTGTTCTTCTAATTCTTCCCGGTGATTCATTCTCTTTCATCAGTCATTTTTGAATTCTTACGGTGGTTCATTCAAGATTCTTTTCTTTGATTGTCATTTCAATCCATTCGTTCTTTCAATCCTACCGGTGGTTCATGAAGACTCTCTCAAGTTTTGTGATATCCCTTCTCAAGTTTGCGATATGTCTCTTCTCAATCCTTTTCAAGAAGAATAAGTAGTATGCAAAAATCCATTGCTTGTCATCAATTTAATTCGACGAAGGATAAGCATACAATAAATCTTATTCTTATTTCATCCAAGTGAGTAATCTTTTCCTTTGGAGTTTGTTCTTGTTGAATAAATTCTAGTTCCAAGTGTTTCCCATCTTTTCTTTTCCGGAGTTCAAATTTTCCTCGACTATTTCGTCGGAACCTCCATCTAAATCATCGCAAGCTTTAATCTTATTCTTTCATCCTTCATTCTATCTAATCATCCTTTTTGTTACCGGAGTTCTTCATGGTGGTTCCTTATGATTTAATTCATTATTTCAAACAGTTCATCAAGATCTTGTTGGTGGAGTTCAAATATCTTTTCTTCTCACGTCTCGAAGTGCAATTAATCCTCTGTATTCTTTTGAAGTGGAGTTTTGCATTTCTTCGTTCTTCTCAGATTTTCAAATCTGTTCAATCCTTCCTTCTATGTTCTTTTCATTCAATTCTTTCAATTCTTCCGGTGGTTTTGTGTCATGCCTTCATCAAGTGTCATTCCATCCTCTCTAGTTCATATTCTAGTCTTTCCATATTCAGCCGGAATGCTGCCTAAATCCTTTTCAGTCTTATTCGTTTCTTATCTCGTTCTAACCGGAGTGCTTTCAGAGTCTATCTGATTCCGTGAGCTTTCGATTCTCGTCATTCTCGTTGTTCCTCTCTTATTCTCGAGTGCTCTCGATTCTTTGCTTCTTCTCTTGAGTTCTTGTTTCACCTCACCCCTTTTCTCTTCCGTCTCGGTCCTAAGATCTCGGGATGAGATCTCTTGTTAGTGGAGGAGTGTTGTAACGCCCCGGATCCGATGCGTCAGGTGTCTGCCAGCTATCCGCCATCGTTGCCATGTCATTTGCTTGAGTGTTACATTTTATCATGTCATCATGTGCATTTCATTTTGCATACGTGTTCGTCTCATGCATCCGAGCATTTTCCCTGTTGTCCGTTTTGCAATCCGGCGCTCCTATGCCCTTCGGCGTTCCCCTTTTGTCTCCTATTGTGTGTGGGTGCTAAACGTTCCCGGAATGGCCCGAGTCTTGCCAAGTGGCCTTGGTATACCACCGATAGACCGCCTGTCAAGTTTCGTGCCATTTGGAGGTTGTTTGGTACTCCAACGGTTAACCGCGTAGCCCGAAATCCCCCTTTCTCTTTGCAGCCCAACACCCCTTCCAAACTGGCCCAAAACCCATCTAACTCCCCTCCATGCTCTCGGTCGTTCGATCACGATCGCGTGGCCGAAAACCGCTCCTCATTTGGACACTCCTAGCTCCCTCTACCAATAAATATGTGGCCTCCCCTGAAATTCCCGCAGTCCAAAACCCTAGCCTAACTCCTCCGGGCCGCCGGAAATGTCCATCCGCGCCGGACATGTCCGCCGGACACGTCGTTTCGCCAAATCAGGGTGCCACACGTCACCTTCCCCGCCGCCGCGCCCAATCCCCCGCCGCCACGTTGCACGCGCCTGTGTCCACCTTCGCCGCCACCCGCGCGGGACAGCCAGGGCCCGAGCGAGGCCCGCCCGGCCCGATCCGGTCGCGCCACCGCCCGCGCTGGCCGGGGCCGCCGCCGCCCGCCGCCTAGCGACCCCGTCGCCGGATCTCCGCCACCGCGGCCTCCGCTGCCGCCGCCCGACCCCGCGCCCGTCCCGGCGCCGCCCCCGAGCATCCTCCGCTGCCGCGCCCTCCGGCAGGTCCCCGGCCGAGCTGCGCCGCGGCGCCTCGCCCTTCCGCCGCCGCCCGCTCCCTGCCCGGCCGCCGCCGGCCACCGGAGCTCCGCCGCCCCGAAGCTCCTCCAGCCGGAGCTCCCTCGCCGGATCCGGCAACCGGCGCCGCTCCGCCCTCTCCCTCGTCCTCCGGCCGCCTCCTCTCCTCTCCGGCGAGCTCTTCGGCGAGATTCGCGACGAGGTTGACTTTCCCCCTCCAAAATTCGTCCAAGTCCCCGAATCTCCAGTAATTTTCATGCCATGTTCGTCATGCCGTATCTCTGCATCCGTAGCTCCGTTTCGTGCGTGTAATATGTCAAATTGTTTGCCTCAACGAGTACATCATTTCATCCAATTGCATCATATTCATTTGAGGTCATCTTGATGCCTGAATCATCGTTGTAAGAGTGCTTCATAATGTTTTCTACTGTCAGTTAACAGAACGAGCTCTTTTGTCATTTTTGTATTGATTGATGTGTGCATCCTATGAGGTTGATGTCTTCATGTGTTTTGATCTATGCTATGTCTTCTTTACAAAAGTACTTACCATGTATTTTTGTGATCAACGTGGTGACTAGCACAAGCATGCAAACTAGGCATCGTGATGTTGCTGATTTTAGTCCCTGTTCTGCTGTTATTTTCATGCCATGTAAACTTGATGCTACAGAGAGATCCATGCATATTTTGAGATAATTCAGTAAGGGTGTTTTGAACATATGGTTATGATCTATCCATCCCTGCCCTTGGTTGCAACTATGGAGTAGTCTAGCATGTCATTTTTGTGCTCTACTTTTGCTTCAAAATGTTTCCTGGCAGATTGTTTACGTGTTATTCAATTTGGCCAAGCTTGCTATAGTTGATCCTTGCATGCTATGGACTTGTTCTTGACTTGGTTTGTTTCAAAAACATGTCTTCTTGATGATGCTATGCTTATCTTGTCATGCAATGACTTGTGGTGAGTGATTCAAGCTTGTTAAGTAGGGTACATGATGTTGTTGTTTTGCTAGGCTGAATCTGTTATTTCGTGATGCTATATAAACATGTTGCTACTAATCATTCTATGCATAATCTGGAGATGTTCTATAAACATGTTTTGATCTACATGTCATCCTCTAACCATCCATGCCCCTGGTAGCATTTATAACTTGCTGTAGCTTGTTATTATCTTGCTCCAAAGTTGCTTGAAAATGTTGTTGTCAGCCTGTTAACATTAAGTTCAGTTGTCAACATGATTGTTGTTAGTGATACATGCACCCTATGGCCTTGATATTGCCATGCTTAGCTTCACAAACATGTCTTCTTACTGTTGGGTGCCTTTCCATGCCATGTATTGCTCTGTAGTGAGCTGCACAACCTCATCTACATGACTTCATAATTCTGTTTCTGCCATGTTTGAATCTGTAATATAACTTGCCATGTTTACATGCGTGCCATCATATTTTATGATCCTTTTTGGCTCATGGTCAGTACGGGTCTTTTGATCTATGCTTTAAGTAGATTCATGCCATGTCTTTGTTTGCCATGATAAGTTCCTGTAACATGTTGTTTGCTAGCTCTAAACATTGCATCGTGATGTTATTTTCTGCAAAGTCTGAAATTGTTATAACTTGCAATCTTACCATGTGTGTTTGAGCATGTTCTAGTGATTTCTGGAGATAGCTCAGTGTTCATGTTTTGTAATTCTTTACCTGTACATCATGCCCATGCCTTGTGTTATCATGTTGGGGTGCTGTAGCATGTTGTTTTGATGCTTGTAATATGCCTAGTTGCTGTTTTGGACAGCTTGTCCTTTAAACTTGTATAGTGTGTGTGTGTTGAACCGTTGCTCCGTTTTGAGTGTGCTCTATATGAAACTTTCTTAGTTTTGTATGTAGCTTCATATTATCATGTTGCATCCTTGTTTTGGTGTGTTTTCTTGATGTTTGGGTGCATTTTGCATCAATGCCATGTTTAACTTGTGTTGCTCATATCTTCTAGGTCGTAGCTCCGAATCTAATGAACTTTATATGTAACTTGACTAGAATCTCGTGTAGATCATCCTTGTGCATCTTAACTTGCTGTTTAACAACTTGAACATAAGGTTTATTCAGATCTGGACCAATTTCGAAATATGCATATGAGGACTTACCGGAATTGTTATATGTTGTTTACGGCCACATTTAAACTTGCTTTGATGTGTTGTTCTTGTGTGCATCATCTCTTGCCATGAGTAGCCTCATGTAGTTTTGTCATGCATCATGCTTGTTGTGCATCATGCCTTGTTCATGTGTGGTGTGTTTACTATGTTGTGTGCTTCTTTTCGATAGTTCCTATTTCGTTGCGATCGTGAGGATCCGTTCGTCTACGCTTGGTTCGTCTTCGTGGCTTCATCCGTTCGTCTTCTTCATGGACTCGTTCTTCTTCCTTGCGGGATTTCAGGCAAGATGACCGCTACCCTGGATCTCACTACTATCATTGCTATGCTAGTTGTTTCGTTCTATCGCTATGCTGTGTTACCTATCACCTGTTTATCAAGCCATCCCATATTGCCATGAACCTCTAACCTGTGACACCTTTTCTATGCAAACCGTTGTTTGGCTATGTTACCGCTTTGCTCAGCCCTCTTATAGCGTTGCTAGTTGCAGGTGAAGTTGAAGATTTCTCCATGGTGAACAGGATTTCGGTTGGGATATCACAATATCTCTTATATTATTAATGCATCTATATATTTGGTAAAGGGTGGAAGGCTCGGCCTTTTCCCTGGTGTTTTGTTCCACTCTTGCCGCCCTAGTTTCCGTCATACCGGTGTTATGTTCCCGGATTTTGCGTTCCTTACGCGGTCGGGTGATTTATGGGATCCCCTTGACAGTTAGCTTTGAATAAAACTCCTCCAGCAAGGCCCAACCTTGATTTTACCATTTGCCTCACCACCACCTATACTTGTCCCTTGGGTCGGCCAACCCGAGGGTCATCTTTATTTTAGCCCCCCCAGGCCAGTGCTTGTCTAAGTGTTGGTCCGAACCGAGCGATGTCCGGCGCCCCCTGGGCAACCAGGGTCTATGCCAACCCGACGTCTAGCTCATCCGGTGTGCCCTGAGAACGAGATATGTGCAGCTCCTATCGGGATTTGTCGGCACAGCGGGAGGCTTTGCTGGTCTTGTTTTACCATTGTCGAAAAGTCTTGTAAACCGGGATTCCGAGTCTGATCGGGTCTTCCTGGGAGAAGGTCTATTCCTTCGTTGATCGCGAGAGCTTGTCATGGGCTAAGTTGGGATACCCCTGCAGGGTATAATCTTTCGAAAGCCGTGCCTGCGGTTATAGGCAGATGGGAATTTCTTAATGTCTGGTTGTAGATAACTTGACACCAGGTCCAAATTAAAATGCATCAACTGCATGTGTAGCCGTGATGGTCTCTTTTCGGCGGAGTCTGGGAAGTGAACACAGTTTCTGGGTTACGTTTGACGTAAGTAGGAGTTCAAGATCACTTCTTGATCATTGCTAGCTTCACGACCGTTCTGCTTGCTCTCTTCTCGCTCTTATTTGCGTATGTTAGCCACCATACATGCTTAGTCGCTGCTGCAACCTCACCACTTTATCCTTTCCATTCCCTTTAAGCTTTGCTAGTCTTGATATCCATGGTAATGGGATTGCTGAGTCCTCGTGGCTCACAGATTACTACAACCACAGTTGCAGGTACAGGTTGTGCGATGATCATGATGCGAGAGCGATGTTTGCTTGTGTTGGAGTTCTTCTTCTGCTTCTTCTTCGATCAGGGGATAGGTTCCAGGTCGGCAGCCTGGGCTAGCAGGGTGGATGTCATTTGAGTTTCTGTTTGTGATTCATCCGTAGTCGGATGATGCTCTTATGTATTGTGATGTTGTATTCATGTGGCATTGTATGTCTCTTGTATGTATTCCCATCTATTATGTAATGTTGATGTAATGATATCCACCTTGCAAGAGCGTTTCAATATGCGGGTCTATCCTTGGTGGGACCTTAGAGTTCCTTTCGGATTGGGTCGCATATTGGGCGTGACACCCCCTCAGGTTGGGCTCAGGGTTTCTTCTCTGGAGGGCCTTTGACCTGTTCAGCGTCACGAGGGAGGCGTTCGGGCACCATGTGGAGGCGTGCTTCAACTCGTGCTTTTCGGAGCAAGGCACAGGGTGCGAAGCACCAAGCGCTCAGGAGTTCATCATCACGGCAATCGAGGATCTTCAGGAGGCATGGGCCATGCAAGGCGAGCACCGGCCTGCGTCACTCAATGGAGCTGCCACCCAGGACACGAGCGGCGAGCTGCGCGTCTTCGTCAACATCCCGGGCCTCAACAGGGCTGCTTCCATGGAGCTCTTCTAGCCGTCCCATGTTGGCCGATGTGGAGGCCACCCCCACAACTATGTCTACATGCCGTTCGGCCTGCCTGGAGCGGCTGTATCGCTCCGTCGATGCATGCAGGGTTTCGTGGCGTCTCATGAAGCTAGGCGCCAGACAATCCTGACAGAGGAGGAGCCGGAGCCTCCGGAGCCCCCCGAGGCTTAGGAGCCCGCTGGCTCATGAGGATCAACTTCAATGACGCGCGTCTCCAGCTACTTTAGCACTTCTACCCCAATGGTGCGAGGTGACTTTTTTGTTGTTCAGTTGAGGGCGCCCCTCGGGCTACATTATCCTCAAGCTATACGGGTTCGCCCTGTAGCGTGTATCATTTTGCGCATCTATCAGAACTGGCTTCACCCTTTTAGGAGTTTCTTTGTATTATTACCTGAATGTCTGGTGCTTCACCGCCATGAATGTCATGCGCACTTATGAACCTGCCCGTGACCGCCTCATGATTAAGGACTGGCACAGTGTCTGTGCTCATGTTCGTCCCTGCCATGTTGCTAAACCAAAGAGGTCGAGCTCTGGCTCGCGGGCCAGCCCCGTGTACGTCACCTCCTATTGAAAGTGGAACTAATCCCTGGGTCATTTTGATAATTCATAAGAACGTATAGCTCAATGAACTAATATCAGTTCAAGATTAATGTTTTAGAAAGTTCAATGACTGGCATGGCATGGACTAGACATGTGGACCCGTCAAAATGCTAAGGACACATATTGGCAAAAAGCTCAAGACTCTTCATATTCATTTTAGTGATCCATGATCACATTGAGTCCATGAGATAAGCCAATACTATTAAAAGGGAATGAGATGTTGCTTAATGGGTTGCTTGCTCAAAATGCTTAGTGATATGCTCCAAAAGCCCTCAAACACTTTCTCATTTTCACATCTGTCCTAAACCTAAATTCAAACTCGGCCCCACCGATTTGATCTATCAGGCGCCACCGAGTTCACTTGACATAGCCACAGCCA
The DNA here is from genome assembly GCF_018294505.1 of Triticum aestivum. Taxonomy (NCBI): domain Eukaryota; kingdom Viridiplantae; phylum Streptophyta; class Magnoliopsida; order Poales; family Poaceae; genus Triticum; species Triticum aestivum. Next base: position 332,272,720 of record NC_057804.1, on the reverse strand, counting down.
GAAACCCTAATCAATTTGGTCTCACCGAGATGGGATTGCGAACTCTTTGTTTCCCTTTGTAACATTTAGGTCTTACCGAGATGAGTGATCGGTCCCACCGAGTTCACAATGCAAACTCTCTGTTTCCTTTTCGTAACGTTTTCGTCTCACCGAAATGAGTGTTCGGTCCCTCCAAGTTTGCTTGACCAGGTCTCTGTTTGCTTATTGCTAAAATAGATCTCACCGAGTTCACGTGATCGGTCCCACCGATATGAGGTTTTGCCCTAGCCCTAGCGCATCAGTCACACCAACTTGATATTGTCGGTCCCACCAAAAATCCTAACATTCACATTTTGATCTAGATCGGTCCCACCGAGTTTCACTATTCAGTCTCACCGAGTTTGGTAAATTGTGTGTAACGGTTGGATTTTGTGTGGAGGCTATTGAGGGAGTCCTGGATTATGGGGTCCTCGGAGAACTGGCCTATGTGACACGGGCCGGACTGATGGGCCATGAAGGTACAGAGCCGAAGGCCTTCTCCCGTGTCCGGATGGGACTCTCCTTTGCGTGGACAACAAGCTTAACGTCCGGATGTGTAGCTTCCTTCCTTTGTAAACCGACTTTGTACACCCCTAGTCAACTCCGATGCCTATATAAACCAGGGGGGTTAGTCTTTAGGGACAATCACAATCATACATGCTAGACATCTAGGGTTTAGCCATTGCGATCTCGAGGTAGATCATCTCTTTTAACCCCAGTACTCATCAAAGTCAATCAAGCATGTAGTAGGGTATTACCTCCATTAAGAGGGCACGAACCTGGGTAAACATCATGTCCCCTGCCTCCTTGTTCCCTTCAATCCTTGGACGGGCAGTTTGGGACCCCCTACCCGAGATCTGCCGGTTTTGACACATACATTGGTGCTTTCACTGAGAGTTCCTGTATGCCATCGACAGAAGGATTGATGGCTTGCCTTGTCCTGAAAGACAACATCACTTCGAGAGAAGCCCTATCTTTAGGTCAAATTCTCCGACTCGGCAGCTTTACCATGGGCGCTCTCCCAGTCGTTAAGTCAGAAGCAGCCCAACTCATCACCAAAAATTGTCTCCGTGTCGGCCCTGAATACTTCGACAAGATAAATCCGGCAGATGTATCGTCCTTAAACAAACTGCTGGATCGCATAGCCGCCCTGGGGGTCATAACCGACTACGATCGGATTGGGCTTAAACCCGATCAGAGAGAAATCACATTTCCGTTGATCACCCATCATGTGGCAATCTCCGAGGAACAAGCCGACAACAACTCTTCTCCTACGTTGAGAACAAAGTGTGTTCGGGTTTCCGAACCCGGAGAACCGGACTCTCATCTTCCGGAAGACACTTTTTGTCCTCTGAGCATGGAATCGGGCGCTGAGCCTAAAAACACGCTGGATGCTCCGTAGCCCAGGCCTATAACGTTGGAAATTCTCCAGAATCCGGACTTCTCAGTGGGTCAGGCCCCGGATTCGATCCCGCCCACCCACCACAAAAAAAATTCCCCAAGCAACTCCGGTCCTCCGGACATATGCGACATAATGTACGTGAGGCAGCTGCCTCAGGAAACGGTCCACCACATTTGGGCTAGATTCCTACTTGTTAAAAACAAGATCAAGGATTGCTATGACGACGACGCAATTTCGGTATTTTGCAACAATTGCATGGACGAGGGAATCCTTAATGCCCTCAACCACTGTCGCGTACTGCACTTTCCTGATTTCGCACACATAGTACATAAGTACTGCGCAATGGAAAGCGCCTGGAAAACGCAGACAGCCCACTGGGAACCGCAGGCCTTTAGGCCATACCCCAGACGGGAAAAGAGGATGCACCCCCGCGGGATGCCCAATCATCACCCCGTGGACAAGAAAATTAAACCAGTTACGGGGCATAGAACTATCCTCAAGGAATGGCTCGACAATCCCTGTAAAATTCATATGACGCCAGACAACGAACCAACGCATAGCCTTCGAGCATGTTGGATACTTCGGCCGGTGGCCAAGAGCGGCGAGGGTCTCCTCACTAACAACACTCCCGAGAACTATTCTTCAGAGGACAACAATACCAAAGTATTCATGGTCTTCGAGATCTTTTCTTCGAATAATCGGCGCAAAAGGGCACTCCACGACCTCGCCGAAGTCTACCACATGGCAGAAGTAAATCCTTGCAATGACACGGTGATCACTTTCAATGCCGATGATGAACCAAAAGCCCGCTCAGTCCGGGCACCAACAACTTTGGTGTTAAACCCAATCGTCGACGGCTTCTGGCTCACTAAAGTGCTCAAGGATAGCGGTAGCAGACTGAACCTCATTTAAGAGGACACTCTCAATAAAATGCAAATGGAAAGGAGTCGCATTGAGAAAAGTAACACAACCTTTTGCGGTATTATCCCTAGTCGAGAAACTAGATGCTCGGGAAAAATCAAACTCGATGTGGTATTCGGCATGCCGGAGAACTATAGGTCCAAAGAGTTACTCTTCCATGTGGCATCATTCAACAGCGGGTATCATGCTTTGTTGGCGCGAGATGCATTCACGCGCTTCCAAGCCGTACCCCATTACGAGTAGATGAAGCTTAAAATGCCCGGGCCTAATGTAATTATCACTATCGCCAGTGATCTGGACATAACACTCCGCGCCGAAAACAAAACCGCCTCTCTGGCCCTGGAGGCATTATCCGAGGCCCTCGCGGCCGAGGAATTAACCACTCTATGTTCCATAGTACATAGGGACGATGTAATCTTCGATAAGAGATCCAAATCTACTTCTTTCAAGGTGGCAGACGAAATAGTCAAATTTTAGGTCCACCCGACGGATCCCAATAAAACTGCTTCCATTCGGGTACAACTCGATCCAACGGGGGACGCCGCATTACGCGCATTCCTGCGTCAAAACTGGGACATTTTTGCCTGGCACCCTTCGGATATGCCAGGTATCCCACGAAGACTGGCCGAGCATAGTCTCAACATAATGAAAGGATACAAACCAGTCAAACAAACTCTACGCCAATTCTCCGAACCCAAACGACATGCTATGGGGGAGGAGCTAGCCAAGCTACTCAAAGCCGGGTTTATCAGAGAAATCAAACACTCGGACTGGCTATCAAACTTGGTCATGGTACCTAAGAAGGATAAATCCTGGCGCATGTGTGTCGACTTCAAAGACCTTAATAAGGCTTGCACTAAGGACCCCTTCCCACTACCTCGAATCGACCAGATTATTGACGCGACCGCAGGATACGATTCCTTGTGCTTTCTCAACACATAGTCCGGTTATCATCAAATTAAGATGAAAGAATCCAACCAAGCCGCAACGACATTCATCACTCCGTATGGGCCCTTCTGCTTCAACATTATTCCTTTTGGTCTCAAGAACGCCAGCGCAACCTACCAACGCATGATTCAAACATGCTTCGAAATGGCAAAACTGTGGAGGCATACGTAGATGACGTAGTCATCAAAACCAAACATGTCGATTCATTGGTGGATGACTGACGCCTTACATTCGACAACCTCTGAGCATATTACATACCGCTCAATCCGTAAAAATGTCTTTTCGGTGTTCAAGTGGGAAAGCTATTGGGGTTCATTGTCTCCAATAGAGGAATCGAGGCAAATCCCGCTAAAATCCAAGCCCTGTCAAAGTTGGCCACACCAACAGACCTCAAGCAGGTCCAAAAATTAGCTGGTTGGGTGGCAGATTTAAATCGTTTTATCTCCAGACTTGGGTAAAAGGCGCTGCCATTATATCGCTTGCTACGCCGCACTGACCACTTCGTGTGGACGGACACTTCCACAGCCGTATTGGAAGAAATAAAGGCTCTGTTAGCGAGTAACCCAATATTGGCCGCACCAAACATCGGCGAACCAATGCTTCTCTACTTATCCGCAACTCACTAGGTGGTGAGTTCAGTGCTCGTCGCCGAACAAGATGAGGAGGGACATAAATTCCCACTTCAAAAACCAGTATATTATGTGTCCTTACACCATGTAAGTCCCGATACCCGCATTATCAAAAGATTTCATATGCGGTTTTTATGGCATCCCGCAAGCTGCAGCCCTACTTTCAAGAGAGCTCCATTATGGTGGCTTCCGAAGTATGACTTACCGATATTATAAACAATCGAGACGCCACCGACCGGATTGCCAAATGGTCCATTGAGATCTTACCATTTGAAATAATTAATAAGCCACGCCGAGCTATTAAATCTTAGGTGTTGGCTGACTTCGTCGCCGAATGGACCGAGGCCGAAATCCCTAAAGAATACGGCACATATTCCAACTGGGTGATGCACTTCGACGGCTCTAAAATGTTAGCTGAATTAGGGGCTGGTGTCATCTTGACATCCCCCATAGGAGACACAATTCGTTATGTGCTCCAAATACTATATACAGACACTAACAATGCAGCCGAATACGAGGCCCTATTGCACGATCCCCGGATGACCGTCTCCATGGGCATACAACACCTCGAAGTGCGCGGGGATTCAAACCTTGAGATATCTCAGATAAATGGAGACTTTGACGCAAGAGATACAAAGATGCCAGCTTATCATAACGCTATACTCAAAATTTCAGGTCGGTTCAAAGGGCTCGAGTTTCATCATGTGGCTCGAGAGAGTAATTAGGCTGCAGACATACTTGACTGCATGGGCACCAAACGCGACCCCATCCCTCCTAACACCTTCGTGGAGAGGCTCTTAAAGCCATCTGTAGTGTGGCAGGATGATAGCGGCAACATAGTTCCAGAGCCGACCATACCCCCAGATTTCGAACACAACTCTGATATCATCCTGGGTTCGGGAACCGAGATAACACCATCGGCCCATGAAATCATAGCTGTAATCGCCCCATGGACCAAACCTTTCCTCGCCACCTTACAAGGAACGAGCTCCCTGATGACCAAACGGAGGCCGTCGCATTTTTCGATGCTTAGAGGCTTACAAAGTCCATGAGGGGGAGCTGTACAAGAAAAGTACCATCGGAGTACTACAAAGGTGTATCTCCGAAGAAGGACGATAGCTCTTGGCCGAAATACACGACGGTCTTGGTGGCCATGGCACGGCCCTTGTAAGTAAGGCCTTCCATACGGGTTTCTTTTGGCCCATGGCCCGAGCAGACGAACAAGACCTCGTACAGCGATGTGTTGGATGCCATCTTTTTGCAAATCAAAGCCATATGCTGCCCAGTGCCTTACGAACAATCCCCATCATGTTGCCTTTTGTTGTCTGGGGGCTTGACATGGTAGGACCCCTTAAAGGTGGAAGCCATAAGAAAAAATATTTACTGGTTATGGTCGACAAGTTCACTAAGTGGATAGAAGCCAAACCAGTCGCAGGTCCGAAGCCGGACCTGTCATAGACTTCATATCCAGTGTTGTACACCGTTATGGTGTCCCGCATAGTATCATTATAGACAACGGTTCTTACTTTACGGCCGATGAGGTAAAACCTGGTGCGCTAATTTGGGCATCAAGCTCGATTACGCCTCAGTATATCACCCTTAGACAAACGGTCAGGTCGAACGGGCTAACGGCCTGACAATGAGCAACATTAAGCCCAGACTAGTACGATCCCTGCGTGAATCAGACAAGCACTGGGTTGAAGACCTCGATTCTGGACTCTGGGGGCTCTGTACCACGCCCAATCACACGATCGGATACACACCTTTTTCATGGTGTACGGTGTCGAGGCAGTATTGCCTTGCGACGTTAGTCATGATTCACCTTGAGTGCGCATGTATGAAGAGAGAGAGGCCGATCTTGACCGACATGACGATCTAGATGGCTTGGAGGAGGAGCGCGACGTCCCGTAGGCCCGTTCTGCATTTAGCAATAGCAGGCTCGGCGATATCAAAGCAGGGAAGTACGGGCAAAGACTTATAATGTCGGGAACTCGTCGTGTGCCTACCAGAGAAGAAAAAGGACAAGCTCAGGCCCAAATGGGAGGGTCCCTTCATCATAGATGAAGTTCTCCCTAGAGGAGCCTATCGCCTTTGCAACGCTTCGGATAATCGTTTCGAGCCAAACCCATGGACCGCTGCTGTGGGGACCCCGACTCATAAGTCGTGATCACCGAATGCACGTGTACAGTGATCCCAGAGATCAATGCTCACTGAACACACAGAAGCTGAATAACAAGAGTCTTACATCCATACATACCGTCTTACACAAATTATGACCATTATGGTCAAGTCTTACATAGATAAAGCCACAGGAGCTGAATACCAAATAATCTTAAGCAGCGGAAATCTTCGTTGATAAGTAGAACCCATGCCATCTGCCTTAACCCTACAGGCATTCTGACTGGGAAGCGTCCTAGTTCGCGTGTTCATCACCAAATAACTCTTCCTCGAAATCCTTCTCTTCCATGCCTGGTCAATTAAATAACTAGTGGCAAGCGAATGAGTACTTTGAATGTACTCGCAAGCAACCCATGATTTGGTTCAAAGTAACAATGTAATTGTACAACAAGTAAGCATCCTAGCTTCAAGCTAGTTGAGATGTCCTATCAACTTGTGAGATATGCATCAATGAACATGGGTAACCTTGAGAACAGGTTACAGATATCAACACAAATAGGGTTTGGATAAATGCCATTTCATTCAACATGTCCAGTCACCACCTTGACATAAATAGTTCTCTTCCACACATGCACAGAGATTGTAAAGTTTCTGGACATAGTTTAAGTAGCACCTCCCAACTATCCATGACCGTGGACACGGCTATTCGAATAGTTTGACACTCTGCAGAGGTTGCGCACTTTACCCACAAGATCCGGGAAGCTTTCGTGTCATCCACGATCCCGTAGTACCTCAAGTACTCGGGGGAAGCACCCGATCATTACCTTTCCCTAGACGACACTAACATAGGGTCCACTCTTCGATACACGGCCCTCGTGTATAAGCAAAAGATCATGGGACTCTGCCCTTTTCACATTATTATGCATACATGAAGGGACCAATGGTGTGTCCGGTGCCCTGTGAAAACAGTCATGGCCACCTATCCAAGCACGACCCCGTCCCGAGAGTGACATCAAGTCACCACCGTCAGTAGTAATGTGGGTGCCATGCTAGTATCAGCCTAAGTAATCAATAATGCCCCATCCCATAAAGGGGTAGAGTGGTTGCACATGTTTGGTTGGGACAGTAGTCACACATAAATCTAATCCATCATTTTACACACACCCACCAAAAATTCTCTTTCTTACACCACTTCTTCCTCAAGTGGTTACCTTATTTGAACATCTCCCAAGGGCATTAGGGGCACCCGATGGTTTTTTGAAAGAATGTAACCATGAAGAGTTCATGGTACACATGCATCATTATGCATCAACTAGTCTCTTGAAAATGCAATCATGAACAAGGTAAGGTCATGAGTAGGGGTATGCATCATGGTGTGGTTCACAACAAGTTTTACCACCCTCATATTTCATCATCATGCTATCAAAAAAGGGTACCGATGAACAAGAGTGGTGACATGGTCAAAGGGCTGCTTGCCTTGATTGGCTTGTTCTTCGAGGTCTTCAAATCCTTCTCCTCCTTCTTCTTCGGCAACTTCGTCAAATACGGGATCTAAATGTCGCAAGAAAATAACGAGAAAATAAGGCAATAGTAAAACAGAAAAACCAAAGTGCTCAGAAAAATGTCAACTCATTTTTGTTAAATACTAGGGTGAACACTAAGAAGGGGAAAATTCCTAGTTTTGGATTTGGAGTAGCAGAATGGGAGAAATGGATTTACAAAGGTATATTTAAATGCTTAAAATCACATTTAAATATTTACAGTGAAGAAAAAGTTGTTGGATTTGAATGAAAGTTGCACCATTAAATAGGTGGGATTTTTAAAAGAATTTAGGAACCGGAGTTATTTCATTTGGAATAATATTTAGTCCAGAAGAATTTTTGCAAGTCTAACAGAAAAGAAAAATGGGAAGGGGCACTGTGCCTGCTGGGCCAGAACAGCCGCAGGGCAGCAGCCCAGCCAGCGACGCGGCCCAGCTGAGCCGATGCGCGCGCGCGCCAGATTTTTAAACCTAACGGGCGGGCCCCAGCTGCGAGTGGGAGAGAGAGGGGGCGAGAGAGAGGTGAGGATGACAGGCGGGGGCCGCCTGTCATCTCTGACCTCGCGACCAGAGGGCCGATGTGCTCACCGGCGGCGATGCAGGGCACGGCGGGTCGAGCTGACGGCACAGTTGGACTCATCGTGGAGTCGCCGTTCGGGTGGTGGTGGTGGACGTCGCCGGAGTTGCCTGGTTTGCCGGCAACGAGGAAGCACGGCGGAGGTGTGTTGGGCGGTGGTTGTTCCGTTCGACTCCGGCTGCAAACGAAGGGGAAAAGGAGGGGGAAGGAGTCAGGGACTCGCTGCGGTTCCAGATCGAGCGAAAGGAGCGGCGGGGGAGGCTCTTACCGCGCAAACATCGGTGACCCGAGGCGGCGGCGGTCGGCTCGATCCCGAGCACAGAGAGGGTGAGGGGAGCTGGGGCTTTGCTGGGATCGCTAGGAGGCGAGAGAGATCAAGGGATGGAGAGAACGGGATCTGGGGTGGCCTTAAATAGGAGGGGCGCAGTGCACCGTGGCTCGTGCGCCGGCGAGCTTCTAGTCGTTGCTGAAGGCCACGGGGGCGCGCGTGGGCATGTCTGGGGCGTTTGTGGAGGTGGTCCATGACCAGGCGAACGAAGAGAGGGAGCAGGAGGGGCCAGAGGCGCCGCGCGTGTGAGTGTGCTCATTGGAGCTCTCGGGCGGCCATGGCGCGCGTGTGAGGGAGGCCGTAGGAGGGAGAAGGAAGAGGGGGACCAGGGCTTAGCGTGCTTCGGATGCCGAGGCGCATCATCGGGCGCACTGGGGAGGCCCGAGATGGCCGGAGGTGGTTGGCAGGGGGCGTCTACAGTGCGGGAGCGCACTGTAGCGCGCTCCAGAGCATGCAAATGGCCGGCATGCCATTTTTTGGCAAAGTGGGCATGGCCAGGCATGTCCGGTAGCTCTAGGGGGAAGTAAAGAAGAGGGGAGGAGCATTGGATGCCCTGGGGATCCAGTAGGAGAGGAGTGGGGTTGAGAGAGAGGGGGAAAAGGGGCTGTCCAGAGGGGTAAATGAGGTGGTTTCACCCCTCAATCATTGAGTTGAGATGCAGCCATTGTTACTGGAGGTAGAGGAGGACTTGTAGGGGTTGTGGTAAAAAGTGGAGGCCATGGAGAAGAGTGGAAGTGGTAAGAATAGTGTTTTTAGAAAAATGGCAGAAGGTGTTTTTTGTTGATTTGGGAAAGAAGATGAACTCCTCTTGTCATGAGGCTTGACAGGGTAAAATGGAATGAGAAAATAAGAGGTTCCACCAAGATTGAGTTTATTTGGGCAAAGTTGCCAATGCAACTTTTGTAAACACTAGAAATTAGCAGAAATGAACTTGTGTAGATCTAGTCGAGCAAATCACTTCTCCTTGATGCACCACTTGGTGTAGAGGCCTCATTTGGTCATGTGAACATGCTCACAAAAGTTGAGAGCAAAATGAGAAAGTTGACGATGTAAAGTTGTTCAAATTTGATTCTGGATAGAGAGGGTTTTGGGGCACTTTGATCAGGTTAACTTGTTCCCCAACTTGTGCCACTTGGCCTAGATGAATAATTAGAACATTTGAGCATGTTCACAAGGTTTGAGAACATTTGGAAATGTTTGGCAATGTAAAGTTGCTCAAACTTCAAAATGGACAGAAATGGGTTTGAGGGGATTTGATGATGTTATATTGTTCTCCAAGACATGATACTTGGCAAGATCATCTAATATGTCATATGTGACATGCTAGAATTTTCTTGTAATGTTTAGAGAATATTTTCTTTGTAAATATTTCAAAAGCTTGAAATATCCAGAAAGGGTTTTTGAGGGTTTTGACCAATATTTTGAACATGACCATGTGTTGAAACTCTTATATATGGACAATATATGTCCACTGAGTTTCCCTAAATTTTGACAAATATTTTTAAAGTAATAAATAATTTTAACCTATTAAAGACCATTTTTGGCCTAAAGAAAAAGCCTTTAAATAAAATAGGAAAATAACTTTTGAAATTATATTTTTGTGGTTTATGGAAGTCCTATATCTAATAGGTTTCAAATATACTCTTTGAAATATTTTTCATACCCCAAATCAAGTACTTGCAGTGCAAACCTCAATTCAGGGGGTTTTGGAAAACTAATTTTTGAAAATACTTTTTGGCCAAATTATTTTTGTAAGAAAATACTATATTGCTCTATACACATGGCATGATCATTGGGCAGAAGTTTGGGGCAAGAAGATGAAGTATAGAAGGTGGAGTTGTGTTGACTTTAAAGAGCACTTGAAAAACACAAAGAGAAAACCAACTCCAAATAAAAGCCAATTGATGCAAAAGTTTTTTGTCAAACCACACTTTATCATGATTTACTAGCTCAAGTGTTGTGGCATGAAAATCAGGGTGTGACAGCTGCTCAGCTCTAGAGATTCTACGCCTGAGTTTGGCTCCATCAGTAGATTCCTGATGCAGCTTTGGAGACTCACAAATTTGGCTCCATATACTATCTGTTGTCAGGGCTGCCCACTATCAACACCATTCTGATATTCACATTGTTTCCCAAGTCTGGATATGATAGAATGATCAGAGGGAATTCTATTAACTTGTTGCCTATGGTTGATGTGCCAGAGAAGTTCAAGGTGATGACCTTGATTGTTGAGACAGTTAAGAGGATTGTTGCTGACCAGACAAGATCATGTGGCTATCCCCCACACATTCAGATGCTCATCAACTTTAAGATGGGCACAGGCACATATCTTTTGGACAAGGAGCACCTTCGCCTGAGGCCTGAGTTTGAGGACAATGAGATTATCATGGATGCATCACATCCTACATCAGTAGAGGCTCAGGAGAAGAGGGAGAAACCAAAGGCAGAGAAGGCGGCACAGACTTCAAAAGTTCCAGATGCCTCAGCTGTACATCTCAAGACTAAGCAGGATGGGCTTAGCTATCTTCTTGAAGCCACAGTGAGAAATGAGAAAGGATTGGCAACCCTCACTCAAAACCAAGAAAGTCGTGAGAGGATCATTGAGACAAAATTTTATGATCTAGACTTGAAGGTCACAAAGATCCAGACTACAGTTGATCAACTCCAAGAAGAAGCAGTATCTACCACTTAGGCTTTTCACAGAGTGCCAAGGGCACAAAGGTCTGCAGCTTTGCCAGCTAGTGACACTAGAGCTACCACTTCAGCACCTGCAGCTACAACCCCAGTTTCCTCTCTAGTTGCAACTCCATCAACTCCATAGACCTCCTCAGATGCTTTTGTTGCAGGACTCCTCTCCACGCCACCTTCACACACTGGAGCTCCCGGAGATCGTGCTTAGAGAGCTGCATAGCACTATGCATTTTCTAGCTTTTTGGTAACTTGTTGCCAAAGGGGGAGAAAGTGTATATATCATAGGCTTCGAGAGAGAGTGTGTGTTTTGATTTTTTACCTCTCTTCCTACTTTTTGCTTGCTTGTTTGGTTGCTACATTACTAGTGCTTTTGTGTGAGATAGTACTATGATCATGTGTTTGATCATATTATGCTTTAATGTGTGCTTGAATGATGGTCTATTATCTCTTATGTATGATCATTCATATTTTGCCTTGGTGATGAGTGCATGTTATTTATATTCTATAATTTTGAGCGCTCCACCAAGATGTATGTGACATGGAAGAGTAACCCATGATCCTAATCGATTGTGCATTTGCATTCAAAAGAAAATTTTAAATAATGCACAAATTTAGGGGGAGCTCATGCTTATCACATAATTCTCAAAGCAACGATGTACTTCATTTATATCATCATTTGTTGAAGCTTTGATCTATATGTTGTCATCAATGACCAAAAAGGGGGAGATTGAAAGTGCAACTAATCCCCAGGTGGTTTTGGTAATTGATAACAACATATAGCTCATTGAACTAATATCCATTCAAGATTAATGTTTCAGAAAGTTCAGTGATTGCCATGGCATGGAATAGAGATGTGGACCCCTCAAAATGCTAAGGACACATATTGGCAAAAGCTCAAGACTCTTCATTTTCATTTTAGTGATCCAAGATCACATTGAGTCCATAGGAAAAGCCAATACTACTAAAAGTGGATGAGGTGTTGCTTAATGGCTTGCTTGCTCAAAATGCTTAGTGATATGGTCCAAAAGCCCTCAACCACTTTCTCATTTCCACAAATATCCTAAACCTAAAGTCAAACTTGGCCGCACCGATTTGATCTATCCGGCGCCACCGAGTTCACTTCACATAGTCATAGCCAGATACCCTAATCAGTTCGGTCTCACCGATAGGGATCTCGGTCTCACTGAGATTGGATTGCAAATTCTATGTTTCCCTTCATAATGTTGTGGTCTTCCCAAGATGGGCGATCGGTCCCACCGAGTTCGCAATGCAAACTCTCTATTTCCTTTTCATAACGTTTCGGTCTCATCAAAATGAGCGATCGGTCCCATCGAGTTTGCTTGACCAAGTCTATGTTTGCTTATTGCTGAAATAGGTCTCACCGAGTTCATGTCATCAGTCTCACTGAGATGAGGTTTTGCTCGAACCCTAGCGCATCAGCCCCACTGAGTTGATATTGTCGGTCCCATCGAAAATCCTTATGTTCACATTTTGAACTAGATTGGTCCCACTGAGTTTCACTATTTAGTCTCACCGAGTTTGGTAAATTGTGTGTAACGGTTAGATTTTGTGTGGAGGCTATATATACCCCTCCACCCCTTCTCCATTTGAGAGAGAGCTATAAGAACGTGCCTACACTTCCAGTACTTATTTTCCGAGACAGAACCACCTACTCATGTGTTGAGACCAAGACATTGCAATCCTACCACAAGAATCTTGATCTCTAGCCTTCCTCAGTTGCTTTCCACTCAAATCATCTTTCTACGACATCCAAATCTGTGAGAGAGAGTTGAGTGTTGGGGAGACTATCATTTGAAGCACAAGAGCAAGGAGTTCATCATGAACACACCGTCTATTACCTTTTGGAGAGTGGTGTCTCCTAGATTGGTTAGGTGTCAATTGGGAGCCTCCGTCAAGATTGTGGAGTTGAACCAAGGAGTTTGTAAGGGCAAGGAGATCGCCTACTTCATGAAGATCTACCCAAGTGAGGCAAGTCCTTCGTGGGTGATGGCCATGGTGGGATAGCAAAGGTTTCTTCTTCGTGGACCCTTAGTGGGTGGAGCCCTCAGTGGACTCATGTAGCCCTTACCTTACGTGGGTTGAAGTCTCCATAAATGTGGATGTATGATAGCACCACCTATCGGAACCATGCCAAAAATCTCCCTTCCACATTGCGTTTTACCTCTCCAAACCCTTCCCTTTACCTTCATATTCAATCATTTACATTCCGCTGCTATATTCTTAGAATTGCATGTGTAGGTTGATTGCTTTACTTGTGTTAAGTTGCTAAAATCTGCCAAGACTTAAAATTGGGAAAAGGCTAGATTTTTATTTGGTCAAGTATTCTAATCACCCCCCTCTAGAGATACTTCCGATCCTACACCTGTGGCCATTGGTTCCTTGTTCTCGCATGAGCTAATCATGAGCAGATAAGTTAGGGTGCGTGTCACGATGCCTCGCCAGCGCGGGAGCCGTGCGCCGGTTGTCTTTCTTTAGGATCGAAGCAAGAGAAGATTGGGCACGGCGTCTGTGCTCGGGTCCGTCCCTGCAGCATCAACAAATCCAGCGGCTGAGCTCAGTCTTGCGGGACGGCCCCGTTAACGTCACCTCCTAGGGTCGCTCGTGTAACGCCCCGAATACAACTTTCCATATTCATAACTCCAACTCTTGCCTTTTCCGGAGATGTGATATGTTATTTCCTCCATGGTTGGGTTTTTGTCTGTTGTTTTGCATTTTGTTCTTATTATGCATCTCGTCTCATGTCATCATCTGCATTTCATCCGCATGTTTTTCAAAAACTTGCATCCGTTCGTGTTCCGCCAGTTCTCTCCGTTGTCCGTTCTGAGCCTGACCACACTCGCTCGTGCCCGCGGCACCTCCGTAATATTATTTTATAAGTGGCATAAAAATGTTCTCGAAATGGGTTGCAACTTGTCGTGCGGTCTTATTATAGTGTAGACAGGCCGTCTGCCAAGTTTCGTCGCATTCGGAGTTCATTTGATAGCCCAACCGTTAAGTGTATAGCGGCACCTTTGCAGGTTTAATCGTCGGACGTTTCGGTCTCCGAAACTGCCGCCAGGCCTCTCTCTCTCTTCTCTCCACTCAGCCAACACCTCTCGTCATAGCCCACCTAGGCCTGCCTAACCCCCCCCCCTCGCGTCCGGAACCGCCGGATCGAGATCGGAGGGCTCCAACCCCCCCCCCTAGACCAAACCCTAGCCAAAAACTGCTATATAAACCCCCTCCCCTTGCCATTTTTGGGCTAAACCTACCCCTAGCATCCTCCCCTAACCTCCCAGCCACCGGCGCCTCATTTTCCGTGCCCAGCCACCACCTGCCCGCCACTTGGCGCGCCACCATTCGCCAGCCGCCGCCAGCGCCGGCGCCCTGACCAACCGGGTGTCGCCACGTCGCCCCGGTGCCCCCTGGCCTCCCAGCGCCGCCGCAGCCCCCCCGAGCCCATTTGCGGCCCGTCCGAGCCCATCTGGGCCCGGACGAGCCCATCGCGCCGCCGCCGCAGTAGGAGCTCCAGCCCCGAGCTCCTGCGCCTCCCTACACGTCGCCCCGCTCCGTGAGCCCCGCCGGAGACGCGCCAAGCCGCCGCCGCCGTCCTGCTTCGTGCGGAGGAGCGCGCCCTACTGCCGCCCCTGCATCGTCCACGCGACTGGGCCTCCTCTTCTCCGGCCCAGCGCCTCAAGGCCAAGCCAGCGCCAGGAGGGCCCAGTCTCCTCCGCGGCCTGCCCCCAGCGCGCCCTGCCGGCCTACTGCCTCCACCTATTCAGCCCAATGAATGTTTTTTCCCTGACTGCGAATTTGTCCATTTATCCAGAGTTTACCTGTTTTACAGAAAACCCCTTGCACTTCATGCATTTAATTACTCACAAACTGTGCATCGGATTAAAATGATTTATACATGTAACTTGCTTAGAATTTTGTGTAGATTAATAATATGCCATTTTCGTCCATGTTTAAAATGTTTAAATTGCTGCTTGCATTAATTTGCTTAACTGCCATGCTAAAATGATTTAATTCATAGCTAAATAACCGTAGCTGTTTTAAATGTTCTTTATATGTAAATGGGGAGGGAAAATGCCTAGTTTAACATGGTCCACTTTATTTTCCTGTTTAGCAACCTTAAAATGTGGTTTAGGACAAAACAGTACCAAATCTAAAATATGCACATGGGGATTTTCCGGACTTGTTGTTTGTTGTTCCGGCCTCATTTAAACTTGTCTAGATAGGTAGTTTTTCATATGCTTCACCCGTTGCCATGTTTAATAACATTTAATATTGTTGGGTACAAAACCGAGAGAGAACTAAATAATTGATGTGGTGTTTCGTCAATATGCAACTCGTTGCATATTGATCTCCACTTAACTTGTAGTATTGTTTGTTGCACTTTGCCAGGCCATGCCTTATTAAACCGGTCATGCATCATACCTGATTGTGCATCATGCCATGATTATGCTTGTGCAGTTACCATGTTGTTTGTTTGTTTCCGGTGTTGCTTCTTAGTTCTGGTAATGTTGCGATTGTGAGGATTCATTCGACTACTCCCGTTCGTCTTCTTCATGGACTCGTTCTTCTGCCTTGCGGGATATCAGGCAAGATGACCGCTACCCTGGATCTCACTACTATCATTGCTATGCTAGTTGCTTCGTTCTATCGCTTTCCTACGCTACCTATCATCTGTTTGTCGAGCCATCCCATGTTGCCATGAACCTCTAACCTTTGACACCTTTCCTATGCAAACCGTTGTTTGGCTATGTTACCGCTTTGCTCAGCCCCTCTTATAGCATTGTTAGTTGCAGGTGAAGTTGAATATTTCTCCATGGTGGACAGGATTTTGGTTGGGATATCACAATATCTCTTATATTATTAATGCATCTATATATTTGGTAAAGGGTGGAAGGCTCGGCCTTTTGCCTGGTGTTTTGTTCCACTCTTGCCGCCCTAGTTTCCGTCATACCGGTGTTCCCGGATTTTGCGTTCCTTACACGGTCGGGTGATTTATGGGACCCCCTTGACAGTTCGCTTTGAATAAAACTCCTCCAGCAAGGCCCAACCTTGGTTTTACCATTTGCCTCACCACCACCTATATTTCCCTTGGGAGTAATTAACCCAAGGGTCATCTTTATTACAGCCCCCCTGGGCCAATGCTTGTCTAAGTGTTGGTCCAAACTAGAGCACCGTGCGGGGCCATCCCAGGCAACTTGGGTTACGTCGGTTCCTGTACGCTTCGCTTATCCGGTGTTGCCCTGAGAGCGAGATATGTGCAGCTCCTATCGGGATTGTCGGCGTATCGGGTGGTCTTGCTAGTCTTGTTTTACCATTGTCGAAATGTCTTGTAAACCGGGATTCCGAGTCTGATCGGGTCTTCCTGGGAGAAGGTCTATTCCTTCGTTGATCGCGAGGGCTTGTCATGGGATAAGTTGGGACACCCCTGCAGGGTATAATCTTTCGAAAGCCGTGCCTACGGTTATAGGCAGATGGGAATTTGTTAATGTCCGGTTGTAGATAACTTGACACCAGATCCGAATTAAAACGCATCAACCGTGTGTGTAGCCGTGATGGTCCCTTTTCGGCGGAGTCCGGGAAGTGAACATGGTTTCTGGGTTATCTTTGATGTAAGTAGGAGTTCAGGATCACTTCTTGATCATTGCTAGCTTCATGACCATTCCTTTTGCTCTCTTCTTTCTCTTATTTGCGTATGTTAGCCACCATATATGCTTAGTCGCTGCTGCAGCCTCACCACTTATCCACTTCCTTTCCCATTTAGCTTTGCTAGTCTTGATACCCATGGTAATGGGATTGCTGAGTCCTCGTGGCTCACAGATTACTACAACAACAGTTGCAGGTACAGGTTGTGCGATGATCATGACGTGAGAGCGATGCTTGATTGCGTTGAGTTCTTCTGCTGCTTCTTCTTCGATCAAGGGAAAGGTTCCGGGTCGGCAGCCTGGGCTAGCAGGGTGGATGTTGTTTGAGTTTCTATTTGTGATTCATCCGCAGTCGGATGATGTTCTTTTGTATTGTGATGATGTATTCGTGTGGCATTGTATGCCTTATGTATGTATCCCCATCTATTATGTAATGTTGATGTAATGATATCCACCTTGCAAAAGCGTTTCAATATGCGGGTCTATCCTTGGTGGGACCTTTGAGTTCCTTTTGGATAGGGTTGCATATTGGGCGTGACAGCTGGTGTTTGGCCTTCTCATGCAATATCCTCCGGAGATTCACTCGGCGCATGTGACCTAACCATCTCGCAGGATCCCACGGGCATCCTAACCAAGAATTCAGGCGCAACCCGCCTTGAGGTATGGCCTCGTGAGTCCCGCGTTGGCTCACGGGTGCCCATATACACCTCCTCTAGTCCTGCCATGCAAGCAACATGCTAGGACGGGGTTGTACACGCCCCGGAGCCTATCCTCAAAGGGAGCCCCCACCCACGCACCAGTGGAAGCCCCATGCTCCCTGCTGGCAGACGACATGGTCAAGGAGCGGCTATGGCCAAGCAAGAGTGGAACCGTCATGCTCCGCACTGAAGATAAACAAATGGGGGCACCCTAGCGGCTGCACTAACCTCAGGAGATCCCCTAGGGCTCGTTGTCCGATCCCACTGCACCAACTTTCTCTCGGGAGAGCCGCGCGAGGGGGCTGGGCATGGGGGCTGCCTCCAGGTCACGCCTGACGCACGCCACCAGGTCTTCGGCACTTGGTCTTCTCGTGACCCTCCCAGGCAAAAGCTAGTGAGGAAAGGTATCAGGATTCCAGATTAACCCAGACGCTGCTTGCACTTTCTTCACATGGCCATTCGTACGTCAAGGGGACCTCTGAGAATCGCGACTCAGGGGCCTCACTGGTCATGTAGCCCCTCAGCCCTTGGTCTCATCCTGGCGAACCGGACGACCCAATGACAGTTGAGGTATGCACGAGGCCAGGCCCTGCCGATGTAGAAAACTAAAGGCAAACAGAAGGAAATCGAACACGGAAAGGAAATCGCAGAATGCTAGCAAATTATTATGAAACATAATGTTTCAAGAATTCAAAGAAGAAGTTCTTCCGCCTCCACGAGGCATGGTAAATGTTGCAGGATAAAGCTGGGAAGCATGGCCTTTAGCCTTGCTTGCTGCCATCAGCCGCCTTGGCGACTGCGTCCTTGACGGTGCCGCTGTCGCCTTCGCCACTGTCCGCGGTAGCCGCGGCCTTAGGGTCGATGCAGCGGAACTTCACCTGCCGGGCCTCCACCTGCTCCTTCACAACTTCGGCAACAGCAACAATGCACTAGGGCGCCACCGGCTCTAGGAGCATGCCAAGGTCCACGCTGGGGTACAGGATGGAGGTGCCTCGAGACACACATCGTGGCCGTAGTGAAAAGCGCGGCATACCCATTCCACCAGGGAGCCCATCACGGCGGCGATGTTCTCGAGCTCCTCAACAAGCTTTGTGAGAAGATCAGTAAGGCCACCATCCGGGGTCACCAGCATCTCATCGTACCCCTCCCCGTAAAGGGAGCAAAGCGCACGCGGGACTTCTACTCGAAGGAAGCGAAGGCGTCGTGCCTGGCCTTCTCGGCCACGGCAAGGGTTTTCTCCCTGGCCTCCAGCTGGGGCGTCTCCTTGGAGACGTGCTTGGTGTGGGACACCGGGGCTGCTTCCACTTCCTCCTTCAGTTTCTCCAAGCGGCTTCCCTCCACTGCCTGCTCTTCGACTGCTTGCTCCATCTCGGCGTAGTGATCGGCGAGCACGACCTCTTGGACCTTGAGCTCCTCCTCCCATGCCTGGATCCAAGTCGCGTGAGAGGTCTGCTACTCGTGAAACATCTTCAACTCGGCCACCACCTCGCTGCAACGACTTCTGGCGGACGCGGTGTCAGCCAGCGCAGCGTAACGAGTTGTTGTGGCTTCCGCGGCCTGCTTCCTGCCATCCGTGACGGTAGCGTAGGCCTGGCCCCAGGCTGCCCTGATGGACCAGTCCGCTTGGAGCCACCCCAAGATCTGCTCTAGCTGCCCCATGCCGCGCATCCGTCAGCTTCTTGGAGATCAGCCCAGAGTTGGTCCAGCGCGGCGTAGACCTCCTCCAAAGTGGCGGGCCTGGCAGAGGAGCCCTGGTCCGCCAGCGTGAGAACCCGAGGAGGAGGTGGCACCGGCGCCTGGACTAGCGTTACCGCGACAACAGTGGAGGTAGGGGGTTCCGGGGCCTTCGCGCCCTCCGTGGGCGCATCTGGAACAGGTGCCCCCGGAGTCTGCTGCGTCACGGGAGCAGCATCCTCCTTCTTCTTCTTCGTCACCCCGTGGGCCAGCCTGGTCATATGGAAAAGCAAGGATGAGGTAAGATACTTGTCGTCGGTGATATACGTCGTCTTCCTACCCAGGATTGCGGCGCCCCCAGGCTTCATCAGCTGTGCTGGTGCCGGGCGCACGGCAGCTGGCTCCAGAGCGGCAGCAACATGCAATGATGCTAAGGCGCTGCCCTGAGGCTGTGCCGGCGCCTTTCCTCCCTTCGGGTCCCGCGGATCGGCCTCCGCAGCGTAGTCCCCCCGGACCTAATGAAGACCCCGGTGGGGCGGGGGATCTCCCGAGCAAGCCTTCCCGATATCGTCATCATCAGGAAGGTCTCGGAGGAGTTTGCTCTGCCGCGGAGGAGAAGTCTCCCCCACCCCTTCCAGGGTCGCCTCTGAGTCCGCCTCTGTGGGCGTCCTAAATACGGGGGTACCCAGACTTGCCTGCCTGCGGCCCGCGCTGTGGCTCCATCAACGGCCTGGTACGGTCCAGTTTCGACATCGACAACCCAAGACCCTCGCGAGGGGCCAAGCCTCGCGAGGCGGACGACTCCAGGAACTCCAAGGGGATCAGCCTCCTCAGGCTGGCTCCCGAGGAGCAGAGATTTCTATGCAAGGCTCACCTCACAAAGTTCGTATGACATGAGCCATGATGATCGAGGCCAGGCGGCCGCTAGGCGGGCGCAGAGTACCAGTTTCCTCTTTGGTGCAAAGGAGGCAACCAGCAGGCGCGGAGTCCCGAGGAAGAAGCCAAAGGTTTCCATTCCCGTTCAACAAGACCTAGACCGCCAAGACGGCAGGGCAGAGGACATCATCGAGCCCGCCACAGCGTCACAACCAGAGGCTTTTGCAGGCGAAGACCACTTTAGTCAGATAAGATGTACTTGTTGTCTCCCTTCAAATTTGGCCGTTGTGGGATCCCTTCCCACCTCCATTCGGGAAGAGGGCCAAGGCCACTATAAATAGGACCTAGCCACCACCACGGAGAGGGATCGGATCCATTCCACCCTCACCATCTCACCAGGTCACTTGAGCCCAAGAACACGCCTCCTGAGGTTGTTCTTGATTGTACTAGCTATTCCTCAGCCCCTCGAGGCAAATCCACGATAAAGCAGGAGTAGGGTTTTACGCCGCAAGGTGGCATGAACCTGGGTAAATTGTTGTGTCCCATTTCCTTCGAGCTCGACGTGTTTGGCTGTGAGATTAGCGATTTGGAAGACTGGGGAGAGAGATCTTTGCACGCACCCCATAGTTCGAACCTCTCAAGGGTTTGTGGAACCCGTAATCCGACATTTGGCACGCCAGGTAGGGGTGCATCAGATCTTCACTTCCGTTGATCAATTCGCCACCGCTACACCTTCTCCATGGTTGACGCTCTGAGGACTCACATTGAGCACTAGGTTGTTCGGCCAGCCCAGGAAGCAAATACCGACCAGGAAGATCTCCACTCTGCGCTGCGTGCAGCCGGCGCGCCACCTGGAACTATGGGCGCGGGTGGCATGGGCCACAGCCATCCTCCCTCGCAGCATGCAGCAACCGCGCCGCTGCATGATCTTCGAGCTACACCACGGCGATGACACTACACACTCGCCGGGAGCAGGTGAACATGCAAGCTGCGCTCATCGTGACCCGGGAACTACTACAATGTAGGCTGGTGGAAGGTGGCCGCGGCGCCCTGGTGGAATCGGTCGTCGAGCTGCTAGACACCGCCTGCAGGGAGCGGCACCGTGCTACGCCCTGCCTACATCACCAGCTATGGCGGGGGCGCACGCTCGCCCCCGCCATAAGCACGCCACCTAGAGCTCCTGGGGGGCCTCTCGGTGTTACCAGTCCTACTCCGACCACACTTCATCAGGGGGAGGTAGACCCGGGTGGCCCCCCCTGGGGTCACGCAGGGGCACCAGCCCGCGCCCCTCGGGACCTTGAGCTTGGCCCGGAGAGTGGCGACATGAGGCACACGGGCAGTGGCTCAGACGCAGCCAACCCGGAGGCCTACGTACCAACCACGATGGATCCGTGGTACACATCAAGGGAGGTGTCACAACCCTATCGTGGTTGGTACGTAGGCCTGTCGCAGCCCAGCTGGCCATCCCACCTGGCGGCCCAGCCTACTGGCCCCCTCCTGTCGTCTTCCTCCCTGCCAGGAGGACGGGCGCGTGCCCGACACGCGCGCACCGCCGTGCGGCCACCTCCTCCCTGCTTGGCTGCCCCCTCGACCCCCTGGATCTCCCTCGCGGCACCACGCAACCCCCAGGACCTCTCCCTCTCTTCCCAAGCTCATCCTTAACCTCCAGTCGCCGACAACGTCACCAACGATTTGCCGCCATCTCCGCCTCCCTGAGCCCGCTGAGACCGTCCCTGACCCTGCAGTGAGCTCTGCCATATTCTCCCCTGCTGCCGGTACTCGTACACACCCTCTAACGGCCTGAGCCACAGGAGTCGTGAGCTCCCCGCCGCCGTCCATGTCTCCGCCGAGCCTAGAGCTCGATTCACCTGAAGCCGAGCACGTCTGCGTGCTCAGCGCCTCCCTAGGAAGCCGTAGACCACACCAGCTTGACCTGAGACGCGCTGTAGCGCCTAACCCGCTGATGCCCGAGCTCCGGCCGCCAATGCGAGCTCCGTTCCGATGAGCTCTGGCACCCCCACGGCCACCCACCTGCCCCTCTCGATGCAGGAGAGCACGGGCTACACCCCGGTGGTCTCCGCGCGTCCAGTCGCCGCTTGCAGCGCTAGTCCAGCGAGTTGCGGCCGCGGTTTTGGTCGCCGTCGGCCAAACTCCGGTGACTTTGGATGTGGACGTCATTAGGCGCTAACCCCGCCAGCTAAGCCCCCTAACAGCACTGATAGTGGGCCCTACCCCTGGTCAAACCCTGTCAGCGTTGTGTTTGATCGGGATTAGTCCATGTGTCACTGACGTGTGGACCCCAAATGTCAGGTTTGACCAGGACCGGCCCTGTTAACCCTGCTGACATCACTACTACGTCATGCTGACTCAGTAATATTTTCTGAAATTTGAAATAAATCAGAAATGATTTATAAATTTCAGAAAATGTTCAAAACTTCTAAAAATCATAGAAATTAATCTGTAAGTCCAAATGCAAAGATTTATATATCAAAAATGATCAGAAAAATAAAGTCTATCCATCTGTACTAGTTTCATGCATGTTTAAACAACTTCACCTTGCTGTTTAGCTCAAAACATGATAAAGCACTATTTAAGTTCATAATTTGAGTTTGGGGTTGAACCTTTGGTTCTAAATGACCAAAACCCATCTGGTTGTAGTTGCATTAGCCAACACACTCATATTGCCATGTCATTATCATGCAACATAATTGTTGCATTGCATTGATTGTTTTCTTCCTTATTTGCCGGTATTTGTCCCCTCTCAATACATGTGTTCTACCAATGAATTCGATGACACCGATGAAGAACTATACTATCTTCAGCACTGCTAGGCAAGCAAAACCCCCTTGTTCATACCGATACAATCCCACTCTCTCGCTCCTGCTCTCCTTTACTACATTACGATAACAACGATACATCTGTTACATGCTGCGGTAGTTGAACCTCTTTCCTCTGCATGACCTATCATTGCCACAGTAAATAAATGAAACCCACTAGCATGAGTAGGAGTTGTTTGAGCCTTGATGTGCCTACTCATTCATGCTTGTTTGTCATGCCTGCTATGCTTAGAGTTGTATCAGGTCTGATTCATCGGGGGTGAATTGGAACGGTGATGAACATGTCCTACTGTGTGTGAGTTAAGTGTGTGAACATGATTTGGTAAAGGTAGTGGTGACAGGCCATGTAGGAGTACATGGTGGGTTGTCTCATTGAGCCATCCTCAGGAACTGAGTTCTGTATTTGTGATCCATGAACAGCTACTACCACACGTTGGGCCATGAAATATGACCCCGCTCGACTTACTGGCCGCTCATGTCCTCTGTCCAGGA
The DNA here is from genome assembly GCF_018294505.1 of Triticum aestivum. NCBI lineage: Eukaryota > Viridiplantae > Streptophyta > Magnoliopsida > Poales > Poaceae > Triticum > Triticum aestivum. The sequence continues at coordinate 332,249,311 of NC_057804.1, read as the reverse complement.
GTTCCAAGTAGTTTCTGGTGTTTGTAGTTCGCTGGAGGCCGTGTGCAGTGCTGACCCGAGGGGTGGGCTGTGATGCGGTAGGCACATGGCCCAGTGTACCGAGTCGCCCGTTTAGTGCCCCGGGAATCCTGCACACATTGTTTGGGGCCGTATGTGGAAACTTTGGCCGGACATCCTGTAGATGGAACCTGAATAGGTGATAAACCTGGACTAGGGACTTCTGTGTTAGTCCGGTCGTGGTCTACACCCATGTCGGCTTTCGCTTGATGTCTGCCGAGCACAAGTCGTGTGCAGACGCTAAGTGGTGGAAACATGTGTGAAGAAGTACACCCCTGCAGGGTTTTATAGGATCTATTCTGTTAGCCGCGTCCACGGTAAAGGACCTCTGTGTTGCCTATATAGTCCATAGACAAGTGAAAGTGGATACTATAAAATCCGCAAGATACGCATGAGTGCTATGGATGGCGTTATTGTAGGGAGACGGGATCGGATCCATAGTGGTGTATTGATATGGTGAATATGTGGACTCATGTGCGCCACCTCAAAAGAGTTACTTGCAGTCGTAATTCAGGATAGCCACCGAGTCAAAGATGGCCTGCTGCAGTTAAGCTCCACCACCCCCTTTGTTGATAATGATGCATATGTAGTTAGTTCTGATGTAAGTCTTGCTGGATACATTTGTACTCGCGTTTGCTTAATTTATGTTTTGCAGAGACTCCAGTCTCATTAGTAGTTCCGCATGGACTTCGACGTTTAGCTTGTTACGTTAGCTACGATCTTGGGCCCTCTGGAGGGTCTTGTAGATAGTTAGGCTTCTTAGCCCTTTTCATTTGTAGTTATCTGTACTCAGACATGTTAAGCTTCCGCTTGTGCTTTTGGTTTGTATGCTCTGAATGATGGGTCATGATAGCCATGGTTGTAATACTTGGCTCCTCGGAGTGTATTGAATAAATACTTGAGTTGTAGAGTCATGTTGTGATGCCATGTTGTATTTGCACATATCGAGCATATTGTGTTTATGATTATTGAAATGCTTGGTATGTGTGGGATCCGACAACCTAGTTGTTTATTCTTGGTAGCCTCTCTTACCGGGAAATGTCTCCTAGTGCTTCCACTGAGCCTTGGTAGCTTCCTACTACTCTGGAACCCTTAGGTTGGCCGACATGTGTCCTTCTTCGTTCCTATGTCTGTTCCTTCGGGGAAATGTCACATGTTGTTCCTTTAAGTCCCTGTAGCTTGCTACGACTTGGGTTAATACGTTGTTGATCGACACATTCGTTGTTGGGTCATGTATGCCCGTCCCTGTAAGTTAGCGTCACCTTGGGTTTACGACTAGTCATGTCGGCCCGGGTTATTTGTCATATGGATGCTAGGGGCACTATCATATACATGAGCCAAAAGGCGCAAACGGTCCCGAGCCAGGTAAGGTGGCACCCATGGGAATACCGTGCGTGAGGCCGAAAAGTGATATGATGTGTTACATGCTAGATTAGTGTGACTTAGGATCGGGGGCCTGACAGCTTTGTTATCAGAGCCTGATTGCATGTAGGATTACGAAGCCAAACTGGTCGAAGTTGAGTCTAGAAATTCTATAGTTATATAAGGGAATTGGTTGTGGATGGGAACATAAGGATCTTTTTACTCCTTAACCTTATGCTTTCTGATCCGAGTCATCCCATCTTTTCTACTGGGTTAAGGAATTAGGCTTTCTCTTCTTTAAATTAGGATCATGTGTTACTAATCTGTTGATTTATAAGATTGTTGGATTTAAGCCTCAGTTCAGTTCCTACTACTTCCATGTGTTCATAGTTGATCTCGGAACCTTGATATTGTGATGTTGAGTGGTTATGCCACCATTTTGCAGGATGTCTCAAAAAATTTCGAGCAGTTACAGCCGTTATGTTGTCTAAGTCATCCCAGGTTTCGAAATAGCCTGATGCATTTGCAAATCCTTTCTCTCCGTTCTCGATGTTCCTTTGGGCCAGATTAACCACCCTAACCAGTGTGTTGACATACTCTATTGCCTCGATATATATGTTGGTCTATTATTATGACCCTAGGTGTCTTAGAGAACCACCTAGTAATCTTGCCATGTTTTGTGTCCTAGTGTGATGATTCTGGCCGTCATTCTCGAAAGCATCCCGTGATGCCATTTAGTTAGTAGGTATTCTACTCATGGGTTTTGAACCCGAGGTTCATCCTACTTCATGTTGATAGTGTTTGCTAGTTCCTTTAGGATATTTGTAACCTTTGCATTAGTCCATGAGGTTTGTGGTATTTCCTTCTTCCAAATACTTTGAACCGCCTATGGCAGAAGTTCTTTGAACCAAAAGATCACAACAAGAGTGCTCTTGATGAGTTCTCCATTCTATATTGTGACTCTGCCAGTTCTACCTTTCTGCATGGGTTATCCGGAAGAAATATGTTGAACTCCTTCGACATGCTAATCCATGCATCCACAACTAAGAAAATCATATGTTCTTTTGAGTTGTCCCACATTAGTTGTTTTCTGGTCCTCGTCTATCAGTTGATAGCCAGGAGTAGTAGTGCATTCGTGTTCATCATTGCCTATTATTCTTGTGGTCCGTCAAGCCGTTATACTCCAGGATGACTAGGAGAAACAAACTCCAGGACCTCATCCATATCCAGGATTGGGTCAAAGTAGTTGTAATCCGCAAACCAAAATGCCAACCCAGATTTTGATTTTGTTCTACCCTGGAGTATTACCGCCTTTATGTCAGGATTTTCATGAGAATGGCACCAGCTCTTATGAATTCTTGACGCATTGATATTCCTTGCCATCATTGTTCATTCCTTGGTTCCTATGTTATTGTAACCGGAATGCCGACAAGTGAATCGTGATGTGTGAAATAAATACTCCTAGCAACTCCATTGCTTGGTAGTTAAGGGACAATAATTTCGTTCATAGCTTGTTGGTTATCGCATCATAATTCTAAGACGGATTGTGCTACCTTGTCCTTATTTCCAGTGCACTCTTCGATCAATGAGTTAGGATTGTGTCAATCCCTTGCTATTTTGATCATATCGTCTTGCCTCGAGAGCAAGATTGTTCTCAGGCTTAGTAACATATCGGTGGTTCATGATTTTCCGAATATCTTCTCGGAAGCATCACCAGGTCATCACCTGACCGCTATGTTGAGTTTGTGATCAAGTTGGTGTTCTTGTAAACCACCCTTTCTGCAACAATCTGTGTCGGATACCCTGAGCTAGTTGGTTAAGCTAAACAAAACTTGGAGAGTTGGAAGGTAAAAGCTTACCTGGCTTAGTTTACCCCTAAGGGATATCTTTTGTGGGTGTGTGTGTTCAAGAAAGATGATATCCTCATCAATTGGTCCTCGTGATTAGTGATTGGATCTATTGTCTTGTCCAAACCTTGATTTGAGTATGGGCTATTGTCAAATCAAATCAGAATCAATGATGTTCATAATGTTGTCTTACTCGTGGTTGCACTACTAGGAAAAGGCCTACTAATGGCGCATCGATTTTGCCTACTAATGGCGCACTACCGGTGCGCCATTAGTACCACGCCACTAGTATTTTTTACTAATGGCGCACCTGTGATGCGCCATTAGTATCTAGTATACTAATGGCGCACCGCTGGTGCGCCATTAGAATAGCCCACGGTGCGCCATTAGTATCTGGTATACTAATGGCGCACCATATAGAAGTGCGCCATTAGTAACAATATTTTTTCAAAAAAAAATCAGATTTTTAAAAAAAAAATCAAATTTTTTTTCAAATTTTTTTCTTAATCTCAGTTCACTATGGCTTAATCTCTGGTCAATATGCTTAATCTCAGGTCAAATCGCACTCCGTGGTCAAACTTCCGAAAGGTCACCCATCCTCACACTAATCCAGCCCAAGCACGCTTAACTTCAGAGTTCTATCCAACCCCAGCAACAACTCACTTCACACGCACTTGTTGATATATCTAGCATATCAATCCTATTATACCTTGTTGATGTCTAGGAATTTGTTCATGTTCATGACTATGATGAAATTTTGAAAAATATTTCAAACTTCCCGGTCATATTACGTATCATTTTTTGAAAGAAAAAATTCAAAACCAATTTTTTTTCTGTTACTAGTGGTGCACCACATCCACGGTGCGCCACTAGTAAGTTTGAAATTTTTTGAATTTTTTTGCCTCTAGATCTTGAAAGCCCCGTAACTTTTTTTCTGTTAGGTTTTTGGGGATTTTGAAAATGTTTAACGGGGTTCCCTCGGTTAAATTTGGATGTAACTTTTCAAGTAGATGATTTTTCATATAAAAAACTTTTTCATCCGAGTAAGTATGCAAAAGTATGCCCATTTTACAAATTTCCAGAGAGATTTTGCAAATAAAGTCGAAATTCATATTTTTAAATTTTCCCAACAACTAGACCACATATCACATGGGAAACTTATTTTATTTTATTTTTTTAACATTTCCATCATTTTCTTTTAATTTTTTAAACTAAAAAGGCGATCCACGGGGGGGGGGGGGGGGTGGGGGGAGGTGCATTCGGTGTTGGGGCAAGTTAGTGATGGCACACCAACTAGTAATGGCGCACCGCACCCACGGTGCGCCATTACTAGTTTTGAAAAAAAAATAAAAAAAATTGATATTTTTTTGATTTTTTTTGAAAAAAACTTAGTAGTGGCGCATCAGTGGACAGTGCGCCATTACTAGTTAAAACTAGTAATGGCGCACCGAGACATGGTGCGCCATTAGTAACAAATATTTTTTTAATTTTTTTACTTTTTTTTCAAAACTACTAATGGCGCACGGCGGATGTGGTGCGCCATTACTATGTCAACTAGTAATGGCGCACTATACAACGGTGCGCCATTAGTAACAAACTTTTTTTATGTTTTTTTTCAAAACTACTAATGGCGCACCAGGCACCAGGTGCGCCATTAGTAATATATATATTACTAATGGCGCACCGAGACATGGTGCGCCATTAGAATATAGTAATGGCGCACCACATGACAGGTGCGCCATTAGTGGCCATTCCATATATAGCCATTTTTCTAGTAGTGTTGACCCCTCGAGCATACACCATTATATCTTTTGGTGTGACCAATGCTATCACCTTGTTCCCATAATTATGGAATTCCATATGTATGGAAACCTGGATGAGTTGTTGTTGTGCCCATCGACAACATCCTTGTCCTCCCCATGATTCTGTTGGACATTAAGCTAGCATTGGAAACTTTTATAAGCATTATCTTCATGTCCTGTTCATGAAGCATATGCTCGGCTGAAAGGAGTGAATTCCTCTAAGTCATGTGCATTTGATGCAAGTTGCAGCCGTGATTTCGAGAAAGTTAGTTCTGCTTCCTATGGAATCATCCCTAGTCAGTCATGCACGTGCAAAGTATACTATGGTTTGAGAGATTAGCTACCTCCATCCCATCGGTATTTCCTACCACACCAAGCCACTGATTGACTTGGTCAAGGAGAAGAAGTTCCTTCTTAAGAGCTAGCTTTATGTAAGGATTTCGATATCCTTGAAGATGGTTCCCCACCTGAACTCGGTAGTGTTTTATTATAAGACTACTACGTGGTCACGCTTGTCTGGGACAGCGTGTTCACATGTGTGTAGCAGAACCAGCTCATGTTTTGGAGTTCACTACCGTAGCTCGTTCCTGAGAATCTCGCAACTTCATCTCATCAGTTTGTGTTGCAAACTTTCATTTTTCTTTCTAGACTCGATGAGTCTGGGATGTACTGACAGGAACTAGATCTGAATCTCATGCAGATATGATGGTTGGAATGTCTCCTAAGAGCTATGATATTGGTCTCTTTGTAACCCGGTAAAGTGGATGTCGTGGCCAACACACCCATCTGAAAGACTCATTATTGTAGTATCTTGATTGAGAAAATTGGCCACCTCTCCATAAGGATTTCGTAGGATATAGTTCAGTAGTTGTTCCTTATGGATTCTTGTGCTCCCGTAGTCCGACCTTTTACTTGATGTTCTAGATACCAAACCATATCTATAAATGGGTGACACTAGCACATCAAAGAGAACATTAGAAACGGAGTGCTAAATGTCTCTCGGTTGATCATCTAGATTTTGTTTCCTTGGCCTCGCTAAGGTGAAATCTGAGAAGGTGTTATGTTCCTTTGCATCTGCATCGTCCATCACCAGTCATCATGGTAGTATGTTGTGTTGCCAGTATCCTTGACACGAATATTGGTGAAACCTTGATGAATATGGAAATGCTCAAGTTCTTGAGAGCACCCGCAAGCACTAGGTTTTATCGTCAACATTAATTGGATTTGCTCTTAGCTTCCTCGATTATGCGATAACCATTCAAACCGTGGAATCACTCTCTACTATTGAGTTTCTCCCTTGTTACTAGAATCATTCCCAACATTTGCATTTTGTTCCCATCTTGCACCGCCATTGTGCCTTCCTAATATGGACTACTCTTCTCAGTAATTACTGATCAGGATCATCTTCAAAGTGGTCCTACCACAGGTTCCATCCATTCCCGATGATAGGCAAAAATCATCCCTTCCGTTGTCTTGAAAAAGGTAGTCCACATCATCCATCCTTGTTTGAGTATGCCATTCCCTCGAACTCCATCAAACCATCATTTGGGAATTACCTCAGTCTGGTATAGACAATTTCAACATTCTCTGAATCAAAAGTAATTCTTTTTGCCATTTAAGGGATGATTCTACGAGTCATCTTCCCTGAGGTGCCCCGTTATAGAATCATGGCAACTATATCCTTGCTACTTTAAAACTCATCCACCATCTTTTAAGCATGGAACTATTGCCTACCAAATTGAACCTTCGTCATCGGTTTCGTTTCCATCCTTCCTATGTGTGTTTGGACGCCTCAACTCAAGAGATGTTCCATGTCCCTTTCCGTGAGTCGATCATCAGTTGCTCGATCTTTGAGAACATCAATTCTTCTAGAGTTTCCATTTCCCCTCGTTGTTATGTTGGATGGAGTTCTCGAAGCAAGACGTCGAGATAAAGATGGTGTTTGAATCAACGTTCTTATGAGGTGCAACCTGGATTGTGAAGATCGTGCTAGCATCTGTCCCCTCTATCTTCTTACCTCACGTCTTGAATCTCGGGACGAGATTCTTGTTTAGTGGGGGTGAGTTGTCACAACCCTAGTTAGTGCATGCAGTAGAGTGTTTGCATCATGTTTAAATTTCTGGGAAACATGGAATGGGGATCGCAGAAACCGCCAGCACCACATGAGCCAAATAGGGTTACTGAAATACATTTTCAATGAACCTGAAATGCCCTTCTAAAATGTTTATCATCTTTGACTTGGTCTAGAACATCTTACAAAAATGGTTCACATTTTTCTAGGACACCATTGGGTCACTGAATTAAATCATATTCTATTTGCATTTGGGCATTTAAATGCTATACAATATTTTAAATGTCCAAATAATCATGAACTAAAATGTTTACTGTTGGAAACAATCCAAAAAGTGGTCTTGGGCAGTTCCATGAATTTTCGGTCTGTTTTGGTATTTTAAATAAAGCCCTAAAGTCTACAGAACAATAGAAAACAGAAATAAAAAACAAAAAGTGAACTTACATGGCTTACCGGTCGCAGCCCACTGGCGGCCCACCCCACTGGCCCCCTCCTATCGTCTTCCTCCCTGCCAGGAGGATTGCCCGACGCGCGCGCACCACCATGCGGCCACCTCCTCCCTGCCTGGCTGCCCCCCTTAGCCCCATGGAACATCCTCGCAACGCCATGCACCCCCAGGCCCTCTCACTCTCTCCCCGAGCTCATCCTCAACCTCCAATCGCCGGCAACCTCACCGGTGATTCGCCGCCGTCTCCGCCTCCCCGAGCCCGCTGAGACCGTCCCCGACCCCTCAATGAGCTCTGCCATCTTCTGCCCTGCTCCCCATGCTCGTATGCACCCTCTAACCGCCCGGGCCACCGAAGCCATGAGCTCCCCACTGCCGTCCATGTCGCCACCGAGCCCAGAGCTTGATTCACCTGAAGCCAAGCACGTCTGCGTACTGGGCGCCTCCCCAGGTAGTCGTAGACCACACTAGCTCGACTTAAGACACGCCGTAGCACCAAACCCGCTGATGCCCGAGCTCCGACCACCGCCACGAGCTCCATTACGGCGAGCTCCGGCGCCCCCGCGGCCACCCACCTGCCCCTGTAGATGCGCGAGATCACGGGTTACGCCACGGTGGTCTCCGCGCGTCTAGCCGTTGCTCGCAGCGCAGGTCTGGTGCTTTGCCGCCGCGGTTTTGGTCGCCGTCGACCAAACTCCGGTGACTGCCGACATGGACGTCATTAGGCTCTATCCCCGCAAGCATGCCCCCCTAACAGCACTGATAGTGGGCTACCCCTTGTCAAACCCGAGTCAGCGTTGGGTTTGACCAGGATTAGTCCATGTGTCACTAACTTGTGGACCCTAGACATCAGGTTTGACCTGGACCGGCCCTGTTGACCCTGCTGACGTCACTACTTCGTCATGCTGACGCAGTAATATTTTCTGGAATTTGAAATAAATCAGAAATGATTTATAAATTTCAGAAAATGTCCAAAAGTTATAAAAATCATAGAAATTAATCTGTACCTCAAAATGCAAAGATTTACATATGAAAAATGATCGGAAAATCCAATCTATCCATCGATACTGGTTTCAACCATGTTTAAACAACTTAAACTTGTTTAGCTCAAAACATGATAAAGCACTATTTAAGTTCATAATTTGAGTTTGGGGTTGATCCTTTGGTTCAAAATGACCAAATCCCATCTAGTTGTAGTTGCATTAACCCAACGTGCTCATATTGCCATGTCATTATCATGCATCATAATTGTTGCATTGCATTGATTGTTTTCCTCCTTGTTTCTGGTATTTGTCCCCTCTTAGTAGACATGTTTCGGCGATGAATTCGATGAAAAGATAAAGAAATATACTATCTTCGGAAGTGTCAGGCAAGCAAAACCCCCTTGTACACACCGATACAATCCCACTCTCTCGCTTGTTCTCTCTTTTACCGCATTAGGACAACAACGACACATCTATTACATGCTGCGGTAGTTGAACCCCTTTCCTCTGCATGACCTGTCATTGCCACCGTAAATAGATGAAACCCACTAGCATGATTAGGAGTTGTCTGAGCCCTGATGTGCCCATTCATTCATGCTTGTTTGTCATGCCTTCAATGCTTAGAGTTGTGTCAGGTCTGATTCATCGGGGATGAATTGGAATGGTGATGAACATGTCCTACTGTGTGTGAGCTAAGTATGTGAACATGATTTGGTAAAGGTAGAAGTGAGAGGCCATGTAGGAGTACATGGTGGGTTGTCTCATTGAATCTGTCCTTAGGAACTGGGTTCTATGTTTTTGATCCATGAACAGCTACTACCACACATTGGGCCCGGAAATATGACCCCGCTCGACTTATTGACCGCCCCTGTCCTCTGTCCAGGATTTCCAAGTAGTTTCTGGTGTTTGTAGTTTGCTGGAGGCCGTGCGTAGTGCTGACCCGAGGGGTGGGCTGCGATGCAGTAGACACGTGGCCTAGTGTACCGAGTCGCCCGTTTGGTGCCTCGGGAACCCTGCACACATCGTTCGGGGCTGTATGTGGAAACTTCGGCCGGACTCCCTGCGGATAGAACCTGAATAGCTGATAATCCTGGACTAGGGACTTGTGTGGTTAGTCAGGTCATGGTCTACACCAACGTTGGTGATCGCTTGAAGTCTGGCGAGCACATGTCGTGTGCAGACGCTAAGCGGTGGAAACATGTGTGAAGAAGTACACCCCTGCAGGGTTATAAATGATCTATTCGAATAGCCGTGTATGTGGTAAAGGACCTCTGGGTTGCCTATACAGTTCATAGACAAGTGAAACCGGATACTCTAAAATGCGCAAGATAAGCGTGAGTGCTATGGATGGCGTTCTCGTAGGGATACGGGAGCAAATCCATAGTGGTGTATTGAAATGGTGAATATGTGGACTCATGTGCGCCACCTCAAAAGAGTTACTTGCAATCGTAGTTTAGGATAGCCACCGAGTCAAAGCTGGCTTGCTGCAGTTAAACTCCACCACACCCTTTGTTGATAATGATGCATACGTAGTTAGTTCTGATGTAAGTCTTGCTGGGTACATTTGTACTCACGTTCGCTTAATTTATGTTTTGCAGAGAGACTCCAGTGTCATAGTTCTGCATGGACTTCGACGTTTAGCTTGTTAAGTTAGCTACAATCTTGTGCCCTCTGGAGGGTCTTGTAGATAGTCAGGCTTCTCAGCCCATTTCATTTGTAGTTGTCTATACTCAGACATGTTAAGCTTCTGCTTGTGCTTTTGGTTTGTATGCTCTGAATGTTGGGTCATCATACCCATGATTGTAATACTTGGCTCATCGGAGCCTATTGAATAAATACTTGAGTTGTAGAGTCATGTTGTGATGCCATGTTGTATTTGCACATATCGAGCATATTATGTGTATGATTATTGAAATGCTTGGTATGTGTGGGATCCGACAACCTAGTTGTTTATTCTTGGTAGCCTCTCTTACCGGGAAATGTCTCCTTGTGCTTCCACTGAGCCTTGGTAGCTTGCTACTGCTCTGGAACACTTGCGCTAGCGGGCATGTGTCCTTCTTCGTTCCTCTGTATGTTCCTTTGAGGAAATGTCACGCGTTTTTCCTTTAAGTCCTTGTAGCTTGCTATGACTTGGGTTCATAAGTTGTTGATTGACACGCTCGTTGCTGTGTCATGTATGCCTGCCCTTGTAAGTTAGCGCCACCTTGGGTTTACAACTAGTCATGTCAGCCCGGGTTCTTTGTCATATACGTTAGCCAAAAGGCGTAAACGGTCCCGGGCCATGTAAGGTGGCACCCGTGGGAATACCGTGCATGAGGCAACAAAGTGATATGATGTGTTACATGCTGGATCGGTGTGACTTACATCGGGGTCCTGGCAGGAGGGCCCCAGCCGGCTCCCATCACTAGACTGGGTGCTGGAAGCGCATGAAGCCAAGGCTCTCCGCGAGCCTCCCAAGAGCTTCCCTGACACCTTAAACAACGATAGTCACTGGGTACAACTGATACCTCAGGAGCATGATTATGCTAATCATGAACCGTAGGTGAACACAGCCACATCTATCGCCAGGGCCCCCAGGGTGATGGCCCCACCGCATGCTGGAGGAGAGCCCTGGGGGCATCGCAAGGGGAGCCCGAGAGCGGGGCCTCCCTCGCGCAGCATGGAGCAAGGTGTAGCACGGAGGTAGTTCCTCTGCCGGGGAAGGCACCGGAGAGCCCTTCCCACTGGTGGAGGGCCTACGGTCGCCGAGGGCGCCACCATTGTCCTCCTTGCCCCTTGATCTCATCCTGGTTTCCGGATGCCCCAATGGTGGTCGGGGGTGGCGTAGGGCGGGCCCTCTTCGGGTGACATGAAGCAAGGCCTCGTGCCTGTGTAGGTCTCCGCTCGTGACACTCTCACGTAATAATGAGTGGGGATGTACACCCCACGGAGTCTCATGAGTGCCGCCCTAGGGCCTCATGGGGGCTCCCACCCACGTCCAAGTGGAACCACCATGCTCCACGCTGGCCATCGACACTGTCCCCCAATGACTATGCCCACATCCATTGGAAGCACTTAGCTCCATACTGGTGAGAAGACCAGAAGACTAGATAGGCGGCGGACACGGCTATTTTCTTTTGCCCCTTTTTCTATAACCCAATTTGTCGTCTCTTGGAAAGAATTTGGAGTTTCGTGTGCTTACCAAAAGAAAAAACGGGGGAACTTTTCTTGACTCATGTCGTTTTCTCGCTTTCTGGCTTCGTGTTTAAAAGCAAGGCTTGCGCCTGCTGCCCCCCCCCCCCCGCGAGCGCCCCTCAAGCGGGGGTTGTGTGTGGTATCGGCACATCGAGCCTATTCGGGCAAGCCCCGTAGATGCTAAGGACCCTCTCGGGGGTCAGGAATATGGCCACTACGCGCATACCTTACCATGACCCGGCAGCTGGCTCCTCGCGAGGCACCCTAGGGCAGTCCAGCAGGCTCCTCGGGGGCCTAAAACATCGCGAGCCTATGGTAGCCTCACCTTGGGGAAGAGTGCCACTACGACATCAGGACCCGCCCGATACCCGCAGAACCAAAGATAAGTCACAAAAATTACCCTACTCCAGAACCCGGAGGTTCGCTGGGGCACACTCCAGGCCCTACTTCGAAAGCATTTCATCATTCCATACATCACAAGGGGCCCCCCTTTAAAAAATACTCTCACGCCCCACAAGGCTATGTCTGGAGTTTCTTTTCATACAGGTCAAAGTAAAGAAGAAACACATGCCTAATTGGATGCGCCGTATTAATCATCTCCGTCCGCGCTGTAGTCCTCCTCATCCTCGCCACCTATGTCATCTCCTTCAGCTGCAATCACGGATGCATCATCGTCGGGAGAAAATTCCGCTACCAAGGCATCGACATGATCATCCAGGTGGTCTTGGATGACCACGGGAATGGGGGCTATCACGGCATCGAACTTGAAATGAGGATCACAGTTGAGGACGTGGCTGAAGACACGCAAGAACGCGTGACCAAGAAGACCCCAACTCCTCTCTTCAACAAGCAGGCGGGTGTCGATGTCAGCAAGCTCTCCTCCAAGTCGATGTAGCATGCACATCGCTTGGCCAGAAAGCTCATGGCGGACTGTGATGAACCCATGCGTGAACTCCAGCATGCGACTAGGCCCTCCCTCCGCACCGGGGGCTGACGGAGGGCGTGGAGCGTCTCGTCTACCTCTTTGTGGGGGGATTGGACCGCGGTCCTGCTGCTTGAAGACGAGGTCGATCCCGAGGGTGCACAACTTTCGGTGGTGGCTAACGGAGGGGCCCTTGGTGCGCCTCCTGTACCCCAGACCAAGCCGCGAAGCAAGGATGATGGAAGCTCAAGACTGTGGCCTCCCAGCAGCACATCTGCCGTTTGGATTGTCCCCATTCCATGCGTATGAGTCGGGCATAGGGGGCTTGGAGTTAGTAGCGGGGCGGGGGCCCCTGGAAGACGCCTCTCCTGAGGTCTCGTTGTCGCTGCCGAAGGGATCTTGCGGAGCCTTGGTCAGGGAAAGACGCGACATGCAAGAAGTCACTAGAATAAGGTACTGACTCGTACATGACTATGAACTTCCTATGCTTTAGCGGCCGGTACGCATCACCATTGCAGCTCGGAGACCCTTTCCTCTTGTGGAGTGCATCCAGGCGAAGCCGGCCGGGCTTCAAGGAGCGATCCTCAGCAGCTAGAGTGCTCGGTAGGGCTCCTTGGGTAGTAGACTAAGGAGGGCCAGGAGGCACCTGCCCCTCAGTCACCGCCTCGGGACCGCTCACCAGAGCCTCGGTGCTAGTCGCCTCAAGGGCATTGGGTCACGCCAGCCCCTCGGTGGCCCCTTCCGGGGCCCTCACCAGGACCTGAGGAGCATTGGCCTCTTGGGCAACCAGCGGCGTCTGACCCTAGGAGGTCATCCCGGTGGAACCCGGTGGCGTGCGCCCCCCGCATCCACACTCGGGGCAGGCGCCACGGGGTTGAGAAGCAAGGGAGCCATGAGGGTAGGATTCTCACGAGGCCCTTTGAGCCCTATTGGGCACATCCCCCATTCGTTGAAGAGGGGCATCTGCTTCATGAAATCTTCCTTGTTTGAGCACTGGTACAAGAGGCAGCCTCCCCTGGCAGCTGCAGGCTCTAGGTCACCCATTAGAAGCCCGAGGACCATGCACAGCATCTTGGAAGGAAGCGCAGGCACTTAGAGCCTCATGGGGTCCTTGGCGCCGGTGAAGGCCCACATTGGGCGGGAATGGTGTTGGAGCGGGGCGTTACGCCACTGGGTGAATTCTTGCACCACCATCGGCGCCGTCACCCCGAGCTTCTTTAGCCTGGTCAATCGTGTCAAGACACAGGTAAGCTGATTGTCGACAAGATTCACGTGTCCCCAGCCGGAGCTGGGCACCGCTGGCGCTTGAGGGGTCAGAAGCAGGGGCCTGCGGATGCCAGCGTCTACAAATAGCCGCTGCTTCCGGAACCCCTCCACATCCGGCAAGAGCTCGAAGTCGATCCCCAAGCCGTCGTCGTTGCCACACCCTAGAAGGCCATGCACCCCGAGCGCTGGCGGGCGTCGACCAGACGAAGCAAGAAGAAATAGTGAAACAAGGCTACGGAAGGAGCTATGCTGACCATGGCTTTGCAAAAGAAAGCGAAGATAGTGAGGAGGATGATGGATTGGGGATCCATGTGCAGCGCATGGATCTGGTAGTGCGAGATTATGACATTGAAGAAAGTGGAAAATGGAGGAATCAGGCCTGCGAAGAGGGCGTGAAGATGGATAGGTATCTCGGTGATGTTCATGTCAACCACGGACCAAGAGGCAGGTCGGGCAATCAGCTACAAGAGCCGGGCGGACCTTGGCCAGCCCTTCTTGGTTAATCACCGTGGACTTCTCGAGAGCAGGTTCCATGACCGGCCGGGATTCGACTGGAGCACGGGACTTCGCCTTCTTCTTCCCCTGATGTGGGGCTATGGCGGAAGCAAGGAGTGGGAAAACGCTGACGCCGGATCCGCGAAAGGGATTGCAAGTTGGGGGAGAGCAGGAGCCAAGGCCAAGCGCGACAATCAACGGAGGCGGACTACACTAGCAACGGGTGGCCGCTAGGCCTGGCGGATTTCAAGGCAGCATGGGGAAGTGGAGACGCCCACGTCCCATCAATCGCCACACGTCGTCCAAGGCCGCAGGCTGTTGGAGCCCTTGGCGCTCCGCACTTGCCCTTTGGCTTCGCCTAAAAGCCAAGTCCGAGCTTGCCTTGGGCCCGGGGGCTACTGTCGGCGTCCTGGATATGGGGTACCCAGACTTGCCTGCCTAAGGACCGCGGCGTGGCTCCACCAACGGCCTAGTATGGCCCAGTTTTGACATCGACAACCCAAGACCCTTGCAATGGGCCAAGCCTCACGAGGCGGACGACACAAAGACCTCCAAGGGAATCAGCCTCGCTGGCTCGCGAGGGGCGGAGCTTTCTATGCAAGGCTCACCTTGCGAGGTTTGGATGACGCGAGCCATGACAATCAAGGCCAGGTGGGCGCTAGTGGGCGCAGAGTACTAGTTTCTCTTTGGTGCAAAGGAGCCAAGCAGCAGGCGCGAAGTCCTGAGGAAGCAGCCAAATGTTTCCATTTCCGTGCAATAAGACCAAGACCACCAGTACGGTAGGGCGGAGTTCATCGTCGAGCCCACCACAACATCACAGCCAGAGGCTTTTGCACGCGAAGACCACCTTAGTCAGGATAAGATGTACTTGTTGTCTCCCTTCAAATTTGGCCATTGTGTGATCCCTTCCCGCCTCCTTCGGGAAGAGGACCAAGGCCACTATAAATAGGACCTAGCCACCACCAAGGAGAGGGATCAGATCCATTCCACCCTCACCATTTCACCAGCTGACTTGAGCCCAAGAACACACCTCCTGAGGTTGTTCTTCACTGTACTAGTTCTTCCTCAGCCCCTCGAGGCAAATCCACCACAAAGCAGGAGTAGGGTTTTACACTGCAAGGTGGCCCGAACCTGGGTAAATTGTTGTGTCTCATTTCCTTTGATCTCGATGCGTTAGGTTGTGAGATTAGTGAGTTGGCAGACTGGGAGAGTGAGATCTTCGCATGCACCCTAGAGTTCGAACCTCTCTAGGGTTTGCGGAACCCGTAATTCGACATCATTCTCCTCTTTGCGCTCTACGGAGTCCTAGCCGGAGGACACTGGCACCAGGGTGTTGGGAGGTCCGGACAACATGAGCGCACGCTCTTTGAAGACAGGCATGGTGGCGGCAAGCTCCGCCTTGTTGTCGCAGTGATACAGTGGATGGTAGGCCACTGAGAGGCCGCCAGGGTCCTTCCCGAGCAAGATCTGCACGGCCTTGCCCAACTCCTCGCTCGTCAGACCCCCTTGATGCAACCGGAGTTCGTCGTCTGCGCCCTTGAGGTCCCACATGGGGTGTGAATGAGCTTGGAGAGGAGCCAGGCACTACGTCAGGAACTCTTGGACAATCATGGCCCCCGTCTGCGCCTCGGAACCCATGTCCCCCTGCATCTTCTTTAAGACCGGCATCGCTCGGGGGTCGGTGAGCTTCCCGTGAGACCATCGATCCAGCTTCTCTGGCGGCCCGGTCAGCAGCCCCAGCCGAGCATGGTGGCTCCAGGCGTCCAGGTTGATCCACCTGTGCCAGAAGTCATCCAACTTCTTCTCGGCCTTCACGAGTGTGTTGCCGTCATTGACCGTGACGAAGGAGATGCATCCGGAGCACTGGTTTGAACCTTGCATCTGGAGGGAGAAGTGTCAGAATAGCACAACAGAGGGCTTCACCCCCACGAAGGCCTGACAGTAGAAGGTGAAGATCGATAAGAGGAGGATAGAGTTGGGCTGGAGGTGAAGCGAGTTAAGTAATGAAGCAAAGACCACACTTGTATTCCATCCCTCGAGGGGTATATATATGCAGTTTACATGAGAGAGAGAGATACATGGGGAGGTGATCGTTAGCTACAACGGCTCGCGGACCGAGCATGCCATGGATGCGATCGAGGGCGAGTGCACGAAGTGCACGCTCTGGAGATCCATCGGAGGATGCGGTCTAGCAGTTAGCCACGCCGAGGTGGACCTGATGACGTGTTCCAACACCCCCCCCCCCCCGCAGCCAAAACGTGAGGTTCTCGAACATTGAGACTGGATCAGAACTTGTCGAAGACTGATGTAGGGAGCCCCCTGGTGAATATATCCGTGAACCGAGAGCTCGTGGGAACGTGCTGGACGCGCACCTCGCCCAGAGCGACGCACTCACAGACGATGTGTAGGTCGATCTCCACATGCTTCATCCGCTGATGCTGCACGAGATTACGAGACATGTACATGGCACTGACGTTGTCGCAGTAGACGACCGTGGCACGGGCAGGAGGCTGGTGGAGCTCGCCGAGGAGCTGGCGGAGCCAAGCGTACTCAGTGACGGCATTGGCCATGGCCCGATACTCGGCCTCGGCGCTAGAGAGGGACACCGTGTTCTGCCGCTTCGAGGACCAAGTGAGTAGGTTGGGGCCGAGGAAGACGCAATGACTAGACGTGGACTTGCGTGTATCAGGGCAGCCCGCCTAGTCGGCGTCGGAGTAAGCAACAAGCTCTGACGCGGCGCAGCGGTGAATCTATAGGCCGAGCTGCATGGTGCCGCGAAGGTAGTGCAGAATGCGGTTGACGAGCTGGAAGTGCGCATCATGGGGCGCGTGCATGAACAGGCAGCACTGCTACACGGCATAGGACAAGTCCAGGCATGTGAGTGTGATGTACTGGAGAGCACCCGCCAGGCTGTGGTAGAGCGTCGGGTCGTGGAAGAGCAGGCCGAATTCGATGGAGAGCTTGGCGAGCGTGTCGACCAGCATGGAGATCGGCTTGCTGTTGAGCATGCCCGCGGGATCAAGTATCTCAAGAGCGTACTACTCCTGAGAGAGCAACAACCCGGCTGACATGGACATGACGTTGATGCCGAGGAAGTGGTGGAGAGCGCCAAGATCTGTCATGGAGAACTCAGTATGGAGCGAGGCAATAATGCGCTACAGAAGAGCGTCGGCGCAGGCGGTGAGGATGATGTTGTCCACATACAGCAACAGGTAGGCGAAGTGGTGACCACGATGGAGGATGAACAGCACGAAGTCCAAGCATGACGCCGTGAAGCCGAGGGAGGGCAGGTAGTGGGTGATGCGCGAGAACCAGGCCCTTGGCGCCTGCTTGAGGCTGTACAGCGAGCGGTTGAGGCGGCAGACATGCACGGGGTGGACGGAGTCGACGAAGCCGGAGGGTTACTGACCGTAGATAGTCTCCACCAGGTTGCTGTGAAGAAAGGCATTCGTCACGTCCAACTGGTGAATTGGCCACGACTGGCCAGCCGCGACGCTCAAGACGGTCCGAATCGTAGCCGGCTTGACAACGGGGCTGAAGGTCTCCCCACAGTCGAGGCCCACCTGCTGGGTAAAGCCGCGAAGAACCCATCACGCTTTATAGCGAGCAAGCGTGCCATCAGCGTTGAACTTGTGCCGGAAGATCCATTTCCTGTAACCATATTAGCACCTGCAGGGCGAGACACCAAACACCATGTATCATTCCGCGTTGTACCAGTTGGGGTCTTTTAAGGCAACACGATAGGAGCAGGGAATGGGACTGATGTCGGACGTGGTGGCATGGAGGGAGAAGTGCTGTTTGGGTTGAGAGAAGCCGGACTTGGCTCTAGTGCGCATGGCGTGAGAGTTGGAGGGAGGCGCAATAGGAATTGCGCGGGGTGGAAGGGGGGGTGGAGCAGGCGGCCCAGGTACATCGCGGGTGGGGGGGCGCTGCATGGCGCTACATGGGGGTGTGGCAGCCAGGGGGACGTGGAAGGTGGTGGATGGCTGCATGAGGTTGGAGGGGACGGTGGGATGGGCCGACTGGTGGGTGGTGAGGTGGGGGACCGGGGTGACGCGGGCGGCATGGAGGCACGTGGCGGTGTGCGCGCGCTCGTTGGTGGAGGTGGGGAGGGAGGGGCGTGATCCTCCCCCGCAATGATTGTGGATCGGCTGGCGAGCCAGAGCGCGCGGATCCCAAAGAGGATATGGAAGGAGATTGGTACAAGGTGGGGGTATCGCGCGGATCAGGAGGGAGGCGGCACGGATTTTCTGCGCGTGGATGGGTACGTGCAGGGGGAGAATAAGGGAACTAATTTTCATCAAACGTAACATGCCTGGAGATTATGACGCATCGCGAGTCGAGATCAAGGCACCGATATCATTTGTGTTCGAGTGCATAGCCTAGGAAAACACAGCGAACTAAGCGCGGGGAGAGCTTATCCTGGATGGTGGGGTATGTGTTAGGGAAACAGAGGCAGCCAACACCCGCAAACGATCGTACATGGGGTGGCGGCCGAACAAGCGGAGGTGGGGAGTTTCGTTCTGGATGGGAGAGGAGGGACGGCGGTTGAGGACGTGAGTGGCTGTGTGAAGGGCCTCGATCCAGAACTGTGGTGGAAGATGGGCGTGGATGAGCATGACGCAGAGGATATCATTGGTCGTGCGAATAAGTCGTTCAGCCTTGCCATTTTGTGGCGATGTGTGGGCCAAGAGAGTCGAAAGGATGCGCCATGGGTGGAAAAGAGCATGCATAGAGAGGAGGTGAGGAATTCACCCCCATTATCGCATTACATGCATTGGATGGCAACGTGGAACTGGGTTTGGACGTAGGTGAAGAAGCAAGAGATAATGGTAGCAGTGTCGGATTTGTGGTGTAGAGGAAACGTCCAGGAGTAGTGAGAGTAGTCATCGAGCACCACGAGGTAATACTAAAAACCAGAAACACTACACAGGGGAGAGGTCCATAAATCGCAATGTAATAATTGAAACGGTGGTGATGTTATGGATGTAGATGAAGAAAATGGCAGTCGAGGCTGCTTGCCTAATTGACATGACATACAAACACTAGTTTTGGGCATGCGTTTATTACAATAAGGAAGGAAATCTTTAGCTAAAATGCAAATGAAGTTATTGCTGGGGTGGCCTAGTGTAACACCCACGATGCGGCTATATCTCCCACGTGTCGAAGCACGACTTAGAGGCATAACCACATAGTAGTTTTGTCGCAAGAAGGGTCATCTTCACACAATCCCATATAATGAACAAGAATGGGATATGAGAGTTGGCTTACAATCGTCACTTCACACAATACATAAATTAAGTTCATACATCATTCAAAGTACACTCATAGACCGGCTACGGTCAAGTTCAAATGAAAAGAAGATAACCCCAAATGCTAGATCCCCGATCGTCCCGACTGGGCACCTCTACTGATCATCTAGAAACGATACATAGTAACGACCAAGGGCCTCATCAAATTCCCACTTTAGCTCAGTTGCGCCATCTGCGCCAGTATCCTCGGCACCTGCATCTGTTTTGGTAGAATCTGTGAGTCACGAGGACTCAGCAATCTCACACCCGCGAGATCAAGACTATTTAAGCTCATAGGTAGGAAAGGGGTAATATGGTGGAGCTGCGGCAAGCACTAAGCATATATGGTGGCTAACATACGCAAGTGAGAGCGAGAAGAGAAGCAACGCGTCGGTCGAGAAGCTAGAAGTGATCAAGAAGTGATCCTAAAACTACTTACGTCAAGCATAACACAAACCGTGTTCACTTCCCGGACTCCGCCGAGAAGAGACCATCACGGCTACACACTCGGTTGATGCATTTTAATGAGGTCAAGTGTCAAGTTATCTACAACCGGACATTAACAAATTCCCATCTGCCTCATAACCGCGGGCACGGCTTTCGAAAGATTATATACCCTGCAGGGGTGTCCCAACTCAGCCCATCACAAGCTCTCACGGTCAACGAAGGAATAGACCTTCTCCCGGGAAGACCCGATCAGTCTCGGAATCCCGGTTCGCAAAACATTTCGACAATGGTAAAACAAGACCAGCAAAGCCGCCCGATGTGCCGACAAATCCCGATAGGAGCTGCACATATCTCGTTCTCAGGGCAACACCGGATGAGACATCCTACAAGTAAAACCAACCCTCAAGTTTCCCCGAGGTGGCCCCGCAGTCTACTCAGTTCGGACCAACACTCGAAGGAGCACTGGCCCGGGGGGTTAAAATAAAGATGACCCTTGGGCTCGCGAAAACCCAAGGGAAAAGGGCTTAGGTGGCAAATGGTAAAACCAAGTTTGGGCCTTGCTGGAGGAGTTTTATTCAAAGCGAACTGTTAAGGGGGTCCCATAAATCACCCAACCGTGTAAGGAACGCAAACTCAAGGAACATAACACCGGTATCACGGAAACTAGGGCGGCAAGAGTGGAACAAGTCACCAGGCATAAGGCCGAGCCTTCCACCCTTTACCAAGTATATAAGGTGCATTAATATAAACAGGATATATTGTGATATCCCAAAATATCCATGTTCCGACCTGGAACAACTTCATCTTCACCTGCAACTAACAATGCTATAAGAGGGGCTGAGCAAAAGCGGTGACATAGCCAATCAACGGTTGCTAGGACAGGATGGTTAGAGGTTTGACATGGCAATAGGTAGGCATGGTAAACAAAGGCAGGTAGGGCTAACATAGCGAAAGAGCGAGTACTAGCAAGCAAAGATAGAAGTGATTTCGAAGGTATGATCATCTTGCCTGCAAGGTTCTCAGAGTTGTCGAAGGCTGGATCCTCGTAAGCGTACTCAACAGGTTCCTCGTGCACGTACTCGTCTCCCGGCTCTACCCAAAGCAAGAACACAAGCAAGGAACCACAATAAATCACGGTGCAATGCACAAGCAACATGATGCAAAACATGTCATGATATGCGAGATGTGATATGCAATGCATATGCGTGCTTCGGAAGGAAAGATGATGAACAAGGCATCAACTTGGCAAACCAAGTATGCCGCTGGAAAGATGAGATGATTTCGGTTGAAATCGATATAAAGATCACCGGGAACGGATGCACGGTTTGCAAATGACAAGCAAGACAAGTATGACACAAAGCTGCGATTAACAGCGCGATGCTACTTAGCATGCAACAATAAACTATGCTACAGCACCCCAACATGAAAACAAAGCATATGGCAGTGATCTACAGGAGATGCTTTACAAAAGAGGAACACTGAGCTACGGCTAATTCACATCATAACAGGTTCAAACAAGCATGGAGAAAGTGCAAAAAATTATCAGGTTGGACATGGCATAAACAGCAGCACGAAGCAATGTTCAGAGCAGGTTATCAACATGCTACAGGAACTTATAATAGCAAAATAAGACATGGCATGAATCTACTCAAAGAATAGATCAAAAGTCCCTTACTGACCATAAGCCAAAAAGGATCAGAAAATATGATGGCACCCACGTAAACATAGCAAGTTTCGTTAACAGATTTCAGCAAACAAAGCATGGCATTGAAATAATTACGAAGGCACCTTCGTGAGCTCGATGCACTCACTACAGAGCTCCTCATGATAAACTAAGCATACATCCATCAAGAAGACATGTCATAGAAGCTATACATGGCAAGAAACAACATCATAGCATATCCGGACCAACTACAACAACCTCGGCCAAATTGAATAACATGTAAACAATCTGCCAGGAAACAATTTGAAGCAAAAGTAGAGCACGAAAATGACATGCTAGACTACTCCTTAATTGCCACCAGGACCATGGATGGATAGAACAAAGCCATGTTTTCAAAACACCCTTACTGAAGTATCTCAAATTATGCATGGATCTCTCTGTAGCAACATGTTTACATGGCATCAAAATTACAGCAGAACAGGAACTAAAATCAGCATTAACACGAAGCCTAGTTTGCATGCTTGTGCTAGTCACCACATTTATCACAAAAATACATGGTAAGCACCTATATAAAGAAGACATAGCCTAGTTCAAAACACATATAGGGACCAAGTTCATAGGATGCACACATCAATCATGGCAAAAATGACAAAAGAGCTCGTTCTGATAAGAATCTGAAACTAACGATATCAAGCCCTCTTCCAACAGCATTTCGGGCATCAAGATGACCTCAAATGTAAATGACGCAGTGGAATGAAATGATGTACTCTTCGACTCGAACAATTTGACATATTATATGCACGAAACGGAGCTACGTGTACAAAGATGTGATGCAATAAACATGCAATGATTTTAACAGCAAATATCAGACTTAGAGAAAAAAACAGGGGGGGGGAGAACGGGGAAGTCAACCCTATTCGAGATCTGGCCGGATCGCGCGGATCGAGGCGGCGGCGCGGCTTGTCGGAGACGGGGACGACGGCGGCCGGAGTTGTCGGGGACGGAGCCGGGGAGGTCAGAGAAGATGCCGGCGAGGGGCGCTCCGGCCGGATCGCGCGGATCGAGGCGGAGGGCGGCGCGGGCCGGCGAGCGGGACGGCTAACTCGTCCGGGGCGGCGCCGGCGGAGGAGCGGCCACGGGCGGAGGCGGAAGCGGTCGGCGGCGGGGTCCCACGACGGCGGCGCGCCGAGGCGGCGGCGGCGGAGACGGAGGAGCTCGGGCGGAGGCGGCAGCCGGCGGCGGCGGATCCGGGCCCCGCGGGCCTGGCGCGGGCCGCGGCGGGCTTCGGCGGCGGCGGGCGCGGCGGCGCCACATGGCAGCGGGCGATTCGTCCGGGCGCGGCGGCGGACGCGTCCGGTCCGATCCGGACGTGTCCGGCGGCGCGGAGAGGGGTTCGTCTAGGGTTTCGTCCGGAATTTCGGGGAAGGGATCTATATATAGAGGTAGACGGAGCTAGGAGTATCCAAATGAGGTGTAGTTTTCGCCCACACGATCGTGATCGAACGACCGAGAGCATGGAGGGGAGTTAGATGGGCTATTGGGCTGTTTTGGAGGGATGTTGGGCTGCAACTTAAAAGAGGCCTTTGCGGATATGCGGATAACCGTTGGAGTACCAAACGAGCTCCATATGACCCGAAACTTGACAGGTGGTCTACCGGTGCTATACCAGGGCCACTTGGCTAGGCTCGGTCCATTCTGAGAATGTTCAACACCCGCACTCGAAAAGAGACAAGAGGGGTGCGCTGGTGCATGTGGGAGTGTCGGATTGCGAAACGGACAACGGGGAAAATGCTCGGATGCATGAGACGAACACATATGCAAATGAGATGCACATGATGACATGATATGATATGCATGACATGAATAAAATGCAAGAACAAAAGACAAAAACCCAACCACGGAGGGAATATCATATCACATAGCCGAAAATGGCAAGAGTTGGAGTTACAAAGATGGAAAGTTACATCCGGGGTGTTACAACACTCCACCACTACAAGAGGATCTCGTCCCGAGATCTAGGACTGAAAGAACTCCGGATATTCGGAACGGAGGTGATCCTCGCGCTCCCAGGTGGCTTCTCGGTTGGAATGGTGTGACCACTTCACTTTCAGGAATTTGATTGACTTGTTGCGAATCTTGCACTCGGTTTCTTCAAGAATAGCAACGGGGTGCTCATGATAAGAGAGATCTTCTTGGAGGTCGATCTCTTCGAAGTTGATAGTGCGCTCAGGAGTCTTGAAGCACTTGCGAAGCTGTGACACGTGAAACACATCGTGCACGTTTGCAAAGTTGGATGGAAGCTCAAGTTGATAGGCGAGATCGCCTCTTTTGCCAATGATCTTGAAAGGACCCACGTATCTAGGGGCAAGCTTCCCTTTGATACCGAAGCGACGAGTGCCTTTCATTGGAGAGACGCGGAGGTAGACATGGTCTTCGATTTCAAAAGCCAAGTCACGGTGCTTGCTATCATAGTAACTCTTCTGTCGCGATTGCGCGGCTTTGAGATTCTCACGAATGACTTTGCACATTTCTTCGGCTTCTGTGATCAAGTCGTTGCCAAGAAGTTGGCGTTCACCTGTCTCAGACCAGTTGAGAGGAGTACGGCACTTTCTGCCATAGAGAATTTCGAATGGGGCCTTGCCCGAACTCGCTTGGAAGCTGTTGTTGTAGGAGAACTCGGCATATGGAAGACAATCTTCCCACTTCATACCGAAAGAGATGACACAAGCCCTGAGCATATCTTCAAGGATTTGATTGACTCGCTCGACTTGGCCACTTGTTTGAGGATGGAAAGCTGTGCTGAAACGAATGTTGGTGCCCATGGCCGTCTGAAAGGAGTCCCAGAACTTAGAAGTGAAGATGCTTCCACGATCTGAAGATATCAATTGTGGAATGCCGTGCAAGGAGACAATTCTGGAGGTGTATAGCTCTGCCAGCTGAGCTGCTGTGATAGATTCTTTGATAGGAAGAAAATGAGCCACTTTGGTAAGCTTGTCAATGACAACGAAGATAGCATCATTTCCACGCTTGGACTTAGGAAAACCAGTCACGAAGTCCATCTCGATATGGTCAAACTTCCATTCCGGAATAGCAAGAGGTTGGAGGAGACCAGCTGGTCGTTGGTGTTCTGCTTTCACTCTTCTGCAGACATCACATTCATTCACGAATTGAGCAATCTCTCGCTTCATTCGAGTCCACCAATATGACTGCTTGAGGTCATGGTACATCTTTGTACTTCCAGGATGAATGGATAGGAGGGAATTGTGTGCCTCATTCATGATGACTTTTCTCAGATCACCTTTTGGAACCACAATTCGATCCTCGAAGAAAAGAGTATCTTTGTCATCCAAGCGATAGCACTTGTATTTAGGAATGCCCTTGTCAATACCACGTTTCACCTTCTTCACCATGGTATCCAGGAGTTGTGCCTCACGAATTTGATCTTCCAAAGTAGGAGAGACTATGAGGTTGGCAAGAAAGCCTTGAGGAACAACTTGAAGATTCAGCTTGCGGAAAGCCTCACAAAGATCCGGTTGAAACGGCTTGAGAATTAGACTGTTGCAATAAGCCTTTCTGCTCAGAGCATCTGCAATCACATTCGCCTTGCCAGGAGTATATTCGATACTCGGATTGTACTCTTGAATCATTTCGACCCATCGAGTTTGCCTGAGGTTAAGGTTGGGTTGAGTGAAGATATACTTGAGGCTCTTGTGATCGGTGAAAATGTCCACTTGCCTTCCCAATAAGAGATGTCTCCATGTTATCAATGCATGGACAACTGCCGCCAACTCAAAATCGTGAGTGGGGTAGTTCTTTTTGTTGGGCTTCAACTGACGAGAGGTATAGGCCACAACTTTTTTCTCTTGCATCAACACAGCACCGAGACCTTGAAGGGAAGCATCACAGAGAACTTCGAATGGCTTGGATTCATCAGGAGGAGTCAAAACAGGAGCCGTGACTAGCTTCTCTTTGAGGGTGTTGAAAGCGACGTCGCACTCAGGCGTCCAGACATACTTGACATGCTTCTGGAGGAGGTTGGAAAGAGGCTTTGCAATCTTAGAGAAGTTCTCAACGAATCTTCGGCAATAGCTTGCAAGACCGAGAAAACTGCGAAGCTGCTTGACATTCTGAGGAGGTTCCCAATTCAGAACTGCAGAAACCTTCGCCGGATTAACAGCAATTCCCTTGGCAGAGATGATGTGACCAAGATAAAGAACTTCATCAAGCCAGAACTCACATTTGGAAAACTTCACATAGAATTGATGCTCTCTGAGCTTGTCGAGCACCAATCGCAAATGTTTGGCATGATCCTGCTTATTCTTGGAGAAGACCAAAATATCATCGAGATACACCAGAACAAATTCATTGGTGTAGGGGTTGAAGATAAAGTTCATCATGCGAGAGAACGTTGGAGGAGCATTGACAAGGCCGAAAGACATGACAGTATATTCATAAGAACCATAGCTTGTTCTGAATGCTGTCTTGGGAATATCTTGTTCACGAATGCGAATCTGATGATAACCCATACGAAGGTCAAGCTTGGAGAAGACTTTAGCACCTTTGAGTTGCTCGAAAAGCTCATTGATGTTGGGAAGTGGATACTTGTTCTTGATTGTCTTCTTGTTCAATGGACGGTAATCGACGCAAAGTCGGTCCGTGCCATCCTTCTTCTGGACAAAAAGAACTCCACAACCCCATGGGGAAGAACTCGGTCTGATCAAACCCAGACGCTCTTGTTCATCGAGCTGCTTCTTCAATTCCTTCAGCTCCTTGGGTCCAAGCTTGTATGGACGCTTGCAAACGGGTTCCGTACCAGGCTCAAGATCAATAACGAACTCGACTGGCCGATGAGGAGGCATACCCGGAAGCTCTTCTGGAAAGACATCTTGGTACTCACAAACGACTGGAATTTGAGAAATAGCATCCAATTCGCCCTTCTCATTGAGAGAAAACAACCGAATGGTTTCATCACGAGCGGCATAGATGATAACATCCTCAGAAGGGTGTGTCAATTGAATTTGCCTGGCAGCACAATCAAGCTGAGCCTTGTGCTTAGAAAGCCAGTCCATCCCAAGAATTAGATCAATATCAGAATCGCCAAGAACAACTGGAGAAGACAGAAATTTATAGTCGCCCATCTGGATGGAAACATCAGGAGCAACTAAACTGGAAGTCATAAGTCTTCCCGGAGAAACAACTTGCATGACTTTGGACAAGACCTCTGTGCCCACATTGTGCTCGGATGCAAATGGGTATGACATGAAAGAATGCGATGCACCAGTATCAAATAAAACTTTAGCAGGAATATCATTAACTGGAAGATTACCGATGATCACATCTGAAGAATCCTCTGCCTGAGTTGCATTCAACATGTTGACCTTTGCAAACTTGGAATTATGCTTGACCACTGCATTGCTTGAAGATCTCACAGGAGGAGGAGGAGGAAGGCGCCTTTGATTCAAGCATTTGTTCGCGTAGTGGCCTTTCTGCTGGCACTTGTTGCAAGTCACTTCTGAGAGCAAACGATGATAAGGAGCCCTTGACCTTGGAGCTTGAGACTGAGACTTGTTCTGATAGCTTGGGTTGGGTGGGTGGGAAGATCCACGACCACCTGAGTTCTTCTGTTGGTAAGGCTGACGAAACGGAGGAGGAGGAAGATAGAACTTCTGCTGCTTAGCTGCCACTTGTGAGGAAGAAGAAGATTGCACTGCATCTCTGATTCTCTTCTTAGAAGCCTCACACTTGAGCTGAGCACCTTCTTGCTTGAGTGCCATATTGTAGAATTGATCAAACTGAGTAGGCTCAATAAGAACGAGAGCTAACTGCAGATCCTCTCTAAGGCCACCTCTGAACTGATAGATCATACTCTTCTCATCTGGAACATCTTGCTTAGCAAAGCGAGCAAGTTTCTGAAACTGCTTGTTGTATTCATACACTGACATGTTGCCTTGCTTGAGATTGCGGAACTCCTCACGCTTGCTCTCAACAACACTGGTAGGAATATGGTGAGCTTTAAAGTCCCGACAGAAATCAGTCCAAGTAATCACTCGACCACCTCTGGAATCCTTGTATTGCTGGAACCAATCAGCTGCCTGATCCTTGAGCTGAAAAGAAGCGAACTTGACATAGTCCTCAGGCCTGACATTGCTGCATTCAAAATGCTTGTTGATATCCACGAGCCAATCATCGGCGTCTGTGGCCTCGACACAATAGCTGAAAGACTTCGGCTGATTTGCAAGGAATTGGTTGAGGGTAGGAAACTGAGGCTGATGATTGAACTGCCCTTGACCTTGATTCCCTTGGTTGCCTTGGCCTTGGTTGCGCTCTTGCATGAGCTGGATCATCATCTGAGCATGGGCGTTAGAGGCTGCCATCAAAGCTTGCCATGCCTCCGGAGGCGGAGGTGGAGGTGGAGGGTTCGCCTGACTCCCATCATTGCGATCCGGATTCAGACGCGTTGGCGGAGCCATCCTGAAGAGGGTGACATCCGTTAGCATCTTGATAGACAGATAGACAAGTTGAATCAACGGATAGAAATTGCAACATATAGTCTTCACAATAAACATTCGAACAAGATGAACGAATGAATTCCAAAGTAAACATCACACGTCCATTAAGGTGAGAAGCCACTTGAATAGAGATTGATGAATGAAATAAACAAGGTACAACTGGAACAAATAAGTGGTAAGGATTACCCAATCACAAACCAAATATCTGCGGGAAGAAATGCTAGAGCTACTTGAATCCCACCTATAAACTCCCGAAACTTTCTGGTTATGCAATCTGGTGTTGGGGATACAGGGGAAGCACAATATCTCACCCAAACTAACAATCCCTACATCCAGCTGTATCCATCCGTCAACACATAACCAAGAAACCTTCGGAAATCGTGTACCTCAACCTTCGAAAAGCATCCGTTATACGAGTTATGGCAATACTCCCGAGCTCGCCCCAGTACTGGGTTATCGGGGTTATCTCACCAACAACTGCATAAAAGAGATTTTCGATGTCGGCAAAACTCAGGTATTCCAGAACTGCAACGATAAAATTGTGACGACAACACCTCGGAGCTCAACTCCCCGGGACACTGCCACAACCCCTAAATGTCAGGAGGCACCAAGAACAATGTTCTCGTCACAAAACCATCGGAACGATTCCAAGATACCCGCGTGATCCTAAAAAATTTTAGTGAAATTTGAGAAGAGGATAGTCAAAACATCTACGTCAGGAGACCTCACCAGAGCGACGAAGGGACTGAGGAGTAAAAAGAATCCTACTCTCCGATATATATAATCCTAAGACTCAAAACATTTTTGTTCTAGACTCAACATCGCCAGCAAACAATCAAGCAGGGGGCTCCTAAGTCGGGGATGGCTCTGATTACCAACTTGTAACACCCACGATGCGGCTATATCTCCCACGTGTCGAAGCACGACTTAGAGGCATAACCGCATGGTGGTTTTGTCGCAAGAAGGGTCATCTTCACACAATCCCATGTAATGAACAAGAATGGGATAAAGAGAGTTGGCTTACAATCGCCACTTCACACAATACATAAATTAAGATCATACATCATTCAAATACACTCATAGACCGGCTACGGTCAAGTTCAAATGAAAAGAAGACAACCCCAAATGCTAGATCCCCGATCGTCCCGACTGGGCACCTCTACTGATCATCTGGAAACGATACATAGTAACGACCAAGGGCCTCATCAAATTCCCACTTCAGCTCAGTTGCGCCATCTGCGCCAGTATCCTCGGCACCTGCATCTGTTTTGGTAGAATCTGTGAGTCACGAGGACTCAGCAATCTCTCACCCGCGAGATCAAGACTATTTAAGCTCATAGGTAGGAAAGGGGTAATATGGTGGAGCTGCGGCAAGCACTAAGCATATATGGTGGCTAACATACGCAAGTGAGAGCGAGAAGAGAAGCAACGCGTCGGTCGAGAAGCTAGAAGTGATCAAGAAGTGATCCTGAAACTACTTACGTCAAGCATAACACAAACCGTGTTCACTTCCCGGACTCCGCCGAGAAGAGACCATCACGGCTACACACACGGTTGATGCATTTTAAAGAGTCAAGTGTCAAGTTATCTACAACCGGACATTAACAAATTCCCATCTGCCTCATAACCGCGGGCACGGCTTTCGAAAGATTATATACCCTGCAGGGGTGTCCCAACTCAGCCCATCACAAGCTCTCACGGTCAACGAAGGAATAGACCTTCTCCCGGGAAGACCCGATCAGTCTCGGAATCCCGGTTCGCAAAACATTTCGACAATGGTAAAACAAGACCAGCAAAGCCGCCCGATGTGCCGACAAATCCCGATAGGAGCTGCACATATCTCGTTCTCAGGGCAACACCGGATGAGACATCCTACAAGTAAAACCAACCCTCAAGTTTCCCCGAGGTGGCCCCGCAGTCTACTCAGTTCGGACCAACACTCGAAGGAGCACTGGCCCGGGGGGGGGTTAAATAAAGATGACCCTTGGGCTCGCGAAAACCCAAGGGAAAAGGGCTTAGGTGGCAAATGGTAAAACCAAGTTTGGGCCTTGCTGGAGGAGTTTTATTCAAAGCGAACTGTTAAGGGGGTCCCATAAATCACCCAACCGTGTAAGGAACGCAAAATCAAGGAACATAACACCGGTATCACGGAAACTAGGGCGGCAAGAGTGGAACAAGTCACCAGGCATAAGGCCGAGCCTTCCACCCTTTACCAAGTATATAAGGTGCATTAATTAAACAGGAGATATTGTGATATCCCAAAATATCCATGTTCCGACCTGGAACAAACTTCATCTTCACCTGCAACTAACAATGCTATAAGAGGGGCTGAGCAAAAGCGGTGACATAGCCAATCAACGGTTGCTAGGACAGGATGGTTAGAGGTTTGACATGGCAATAGGTAGGCATGGTAAACAAAGGCAGGCAGGGCTAACATAGCGAAAGAGCGAGTACTAGCAAGCAAAGATAGAATGATATCGAAGGTATGATCATCTTGCCTGCAAGGTTCTCAGAGTTGTCGAAGGCTGGATCCTCGTAAGCGTACTCAACAGGTTCCTCGTGCACGTACTCGTCTCCCGGCTCTACCCAAAGCAAGAACACAAGCAAGGAACCACAATAAATCACGGTGCAATGCACAAGCAACATGATGCAAAACATGTCATGATATGCGAGATGTGATATGCAATGCATATGCGTGCTTCGGAAGGAAAGATGATGAACAAGGCATCAACTTGGCAAACCAAGTATGCCGCTGGAAAGATGAGATGATTTCGGTTGAAATCGATATAAAGATCACCGGAATCGGATGCACGGTTTGCAAATGGCAAGCAAGACAAGTATGGCACAAAGCTGCGATTAACAGCACGATGCTACTTAGCATGCAACAATAAACTATGCTACAGCACCCCAACATGAAAACAAAGCATATGGCAGATGATCTACAGGAGATGCTTTACAAAAGAGGAACACTGAGCTACGGCTAATCACATCATAACAGGTTCAAACAAGCATGGAGAAAGTGCAAAAAATTATCAGGTTGGACATGGCATAAACAACATCACGAAGCAATGTTCAGAGCAGGTTATCAACATGCTACAGGAACTTATAATAGCAAATAAGGCATGGCATGAATCTACTCAAAGCATAGATCAAAAGTCCCTTACTGACCATAAGCCAAAAAGGATCAGAAAATATGATGGCACCCACGTAAACATAGCAAGTTTCGTTAACAGATTTCAGCAAACAAAGCATGGCATTGAAATAATTATGAAGGCACCTTCGTGAGCTCGATGCACTCACTACAGAGCACCTCATGATAAACTAAGCATACATCCATCAAGAAGACATGTCATAGAAGCTATACATGGCAAGAAACAACATCATAGCATATCCGGACCAACTACAACAACCTCGGCCAAATTGAATAACATGTAAACAATCTGCCAGGAAACATTTTGAAGCAAAAGTAGAGCACGAAAATGACATGCTAGACTACTCCGTAATTGCAACCAGGACCATGGATGGATAGAAGTAAACCATGTTTTCAAAACACCCTTAATGAAGTATCTCAAATTATGCATGGATCTCTCTGTAGCAACATGTTTACATGGCATCAAAATTACAGCAGAACAGGAACTAAAATCAGCATTAACACGAAGCCTAGTTTGCATGCTTGTGCTAGTCACCACATTTATCACAAAAATACATGGTAAGCACCTCTATAAAGAAGACATAGTCTAGTTCAAAACACATTTAGGGACCAAGTTCATAGGATGCACACATCAATCATGGCAAAAATGACAAAAGAGCTCGTTCTGATAAGAATCTGAAACTAACGATATGAAGCCCTCTTCCAACAGCATTTCGGGCATCAAGATGACCTCAAATGTAAATGATGCAATGGAATGAAATGATGTACTCTTCGAGTCGAACAATTTGACATATTATACGCATGAAACGGAGCTACGGGTGCGAAGATGTGATGCAATGAACATGCAATGATTTTAACAGTAGATATCAGACTTAGAGAAAAAACAGGGGGGGAACGGGGAAGTCAACCCTATTCGAGATCTGGCCGGATCGCGCGGATCGAGGCGGCGGCGCGGCTTGCCGGAGACGGGGACGACGGCGGCTGGAGTTGTCGGGGACGGAGCTGGGAGGTCGGAGAAGATGCCGGTGAGGGGCGCTCCGGCCGGATCGCGCGGATCGAGGCGGAGGGCGGCACGGGCCGGCGAGCGGGACGGCGAACTCGGCCGGGGCGGCGCCGGCGGAGGAGCGGCCACGGGCGGAGGCGGAAGCGGTCGGCGGCGGGGTCCCGCGACGGCGGCGCGCCGAGGCGGCGGCGGCGGAGACGGAGGAGCTCGGGCGGAGGCGGCAGCCGGCGGCGGCGGATCCGGGCCCCGCGGGCCTGGCGCGGGCCGCGGCGGGCTTGGCGGCGGCGGGCGCGGCGGCGCCACGTGGCAGCGGGCGATTCGTCCGAGCGCGGCGGCGGACGCGTCCGGTCCGATCCGGACGTGTCCGGCGGCGCGGAGAGGGGTTCGTCTAGGGTTTCGTCCGGAATTTCGGGGAAGGGATCTATATATAGAGGTAGAGGGAGCTAGAAGTGTCCAAATGAGGTGTAGTTTTCGCCCACACGATCGTGATCGAACGACCGAGAGCATGGAGGGGAGTTAGATGAGTTATTGGGCTGTTTTGGAGGGGTGTTGGGCTGCAACTTAAAAGAGGCCTTTGCGGATATGCGGATAACCGTTGGAGTACCAAACGAGCTCCAAATGACCCGAAACTTGACAGGTGGTGTACCGGTGCTATACCAGGGCCACTTGGCAAGGCTCGGTCCATTCCGAGAACGTTCAACACCCGCACATGAAAAGAGACAAGAGGGGTGCGCCGGTGCATGTGGGAGTGTCGGATTGCGAAACGGACAACGGGGAAAATGCTCGGATGCATGAGACGAACACGTATGCAAATGAGATGCACATGATGACATGATATTATATGCATGACATGAATAAAATGCAAAAACAAAAGACAAAAACCCAACCACGGAGGGAATATCATATCACATAGCTGAAAATGGCAAGAGTTGGAGTTACAAAGATGGAAAGTTACATCCGGGGTGTTACACCTAGGCGGAGGTGCCACAAGGTGTCGATGACAGAGAGTGCATGCTGGACGCCAGAGTTGCTGAAGAACGGGTACAAGTCGCCATGACTATTGGACCTCATCATGACGCGCCCCGTCGTTAGGTCCTTCACAGTGAAACCATGGGGGTCAAACACAATTGAACAGAAATTGTCAATGGTAAAACGGCGAACAGAAATAAGATTGCGAATGATAGAGGGCATGATGAGGACGTTGTTGAGAGTGAAGGAGGAGAGTTGGGCACGGCCGACGGTGGTGATAGGGAGGCGAGATCCATCCCCAATGGTGATGCCTTGAGAATGATGCAATAACGGGGAAGAACAAGAGGTGAGGGTGGACGCCTTACCAGCTACGTGGGAGGAAGCCCCACTGTCGAGGATCCAGTCCGGGGCGGCGCCGGCGTGTTGCTGCTATTGGAGGGAGAGGTTGTGGAGCGCCGCGTTGAGCTGGTGGTACTACTCCTAGGAAGGGCCACCCGCAGGTGAGGGCGCCGTGACGGGGTACGCTTGGTGCGGCGGGGGTGGACGGGGCCCGAGGACGCCGGCGGCATTGGGCGTGGACCATGGTGCACGGCGCTGCAGCGGCTGGGGAGGGAAGGGCGTGTCCCAGGGCGCGAAGTAGTCCAGCCATAGGTGCACGCTCGTGGAAGGAGCGGTAGCACCACGGCCGGCCGCGTTTGAGACGCCTGAAGAGGAGGAGCCAGGGGAGCCCTCCCGCGGCCGCGTCCACGGCCATGGACGCACGCCTTCCTGTCACCGGGAGGAGAGGGGGCGGCAGCCATGCCCTTGTTGTTGGAGGTCGCCGCCGGAGTCGGGGCCGCGCCCGATGGTGAGAGCGATCGGTGCGCCCACACCCTACCCGTCCATTCGAGCCCGCTCGTTGGAGGAGAGCTCCTCCATGAGGAGCCTGGAGCGGGCCTGGACGAATGACGGGAAGGGGTCCTGCATCGGGAGGTGAGTCGCCATCACCTGGAAGCGACGGCTGAGCCCGTGCATGAGCTGGAGGGTGTGGGCCTGGCCAGAGACACGGGCGCCGACCTCACCGAGCGCGTCGGTGAGAGCCTTGAGGCGCCTACTATATTCGGCAATGGAGAGGTCACCGTGCACCGTGTTGCGGAATTCCGCCTCGAGGATGATGGCGTGGCCCGGCTGATTATCACGGAACAGCAGGTGGAGCTGGACCCAGACATCGCGTGCGGTGCTCTCCGGAAATATTACCACGTCCTGGAGATCTTCAGAGACCACCTCATACATCCAGAGCACGATGGTGATGTCGTCGTTGCGCCACACGGCGCTATGGAGGAACGGCGCGGCGACCGCGTCGAGGTGGTGCTGCATGTTGTGGCGACAACAGATGAAGTAGAACAATTGGCGCCACTTAGAGTAGTTACCCGTCTCCAGCTCAAGCTTGCGGTGGAAGTGCTGCGCGATGGAGGCGGGGAGGGCCGTGATGCTGGTGGAGGGGCCGGCGTCGGGGCACGAGGTGCCGGGGGCACCGAGGGTGAGACGCGGGACCAGCTCACTGCCGGCCGTGCAGAGAGCAGCCGCGGCGGGAGCCGATGGTGGCGCGGCCACCGAAGCCGAGGAAGAAGGGGTGGCCTCGGGCACGGCTTGTTTGTCGAGGAGGACGTTAGGAGTGAGGCGCGCCATGCGGGGCACGGCCGACGGAGCAGGGGTCGCCAGGGGCACAGGCGGAGGAGCTGTGGCCAGAGGGAAGGGGGCGAAAGAGTTGCTCGCTGGCGTGTCGAGTTCGCCGCCGGAGCGCGTGCAGCAAAGGAACCGATGCATGGCGGAAGCGAGAGGATAGAATCGGTTGCATCTGATACCAAGTTAAATAATGAAGCAAAGACCAAACTTGTATTCCATCCCTCGAGGGGTATATATATGCATTTTACACGAGAGAGAGAGAGAGAGAGAGAGAGAGATACATGGGGAGATGATCGGTAGCTACAATAGCTCGCAGGTCGAGCATGCCGTGCATGCAATCGTGGGTGAGCGCACGAAGTGCACGCTCTCGTGATCCATCGGAGGATGCGGTCTAGCAGTTAGCCGCACCAAGGTGGACCTGATGACCTGTTCCAACAAAGCGCATGGATCTCGTAGTGGTCGAGGATGGCAAGGAAGAACTTGGTGAAAGGCGGGACGAGCCCTGCAAAGATGTTGTGGAGGAAGAAGGGGAACAATGTACTTGCCAAGGTTCCCGGCTCGGCGGAGCCGACCTGAAGCTTGGTCTCTCTCCCCTTGTTTTCACTGCTTGCTCTCAGGGGAGCACGGTGATGTGATGCCCCGCCTCGGTGATGGAGGATGGGTTGAGGGCTAGCGCGGCCGAAGGAGCGGAGTGCATGCCTGCGCCAGCAAGCTTCGCTCTCTTGGCCATCATTAGCAAAGAGCTCAGAAGTAAGGCCTGGTTGATCTGGAGTCGCCATGGGCAAGAAGAGGACGAGATTTGAAGCAGGTCAAAGGGAAGGCAATGAATGCTAAGTTGCGAGGATTGGCCTTTTGTCAGCCTACATTAGTTGCCAAGGCAGCGTGGGGAAGCGGAGACGCCCATGTCCCATCAAGAGCCAAGTGTCGACTTGGTCCGCAAGCGATTGTGGCCCGCGGTGCTCCGCACTTGCTTTTTGGCTTCGCCTCGAAGCCAAGTGCGAGCACGCCTTGGGCTCAGGGGCTACTGTCGGCATTCTGGGAACTAGGGTACCCAGACTTGCCTAACTATGGCCCATGGCGTGCCTCCATCGGCGGCCTGGTAAGGCCCATCTTCAGCATCGACAAGACAAGACCGTCGCAAGGGGCCAAGCCTCGCGAGGTGGCCTCCTGAGGAGTGGAGATTTCTATGAAAGCACTTACCTCATGAGGCAAAGGTGACACCACCCATAATGACCAAGGCTAGGCGCGCACCAGGGGCGGAGCGGCAGGTTTCCTCTTTGGTGCTAAGGAGGCAAGCGCAGGAGCAGAGTCCCAAGGAATCAACCAAAGGTTGCCGAATGCGTGCAACAAGACCAGGACTGCTAGAAGGTAGGATGGATGTCATCGTCGAGCCTATGACGACGTCACGATCAGAAGCTTTGCAGGTGAAGACCACCTTTCGTCAGGATAAGATGTACTACTTATCCCCTTTCAAAATTGGCCACTATGGGATGCCTTCCCGCCAAAGTTTTGGGGGAAGAGGATCGATGCCACTATAAATATAGCCTATTCACCACCATAGTGGGATCGGAACCCCGATGACCGAACCCCTAGAGTTCATCACAAGAAAAAGCCTCTTAAGGCTAATCCACCACAAAGCAGGAATAGGGTTTTACACCGCAAGGTGGCCTGAACTTGGGTAAACTGTTGTGTCCATTTTCTTCCTATTCATTGAGCTAGGCCATGAGAGTAGCGGGTTTATCGGCTAGAGAGGTTGAGTTCTTCGCAGACGCCCTAGAGTTCGAACCATTCTTGGGTCAGCAGAGCCCAAAATCCTACAGAACCGTAGCACCAAGTCGGTGCCGACACGAGATGCAGACACATGCCACGCGTGAAGCCGCACCGGTCTGGCCTCTAGCCAACGCGCCAACCGTGTAAAGCTATTGGGCGCTATGGCACTAGGCCAGAGGGCCGCCGCCATCCGCAACCCGGCCTCGGACATCGGTGTCGTCTGCTTGTCCAGGGCCCTCAGTCGGGCCTTGGCGGCATGCATGATCTCTGAGAAACTCCAGGCGACATTCGGATCAAGTCCGGCACCCGTGTCCGCCTGGGTCAACCGGTGGGCAAGCACGGCCTCCTCTGCCATCTCCTGCTTCTCCAACAAGTACTCTGTCGAGTAGAGAAGGGAAATAGTCAGACATGAAAAAACTCAGCCGGCTCGCAACCAAGTGAAGTCAATAAAGAAACACTTACTAACAAGAAGCTCGTCCAAACGCTGCACCTTGTACAACATACCGTGCCACTCCAAGTCCTTGGGGTGGTCACGGGCTTGGAGCACCATCTCAAGCTCGGCCACCTTGTCAACGGCCACCTTGTCACACTCGTCCTTGAGCCGGACGAGCTCTGCCTGGTGGGCCTTTGCCACCTTGGCGGCATTCGCCTTCAGCCACTCCACCTCGGCATGGAGCTGGTCGTTGTCGATGATCAAGCTGCTGGCCGGCTTCAACCAGCTGGGTTCGCATATCCGGCACCTCGGCCGTGGCAACTGCTAGGCAAAGCTTCAATCAAGATGCCGGAAGAAAAGAAACCACTTTAAGATTCGACCCAACAATTTAATACTTGGCCCGAATCTTGGGAGCTACACGCGGTGGGTGCGCTAGC
The DNA here is from genome assembly GCF_018294505.1 of Triticum aestivum. NCBI lineage: Eukaryota > Viridiplantae > Streptophyta > Magnoliopsida > Poales > Poaceae > Triticum > Triticum aestivum. The sequence continues at coordinate 332,211,549 of NC_057804.1, read as the reverse complement.
ACGTCCCCACTAAGAGCATGGAAGACGTACCTTTAGCAAAACGGAGTGCCTCCTCCTTGGCGGAGAGCTGCATCGTGACCTAGCAGTGCTTCTCCAGAAGACATTTACGAATGTTGATTCAGAGGCCATCCTGGTGCTGCGGGAAAACAAGGATTAGCACAAACCGCAAAGACATTTTTAAGATTCAATCCAACTACTTAATAGTTGGCCTGAATCTCAGGGGCTACACCTAGTGGGTGCGCTAGCGCGCCCCCACTGACCAACCAAAGACACAAGCAGGAAAACTTACGATCATGGAGTGCTCTAGCTCCTGCGTTCGCTCCAGCTCACCCTTGGCGAAGGCCTTAAGCCGATCCGTGCGTCCGCGAAGATACTGGCGCACGGCGTCCATCGCCACCTCCTCCTTCAAGCGCGGTCAGATTACAACTCTGCTAGAACCGGCCTGGGCTTGCTGCGAACCGGCAGGGGGGCCACTTCCCGGCGCCTGCTACGGGTTCACGGCAACCTTTGGTGGCAAGACCACCAAGGCGCTCCCGTTCCTCATCGGCTCCTCTGCGGTCGGCGTCGACTCTGGTGCTCCTGCTCGTGTTGACTCCAGTGCTCCGGCCGGCGTCCCCGGTATTCCCCTCCTCCACTCGCTTAGTCGTGGCATTCCAGGGTGGGGTTTCTAAGACTATCTCCTCCACCTCCGGGTCATCAATGGCAGGCTCCGGTCCATGCCCCTCCTGTGCAGGCGGCTCGACGACTGTCTCCGCCGGGTCCATGCCCTTCGTCTTCTCCGGCTAAGCTAGATACGCGGTCGCCTGCCCCCTTGCCTCTGCGGCCCTGGCCCAAGCCCAGGCTGAGTCTGCCCGCAGCTCCTCCTCGACTTTGTAACGGCTCCGCCAAGCCACGTGTTCGGCGTCCGCCGGGTCTAGGCCGAGGTACTCCTTGGGAGAGCTCTCCACCTAGTCGATGGCGCTGCTCCGACTCCTCCGGAACGAGAAGTCACCTCTAGACGCGGCATCCGTTGCCGCCAACCCAGGTCAAGAGGCGTCCTGGGCCGTGCAAAGAAAGCATAAGAAAAGTGCAACTAACCAGCATGCAGAAGTCAACAAAGGGAACTTACCCGATTACCATCAGGATGGCCTGCCCTCGTCGGTGGCGCCAGGACGACCCGGCGCCCCCTCTTGGTGGTCGTTTTGCCATGCGCAGCCATGTCCTTGTCGGTGCAACAAACCCTGGTGTGTGTTGCCCGGACTGTACACATCCTCAAGAGAAAAGTTATAGAATCAAAGAAAAGGCCGACCATAAGAGATAGCTCTTTGACAAATCAAAGGGCGGATCAACAAGACCAAGAGAAGTTAAATAATCAAGATGTCACTAAGGAGAAACCTCCTTTGCCAGGCAGGCGAGTGTGGCAGGGTCAAGGTCACCCAAAGACAAGTCTCAAGACTCCACCGACAAGCTTGCCGTGGCCGATGGCAGATTACCCTGCCAGGACGCCACCGCTCCATGTCGCAGCAACGCAAGTCACTTATCGGTGAGATGTCGAGCCTCCTGGTGATTAGGTGGGTGTTATTTACCACATGACAACCATTTCTGAGGAAGATCACCTCCAAATGACACCCGTCGAGGGGCGTGTCACACAGGCAGACGAGATGGTGGATAAATAGCATGACAAGTCTTGCCGGGCTACCCCCATGACATGACGCTAAGTGGTGCATTTAATGCACCTAGTCCTATCTACAGAGTTAGGTATGATAGCACTGTGGCTATCTTATCACTGGATAATGACTATTTTGCCATTGTGGTAACCCCTTGACCTATAAAACGATGGTTGGCTACCTTAGAAAGGATTTAGACCCTTGTATGCTCATACACACGTAGCTGCTCTAGTCCCAAGGCTACGTTGTTGGGCTAGAGTGCTGCGTCTCCGCCACAGTCCATTCATCAATCCACCAAAATAGGAGTAGGGTTTTACGCCTCGCGGCAACCCAAACCTAGGTAAAAAGTGATTGTGTCATCGTTGCCGTGCTACTTTACGGCCTCCTCTCTTTGTGCAACGCGCCCTTCCCCCTTGCTGAACTACAAAGGGGCTATTGGTCCCATAGGTGGTCGTGTTGTACCACTACATCTTTGGCGCGCCAGGTAGGGAGGATCGCTTGTGCAAACCCGGGGGTGTAAACAGCGCGTCGTCTTCTCCATCAACGGCTCCATCATCCATGGCGCCCAAGAAAAGGTCCGGCGCTACAACTCACCCATCCACCTCGAAGGCCCCCTCGCATGCATCCACTGATGCCATGGGGGTTACTGGGGCACACAGGGACGTGGAGGCCGCGGGGGACATGGCTGGCGCAGGTTGCACCATCACCGTTCCACCTACGTCCGAAGCGAGAGCAGGAGGCGCCGGAGGAGGACAGCATCAACAGCACCCTAGCGAACATGCTCCACAAGATGCGGGTGGGGAGAACATTCTGTCTCCGCCTCTCCACCTCACTAAAGGACGCATGTGCATTGATGGCGCTCATTCCAGTGAGAATCGCAACCCTCAAGCTGCCCCCGCCGCGGCTGCAGCTATAGGGCATGCACCCTCCTGAGAGAAAGATGGAGAAGATGATGCGCCGAATGGGGTCATCAATCCCGAAGCACACCCGCCTCGTTGCCAAGCCACCCTGGCAAACAGCTTGCATCGGCGAGAACACGGCACCGCCACTGCCGGCACCATCAGAAGACAGGTGACGTCGCCATCTGCATCGTCATCTATGCCAAGCACCGCTTCGGAAGCCATGGTGTGGGCCCAACTCCTGTTGAGATTTCCGCCAGCAGCCGATCAAATGGGTGCGTGGAGAGCCACCATTCAGAGCCTGATTGGTCTCACTGAGGTGGGAGGATAACAACGAGGAGGCCCGCCACGGCCTGCACAGGCAGCGACAACGGCACGAGCCGCTGGCCGTGCCGAACGGGCACCCCTATGATGCAGTCCCCTCCGCGGCAGCCAGCGCAGGGGCCGCAGGGGAGGCATGCGATCAAGAACCCGATGACGTGTAGATGGCTTTGTCTAATCCTATAGCCCATCAAGTCCAGTGGCAGGCCTTGGAAGACAAGCTGAGGCAAGACGCACGCGTCACCATAGAGCGACAACGCGAAACCTGCTGCCAGTCTGACAGACGCAATGCCCCACACATCGACGAGCCCGTGCCCAGTTGAGACAGATACCTGCCTTTCAAGGTTGGTTACTATCAGATATCGGGTTCCGGCAAAACCCTTAAGGTGCGAACTCTGGGGTGCTAGTGAAGATCTACTTCCTACCGATCCACGTCCCAATGCCTCGCCATGAATCTAAGCTACATGATGAACAACACAAGGGGCACGAGGTTTATACCAGTTCGGGCCACCGTTGTGGTGTAATACCCTACTCTTGTGTGTGTGGTCGTGGATTGCCTCAAGGGCTGATGATGAACAGTACAAAGGAAGAACAGCCTTGCGAGGGGTGTTCTTGAGCTGGTGTGGTGTTCTACTTGGGTGGATTTGATCGACTCTAGATGAGATGATCCCCAATGTGGTGGCTATCTCTATTTATAGAGGCCCTAGTCCTCTTCCCAAATATTGAGCGGGAAGGGAGCCAACAACGACCATTTTGAAGGGGAACAACTAGTACAAGCTATCCTGACTAAAGTTGGTCTTCAACTGCCAAAGGCACTGGCGATGTCGCCTTCTTGGGCTCCACTGTGACCTCCGTCCTACCGCTCTGCTGGTCTTGGTCTCGTTGCACCGATATGGTAACCTTTGCTTGATGCCTCGGTACTCTGCACCTGTGCTTGCCCCCTTTGCACCAAAGAGGAAACGAGGACACTATGCAGGATGGCGCCCGCCTGGCGCCCGCCTGGTCTTGATCGTCATGGCTTGCGTCATGAGCACCTCGCGAGGTACCCCTACCTTGATCTCTCCGCCTCCTCGCGAGCCTGCTTGGTGAGGCGGCCCCTGAGGAAGGCTTGTGTCGTCTGCCCCGCGAGGCTTGGCCCCTCGCGAGGGTCTTAAGCTTTGGTTGATGTAGACAAGCCGTACTTGGCCACCCCTTGAGCCATGCCGCAGGCCGTAGGCAGGCAAGTCTGGGGACCCCCGTTCCTAGAACGTCGAAAGTAGACCCCGGGCCTAAGGCACGCTCGGACTTGGCTTAGCAGCAAAGCGAAAGGGCAAGTGCGGAGCGCCGCAGGCCCCCAAAGGCTACGGCCTTGGTCGCCACGTGGCGGTTGATTGGACGTGGGCGTCTCCGCTTCCCCCTGTTGCCTCGGCAACTTCCTGACTGACAAAAGGTTGTCCTGGGTTAGGCTTACCTTCATTGCTCTCATTCGCCTTGCTCCAGATCCCGTTTCTTGCTCTTTCTCTCTTGCTTCCGAAATCTCTAGATCCGCCTCATCCTTCCTCCTACGGTATGCAATGGCACCCCGCAAGGCAACGGCCGAGGCTCCACCCGCCTGGTACTCATCGGCTCTGGATCCCCCAACATGACGGAGAAGAACCTCACCCTCAAGCGCCCGATGATGGTGGCGCAAGGCAGAGAGATGGGGGAGACTGCGCTCCGAGTCGGCCCCGCCTTGCCGGAGGCCAAGGGGAGTAACTTCTACACCTTCTTCATGAGCACCGTCATCGCCGGCCTGGTGCCTCCTTTTTCCGAGTTCTTCTATGCTGTCCTCCGCCATTACAAGCTGCAGGCTCTGCATCTCCATCCCCAACTCTGTTCTCCTTCTATCGATTTTCGCCTACTACTGCGCGGCGCACGTCGGGGTGATGCCTTCCATGGCCTTGTTGTGCCACTTCTTCTCCCTCCGAGTTACCGGCGCCCATACCTCGGCGTGTGCTGGTTTTGTTGCGTACTCCAAAGACAATGCGATCTTGAAGGCCAGGAAGAGGGCTGATGGCTTCCGAAGCAAGTGGGTCATGTTGGATGCCGGATGCATCAACTCTCGGCTGGCGCTACCCACGGAGCAGCCCCAGGCTGATGAGGCATGGTCACGCGCGAAGCTTGACGACCGACGGACGAAGCTGGTGCTGGAGAAGATGAACGCCGACCTGAGGCCGAGCAACCTAAAGGTGGCGAAGCTCATCGGGGCCACGCTCCTGAGGGAGTTTCTGGCGCATCGGGTGGCTCCACTTCAGGCGTACTTGCGCCCATTGTGGAGGCTTGGAGATGAGGACGGTGATCTCCGCCTGAACTCGGAGGCCCTGGCCGATGAAGGTCTGGCCGCAGCTCTCCGCTTCCTGGTTGGAGAGGACGTGGAAGGCCTAGAGGGTGCTCCTGTCCCCTTGTTCCTTTGTGACGACTGGAAACAGGTGGTGGATGCCATGCCTACCTTTGATGGGGGCGTCCTGGTACAGGAGGTGCCTCGTGAGGACCAGGAGGCGGCGGCGCCGGTGGAATTGTCTTCTGATGATTCCCACGGAGGAGAGGAGGAAGACGAGGAAGAATAGGAGCGTGACTCGGAGGCGACCACTGAGGAGACGGGGGAGACTTCCCCCTGGCGCAGGGCCAACATCCTCCGCACCCTGCCGGACGACGACGAGGGCGACACCAGGTGAGGGGGAGAGGACCCGCCCGTGATCCCGAAGAAGGACAGGTCGGGACTGATCTCCCGAGGGGATACCTCGGCCCAAGCACTGCTCGAAGCCAGCTCCAGCCCTTCTGGTGCGCCCTCCTCTGCCTCTGGACCTCCCGAGGCTGCACTCCGCAAGAGGCTCTCGGGCTTTAAGCTCAGCAGGAGGCCGCCACAACACACCGCGACTGACCAGTAAGTACTCGAACTCTACTTTGGTCTTGTTTTTTGCTATCATATTTTGACATCCTCCGTCGCTTTGGTAGGCTGCCGCCTGTGGTGCCCGCTTGGGGCAAGCTCACCTGTCGTGCCCGCGCCTTCACCTTTGGGAAGGGGAGGTAGTGGAGCTCGCACCTCCCATGCCCGGTCGTCCTTGCGAGGCCAGGAGGAGTGCTCTGGCGGGGTGCCAGCCCCCATGGCCCCGCTGACTCTGGAGGCGCCGGTGCTTGACGCTGTCGCTGAGGTTGCCAAGGCTCAGGAGCTCCCAGCTTCCCACGTTGTGATCACGCTGCCGTCTTCTCCTCCTGCTCCACTAGTTCCTGACTCCTCTGCCTCCTCCGCCGCCCTGGACTGTGCTACTGCTTTGTTGGGTCAGCTGCGAGAAAATCTCCAGGGCGCCAACCCCCGCCTAGTGGCCGGGCGCCTGGAGCTGATCTCTGGCTAGGCTCGCTCTGAGTCCTCTGTCCGAGCAGCAGTGAGCCAGGATGTGGCAGCTTCTGAGGAGGAGAAACAAGTCACCACCCAGGCCATAGCCGCACGTGACGCAGCGTTGAAGGATGCTTCAATCTTCCAGGAATGTTGCAAGGCGTTGGAGAATGAGTTGTAGGGCCTACGCGACGAGCTCGTAAAAGTGGTTCGGGACCGCCAGGCAAAGGAGGAAAAGATGAAGGCTCTGGAGGTCGCCATTGGGGATCGTGACGCCGAGCTGTCCGCTGATCGCAGCCGACTAAAGACGCTGGAGCAGAAGCTAAGGGTGGAGAAGGCCGAGCGGGACGCCAAGGCGAAGGTCTTGGTCGAGGATCGCGTGGCCTTCACGGATTACGAGGAGAGATCTCGCAGGGTGCTGAAGTCGCTTTATGATGATGGTCTGGAGAAGCCGCTGGCCGGAGCCACGGACGTCCCCGCCAAGCTGCTTCCCATCCTGGTCGAAGCGCTTGACGAGGTCGTGACCGGCATCAGCCCCATGGCCGAGGTTGAAGCTTGTGTCCTTTCCTCCGCGACGCTGACGCGGATCCTCAGCCACGTCTACCTTCGCAACACCGACGCCAACCTTGACGATCTGCTGGAGCCTGTGGACGCCGAGCGCTCCGCCGCGGCTACTGAGTCCATGAAGGGCCAAGCGGAGGCCTTGCTGGAAAAGTTCCACGCCTTCGCCACTGCGCCCAAGGCAGGTACCGCTGGTTCCGTGGCCTCGGGAGGTGCAGCTGACAAGCGCAACTTTGCCACAGAGGCGGGGCTCTTGGCGAACGACGGCGCTGCTCAAGGGTGATCTCCTCGCGGCTTATTTTCCTATTTCAACTCCTGCAACATGCATCGTGCCTCGTGGAGGCATTTAAACTTGTGTTTGGTATCGTGAGGACAATTTATGGTTTGTAATATTTGCTTCTGAATTTGCAAGATTTTGTAGTTCCTTCCTATTTGCTTTGTGTTCTACATCGGCAGGGCACGGCCCCACGCATACCTCAGCCGCCGTTAGCCCCGACCGGATCACCAGGACGGGACCTAGGAGTGAGGGGCTACGTGGCAAGTTAGGCTCCTGAGTCGCGATGCTCAGGAGTCCCCCTTGACGCGCAAACAACAAATAGGGAGGGGTGTAGGAGTAGGTCTGTTGTTCTACGTCGGCAGGGCCCGGCCCCGCGCATACGTCAACCGCCGTTAGCCTTTCGGAACTAAGGAATGAGGGGCTACGTGACCAGTTAGGCTCCTTAGTCGCGATGCTCAGGAGTCCCCCTTGACGCTCAAACGGTCTTCATACCTTGGCTCCGCTCGGGGAGGGGCGCGCGACGACTAGGTCCGAGGGACTTCGTTGGGTGGCGTGCGCTCAGGCGTGACCCGGGCACAGCCCCGTGTCCAGCCCCCTCGCATGGCGCTCCCGAGGGGAGGCATTGCGATGAGGCCAGACACCGAGCTCTGGGCTCCCTGAGGTTGATACAGCCGTTGGCTGCCCTTAGTTGCTTATCACCAGCGTGGAGCATAGAGCTTCCGTATGTGTATGGGCATAGCTGCTCCCGGGTAGTGTCGTCAGCCAACACGGAGCATGGTGCTTCCACTGGTATGTGGGAGGGGGGGCCCCTCCGGGGCATGTACAGCCCCGCCCTGACACGTGGCCGGCACGGTAGGGCTAGATGAGGTGTATCTAGGCACTCGTGAGCCAGCGCGGGACTCACGAGGCCCTACCTCAAGGCGGGTTGCGCCTGATATTGAGCCTTGGGCGGCTGAGTGTTCCTGCAAGGAGGTTAGACGCAAATGCTCTACGTCCTCAGGTCCCGGCCCTCGAGCAAGCTCAGCCGCCGCTGGTATGCCAAGTCGCGATGCCGTGGACACACATGGGGGTAAGGGCTGGAGAGCCAGTAAGAGCCCCTGAGTCGCGATGCTCAGGCGCCCACCTTTTAACGTGCAAGCGATTTGCATGAGGGAGAAAAATGGGCCGCGATAGGCGGGAGATGATAATTATAGGCAGGTTAAGCATGAAGGCAAATTGGCTTAGATAGATGCAAGAAAGATACATGCCGCTGGGTCAGGCCCGAGCGGCTTGGGGATGATGCAGCCCGAGCGGCGCCCCTAGCAAAGTGAACTAAAGACATGAGCAAAAGAGATACATGTTGCAGGGACAGACCCACGCGACCTGGGAATAATGCAGCCCTGAGGGCGCTCCCAGTTGAAATGAAACTCGAAAGATGTCACCTGATACCATTGTAGAGCGGGTGTTGAAGTAGATGACGATGCGCTGTGAAGAAGCCGATCCTCACGAGCCACCGGTGCCCTGAGACTCGGGAGGCTCTGGCGGTTCGGGCGGTTCCTTGAGCACCATCTCCATCTCTGCCAGGACTGCATGGTGCGTGGCCTCCTGAGCTGTCAGAATGCTCCGCAGGAGACGCTGGCCTCCTGAGCACTGTGTTCGGTAGGCCGAAAGGCATGCGAACATAGTTGTGTGGCTGACCCTTGCAGCGTCCCACGCGTGAAGGCCCGAAATGCTCCTGAGACGTGACTCGGTTGAGCCCTGGGTAGTCGATGCAGACACGCAGCCCGCCATCCTTGCCTAGATGGGGAGCTATGCCAGGTAGGCGGCGATCGCCACGTATGACACTTGATTCCTGCAGCTCCTGAGTGGCCTTTGTCGGATTTCGGGTTCCGGCAGACCCTCTAGGTTCGAACTCTAGGGTGCGCGCGGAGATCTAGCCTTCTACTGCCCGCGCCTCACCGCCACGCTAGGATCTAAGCAATCAAAAGAATAACACAAGAGACACAGAGTTTATACTGGTTCAGGCCACCATTGCTGTGTAATACCCTACTCCAGTGTGTGGTGTGGTGGATTGCCTCTTGGGCTGATGATGAACAATACAAGGGAGAACAGCCTCGCGAGGGTCTGTTCTTGGCTGGTGCGATGAACCGCAAAGGGGAGTTCAGTCGCTCTTTCTACTGGCTTCCTGGTGAGGATCCCCTTTTTCTATCTTGTGGTGGCTAGTCCTATTTATAGGCAAAGGCCCTGGGCCTCCTCCCAAATATAGAGCGGGAAGGGCGTCAACAACTGGCCATTTTGAAGGGGAACATCTAGTACACTTATCCTGACTAAAGTTGGTCCTTGCCTGCCAAAGGATCTGGTGGTGACGCCGGCTTGGGCTCCATGATGACCTCCATCCTGCCGTTATGCTGGTCTTGGTCTTGTTGCACCGAAATGGATGCCTTTGCTTGATGCTCTCGCCTGCGCTTGCTCCCTTTGCACCAAAGAGGAAAGAAGGACACTATGCGGGCTGGCGCCCGCCTGGCGCCCTTGGTCGTCATGGCTTTTGTCATGGGCACCTCGTGAGGTACCCCGCCTTTATCTTTCCGCCTCCTCGTGAGCCAGCCTGATGAGGCCATGCCTAAGGAAGCCTCCTGTCATCCACCCCGCGAGGCTTGGCCCCTCGCGAGGGTCTTGAGCTCGTGCTGATGAAGATGGGCCATGCTGGGCCGCCCCTTGAGCCACGCCGCAGGCCGTAGGCAGGCAAGTCTGGGGACCCCCGTTCCCAGAACGCCGACAGTAGCCCCCGGGCCCAAGGCGCGCCCAGGCTTGGCTGAGCAGAGAAGCTTGGCTGAGCAGAGAAGCGAAGGGGTAAGCGCAAATTGTCGCGGATTCTAACAGCCTGCGGCCTTGGGCGCCGCGTGGTGGTTGATTGGACGTGGGTGGCTCCGGTCCCCCATGACGCCTCAGCAACTGCATGAGCTGACAAGTCCCTGCATGCAAAGCGGGTCATGATTACCTATGATCGTGGAGGCCGGTGGTTGTCCTCCTCTGGCTATAAGTACGGGAAGGCGTCTGCCCTTCCGGTCCATTCCCTCTTGCTTCTCTTCATTCTTCATGGCTCTGCCAAAGAGGTTCTCGGCCGTCGAGAAAGGGAAGGCCCGCTAGGTAGAGCTTGCCTCTCCTCCACCCAAGCGTGGTCGAGGCCGTCCCCGCAAACACCCCACAACTCCCATGGTGGCTCCCCGCGGTTGCGGAGGCGATCTTCCGCGTGGTGAAGGGCGGCCGGCCGCCGCTGGGGGACGTGCTACGGCCGCACGACCCCCTAGGTCACGCTCCCACTCGGCAGAAGTACTGCCGGAGTTCGTCGTGTGGGCAGCGGAACCGGCCAGCACCCGGCTCCAACTTCCTCGCTTCTTCCTAGGTGAGCTTCTAGCTGGCTCCCCAGGCGGCCTCTGGCTTCAGGCGGATGGTTGCTGCGGACGAGCCTCCTGGGCTTCGCTGGAGGTCTCTGCAACGGGGAGCTTGGCCCTGACCCGCGGCTGGCAAACGTTTGCCCGCGCGCGTGGTCTGATCCGGCGGTTCACCCTGTACTTCAAGTTCGACGGCGATGCCACCCTCTATGTGAGGGTATTCGAGGAAGATGGTTGCCGCGCTGGGTGTTGCCCTGAGAACGACGACCGCGGCCGTGGGTCCAGCCCCAGCGACAATGAAGACGACAGCGCGCGCGCGGCCGGTGGCGGTCGAGGTTCATCGAGCTTCGACGACTCTTCTTCGGGCAGCGGCTCCTCCAGTAGTGGACGCGATCAGCCTCCGCGCCGCCGCGCTCGCCTGGAGGGAGGTAGCGGGTCCGCTCGCCGTCGCGCCCCGGTGAAGCGAGAGACGGAGTCCTCCTGAGCTCCGGAGGCAGTTCGTGTCTCTCCCGTGAGCTGGTGTCGGGCGAGTCGCGCCTGTTTTGTTCTTTTTCTCTTTCCCTACGCAAAAAGACAGTAGTGTAGGGCCCAACGAGGGTGTGCTTGGACTATTGTTGTTTAATTATCGTACTGCTTCCGCTATCCTGGTATTGTGCCTTTGTGTTGCGCGCCTGTGCGTAGAAATTACTTAGCTCGGGGGGAGGGCTTATCGCGGCCCTTGCTTCCCGAGGCTGAGGCTTCATCGAACATTCCATGTCCTGCGAGGGTTAGTCTACAGAGGTAGTTTCCGGCCTCAGCCATGGAGGCGATTGACCCAGGCCCTGTGTTTGTGTCGTGGTACCCGTGGGGCACGGACTGGAGGGGTGCTCCTGTAGTGGACCCGGGTTGGGAAGCCTCGAACGACAAGGGCAGAAAACACTCGCGAGGGTGCCCGCGGTGCTCCCTCGCGAGACTTGCACGAGAGAAATCGGGGAAGGAGAGCGAGAAAGGCAAAGAGTCACAAACCAAAGACGACAACAACTTCAACAAAACCTCGAATGTGGACGAACAAGCCAACTGCAGAAAGCAAATGAGAAAAGCCGCATCCAACACCTAATCTTGTCTTCGATGTCTTCTCACCAGCACGGAGCTAAGTGCTGCCACTGGGCGTGGGAGAGAGCCCCAGGGCCTGAGGCCGGCGCTCCTGAGACTCCGGGGCGTGTACAGCCCCAACTCACTATTACGTGAGAGTATCACGGGCGGCGAGCTTCACAGGCTCCGGGCCTTTCTCGAAAGGATAAACTTCACAGGCATTTGCCTTCTTCACAGGCTCTGGGCCTTTTCCAAAGCGCAACATCTTCACAGGCATTCGCCTTCTTCACAGGCTCTGGGCCTTTTCCAAAACGCAACATCTTCACAGGCATTCGCCTTCTTAACAGGCTCTGGGCCTTTTCCAAAATGCAACATCTTCACAGGCGTTCGCCTTCTTCACAGGCTTTGGGCCTTTTCCAAAACGCAACATCTTCACAGGCGTTCGTCTTCTTCACAGGCTCTGGGCCTTTTCCAAAATGCAACATCTTCACAGGCATTCGCCTTCTGCACAGGCTCTGGGCCTTTTCCAAAACGCAACATCTTCACAGGCGTTCGCCTTCTTCACAGGCTCTGGGCCTTTTCCAAAACGCAGCATCTTCACAGGCCCTGAGCCTTTTCCAAAACGCAGCATCTTCATAGGCGTTCGCCTTCTTCACAGGCTCTGGGCCTTTTAGGGGTAAAACCTCCGGAGGTGCTGAATGTTCCACGCGTTCTGGACGGGTACCCCCTCCTGAGTCTCCAAGCGCGCGGAGCCGGGCCTGGAAACACGAACAACCTTGAACGGGCCCTCCCACATGGGAGAGAGCTTATGCAGTCCCTCCCTGGAGAGAACCCGCCTGAGCACGAGGTCCCCTACCTCGAGAGTCCTGGGGCGGATGTTGTGGCAATGGTATCACCGCAGCGCTTGCTGGTATCTTGCCGCTCGGAGCGCGGCTTCTCATCGACACTCCTCCCCAGCACGAGGTCTGTCCCCCGCATGGCGTCCTGCTGCGCCTCGTCGAACGCCAGGACCCGTGCGGAGCAACGTCTGACCTCGTGAGGGAGGACCGCTTCAGCTCTGTAGACCAGGAAGAATGGGGTCTCACCGGTTGGCTTGGTCGCGGTTGTGCGGATGGACCACAACATGGCCTGAAGCTCGTCGTACCAGCCTCGGCCACAAGCCTCCAACTTCTTCTTGAATGTCCTTGTCTTGAGGCCTCTCAGGACCTCCGCGTTGGCCCGCTTGGCCTAACCATTGCTCCGGGGGTGCGCCACCGAAGCGTAGCATATCTGCGTTCCAAGGTTAGCACAGTATGTTTTGAAGAGGTTACTGGTGAACTGTGAACCGTTGTCAGTGATGATGCGGTTCGGCAACCCGAACCGGCTCACGATGCCCTTGATGAACTTGACCGTAGACCTTGCGGGGATGGTGCGGACGGCTTCCACTTCAGCCCACTTAGTGAACTTGTCCACGGCGACGTAGAGGTAGCGATAGCCCCCTGGCGCCCGAGGAAATGGGCCCAGGATGTCCAGCCCCCAGACTGCGAATGGCCACGAGAGGGGTATAGTTTGCAGACCTCCAGCCGGCTGATGGATCTGCTTGGCGTGGAACTGGCAGGCCTCGCAAGCCTTCACCCGCTCGACGTCATCATTGAGCGCAGTGGGCCAATAGAATCCACTGCGGAACGCCTTGCCAACGAGGATCCGCGATGATGAATGATGCCCACAGTCTCCACCGTGTATATCCGCCAGCAGTCCCTTCCCTTGCCCCCTGGAGATGCAGCGCAGGTACACATCATTCGGTCGCCTTCGGTAGAGCTCTCCATCTCTGATGCAGTACGCTGTGGCCTGCCGCGCCACGCGCTCCGCTTCCTCCTCCTTCTATGACAAGATCCCTTGTGTCAGATAGCTCCGGAGCTCCGTGATCCAACACCCCTCCTGAGGCTCCATTGTCAAGAGAAAACGCGCCCCTGAGGCCGGGCCACAGACCGGGGCTCCCGAGGCTGGCGGCTGGGGGAGCTCCTCCCGAGGCTGCACCGCGCTTGATAGTGATGGCGTGGCCGAGGGCTTGAAGAGCCGTTCTTCAAAGACGCCAAGTGTCACGCCCAATATGCGACCCTATCCAAAAGGAACTCGAAGGTCCCACCAAGTATAGACCCGCATATTGAAACGCTTTTGCAAGGTGGATATCATTACATCAACATTACATAATAGATGGGGATACATACAAACGGCATACAATGCCACATGAATACAACATCACAATACATCAGAGCATCATCCGACTACGGATGAAACACAAACAGAAACTCAAATGACATCCACCCTGCTAGCCCAGGCTGCCGACCTGGAACCTATCCCCTGATCGAAGCAGAAGAAGAACTCAACGCAAGCAAGCATCGCTCTCGCGTCATGATCATCGCACAACATGTACCTGCAACTGTTGTTGTAGTAATCTGTGAGCCACGAGGACTCAGCAATCCCATTACCATGGGTATCAAGACTAGCAAAGCTTAAAGGGAAAGGAAGGGGTAAAGTGGTGAGGTTGCAGCAGCGACTAAGCATATATGGTGGCTAACATACGCAAATAAGAGCGAGAAGAGAGCAAAAGGAACGGTCGTGAAGCTAGCAATGATCAAGAAGTGATCCTGAACTCCTACTTACGTCAAACATAACACAGAACCCGTGTTCACTTCCCGGACTCCGCCGAGAAGAGACCATCACGGCTACACACGCGGTTGATGCGTTTTAATTCGGATCTGTTGTCAAGTTATCTACAACCAGACATTAACAAATTCCCATCTGCCTATAACCGCAGGCATGGCTTTCGAAAGATTATACCCTGCAGGGGTGTCCCAACTTAGCCCATGACAAGCTCTCGCGATCAACGAAGGAATAGACCTTTTCCCAGGAAGACCCGATCAGACTCGGAATCCAGGTTTACAAGACATTTCGGCAATGGTAAAACAAGACCAGCAAAGCCTCCCGCTGTGCCGACAAATCCCGATAGGTGCTGCACATATCTCGTTCTCAGCGCACACCGGATGAGCCAGACGTCGGGTTGGCATAGACCCTGGTTGCCCAGGGGGCGCCAGACATCGCTCAGTTCGGACCAACACTTAGACAAGCACTGGCCCAGGGGGGCTAAAATAAAGATGACCCTCGGGTTGGCCGACCCAAGGGAAAGGGTAGGTGGTGGTGAGGCAAATGGTAAAACCAAGGTTGGGCCTTGCTGGAGGAGTTTTATTCAAAGCGAACTGTCAAGGGGGTCCCATAAATCACCCGACCGCGTAAGGAACGCAAAATCTGGGAACATAACACCGGTATGACGGAAACTAGGGCGGCAAGAGTGGAACAAAACACTAGGCAAAAGGCCGAGTCTTCCACCCTTTACCAAGTATATAGATGCATTAATAATATAAGAGATATTGTGATATCCCAACCAAAATCCTGTCCACCATGGAGAAATCTTCAACTTCACCTGCAACTAGCAACGCTATAAGAGGGCAGAGCAAAAGCGGTAACATAGCCAAACAACGGTTTGCGTAGGAAAGGTGTCAAAGGTTAGAGGTTCATGGCAATATGGGATGGCTTGATAAACAGGTGATAGGTAACGCAGCAAAGCGATAGAACGAAGCACTAGCATAGCAATGATAGTAGTGAGATCCAGGGTAGCGGTCATCTTTCCTAAAATCCCGCAAGGAAGAAGAACGAGTCCATGAAGAAGATGAAGCCACGAAGACGAACCAAGCGTAGACGAACGAATCCTCACGATTGCAACGAAACAGGAACTATCGAAAAGAAGCACACAACATAGTAAACACACCACACATGAAAAAGACATGATGCACAACAAGCATGATGCATGACAAAGCACCATGAAGCTACTCATGGAAAGAGATGATGCAAACAAGAGCAACACATCAAGGCAAGTTTAAATGAGGCCGGGAACAACATATAACAATTCCGGTAAGTCCTCGTATGCATATTTCGAAATTCGTCCAGATCTGAATAAACCTTATGTTCAATTTGTTAAACAGCAAGTTAAGATGTAACAAGATGATCTACACGAGATTCTAGTCAAGTTACATATAAAGTTCATTTAGTTCGGAGCTACGGCCTAGAAGATATGAGCAAAACAAGTTAAAATGGCATTGATGCAAAATGCACTCAAACATCAAGCAAACACCTCAAAACAAGGATACAACATGATAATATGAAACTACATGCAATACTAAGAAAGTTTCATATAGATCACACTCAAAACGGAGCAACGGTTCAACATACACACTCTATACAAGTTATAAGGACAAGCTGTCCAAAACAGCAACTAGGCATATTGCAAGCATCAAAACAACAAGCTACAGCACTCCAACATGAGAACAAAAGGCATGGACATGATGTGCAGGTAATGCATAACAAAACATGAACACTGAGCTATCTCCAGAAATCACTAGAACATGCTCAAACACACATGATAAGATTGCAAGTAATGACAATTTCAGACTTTGCAGAAAATAACATCATGATGCAATGTTTAGAGCTATCAAACAACATGTTACAGGAACTTATCATGGCAAACAAAGGCATGGCATGAAACTACGAAATGCATAGATCAAAAGTCTTTTACTGACCATGAGCCAAAAAGGATCAGAAAATATGATGGCACCCACGTAAACATGGCAAGTTATAATACAGATTCAAACATGGCAGGAACATAATTATGAAGGCATGTTAATGAGCTTGTACCACTCACTACAGAGCAATACATGGCATGGCAAGGCAGCCAACAGTAAGAAGGCATGTTTTTGAAGCTAAGCATGGCAAGAGCAAGGTCATAGGGTGCATGGATCACTAGCAAAACACATGGTAACAATTGAACTTAATGTTAACAGGCTAGCAGCAATATTATCAAGCAACTTTAGAGCAAGATATGGACAAGCTACAACAAGATATAAATGCAACCAGGGGCATGTATGGTTAGAGGATGACATGTAGATCAAAACATGTTTATAGAACATCACCAGATTATGCATAGAATGATTAGTAGCAACATGTTTATATAGCATCATGAAATAACAGATTCAGCCTAGCAAAACAGCAACATCATGTACCCTACTTAACAAGCTCGATTCACTCACCACAAGTCATTACATGACAAGATAAGCATAGCATCATCAAGAATACATGTTTATGTAACCAACCAAGTCAAGAACAAGTCCATAGCATGCAAGGATCAACTATAGCAAGCTTGGCCAAATTGAATAACACGTAAACAATCTGCCAGGAAACATTTTGAAGCAAAAGTAGAGCACTCAAATGACATGCTAGACTACTCAATTCATGCACCAAAGGGCATGAATGGATAGACAATAACCACATGTTCAAAACACCCTTACTGAAGTACCTCAAAATATGCATGGATCTCTCTGTAGCATCAAGTTTACATGGCATGAAAATAACAGCAGAACAGGGACTAGAATTAGCAACATCACGATGCCTAGTTTGCATGCTTGTGCTAGTCACCACATTGATCACAAAAATGCATGGTAAGCACCTCTGTAACGAAGACATGGCATAGTTCAAAACACATGTAGACATGAACCTCATAGGATGCACACATCAATCATGGCAAAAATGACAAAAGAGCACGTTCTGTTAAGAAACAGCTAACAACATCATGAAGCACTCTTACAACGATGATTCAGGCATCAAGATGACCTCAAATGAATATGATGCAATGGATTGAAATGATGTACTCGTCGAGATGAACAATTTGACATAGTACACGCACGAAACGCAGCTACGGATGCAGAGATACGGTATGACGAACATGGCATGAAAATGTTAAAAACCAGGGACTTAGTGGATTTTTACCCTCCAAAAACGGGACGAGGAGGATCCGGGCGGGGCGAGGGCGCGCTTGCTTGGGATCCCGGTGGATCTCGTCCAGATCTGGCCGGATCCCAACTCTGGCAAGGAGGAACTCCGGCGAGGCGACGGGAGGAGCGGCCGGAGGCGCGGGACGGTGAAGGGCGGCGGAGGACGCGAGGCAGGCGCGGCGGCGGACGGAGGCCGACGGCGGCGGAGCGGGTCCGGCTGCGGCGGCGCCGGGGCGCGGCTGCGAGAAGGAGGCGCGGGCGGGTGGCGCTTCGGGCGGCGGCGGAGCGGCCCCGGGCGGGCTGGCCGATGGGCCCACGGGCCCAGCGGCGCGGAGGAGAGAGAGAGCCGGCAGGGCGACGTGGCGCGTCGCGGTTGGCCGAGGGACGGCGGCTGGACGTGTCCGGCCTGGTGCGGACGCGTCCGGTGGCGGCGGAGGGCGATTTAGCTAGGGTTAGGGTAGAATGACCCGAAAATTTCGGGGGAGGTCTAGTTTTATAGGTAGAGGGAGCTAGGAGAGTCCAAATGAGGAGCGGTTTCAGCCACGCGATCATGATCGAACGACCGAGAGCACGGAGGGGAGTTAGGTGGGTTTTGGGCCACTTTGGAAGGGGTGTAGGGCAGCAAAAAGAGAGGGGCTTTTGCGGTTACCCGGTTAACCGTTGGAGTACCAAACGAACTCCAAATGGCATGAAACTTGATAGGCGGTCTACCGGTGGTATACCAAGGCCACTTGGCAAGCCTCGAGCCATTCCGAGAAAGTTTAACACCCGCTCACAACGAGAGACGAAAGGGGAACGCCGGAGGGCATAGGAGCGCCGGATCGCAAAACAGACAACGGGGAAAAGGCTCGGATGCATGAGACGAACACGTATGCAAAATGAAATGCACATGATGACATGATGAAATGCAACACGCAAGCAAATGACATGGCAATGACGACGAATAACTGGCAGACACCTGGTGCATCGAATCCGGGGCGTTACAACACTCCTCCACTAACAAGAGATCTCGTCCCGAGATCTTAGGACCGAGATGGAAGGAAAAGGGATGAGGTGAAGCAAGAACTCAAGAGAAGAAGCAAAGAATCGAGAGCACTCGAGAAAAAGAGGGGAACGACGAGAATGACGAGAATCGAAAGCTCACAGACTCAGATAGACTATGAAATCACTCTGAATAGAACGAGATAAGAAACAAATAAGACTGAAAGGATTTAGGCAGCACACCGACTGAAACATGGAGGAATAGAACATGAGCTTCACAAGAAGGGATGACACTTGACGAGATGAACAACACAAAGCCTCCGGAAGAATTGAAAGAATTGGATGAAAAGAACTTAGAAGGAAGGGTTGAACGGATTTGAATATCTGAGAAGAACGAAGAAATGCAAAACTCCAATTCAAATGAATACGGAGAATTAATTGCACTTCGAGATGCCAGAAGAAAAGATACTTGAACTCCATCAACGAGAATCTTGATGAACACTTGAAGAAAAGATTAAATCATGAAGAACCACCATGAAGAACTCCGGTAACAAAAGGATGATGAGATAGAATTGAATAATGAAAAGAATAAGATGAGCCTTGCGATGATTTAGATGGAGGTTCCGATGAAATGGCCAATGAAACTTGAACTCCGGAAAGAAAAAAAATGAAAACACTTGGAACTAGAATTTATTCATCAAGAACAAACTCCAAAGAAAAGGATTAATCACTTGAATGAAATAAGAATAAGATTCATTGTATGCTTATCCTTCATCAAACTAAATTGATGACCAACAATGGATTTGCATATAACTTATTCTTGTTGAAAAAGAATTGAGAAGGTCCTCATGAACCACCGGTAGGATTGAAAGAACGAATGAATAAAAATGATAATCAAGGAAAAAGAATCTTGAATGAACCACCGTAAGAATTCGAAAATGACTGATGAAAGAGAATGAATCACCGGGAAGAAACAATATGTTTGAGGGGGATTTAAATGCAAAAGAATAAAGAGATCATGAGCTGATTAGAGAACACTTGTACGAGGCACCGGGATAATTGGATAATGGTAGCTGAAATGTGAGAACAAAGAATTATTTGGGAACGATGGCCTCCGGTGAAAAGAAACAGGAAAACAACTTCTGAAATACTCCGGATGGTAAGAAAGAATATCTGACAAATTGAAATAATTCGAGAGGATGATATGAAAACTCTTCTTCGATCTTCAAATGACGACGGGAAACACCACCAAAATATTGAGATACTCCGGTACAATGAAAGGTAAGAGGTTGAGCCAACAATGAAATGATTTGAAATCGATCTTGGAAAGGCATCTGACTGATGAAATTCATTCTTACGTCAGACTTGAAAAGAATTGAGAATAACTCCGAGGGGATTAGAAGAGTCAGGTAAGATCCTGGGAAAAGACCTGTGGGTTAGGGCCCACTAAAAGAAAACACCGTTGAAAAAGGATGATGAATAGATGGATGAAGCACCGGAACAATTGAAATATTTGAATGAGGTGACAACCTCGAATTAATTATAACACAGACGAATCTCCTGAGATGTTTTGAACTCCGGAATGATTGAATGGCGAGAGGCAAACGAGCAAGGAGAACACTTGATCCAAGGAAAAGAATATGATCAACCCGAAAAACTTGAATTGAGAGCACCGGGAAAAGAAAGGGATGAAGCATGACGAACGAGACGAGAATTCACCGGTTGGAATAATTGACGGAAGACTAAAGAGGCTCCACACGAATGAAAATGATGCTCGAAAGAGACTCAGGCTCCAGAAAGAAAAAGGGTGGGAGGGCGGGAAAACAAAGGCAACTTGGAAGGGGAAAACGACGAATAACTTGAAGAGAAAACACTGGTTGAAAACATTGAGGAGAGAGAGCAAAAACTTCACACGAGTAGGATGGATACTCGATTACGGACTCCGGCTTCGAGAAGAAAAGGGGTGGGTGGGTGGGAAAAGAAAACAACTGAGGATTGAACTCAAAGATGAAGAGGCTCGAGTCGACTTGACGAGAAATGCACCGGATGAAAAGAGCTGAGAGACAACGATCGGAAAACCAACTGCGTGATCCTAAAGAAAAATTTGAAGGGGAAGAGGAGTAATTCAAAACACCTACGTCAAGATTCCTTACCAGAGCGACGAAGGGGCTGAGGAGTAAAAAGAATTCCTACTCTCCGATATAACTAGACTCCGAAATCAGTTTTCTTCTAGACTCAACAACGGCGAAACTACACGATCAATCAAGGGGGCTCCTAGGGTCGGTCGAGGCTCTGATACCAACTTGTCACGCCCAATATGCGACCCTATCCAAAAGGAACTCGAAGGTCCCACCAAGGATAGACCCGCATATTGAAATGCTTTTGCAAGGTGGATATCATTACATCAACATTACATAATAGATGGGGATACATACAAACGACATACAATGCCACATGAATACAACATCACAATACATCAGAGCATCATTGGACTACGGATGAAACACAAACAGAAACTCAAACGACATCCACCCTGCTAGCCCAGGCTGCCGACCTGGAACCTATCCCCTGATCGAAGCAGAAGAAGAACTCAACGCAAGCAAGCATCGCTCTCGCGTCATGATCATCGCACAACCTGTACCTGCAACTGTTGTTGTAGTAATCTGTGAGCCACGAGGACTCAGCAATCCCATTACCATGGGTATCAGGACTAGCAAAGCTTAAAGGGAAAGGAAGGGGTAAAGTGGTGAGGTTGCAGCAGCGACTAAGCATATATGGTGGCTAACATACGCAAATAAGAGCGAGAAGAGAGCAAAAGGAACGGTCGTGAAGCTAGCAATGATCAAGAAGTGATCCTGAACTCCTACTTACATCAAACATAACACAGAAACCGTGTTCACTTCCCGGACTCCACCGAGAAGAGACCATCACGGCTACACACGCGGTTGATGCGTTTTAATTCGGAACTGGTGTCAAGTTATCTACAACCGTACATTAACAAATTCCCATCTGCCTATAACCACAGGCACGACTTTCGAAAGATTATACCCTGCAGGGGTGTCCCAACTTAGCCCATGACAAGCTCTCGCGATCAACGAAGGAATAGACCTTCTCCCAGGAAGACCCGATCAGACTCGGAATCCCGGTTTACAAGACATTTCGACAATGGTAAAACAAGACCAGCAAATCCTCCCGCTGTGCCGACAAATCCCGATAGGAGCTACACATATCTCGTTCTCAGGGCACACCGGATGAGCCAGACGTCGGGTTGGCATAGACCCTGGTTGCCCAGGGGGCGCCGGACATCGCTCGGTTCGGACCAACACTTAGACAAGCACTGGCCCGGGGGGGGGGGGGGGCTAAAATAAAGATGACCCTCGGGTTGGCTGACCCAAGGGAAAGGGTAGGTGGTGGAGAGGCAAATGGTAAAACCAAGGTTGGGCCTTGCTGGAGGAGTTTTATTCAAAGCGAACTGTCAAGGGGGTCCCATAAATCACCCGACCGCGTAAGGAACGCAAAATCCAGGAACATAACACCGGTATGACGGAAACTAGGGCGGCAAGAGTGGAACAAAACACTAGGCAAAAGGCCGAGTCTTCCACCCTTTACCAAGTATATATATGCATTAATAATATAAGAGATATTGTGATATCCCAACCAAAATCCTGTCCACCATGGAGAAATCTTCAACTTCTCCTGCAACTAGCAACGCTATAAGAGGGCTGACCAAAAGTGGTAACATAGCCAAACAACGGTTTGCGTAGGAAAGGTGTCAAAGGTTAGAGGTTCATGGCAATATGGGATGGCTTGATAAATAGGTGATAGGTAACGCAGCAAAGCGATAGAACGAAGCACTAGCATAGCAATGATAGTAGTGAGATCCAGGGTAGCGGTCATCTTGCCTGAAATCCCGCAAGGAAGAAGAACGAGTACATGAAGAATATGAAGCCACGAAGATGAACCAAGCGTAGACGAACGAATCCTCACGATCGCAACAAAACAGGAACTCTCGAAAAGAAGCACACAACATAGTAAACACACCACACATGAACAAGACATGATGCACAACAAGCATGATGCATGACAAAGCTACATGAAGCTACTCATGGCAAGAGATGATGCAAACAAGAGCAACACATCAAGGCAAGTTATAAGGACAAGTTATAAGGACACACTCTATACAAGTTATAAGGACAAGCTGTACAAAACAGCAACTAGGCATATTGCAAGCATCAAAACAACAAGCTACAGCACTCCAACATGAGAACAAAAGGCATGGACATGATGTACAGGTAAAGCATAACAAAACATAAACACTGAGCTATCTCCAGAAATCACTAGAACATGCCCAAACACACACGATTAGATTGTAAGTAATGACAATTTCAGACCTTGCAGAAAATAACATCATGATGCAATGTTTAGAGCTATCAAAAAACATGTTACAGGAACTTATCATGGCAAACAAAGGCATGGCATGAAACTACTAAATGCATAGATCAAAAGTCCTTTACTGACCATGAGCCAAAAAGGATCAGAAAATATGATGGCACCCACGTAAACATGGCAAGTTATAATACAGATTCAAACATGGCAGGAACATAATTATGAAGGCATGTTAATGAGCTTGTACCACTCACTACAGAGCAATACATGGCATGGCAAGGTAACCAATAGTAAGAAGGCATGTTTTTCAAGATAAGAATGGCAAGAGCAAGGTCATAGGGTGCATGGATCACTAGCAAAACACATGGTAACAATTGAACTTAATGCTAACAGGCTGGCAGCAATATTATCAAGCAACTTTAGAGCAAGATATGGACAAACTACAGCAATATATAAATGCAACCAGGGGCATGTATGGTTATAGGATGACATGTAGATCAAAACATGTTTATAGAACATCACCAGATTATGCGTAGAATGATTAGTAGCATCATGTTTCTATAGCATCACGAAATAACAGATTCAGCCTAGCAAAACAGCAACATCATGTACCCTACTTAACAAGCTCGATTCACTCACCACAAGTCATTGCATGACAAGATAAGCATAGTATCATCAAGAATACATGTTTATGTAACCAACCAAGTCAAGAACAAGTCCATAGCATGCAAGGATCAACTATAGCAAGCTTGGCCAAATTGAATAACACGTAAACAATCTGCCAGGAAATATTTTGAAGCAAAAGTAGAGCACTCAAATGACATGCTAGACTACTCAATACATGCACTAAAGGGCATGAATGGATAGACAATAACCACATGTTCAAAACACCCTTACTGAAGTATCTCAAAATATGCATGGATCTCTCTGTAGCATCAAGTTTACATGGCATAAAAATAACAGCAGAACAGGGACTAAAATCAGCAACATCACGATGCCTAGTTTGCATGCTTGTGCTAGTCACCACATTGATCACAAAAATTCATGGTAAGCACCTCTGTAAAGAAGACATGACATAGTTCAAAACACATGTAGACATCAACCTCATAGGATGCACACATCAATCATGGCAAAAATTACAAAAGAGCTCGTTCTGTTAAGAAACAGCAGAAAACATCATGAAGCACTCTTACAACGATGATTCAGGCATCAAGATGACCTCAAATGAATATGATGCAATGGAATGAAATGATGTACTTGTTGAGGCGAACAATTTGACATATTATACGCACGAAACGCAGCTACTGATGCAGAGATACGGTATAATGAACATGGCATGAAAATGTTAAAAACCAGGGACTTAGTGGATTTTTAACCTCGGAAAACGGGACGAGGAGGATCCGGGCGGGCGAGGGCGCGTTTGGTTGGGATCCCGGTGGATCTCGTCCAGATCTGGCCGGATCCCAACTCCGGCGAGGAGGAACTCCGGCGAGGCGACGGGAGGAGCGGCCAGAGGCGCGGGACGGCGAAGGGCGGCGGAGGGCGCGAGGCAGGCGCGGCGGCGGACGAAGGCCGATGGCGGCGGAGCGGGTCCGGCCGCGGCGGCGCCAGGGCGCGGGTGCCGGAAGGAGGCGCGGGCGGGCGGCGGCGGAGCGGGCCCGGGCGGGCCGGCCGATGGGCCCCGCGGGCCCGGCAGCACGGAGGAGAGAGAGAGCCGGCAGGGCGATGTGGCGCGTCGCGGTTGGCCGAGGGACGGCGGCCGGACGTGTCCGGCCTGGTGCGGACACGTCCGGTGGCGGCGGAGGGCGATTTAGCTAGGGTTTGGGTAGAATGACCCGAAAATTTCGGGGGAGGTCTATTTTTATAGGTAGAGGGAGCTAGGAGAGTCCAAATGAGGAGCGGTTTTCGGCCACGCGATCGTGATCGAACGACCGAGAGCATGGATGGAAGTTAGGTGGGTTTTGGGCCACTTTGGAAGGGGTGTAGGGCTGCAAAGAGAGAGGGGCTTTAGCGGTTACCCGGTTAACAGTTGGAGTACCAAACGAACTTCAAATGGAACGAAACTTGACAGGCGGTCTACCGGTGGTATACCAAGGCCACTTGGCAAGCCTCGGGCCATTCTGAGAAAGTTTAACACCCGCTCACAACGAGAGACGAAAGGGGAACGCTGGAGGGCATAGGAGCGCTGAATCGCAAAACAGACAACGGGGAAAAGGCTCGGATGCATGAGACGAACACGTATGCAAAATGAAATGCACATGATGACATGATGAAATGCAACACGCAAGCAAATGACATGGCAATGACGACGAATAATAGGCAGACACCTGGCGCATCGAATCCGGGGCGTTACACCAGGCTCCTGTAGGTAGTCGCTTGGATGCTCGTTTGGCGATGTCGTCGGCCTCCTGATTAGTGCCACGGGGCACGTGCTATAACTCCAGCCCCTAAAACTGCTTCTCCATCCTGCGGACCTCCGCAAGGTAGGCTTCCACGTGCTCATCCCTCGGCTCGTATACTTTGTTGGAGAAGTTGACGAGGAGTTGTGAGTCACCTTTGATGGTAAGACGCTTTACTCCGAGGGCGGCCGCGGCCTTCAGGCCTGCTATCAAGCCTTCATATTCTGCTATGTTATTGGAGACCTTTTCTCTGTGCTAGAAACAGAGCTGCACGGCGTAGTAGAGCTTGTCTTGGGTAGGAGATATAAGCGCCGCACCAGCCCCCGCGTCGTGCCTGGAGAATGCCCCGTCGAAGTACATGACCCAACCGTCCGGTGCCTCACTTCCCGGGGAGAGGGGTCGTGTGGGGACCGATTCTCTGGGTATTAATTTCCAGAAAATGGCCCTTGTGCTCACCAGCCCCAGGATAACTGTTAGCTGATGAGGCACCAACTTGATGCAGAAATTCGAAGCAAAATACAAAATATGTAGTACAAGACCATTCTGGCCTATGCGTACAACAATATGGTTTCTAAGGATTGATGGCAGAAGCGGTTTGTGGATCATCAGCGTCTATGGGACTCCATTTCCCACAGGAACAGCTGACCAGGTTAACTCCTATCTTCGCGAGGCTGCTGTCACCGTTGCTTAGGCTCCGGGGATGTCGCCACGGTCGCTCCTCTCTGCGCAAGAAAATCTGGCCAAGACAATAGCCAGGGACAAGACAGTGAGTACTTTGAATGTACTCGCAAACATTATGAACACAGGTATAATATAAAAATGATGTGCTGAAAATATTTTTATGCTCATGACGTCAGTCACAAAAGATAATGAAAACTCTGAGGCATGCAAGCATGTTATTTATGAATATGCAATAACATAGTAGTATTTAAATAAATAACAATCATGCCACAATCGGGCGTCTTAGCGACACCACATAAAGGGCTTATAAAAGAAATGCCACAGTCGGGCGTCTCAGCGACACCACATAAAGGGCTTATAAAAGAAATGCCACAGTCGGGCGTCTCAGCGACACCACATAAAGGGCTTAAAAATAAATGCCACAGTCGGGCGTCTTAGCGACACCACATAAAGGGCTTATAAAAGAAATGCCACAGTCGGGTGTCTCAGCGACACCACATAAAGGGCTTATAGAAGAAATGCCACAGTCGGGCGTCTCAGCGACACCACATAAAGGGCTTATAGAAGAAATGCCACAATCAATATCTAGGAGGTAGAACCATACCAGGGATATTCGATAAAACCAATAATGTAACGGGTTAGTCCACAACAGAAATAATGATCATAAACATCACAAATCACAAGTCGTGATTCCGGTTCTGGTTTAACAGTTTCACCTCCGAAGACCGACACTAAGACCGACACTTGACCCATCCCATACTGTAATCCTTAACCATGGACACGGCTATTCGAATAGGTTTTAATCTCTGCAGAGGGTGTACTCTTTACCCACGAGTAACGGAATCCTTTAGTCCATCAAGACTAATTCCGTCCAGGGCCTTTTAGTTGGAAACACACCTAACTTGCACACACCAGCTTAACTCACATGTGTCTGGAATCACCCTCGACACCTGTCAAGCAAAACTCTAAGTGGGGAGGCTACAACCTCGACGTAACATGGGATCACAAAATTTATACCGCACGCAAACTAGGGAGCTACCCCCTTCGGCTACAACCGAAACACCCATGCTCCCGGACCAGGTGGCATGTTTACCGGATGCCTCCAGTATCTTCCACCATGGCCTCTTTGTACGGTGTGTGCTAGGAAAGGGGTAGACAACTTACTGAACCGTACCCTACCTTTGGCAGGGACAAGTGGCAACACGAAATAAGTATGGGGGTTATCGGAACAAGACTCGATCTACGGTCGACTCAGGAGGTTCAAATATTTTTCTGCATGATTAGCATAAAAATACATATACTTCAACCAACAGATAGAAACACCACGCGACATACCCCTCATGCCATATCGGACACGACCATCTCGACGGAGGACTAGGGACAAGACCGTGTCCACCCAAGACAGAGGCCTTCCCGGCTTCCCTTCCGGTATGCATGAAAGGCGTATGACAGTGATTTCCATCACAACCATGTCAACTCCATCAGCATAAAAATCATTAATATGCACTCATGAATAGGATCACAGCCTCACATAAAGTGAGGTATGCTCGTGTTGGGGTGGTGTTGTCACCGGGCCAAGCAACACACACAAAAATTACACCAGGGTTCAGAATGCTTGCCTTCAGGTCATGGGAAGGCAGGGTACATTCCAAAACATCTTGAAATCTTTCTCCTCTCTTCAAAATCCTATTTTTGAAAATATATTTGAATTAATACACAAAATCAACACAGCACAAAAAGTTGTTTTGCAAAACTTTCAAATAAATCTTAAAATAAACTAGACAATATTTGAGAGAGGTAGGAAAAAGAATTAATTTATTTGGAGTTGTATTTAATAAGATATAGCCGGTCAAAGTTTGGTCAAAAATTGTTATTTAAAAAAATAAAACAGAAAAGAAAAACATTTCGAATAAATACGTACACGTCAAAAGCGTATTCTGGAAATATGCTTCCACTTATCCAGCGTGGACTGCGCCTGAGTCATTGACAGTGGGCCCGCCTGGCCCACTGGTCAGGTTTGAATACTCCACTTCCCTCCTCTTCCTTTGTCCGAGAGGGGGGGCGGGACTCCGGCGACACTCGCCGGCGAACGGCGGCACCGTTCGAGAAATAGAGGTCACCCGCGGGCTCAGGGGGTTGAGGCGGTCACTCCATTGGTTGCTTTGTTCCCTGGGGTGGACGGAGATGCCGGCGGCGGGCTCCGCGGCGGACAATGGTCGTCGGAAAAAGTGAGATTTCGCCCGCGGCGAGTCCCGATCAAGATTGAGTAGGGGGAAAGACTCACGGGAGGGCGAGGGAGTTCCTGGTGGAGAGAGTGGAGAGGGGGAGGCCCTGGTTGCGCCGAACGGAGCCGGGAGGCGGGGGTGGCCGGACTGGCCGGAGTGGGGGAAGACGGCCTCTTTCTCTCCAATTGACGGCAACAGGGGCACCAGGAGTACGGTGTGAGGCTGCTTGTGTGCTCGGAGGGCTCGAGGGTCCTTTTATAGCGCTCCCACGTCGGTTCGCGGTGGCAATGGATGAGCTCGTCGGCGACCGACGTTCTGTAGCTGCAGGGCATCGTGGCGAGGCTGGGGATGGCGGCAAGAGCTAGCGGACGAGCGGCTACTGCTCCAAGGGCGAGCTGGCGAGCGGGGGGTGGCTTGGGCGGCGCTGGCCAGCGCAGGAGCTATCGGGCGGCAGTGGCAGGCTAGCTGCTGGCCTGCCGGAGACGTGGCGAGAGCTGCGGGGCACGTGGGGCGCAGAAGGGGACACGGCGTGCTGGCTGCAGTCGGTCGCGGACTTGAGTGAGTGCGGGGCGGGACGCGGCGGCTCAGGCGCACGTGCGTGCCAAACGCACGCTCTGGGCGCGCCCAGAGCACGCCCGGGACGTGCTTGACGAAATGCCAGGGTAGCCTAGAGGTCGCAGGTGAGGCTGGCAAGAAACATGGCTAGTTTAGGGTTAGCAAGGGAATCATGTGACATGGTGGATAGGTCAGGGGCTCAAGTTCACAATGTAAACTTGAAATCATGCCAAATCTGTCTATGCACTCAGGGTGTTTGTCAAAATGCCAAGGGCATCCAGACAGTACTTGGGGTGGCCAAATTCTCCGGATCAGTGTCTCTATGGATGTATGATAGGGTGGTGAAGTTAGTTTGCCAAAAGGAGGAACTTTCTAGTGTAAGTTTTGGAAAACTACAATTCTGGACAGGGAGAAAATGGCATCATTACATGGACCAGAAGTGCTCCAAGAAGTGCATGCTCCTGGACTTAGGGGTTTTGCAGGGTTGACTACAAGTAGGAGGAAGTACAAGGTCACTAGAGCAAGAATGAATAGGGTTGCAGTAGAAAACACAAGTCTGGTCTAGAATGAAAAGGAGGTTGATTCACTCAATATCTCCAAGGAACAACACTAGGTTTTTGCATAAAGTTGGATGGCATGCTACCACTGACATCCCAAAATTTTTGGTGGAGGCTCTGAGGAGATATTTAATTAGGCTATAGTGCAAAAATGTCCACTGGACCAGATTCGAAAAACAGGTGTAAAACTCAAAATATGCAATGAAATAAATATATTATTGCACAAAAGTGATTTAGAGACAGCACATGACATCTCCAAGTTTAGGTTGGATTTTTAGTTAAATTTATCAACTGTTGTAGTTCAAAAAGAGCTCCAAAACTCAAAACAAGTCATTTTAATGAATATAGCTCAGGGTGAAATAATTTAATAAATAAATCTACTGATTAAGTAATGCTTTTAATGAGAGAACATAGAAGTTCAATATGTTTTGGAAGGATCCACTTGGGTAGAAACTCCTTAATATTAAAAGAAAGGTTCTGAAATCAGCAGAAATATTCTTGCAGGCAAAAATTTTAAACTCTTGGCAGAATTTTAATAACTAAAACCTTGTTAAATTTTTGGGGTGTTACAGATCGATCCTCATCATCCTTGAGGCCCGGCGCCTCCGCACACTCTGCTACGAAATCTGCCAAGGCGGCCCCCTTGATGACTCTGGTTGTGCTGAATTCGAGCTGAAATGCTTGCAGTTCAATGTTCCACTTAGCGACTCCCAGCTGAGTTAGGGCTCCTGAGCACCCTTTCCAAAGGGTATGCTGAGACAACCTTGATGGGGTGGCCCTGGAAATAATGCCGCAGCTTGCGCGAGGCCACCAATAGCGCGAGGAGAAGTTTCTGAGGCATGGGGTACCACGCCCTTGTGTCCTGCAACACTGTGCTGACGAAGTACACAGGATGTTCAACGAGGTTGGGAACGCTGGTGTCGATGGTGCCCTCTGGAGACCGTGGCGCCTCCTGAGACAGGGGAGCTCCCAGCGGTCGGTCGCTAGGGGCAGCGGTTTCCGCTATCTCGAGTGTGTTCCCCAGCGACGACTGATCCTTCTCGGCTACTGCAGCGGTCTTTGTGGGTCTTCCTTGTTCACGCTTCGTCTCGACCCGGGCAGATGCCGTGGCTTTGCTCCGACGCTCCTCCCTAACCGCCACCAGGGTTGCGCTGGCAGAGTAGGGAGTGGTTGCAAGGTAGAGCACCAGGGGTTCCTGAGGGCGCGGGGCCACCATTACCGGAGGGCTGGTTAGGTACTTCTTGAGGTCTTGGAACGCCTTGTCGGCCTCTTCAGTCCATTCAAAGGGTCCCTTTTTCTTAATCAGCTGGAAGAAAGGCAGCGCTCGCTCCCCCAACTTAGAGATGAAGCGTCCCAGTGCTGTCATGCGCCCAGTGAGCTTCTGCATTTCTCTAAGGGTCTTTGGCGGGCTCATGTCCTGGACCGCCTTGACCTTTTCTGGGTTAGCCTCGATGCCTTGGTGGGACACGAGGAAGCCCAAGAGCTTGCCTGAGGGGACCCCAAACACACACTTCTCTGGATTGAGCCGCGGCCTCAAGGCATTGAGGCTCGCGAAGGTTTCCTCCAGGTCTCCTCGCGAGACTTCACCACAATATCATCGACGTAAGCCTCAATGTTCCTCCCAAGCTGCGGGCCCAAGGTGATGTGCATCAGCTACTAAAAGGTCGCCCCTGCATTGCGCAACCCGAACGGCATGCATGTGTAGCAGTACACCCCACACGGGGTTAGAAAGGCCGTTTTTTCCACATCTTCTACCGCCATCTTGATCTGGTGATACCCAGAGAAGGCATCCAAGAAACACAACAGGTCGCACTCGGCGGTGGAGTCAACGATCTGATCAATGCGGGGGAGCGGAAACGGATCCTGCGGGCAAGCTTTGTTGAGGTTGGTGAAGTCGACACACATGCGTTCCTTTCCCCCTTTCTTTGGCACAACGACTAGTTTGGCCAACCAATCCGGGTACCGGACCTCGCGAATGACCCTGCAGCTTCCAACTTTCGGGTCTCTTGGACAATGAAACCCTGTTTTTCCGTGGAGTACCGCCTTTCTTTTTGCTTCACGGGTCGGACATTGGGGCACACATTGAGGTGGTGCTCGATTACGCCTCTAGGGATCCCCGCCAGCTGAGCGGGCTCCCATGCGAATACCTTCTTGTTCGCGCGCAGGAACTTGACCAGGGCATCCTCCTGCTCGGGCTCGAGGTTGGCGCCTATGGTGAAGGTGGCGTCGGTGGATCCGTCTTCGTCAACCAGCATCTGCTTGGTTTCTACCTTGTCTTGGGTAAACAACTACTTCTTCTTGGCCGGCGCAGCCCCCTTGGGCTCAGGGGCGTCCGAGTCGGCAGGTTGCGCTGCCGTCCGCCGCCTTGAAGGCGAGCTTGAGCACTTGCAATGCATCCCCGGTGTCTCCACACACGGTGAGGACGCCGCTGCTCCCGGGCATTTTCATGAGGTTGTACGCCGGGTGAGTCGCAGCCATGAACCGGGCTAGCGCCAGATAGCCGAGGATGGCGTTTTATGGGAGGCTAATGGGGGCGATGTCGAAGTCGATTAGCTCCATGTGGAAGTTGTCGTAGGTGCCGAAGGTTACCGGGAGACGGATCTGCCCTAGGGAGCTGGAGGACCCGCCCCCGACGCCCACGAAGGGCCGGCTGGGACGAAGCCGTTCCGGCGGTATGTGGAGGAGGCTGAAGGCTTCAATCGGGAGCACACTGAGGGCCGAGCCACCGTCGATGAGAGTCCTGGTGACGGCCACCTGGCAGATGGTGGGAGTGCACAACATCGGGAGTGCGCCCGAGAAGACCGAGTTGGAGGGGTGGTCCTTCGAGCTAAAGGCCAGATCGGCCTTGGGTGCCGACCGACCTGAGGGAGCCCCCTACCGCGTGGAGGCGGCGCCGACCTGGCGGACGAACGACTGGACGCCGAAGGTGGCGCCTGCGAGCCGCCCAGGAGGGACGCGACGACCGGGGGCACGGCGCGTCGTGCCTGGCGAGGAAGAGGTTGCGCAGCTCTTCCCAAGGGGCCACGGAAGCCGCCGGTAACTTGTCCGGCCACCGCACTTGTCGCAAAGCTGGGGCCCAGGCTTGGAGCCCCCTGGCCCCCGCGCTAGTGCTAACGAACGGAGCGGACGGCACGCCGCTCATCGCAGGGCGAGTCATGGTGTTGGCGGAGAGCGGGTTGGCGGAAGGAGGAGCTCCGGTGCACCCCTACCTAGCGCGCCAAATGTCGGATTTCGGGTTCTGGCAGACCCTCTAGGTTCGAACTCTGGGGTGCGCATGGAGATCTAGCCTTCTACTGCCTACGCCATGCCGCCATGCTAGGATCTAAGCAATCAAAAGAACAACACAAGAAACACAGAGTTTATACTAGTTCAGGACACCATTGTGGTGTAATACCCTACTCTAGTGTGTGGTGTGGTGGATTGCCTCTTGGGCTGATGATGAACAATACAAGGGAGAGCAGCCTCGCGAGGGTCTGTTCTTGGCTGGTGCGATGAACCGCAAAGGGGGGTTCAGTCGCTCTTTCTACTGGCTTCCTGGTGAGGATCCCCTTTTTCTATCTTGTGGTGGCTAGTCCTATTTATAGGCAAAGGCCCTGGGCCTCCTCCTAAATATTGAGCGGGAAGGGCGCCAACAACTGGCCATTTTGAAGGGGAACATCTAGTACACTTATCCTGACTAAAGTTGGTCCTTGCCTGCCAAAGGCTCTGGTGGTGATGCCGGCTTGGGCTCCACGATGACCTCCATCCTGCCGTTCTGCTGGTCTTGGTCTTGTTGCACCGAAATGGATGCCTTTGCTTGATGCTCTCGCCTGCACTTGATCCCTTTGAACCAAAGAGGAAAGAAGGACACTGCGCGGGCTGCCGCCCGCCTGGCGCCCTTGGTCGTCATGGCTTGCGTCATGGGCACCTCCTGAGGTACCCCACCTTGATCTTTCCACCTCCTCGTGAGCCAGCTTGACGAGGCCGTGCCTAAGGAAGCCTCCTGTCGTCCGCCCCGTGAGGCTTGGCCTCTCGCGAGGGTCTTGAGCTCGTGCTGATGAAGATGGCCCATGCTGGGCCGCCCCTTGAGCCACACCACAGGCCACAGGCAGGCAAATCTGGGGACCCCCGTTCCCAGAACACCGACAGCCTTGGTGATGAACTCCTGAGGGCTGGGCCCTCCTTGCCCCATGCCTTCCTGAGGGAAACGTGCCGCGAAGCACGCCTCCAAGTGGTTCCCGAGCTCCCCCTCGTGATCTTGGCAAAGTCTGAGGCCCTCCAGGAGAGAGCCCTCGAGCCTCGACCGAGGAGGGCGCCGGGCGCGCCTTCCTATGCAGCGGAGGGAGGCGCCCCTTGCACGGGCGCAGATCCTGACGCGGCGCCTCCAGAGGTGCCTACCTTTTGAGGCCTTGAGCTGGGTGATGTCTTCTTCTTCTTAGGAACTGCCTTGGGAGGGTTCTCACTCTTGTTGTCTGGGTCTTCGACTGATGCAGCTTGGAAGGCACGCTCGAGGGAGCACACCGCATCCTTCTCTTTGCATGGGACTGTGATGATTCCGCCGCTTCTCGGCATCTTGAGGACATTGTAACCACGCTGATTCACTGCCATGAACTTGGCCAGGGCTGGATACCCAAGGATGGCATTGTATGGCAGTTGAATGTGGCAATGTCGAAGTCGATGAGCTCGGTATGATAGTTCTTGCCCTGCCCGAAGGAGACAGGGAGGCGAACCTGCCCTATCGGGGTGGTGGAGCCATCAGTGACTCCTGAGAAAGGCTTGGTTGGCTGAAGTTGATCATATGGCACTTGGAGATTGTTGAATGTCTCGACGGACAGAACGTTGAGCCCTGCGCTGCCATCGATGAGGGTCCTGGTAACTTACACATTGCTGATGACTGGGGAACAAAGCATTGGGAGGACGCCAGGTGTAGCCGCACATTTGAGCTGATTCGCTGAGCTGAACTTGATGGCACACGTGGACCACCTGAGAGGGCGCGTGGGCTCGATCTTGGGGAGAACTGCGTTCACCTCGTGAGCAAA
This sequence comes from Triticum aestivum, assembly GCF_018294505.1. Classification (NCBI taxonomy): domain Eukaryota; kingdom Viridiplantae; phylum Streptophyta; class Magnoliopsida; order Poales; family Poaceae; genus Triticum; species Triticum aestivum. The sequence goes on along the minus strand of NC_057804.1, from coordinate 332,177,388 downwards.
CTGCTTGAAGGTGCGCTGAGAGGCTAGGGCCTGGGCACCGCCCAAGATGCAAGCAATAGCACATGGCTCCTCGAAGCCCCCAGCCCCTCTTCCTGGTGATCATCGTCATTCCTTCTTGGCGGTGGTGGCAGAGGAGGCAGGCCTGCGTTGCCCTGAGGGCGGTCCTCACGAGGCTGATCCCTCCAAGCCCCCTCGCGAGGCTGGTCCTGCCAGCGATCCTCGCAAGGGCGGTCACACCACTCCTGGCGAGGGGCCCGGTCATCCCATCATCCTCCACCTCTTCCTCCTCCTCGGCCATAGCCCCGAACATTGTGCTCGGGGCATCGACCGATGCGTCCTTCTCGAACGGCCATGCTTTGTGTCTGGTTCTGCTGCGAGTATAGCTGCTCCTTTGCGCTTCACGTCCTTGGCCTTGGCTTTCTTCTCTTCTGGGTCAGCAGCTAGAAGCTCGAGAAGGGAGAGGTGCCCCTCCTCAGCCCTTGCGCACTTGGTTGCCAGGTTGAACAACTCCAGAGATGTTTACAGATCCTCGTGGATAGCTAGCTCCTCCTTCATCTTGATGTCGCGGATGCCGTAAGAGAACACCGAGATGATGGCCTCCTCGGTCACCTTGGGAATCTTGAGGCGAGCGCTGTTGAAGCGTTGGATGTACTTCTGCAAGGTCTCTCCATGTTGCTGCTTGATGCGGCGTAGGTCACTCACGACTGGAGGACGGTCGCGAGTGCCCTGGAAGTTGGCGATGAAGCGGCTGTGCATCTCGACCCAAGAGGAGATCGAGCCGAGGGGTAGGTTCAGGAGCCAGGTGCGGGCACCATCCTTGAGCACCATGGGAAACAAGTTCGCCATGACCTTTTCATCTCCGTTGGCCGCATCGATGCCCAGCTCGTAGAGCTGTAGGAACTCTGCGGGGTCGGCAGTGACGTCGTACCGAGGAGGCAGATCCGGCTTGAACTTGCCCGGCCAGGTGACACTGCGTAGCTCGGTGGTGAAGGCACGGCAGCCTGCAGTGGCCACCGGAGCCCTTTGCAGACATGGGGCTTGCTCTTGGAGATTCCCGCGCGCCGCCGCCAGGGGCAGCGTGGGGTCTTGACGTGCTAGCGCAAGGATGAGGTGTTGATATTCTAGAGCGAGGAGCACGCGAGCACCTTCTTGAGGCCGAGGGATCTCTTGGCAACTCCTTTCTTGTTTAGCAGGCGCTGGATGTGGTGGGTCTCGTCTAGGGGCCGTGCTCCTTGGATCCAGGGCACCTTCTTGGGGAGGTGGTGGCGGAGGCACCTCCTGAGCTGCATCACCCATGCAGGACGAAGGCCGAGGTAGCGAGAGGGACGGTACAGGAGAGACCCCTGCGGCGCCGACGAGCTCAGTGATGCGAGCGAGCCACTCCTCATAGAGGTCGTCGACGGGGCGGTAGTGCAGGAGCTCACGTGCTAGGAGAAATGCAGCCTGCGTGTCCGTGGGAGTGCGACGAGCGTGAGACGACGAACCAGCTGGAGTTAGTGACGGAGTGGCGGTGCGGCCTTCGCGCCGCACCAAGGGATGCAGCGACGATGCTTGCTGCTTGTTCCCCGCCGGGCCGGTGGCAGCGTTGGTGGCAGGCCATGGAGAACGACGGGGAGGCCCACCGACGGGAGCCATCTGGGCGACACGGGCGGCGAGGGAAGCCCGACGCTCGGCGTGAGCTCGGCGAGCGTCAGGCATGGATGCGTTGAACGATCGAACCTGGAATAGGGAAGAAAGATTCTAGCGCACCCCTACCTGGCAAGCCAAATGTCGAATATCGGGTTCCAGCAAAACCCTTCAGGTTTGAACTCTGGGGTGCACGCGAAGATCTACTTCCTACCGATCCACGTCCCAACGCCTCGCCGTGAATCTAAGCTACACGATGAACAACACGAGGGACACAAGGTTTATACTAGTTCGGGCCACCATTGTGGTGTAATACCCTACTCTAGTGTGTGTGGTGGTGGATTGCCACAAGGGCTGATAATGAACAGTACAGAGGAAGAACAACCTCGTGAGGGGCGATCTTGAGCTGGTGTGGTATTCTACATGGGTGGATTCGATTGACTCTAGATGAGATGATCCCTACTGTGGTGGCTATCTCTATTTATAGAGGCCCTGGTCCTCTTCCCAAATATTGAGCGGGAAGGAAGCCAACAACGGCCATTTTGAAGGGGAACAGCTAGTACAAGCTATCCTGACTAAAGTTGGTCTTCAACTGCCAAAGGCACTGGCGATGATGCCGTCTTGGGCTCCACTGTGACCTCCGTCCTGCCGCTTTACTGGTCTTAGTCTTGTTGCACCGATAGGTAACCTTTGCTTGATGCCTCGGTACTCCGCGCCTGCACTTGCCCCCTTTGCACCAAAGAGGAAATGAGGACACTGCGCAGGATGGCACCCGCCTGGCACCCGCCTGGTCTCGATCGTCGTGGCTTGCGTCACGACCACCTCGCAAGGTACCCCTGCCTTGATCTCTCCGCCTCCTCGCGAGCCTGCCTGGTGAGGCCGCCCCTGAGGAAGCCTTGCATCGTCTGCAACGCGAGGCTTGGACCCTCGTGAGGGTCTTGAGCTTGGGTTGATGTAGACGGGCCGTACTGGGCCACCCCTTGAGCCACGTCACAGGCAGGCAAGTCTGGGGACCCTCGTTCCCAGAACGCCGACAGTTTCCCCGCTTCACTCGGGAACTACAGCAAGTCCGTTGGCCATCTGCCCATGTGTTCAAGCCAGAGATACCAGAAAATATGATGGAAGCTTGAACCCGGTAGAGTTCTTGAGCATCTACATCATTGTTGTTCAAGCTACCGGAGGAAGAGATGAGAAGGTATTCGCCAACTACTTCCCTTTGGCAGTCAAGCCAAACGTGTGGTCGTGGCTGATGCACTTGCCAGAAAACTCTAGCTCAACCTGGGCTGACTTGTGCCATGAGTTTGTTGGTGCCTTCACGGGCGACCATCAGGAACCAGGACGGCCCAGTGATCTGTAGCTCCTTCCAAAAAAGGAAGGGGAGAGTTTGCGAAAGTACATGCAGGGGTTCAGCCAGGTGCACAGAAACATTCCGGATATCCACCCGGCAGCTGTGATTGCTGCGTTCCAGTCCAACATACACAACCGGAGGATACGTTCCAAGATGAACGTCCAGTTTCCCAAGACAGTGAATGAGCTTTAGACCTTGGTAGATAAGTGTGCCCATACAGAGGAGGGGAGGCGGATCCCCATAGAAGAGGATGACATCGACATCGACTCAGAAGACGATGATGATACTGCCAGCCAGAAGAAGAAGAACAAGAAACACATCAAGAAGCGCAAGGAGAAAACAGTTCTGGCTGTCGAGGGATCTGGCATTCCTAGTACCGGCAAGAAGGTCAAGATCGGAGCCCTCGACAAGGAAGCTACCGCGCACACTGACTCTCGGGAAGCTGCGATGGTCGAGAAGGCTCGGAAATCTAATGAGCCATACTGCAAGATCCATTAGACCAAGGGCCATGATCTCCAAGAGTGTCATCAAGTTGAGAAACTCGTAAAGAAGCAGAAGGCTGAATACGATAAGTGTGACAAAGAGAGAGACCAAGATGGCTTTGGTGGGAAGGGCCGAGGTGGCAGAGGAGGTCGCCCCAGCAAAGTCTTTCAGCATCATGGGAAACCTGCCAGAGGCCATGAGAAGAAGGAATGTGATGACAAGAGCGATGAAGAAGAAACAAGTGAGCAGGAGTTACAAAAGGCAACTTGTGCTCTATACATTGACGGGGGTGCGTCTTTGCACTCCTCTCACCAGCTTACAGTGGGCACGTGAGGTCAATGCTATGGAGCCAGCGTGTAACGCCCCGAGACCGACGCTCCAGAAGACTTCCAGCTATTCCGAGTTTCGCTGTGCGATGTATTTGTTTGTTGCATTCTTCTTAGGTTCATTTGCATTGCATCATGTCATCATGCCATCATATCATTAATTTAATAACTCTTTTAATAAACTGTATGGATCTTTGATCCATTTAAATCGAGGGAAGGGTGACTTCTCTTTATAACATATCCTCCAATATTAGGGAGCTATTATAAAATATTCCATTATTTGGAATTAACCACAACCCACTTGCATTTTAAATTTCCTTTCGTTTCCGAATATTCACATCGTTGCTCTATTCTCCTTTTGCCTCCAATCCTTCTTGTGGAGCCTTCATATATTCCAGTGAGGCCACTTGCCAAATTTCAACTAAATTTGGATTTATTTAGACCTCCAAATAAATCCTTTGGCCCCTCTTTTCTTTTCCAATGAGGAAAACCTTTTTTTCTTTCTTTTCACCAGGCGACCAGACCTCTGGCCATTTCCTCTCCACTGGGCCGGCCTCTAAGGCCCATCCTCAGGCCCAGTCGCCCCACCTAAACCTAGTTAACCCTAGCCACAACACCCTCCTATCGATCTCTCCCTCTCGCTTCCCAGCAATGCCGCCATCTCTCTTTGACCCCTCTCTCTCACCCTCTCGTGCCCTCCCATGCCGCCAAGAAGAGAGACGGAGTGCTCGCGCCCGATCGCCGCTGTGCTCTTCCCGTGGCGCTGCTTCTACAGCGCCTCGGTCAATCTATGCCCTCGCGCAAGCCGCTCAGGCCCCGCCTGCCTCCCTGTTCGACGCGCCGGCTGGAGAGCCTCGTCGCCGCCCAGCGCCAGCACCCGACCTCCTTCCCCTGCGCGACTCCTTCCATCGCGACCTCGCCACCCTCATTCGCCAAGGCCGTAGCCTCCCCGTCGACCTTCCTCTCCGCCTCGTCTTGTCGCCACCTGCACTAGCGCCGCAACTACCTCTCCTGCTTCGCCTCGCCCGCGCCTCCTTCTATCGGCCATCCCGATGGCCTCAAGATCCTGTGCTGACATCCACCTTCATCGGCTGCTCACGAGCACCTCCCTCCCCATGGTGCTACGACCCCGTCACTGTTCCTGCCGATGAGCATCGCTTGAGGCCAGCGCCTCGCCTTTGCTTCAAACTAGGGGCCGACGCCCCCATCGCCCGTCATCTTCGGGCCAAGCTGCCGCTGTCGCTTCCTTCGACTGATGTTGCCGCCTCTTTGCCAAGGCCATCGCTGAGTTACCCCAGGACTCGTGGAGTCATGTACGGGAAAACCAAGTCCAAAGACTACCATGGCCGTGTATCTCGCCCATTACCACTACGGTTCTCCAAGACCGCCAAGCTCGACTACATGGTGACGCGTCAAGTACCTCTACCGCATCTACGGGATCGCCAAGAACACGTACCTCGACGACCCACCAAGTACCATTCGGATCGCCAAGTTCATCTACCACGTGTACCACTACCGTCACAAGAATCGAGACCGACAATTCCGAAGACCCCAAGAACCACGACGACCGACGAATAGTACCACTACCGTTGACCCAGTGGACATCAAGTTCCTCGTCATGACCCCGATCATCTATGGAGTGCGTACGACTACGGAAACATGTACAACTACTTCCACTACGACCCATGAGTACCACTACTTCCCTCGACGAACTCAAACCACTCTGAAAACGCACGCTTCAAAGGTATAACTGCCGAGACGACCTTCTGAGAATGAATATGTGTTGTATGAGATGCCCATGTTTGCACCGTGTCTGAGTTGTCTTTGCACGTTCCTCATTGTTTACCATGTCGCCGACCCGTGGGAACCCGGTAAACGGGATCACCCCACCATCTTTTGCATGTTCCGCACATCCACATCTTTGTTTGCACCGGTCCCTCAACGAGTTATCGGAACCGGAACGTTGCCATGGCATCATTTTCGAATTTGTTGCCGTGGCACCCCTTTCATTTCGCAACGGTGACAAATGCTTCATAACATGCTCATGTTAACATTTCATAAAATTGCATAAGACTTGCATATGTCATCCGCATCATGATAACCACAGTTAAATGCTCAAAACTGTTGTTTGCATCATATTGATAATTGACATATGAGGATTTTACGGAATTGTTGTTTGTTATTTTCGGCCTCATTTAAACTTGCCGAGATAGGTAGATTACTTATGTGTCACCTCTTGCCATGTTTAACCACATTTAATATTGTTAGGTAGCTTAAACAAGAGAGAACTAAATAATTATATGTGGTGTTCCGTCAATATGCAACTCGTTGCATATTGAGCTATACTTAAATGGTAGTGTTGTTTGCTTCGCCTTGCCATGCCATGCATATTTAAACCGGACATGCATCATACTTGATTGTGCATCATGCCATGCTTATGTGATGGTTGTTTACCATGTTGTTTGCTTCTTTCCGGTTGGGCGTCTACTTGATAGTTCCGGTAACATTGCGTTTGTGAGGATTCATTCAACTACATTGGTTTGTCTACTTCATGGACTCGTTCTTCTTCCTTGCGGGATTTCAGGCAAGATGACCATACCCTCGACATCACTTCTATCTTTGCTTTGCTAGTTGTTCGCTCTATCGCTATGCTTGCGCTACCTACCACTTGTTTACCATGCCTCCCATATTGCCATGTCAAGCCTCTAACCCACCTTCCTAGCAAACTGTTGTTTGGCTAAGTTACCGCTTTTGCTCAGCCCCTCTTATTGCATTGTTAGTTGTAGGTGAAGTTGAAGATTGCTCCATGTTGGACAAGATTATTTTGGGATATCACAATATCTCTTATTTAATTAATGCACCTATATATTTGGTAAAGGGAGGAAGGCTCGGCCCTATGCCTGGTGTTTTGTTCCACTCTTGCCGCCCTATTTTCCGTCATACCAGTGTTATGTTCCTTGATTTTGCGTTCCTTACGCGGTTCGGTGATTTATGGGACCCTCTTGACAGTTCGCTTTCAATAAAACTCCTCCAGCAAGGCCCAACCTTGGTTTTACCATTTGCCACCTAAGCCTTTTTCCCTTGGGTTTTCGCGAGCCCGAGGGTCATCTTTATTTTAACCCCCCCCCCGGGGCCAGTGCTCCTCTGAGTGTTGGTCCAAACTAGAGCCACTTGCAGCGCCACCTCGGGGAAACTTGAGGGTTGGTTTTAGTTGTATGTAGTGTTCATCCGGTGTGCCCTGAGAACGAGATATGTGCAGCTCCTATCGGGATTTGTCGGCATATCATGCGGCTTTGGTGGTCTTGTTTTACCATTATCGAAATGTCTTGTAAACTGGGATTCAGAGACTAATCGGGTCTTCCTGGGAGAAGGAATATCCTTCGTTGACCATGAGAGCTTGTGATGGTCTAAGTTGGGACACCCCTGCAGGGTATAAACTTTCGAGAGCCGTGCCCGCGGGTATGTGGCAGATGGGAATTTGTTAATATCTGGTTGTAGAGAACTTGACACTTGACTTAATTAAAACGCATCAACCGCGTGTGTAGCCGTGATGGTCTCTTTTCGGCGGAGTCCGGGAAGTGAACACGGTCTTTGTGTTATGATTGTGGGTAGGTAGTTTCAGGATCACTTCTTCATCACTTCTAGCTTCTCGACCGTTTCATTGCTTCTCTTCTCGCTCTTATTTGCGTATGTTAGCCACCATATGTGCTTAGTGCTTGCTGCAACTCCACCTCATTACCACTTCCTACCCATAAGCTTAAATAGTCTTGATCTCGCGGGTTTTGAGATTGCGGACTCCTCGTGACTCACCAGATACTATCACAACAGTTGCAGGTGCCGATGATACCAGTGCAGGTGTTGCAACTGAGCTCATATGGGAGCTGAACGAAGATCTTGGTTGTTGCTATGTTTCGTTTCATGTTGATCAGTAGTGGAGCCCAGTTGGGACGATCAGGGATCCAGCAGTTGGGTTATCTTTTTTTCTTTTGGCTTCGTCCGTAGTCGGACTATGTGTGTGTTTTGAATGATGTATGAATTTATTTATGGATTGTGTGAAGTGGCGATTGTAAGCCAACTCTCTTTATACCATTCTTGTTCATTACATGGGATTGTGTGAAGATGACCCTTCTTGCAACAAAACCTACAATGCGGTTATGCCTCTAAGTCGTGCCTCGACACATGAGAGATATAGCCGCATCGTGGGTGTTACAAGTTGGTAATCAGAGCCATCCCTGACTTAGGAGCCCCCTGCTTGATCGAATCGCTGCCGTTGTTGAGTCTAGAACAAAAATGTTTTGAGTCTTAGGATTATATATATCGGAGAGAAGGATTCTTTTTACTCCTCAGTCCCTTCGTCGCTCTAGTGAGGCCTCCTGACGTAGATGTTTTGTCTTTCCTCTCCTCAAATTTCACTAAATTATTTTTAGGATCACGCGGGTATCTTGGGATCATTCCGATATTCTTATGACGAGAACATTGTTCTTGGTGCCTCCTGACATTTAGAGGTTGTGGCAGTGTCCCGGGGAGTTGAGCTCTGAGGTGTTGTCGTCATAATTTTATCGTTGCAGTTCTGGAATACCTGAGTTTCGCCGACATCGAAAATCTCTTTTATGCAGCTAGTGGTAAGATAACCTCGACTCCACCCAGTACTAGGGAGTTCGGGAGTATTGCCATAGCTCGTATAACGGATGCTTTTCAAAGGTTGAGGTACACGATTTCCGAATGTTTCTTGGTTATGTCTTGACGGATGGATACAATTGGATGTAGGGATTTTTAGTTTGGGTGAGATATATTGCTTCCCATGTATCCCCAACACCAGATTGCATAACCAGAAAGTTTCGGGAGTTTATAAGTGTGAATTCAAGTATATCGTAGGATATCTTTCCAACAGACACTTGATACGATATGGGGTCTATCATATGTTTGTTTCCGGCTTATCCTGCAAGCCAAATCCTTTGTTTTGTTTTGAGTTGTGGTATTTGAGTTGCTTCGAAGTCAAATGTTGAATTCATACCTTTTCAAAATGGTGTTCTCATATTGCTATGTGAATACTAATCCTTCTTGATCATCGAGGTCGTCATGACAATTCTTCCCTAACCGGCATGCTTCTCTCTAGGTTAATATTATCATTTTTCCCATTCGCAATATAAATTCTAAGTTTTCTCAATGGTGTTTGTTTCATCCGTCCCAAGTCGTCTTTGTTTTCCTGCCCTCCCACCCTTTTCTTTAAGGACTCATATTTCTTAATCATGTAACCTTTATTTGTGAGAAGTCTCTTCATTCTTTTCTTTCAATGTTCTTGTCCGGTGATTTCCCATGAAGATACTAACGAAGCTTCAAGTTCATCATCCTTCCTTGTTGTTTCTTCTCCGGTAGATTCAATGCAAACTTTGTCGATCATATCCTTTCCTCGTTTCAAATGTTTTCTCATGCCGATGCACCTCTTAATCATCCACTCCTGGCCATTCATTTGTTCTGGAGTATTGAAGATATCTCAGAAGACTCGTGTTTCCATTCTTAATCCGTTCGAGTTATTTCGAGGTTTTTTCTCTCCTTCAAGCTATTTAATTCTACCGGTGCAATATCTATTTCAAGCAATCCTTCAACGATGTTTCTTTCGAGTGGGCCCTAACCCACATGCCTTTTCCTAGGATCTTACCTGACTCTTCTAATTTTCCCGAAGCCATTCTCAAATTCATTTCCAAGTTTGACGTAAGAATGAATTATCATCAGTCACATGCCTTCTCCAAGGTCGCTTTCAAATTCTTTTCAGCTTTGGCTTAACCTTTCCTCTTTTAATCCTTCCGGAGTGTCTCAATAATTCATGGTGGTGTTTCTCGTCGTCGTTCTTGGATTTTGAAGACCGAAGAAGAGTTCCTCTTAAATCCTTACCCATTCTTCCAAAGATGCGTAGTTCAAGCTTGATGCCATCCTCTCATAATTGTTTTCGATTGTGAGAATTCTTTTCATACCCATCCGGAGAATTTCATGAGTGTTTCCATTGCTTTCCTCCGAAGGCCATCATGTCATAATTCTTCATTCTCAGCGTGTAGCTATCGTTCTCCAAATCTTACCAGTGCATCGTTCAAATACCCTCTAATCAGTTCATGATCTCTTTGTTCTCATGTATCTAAATCCTCTCAAGTATCTTCGTTTTCTTTTTCTCCAATTCTTCCTGATGAATAGTGCCTTTGCTACTTTCATTTTCAATTCTTACGGTGGTTCGTTCAAGATTTCATTTCCTTCATTATCATATCAATTCATTCGTTGTTCCCAAATCCCACCGGTGGTTCCATCTATACCTTCTCAGGTTTACACTATATCTCTCTTAATCGTTTCTATGAGAATAAGTACTATGCCAAATCTGTTGCTTGTCATCAATTTAAATTGGTGAAGGATACGCATAACATAATTCTTATTATTGTTTCATCCAAGTGATCTAGTTTCTTCTTTCCAGAGTTATTCATCATGTCACATTTCTCGGTTCGAGATGCTTCATCTTTTCTTTTCCGGAGTTCCAAATTTTCCGCTTTATCTTGTCGCGAAGCTCCATCTAAATCATCGCAAGGCTGCACCTTGTGTTTTGAACTTCTCTTTCTTTTTATCATCCTTTTATTACCGGATTTCTTCATGGAGGCTCTACATGGTGGTTCTTTAAGGATTCTTTTCATTCTTCAGTTGTTCTTCAAGATTTCTCTCGAAGTTAGCATCCGCCAAGCTATACTCTAAATTAAACATGGTGCTCAACACATGTTTTGTTCTAAGGCGTTCAAGCATTCTTCGTCTCGCATTCGAAAGTGCAATTATCCTACCTTATCTTTTAAGATGGTGTTATATCATTCTTGACAATTTACATTCATGTTTTGAGATTCACATGTTGTCAAGAATGAGGTATTTTAAATCCATCAATCTCTTCATTCGAGTTATCTTGTGTCATATTTCACCTAAAGCCTTCCCTAAGGTATGTTGCTATTGTGGTGATCATCAATGGTCCAAGTTATCTCTCTATCATCTTGGTGGAAGAAATTTTTCATCTTGTTGGTGTTATCAATTATATTATTTGTTTCTGTAGTGGCAGAATTTTCGCCTCAATTTCCATAAGCCCACTACAAGCTTATTTGTTTCGTTGTGGGTTTTCCAACAACTCCGTTATAACCTTCTTGGAAGGATGCTTTCCAAGCTCATTTGTGGCAGAACTTGGCATTTCCTTCTCCATTCTGTTATTCCAATGATCTATCTTCTATTCTTTCGTCCGGAGGCTTTGTGAGGTTGCTCTCGTTGACCCATCATCTCGTTTTGTCAAGATCATGTTATTTTCTTGCTTATCCATTTAACCGGAGTGTTGTGTTCTCATTCATGTTCTTTCATCTTATCAAGTTTTGCCTCTCTTTTCAATCTGAGTGTTGTCTGAAATCCTTCTTACCCATTATGCCATTCTTTCAATAGTTTCGGAGGCAGTGTGTTGTTGATTTCATCAAGTATCATCCCATCTTCTCAAGTTCATGTTCTATCCTTCCATGTTCAACCGGAGTGTTTCCCGAATTTTTCCTCTCTCATCTTGTTTTAATCGGAGTGGTTTCGAATTCTATCTTGTCCATTAAACTCTTGATTCATGTCTTTGCAACCTTCAAGTTCTCGTAATGTTCCTTGTTCCTCTTTTTTAACGGATTGTTTGCAATCTCGTTCGTCCAAGAAGCAACTTAGTTTTACCTCTTCTCTTCCTCTTCCGTTTCTCTCCGGTGCCATCCTAGATCTCTGGACGAGATCCTCTTGTAGTGGTAGAGTGTTGTAACGCCCCAAGACCGACGCTCCAGAAGACTTCCAGCTATTCCGAGTTTCGTCGTGCAATGTATTTGTTTGTTGCATTCTTCCTAGCTTCGTTTGCATTGCATCATGTCATCATGTCATCATACCATTAATTTTATAACTCTTTTAATAAACTGTATGAATCTTTGATCCATTTAAATCGAGGGAAGGGTGACTTCTCTTTATAACATATCCTCCAATATTAGGGAGCTATTATAAAGTATTCCATTATTTGGAATTAACCACAACCCACTTGCATTTTAAAGTTCCTTTCGTTTCCCAATATTCACATCGTTGCTCTATTCTCCTTTTGCCTCCAGTCCTTCTTGTGGAGCCTTCATATATTCCAGTGAGGCCACTTGCCAAATTTCAGCTAAATTTGGATTTATTTAGACCTCCAAATAAATCCTTTGGCCCCTCTTCTATTTTTCAATGAGGAAAACCTTTTTTTCACCAGGCGACCAGACCTCTGGCCATTTCCTCTGCACTGGGCCGGCCTCTAAGGCCCATCCTGAGGCCCAGCCGACCACTTTAGCCTAGCCGCCCCACCTAAACCTAGTTAACTCTAGCCCCGACCCCCTCCTCTCGATCTCTCCCTCTCGCTTCCCTGCAGCGCCACCATCTCTCTTTGACCCCTCGCTCTCACCCTCTCGTGCCCTCCCGTGCTGCCAAGAAGAGAGACAGAGCGCTCGCGCCCGATCGCCGCCTTGCTCGTCCCCTGGCGCCGCTTCTGCAGCGCCTCGGTCAATCTCCTCCCTCGCGCAAGCCTCTCAATCCCCGCCTGCCTCGCTGTTCAACGCGCCGGCTGGAGAGCCTTGTTGCCGCCCAGCGCCCGCGCTCGACCTCCTTCCCCTGCGCGACTCCTTCCATCGCGACCTCGCCACCCTCCATCGCCAAGGCCGCTGCCTCCCCGTCGACCTTCCTCTCCGCCTCGTCTCGTCGCCACCTGCACTAGCACCTCGACTACCTCTCCTGCTTCGCCTCGCCCGCGCCTCCTTCTATCGACCATCCCCATGGCCTCGAGATCCTACGCCGATGTCCTCCTTCATTGACTGCTCACGAGCACCTCCATCCCCATCGCGCTGCGACCCCGTCACTGTTCCCGCTGATGAGTGTCGCTCGAGGCCAGCACCTCGCCTTTGCTTCGAACCAGGGGCCGACGCCCCCATTGCCCGTCATCTTCGGGCCAAGCTGCCACTGTCGCTTCCTTCGACTGATGCTGCCGCCTCTTTGCCAAGGCCATCCACTACTGGAATCTGGCACTTTGCCATCTGCCATGGCAGATGGCAAAGGCATGGTCGGTGGATGGCAAAGGCTTTGCCATCTGCCAGCAGATGGCAAACAGTTTGTCTGAAACCCTGCCGGTAAAGGCTTCTTTGCCGTCTGCTGGCTGATGGCAAAGAGCCTGTGCCTTTGCCATCAACTGGCAGATGGCAAAGCCTCTTAACGGGGTTAGCCCCGTTAGAAGGCTAACGACATACTTTGTCGTCTGCCAGCAGATGGCAAATGCTTCAAGCTCTTTGCCGTCTGCCCGCAGATGGCAAAGGCTGCATGCTTTGCCGTCTGCCAGCAGATGGCAAAGAGCTTTGCCATCTGCTGGTAGATGGCAAAGGGCCCAAATAGGTCAGCCCAAATTTTACATGTAGATGACACGTGGCCTCTTTGCCATCTGCCAGCTGATTGCAAAGCTCTTTGCCATCTGCCAGCTGATGGCAAAGCTCTTTGCCATCTGCCAGCTGATGGCAAAGTGCCTATATTGCCCCATTTAATTTTGTTTTTTCTTATATCAATTCATTTTCACAGAAAATCAAACACAAATATATTTATATGACCAATATAGCATATTCAACAGATATTACCAATAGTCATGAACACATATATATCAAACACATATCCAACACATGTTACCAATAGTAGCAAGTCTCATCCATACATATACATAGTTTCATCAATATTACACAGTTTCATCATAGGTAGCAAGTTTCACAAAGTCAAAACAAAAACTAAAGACAAGCACTCCAACCAAAGCTTCTGTGATCTGAAGCAAATCTACAAAATGGGAAAGAAGAAAGTTAGAAGAAGAAGACTAGAAGAAGAAGATTATTATGATGCAACTAAAATGTGAAGATTATTATGATGCAACTTATATCTGTAAAATAGGAATACCCAGTTTGTAGTTTTGTGGAAGTAAATTGAAAAACAACATATAGGCATCTTCATATATAATTGAACTTATAACACACATGTATACATGTTGTAATTAGAAGAAGAAAAATACAGTGGTAACTCATATCAGTTAGTAATTGTAGACCACTAGTGGCTGGGACACGCCCTGGGCACGTCTCTTGAGACGGAACTGTGCGCACTAATCATGTTGTCGTGTTTGTTAGCATCTCTGTATGACAACATGGATAGATTAGTGAAAATCATTGAGAAACACGTATAAATGTCCTCCTCTCGTAGGATATCAAGCTATAGGTGAATACTCATAATACATATAGACAAGCACCCGAAGCAGCGAATACAATTAAGAATACTCTCCACAAGGCGTTTGGGAATAACTATAACCTCACTATTCTGTAGAAAAATTTCAAAAGCATAGATGAACTAAAACATTCAGATGGAGGTTGAATCGATCTAGGAGCAGCTGCAAAGTTCCATAACAACACCACCTTACACCACTCTGGCAAGACCCACACTACAGTTATCAGAAACCCGAGTGACAACCACTTGGAAACAAACAATGATACATAAATGAATCCAAAGAAAGAAATAAGTTAAATCAAAATGCATCCCAAGAGTATTCGATTTATGATGGGGATCAAGCTTGCAAGACTATTGTTATCTGCGAGCAAAATCATCATGATTAAACGAAGTAGGATGCCAACATGGAAAAGGAGCGATTGAGAGTGTGTAGCATTCATGCACTACATTACCGTTCAGAGTAAACGCGCACAGGTTTGTGTCAATTTATGTTGGACAATACAAGTTGAACCATATACTTCCATCAAACACAAAATTAAGGAACTGGGCTATTTTGTGTTGTCCATCCATATTCCATTATGGCAACTCGGATCTGCATCTATATATGACACATAATTACTAATATCAGTTTTTCTTCCTTGGATAAATCTAGTCATCAAACTGTAAAGATTGACATCCAACCACACATATAAAACTTACTATCTTGTAAATTAATATCAAAGCAGTTGGAAAACAAACGACAACGGAACATGCATCATTGTGAAACCTCCATACTACAATATCAAACACGAATTCAGATTAACAATCTAAGCAAGAAAATATGAGAGATGCAGTCCTGGTCAGTTTTTTATTTTGTGGCATCCCCTAAAAAATGATGTTCTTATTTTAGCAAGGATACACTGAGCTGGGACGATTCAGTCTGAAATAAAATATGATGGCTACGTAGGATTCAGAAGGCAAGAAATTTGCTTCCTTCCAACAGACATAGTCTGCTGAACTGAACTTTATTTCAGTTAGCTTTGGTAAAAATCTATAACTGAATTTGTCGTGTTGTCGAGCAACTTGAAGCTCAGAGAGGACTGCAAACATCAAACTCGTATGCCCATCCCACATCAAATTTTAAAGCCGCCAAAATAAATATTTCAGTTTAGGATCCAATCATTGTACTTTATGAGTGTTAAGTGTAGTTTCTAAATAGCAGAGAAACCATACCATCTAAGCACAACCCAGTAGCTTGTACAAACTAACATCAAATATGAAAGAGGAAACTGTCGACAACAGATGAAGGTACCATGGTCTATAATCCTTGGTGAACATCGTAAATTAGGATCAACAAAGCTGACAAGCTAAGAGTAACTGTAGAATCTATAATCCACACCAAAACTCTTGCATATAATCCGAATAATAAAGTAAAGAAAATGGTGTGACCTGGTTCTTTATTTATCAAGTAGAAAAAGCTACATAATTTGGCAGTCGAGTTGTATAGTAGCAATCATCTAAATTAGATAACTCAACATAAAATGGTGTTGCTGCCAGATCACTAATATTTTGTTTGTGTTACAACATGAAGGATGCTAAGCCAGAACTTACCTTTAGAAGGGAGATAAAAAAGAAATCTTCGAAAGGAAGAAACCATGAAAGAGGCAGAGACAAAGAACTAGGGCAGGGTAACAGCTCACCAAGCGAAAGGCCACCGGGACAAGCCTGCAACGGCGGGATGGGGTCGATGACAAAGGGACAACATGTGGTTCTCCTTGCTCTTCACCTCTTACTCCTGGCCCCTGTTTCTCCTTCCCTCTCTCTCACACACACATGTCCTTCTCTGAACAGTTTTCTCCTTCAGCATTTATACAAACAGGTAGTGCTCGCATCTGCAACATCAAAGCCAGAATGCAATTTGATAAAAATATGTGCACAGCTGCAGCTACCTATGCACAGTAATTCTTGCAATGCAACCCAGTCAAGCAAGAAAGAGGATCTAGAGAAGGAGGGGGGCATGTTACTCACTGTCACACAAACTGTCCTACAAACTGTCCTCCTTTGAGCAGTCTTCTTGAGCATCTATACAAACAAGCAGTGCTGGCATCTGCAAGCTCAAAGCCAAATAAATTTTGAGATTTGCATAGCTACAGCCACCTCTGAACAATAATTTTTGCAACTCAATCCAATCAAGCAAAAAATACATGAGCTAGAGGTGGAGGTTAAAACTATAATATTAATTAATAATTAATGCCACCAGATAGGTCATTTTTGAGCTAGCAAGGTTAAAACTTGAACTAATTAATAATATATATGTATATAATAATAATGGAATACCTGACATGAACTATAATATTAATATGAGGGCCTCCTTGTGTTTATATGTATAGAATGCTTATATGTATATATGTATAGAATATGTATAGAATATGGGCCTCCTTGTGATTCCTCAAAAGAATATCAAATGTGAATAAACAAACAATCACTCTTATCATTCACTTTTCTTTACATTAAAATGAAAAACATCCACCAGGGAAACCTACTGTTCTACTAAAAACACATTTGTTTTCCTGGGGTGTACTGTTTTGCAAACTTGTTTCTCATATCAATCTTGCTAAATCTCAGTCGACTAAGACCTTGTTAAGAGTCTCAGTCGATGCTATATTCGTGAGATCCTACACTGAGATTTTCTCACATAGTACTACTATTTATGCCAGTTCATAAGCATTTTCCACAAACTACTTTGAGATTTTGCACTGCGTTTGGCTGGGAGGTAACCGAATTTGCCAGCTGGTTACTTGCTTTTGCCCATGTTTTGCAGAACAAATAACAGGGCATACTGGACATGAAGAATGACACTAGGTCCATTAAAAATAGCACAAGAATTTGTTTTTTTTTGACGCTAAGAAAGCCGGCAATAGGCTAAATTGCACTTCCTCAGCCTCTCTAAAAAAGGCACCTACAGCATTGGATATCAAAAGGACCCGTCGAAACTTCGTTTACAAAATCGAAGATATTGAACTTAGTTTACAAACTATGCTAGTACATGATATTGCAACCAAGCTTGCATACCTCAGGTTTTCAATGTCTTGACAAATGTCAGCATCATACTGGATTTGTTATTGTTCTCTCCCCTTGTCTTGCATTGCTTGTAGCCATTACACAGGCTGATGCCTGGACGGCCGCACTATTGTATTCCACGAAATTTGATTCCACGGCCTGCAAGCTGATATCATTAGATAATCACTAAACAAGTAAGCGGTCAAACCGTAAGACAGACGAGTTTTCCAAATGATGCTTATAACAAGGAAGCTGTTGGAGGGGGCAAAGCTGAATTACCTATGGTTAGGCAGTGCCATGATCATCGTCTTGCTGCTTATTCTCGGCTTCGAGCCATTCGTCGCTGTCGTCAATCCACTAACGTAGATCTGCTACTACAGAGACACCCACATGAATGAGAGCACCTACAAAGCAAACCTTGAGCTCCTATCTACTGCTCTATTCACTAGCGCCTCATCCACACGAACTGACCAAGACTGCATATACGGCATCGTGGTGTGCCGCGGTGATGGCGTCATCGATGCCTGCCCCAGCTGCATCACCATAGCATTCCAGGATGTGTGGTGGGCCGTGGATGAGGGGGAGGGCCGGCGACGGTGACAGGGCCTAGCTAGAATCGTCGATGATTGTAAGCATTCTCCACCATAAAAACACAAGAAGTTGTCCGAATTGGAATGGATTGCAGAGGAATTGCAGGGGGGAAAATAGCTAGGGTTTGTGCCAGCCGGAACACGGCGGCTTAGGGCACAGCCCAATTACAAGTAGATGCCCTCCCACACAAGGATCGGCTCTGCTAAATAGCTACAGAAAGTGAAAAGCAAAAGGACAGTGCGGCTCCACTACAGGTAGCGTTGATCGGACGCTACGGTGCTCACTTTCACTCCAGCCATCCATCTAAAGATCAGTGGTCAGAGAAGTCCCGCCTGGACGAAACGGTAAGTGGGTCTTGGTGACCGTGTGATCGAAGATTGACGGTGCTCTTGCTTCCAGTTACTGAATCCTGCCCTGTACTGGTTCAGGCTATTGCCGGAATCGGGTACAGTCCTGACAATTCCCCCCTAGTGAGACCAGACTTGTCCTCAAGGCTGAAAGGCAGGAAAAATCTTCTGAATGAAAGCAGCATCTTCCCAGGTAGCATTTTCGACCGGTAGGTTAACCCATTTGATCAGCCACTGAACCACAGGAATGCTGATGTCTCCTTGGACTCTTGGAATCAGCTTTCTTTGGAGCAGGGCCTCGGGTTGGATCAGAACGTGTCCTTCTTCGTCCAAAAGAGGCAGTTTGGGGTTTGGCACTGCATCAGGTCCAATGTGCTTTTTCAGCTGACTGATGTGGAAGGTGTTGTGAATTTGGCAGCCCTTAGGAAGTAAAAGTTTATATGCCACCTGACCAATCTTTTCCATTACTCTGAAAGGTCCATAGTACTTGGAGTGTAGTTTGAGATATTTGTGGATTCTCAAACTAGTGTGTCTGTACGGCTGAAGTTTCACATAGACCATGTCTCCCACTTCTAATTTCTTGTCAGATCTCTTTCTATCAGCATAGTGCTTCATCCTCTGTTGGGACTTGAGCAGATTGTCTTTGATTTGCTGGGCCATTGTCTCTCTGTCCAACTCTGCTTGAGCATCATCTCCCTCTGGAGGTGGTAGCATTAATTCAGCAATCAATGGGGGAGGTTTACCATAAAGGGCTTGGAACGGTGTCATTTTGAGGGCAGTGTGAAAACTGGTATTGTACCACCACTCTGCCGTGGAGAGCCATTTGTGCCATTTCTTTGGGTGTGCAAATGCCATGCACCTTAGGTAATTCTCCAAGCATTGGTTTACCCTCTCGGTCTGTCCATCGGTTTGCGGATATAGGAGGTGCTGAGATGTAATTTGATGCCCATCTTCCTGAACAGGTGCTGCCACAAGTGACTCGTGAAGATTCTGTCTCGGTCTGTCACAATAACAGTTGGCAGGCCATGCAACTTGAAGATGTTATCTGTGAAAGCTTGAGTAACCACTTTGACATTGATTGGATGTTTAAGGGCTATGAAATGTGCATATTTAGTGAATCTGTCCACAACCACTAGCACTAAATCCTTGTCTTCTTAGACAGGTAGTCCTTCCACAAAATCCATGCTTATGTGAGTCCAAGCAAAATCAGGAACTGGCAATGGTTGTAATAGACCAGGATATGGAGAGTGGTGAGCTTTATTCAGTTGGCAGACAGGACATTGTTGCACAAATGCTTTCACAGCATCTCTCATTCCTGGCCAGGTGAACAAGATCTTCAATCTATGATATGTGGCTCTTTCTCCAGAGTGACCCCCCAATTCAGAAGTATGAAATGAAGTTGTCAAGGATGTTCTGAGCGATGTGGTTGTTCCAATGAGGATTTTGCCCTTGTACCTCAACACCCCATTAGTGAGAGTGTAGGGTGGTTTCCCACTAGGAGCCACAGCTAATTGGGATAGCAATTCAGAGCACTTGGCATCATCTTTATAACTGTTTACGACATCAGTAATCCATGTAGGAATGGCCACAGAGGAGAAGAAGGAGTGGACAGAATGTTTAACTCTGGAAAGTGCATCGGCTACCTTGTTCTCTTTTCCTTTTTTGTATTCTACAGTGAATTTGTAGCCCAGCAACTTGATTAGTAGCTTGTGTTGCACACCCTCAGTGAGCTTCTGCTCTTGGATGTATTTGAGGCTCTGCTGATCAGTCCTGATAATGATCGGCGAGGAAGCGAAGTAATGTTTCCATTTTTTATGGCTTCAATAATTGCCAAGGCTTCCTTGTCGTAAGTAGACCATCCTGCTGCTTTAGGTCCAATGGCCTTGCTGAGAAATGCAATTGGATGTCCTTTTTGCATCAAGACTGCACCAATCCCATGTCCAGAAGCATCAGCTTCGAGCACAAATGGCTGAGAGAAATCAGGCATGGCTAGTATAGGAGCTTGGGTCATGAGGCCTTTGAGCTGTAGGAATGCATTTTGTTGTTCTGTTTCCCACTTGAAACCCTCTTTCTTCAAAGCTTCATAGAGAGGTTTGCACACAATCCCATAATTTCTGATGAACCTTCGATAGTACCCAGTGAGCCCCAAGAAACTTCTGAGGTGAGTGGTGTTCTCAGGAGCAGGCCATTAAGTTATTGCTTCTACTTTTGCAGGGTCAGTGGACACACCTTCAGCAGTAATGACATGTCCTAGGTATTCCACCTTGGGTTGGGCAAACGTGCATTTGGAGAGTTTTGCATAGAGGTTATGTTTTCTCAAGGCAGACAGAACAAGAGCTAAATGTTCCAGGTGTTCCTCGAATGACTTGCTGAAGATTAAAATATCATCGAAGAACACAAGCACACAATGCCTGAGGAGAAGGCCCAGAACCGAGTGCATAAGTTGGTGGAATGAGGGTGGGCCATTAGTCACTCCAAAAGGCATTACTAAGAACTCATACAGACCCATGTGAGTGCTAAAAGCAGTTTTTGCAATATCTTCCTCTTTCATTCTGATTTGGTGATATCCACTTCTGAGGTCTATTTTGGTGAATATTTTTGCTCCATTGAGCTCATCCAACAGATCTTCAATTAGAGGAATTGGATATTTGTTCTTGATGGTGTGTGAGTTTAATTTTCTGCAATCCACACACAGCCTCCAAGTTAAATCTTTCTTTCTGACTAATATAGCAGGAGAGGAGTAAGGGCTTGTGCTCAATCTGATGATTCCTTGAGCAATTAAGTCCTTGATGATTGCTTCAAGAGCATTTTTCTGCTGGTGGGGCATCCTGTAACACCTTTGATTGATCACAGGTGCTCCTGGTTCCAAATTAATGGCATGATCACAATCCCTTTTTGGTGGTAGTCCAGTGGGAGTTTGGAACACATCCTGAAACTTTTCTAATACTTTAGTTACTGCTGGTTTCTGTGGGAGAAGCTCTTCATTCTGGATTTGTACTGGTTGCATCCACATCAAAGCTCCAGTCAGTATATTGTCAAGGATCTGGTCCATATCTTGTAGTTCAGGAGTACAGGGACTGTTTGGGAGAGTTTCATCAACAAATGTCTTTAACTGTCCAGATTGTGCCTTAATTGTTAGTTCCATTCTGGGCAAGTCAAAGGTAACAGGGCTGTGCTTGAACATCCAATCTGCTCCAAGAATGATATCATATCCAGTGAGGTTCAGAATTCTGAAATCAGATTGAAAACTCTCTCCTTGTATGGTTAATTTGCCTCCATTGGCCACAGTTACTTGGACTCTCTTTACTGGTGTGATGGTACATCCAGCCTGTTGAGCAGCCTATGGTGACATAAAAGTGGTGGTGCTCCCACTGTCAACCAGAGCTAGCCCCATTGTTTGTGCCATTTTAACTTGTAGAGTAAATGTGTGCTTGGTAGACTCTTCAGGTGAACCAGTAGCTGCATGCATGGAAATTTTGAGTTGTTGTTTATCATCTAATTCTTCTTCAGTTTCAGACATTTCTTCCTCTGCATCAACAATGTAAATCACCTCAGGTTTATCACTGTTCAGTTCTTGCAGAGCTTGTATTTGGGCCTTTTGAGACATCTTACAGACTTGCTTGTGACCAGGAAACCAAGGTTCTCTGCATTTGTAGCATATCCCTTTCTCTCTGGCCTGTTATATGACAGTAGCTGCAGGAGTGGAAGCATAGACAGGCTGCTTGTTGTTTTCTACTGTTGCTTGTTTCCTGTAGTAAGGGTTGTGGGTTTTGGTAGTTGGAGGGCAAGAGTTTTCCATTCTCCTAGCAAACCACATAGCTTTTTGTATAGTGGTTGGTTGCAGACATTCAAGATGGCTCTGTATATAAGGATTTAGCCCAGAAATGAAACTGTTCATATAATAATCATCAGGAATTGCTGGATTATCCCTTCTCATTAAGTTCATTTTCTGTTCAAAAGCAGTAATGTACTGTCCCACCGTGCCAGATTGTGTCAAACTGTGAAAAGCTTTCACATTCTCGCACACAGAAGTGAGTGCAAATCTATCAATTAAGTAGGAACAGAATCTGTGCCAGGGCATGTTAGTGACCAGATATCCTGTACCCCTCCACCACTGAATAGCCTCTCCTTTTAGATAAGAAACTGCAATCTCTGTTCTTTGTTCTAGAGGTGTTCTGGAAGCTTCAAAGAACTGTTCTATGTTCTGTATCCAAGAATCTGCATCAGTTCCTTCAAATTCAGAGATGTTAAGTTTAGCAGGCTTGACACTTAAGATGTTCCTTCGCACATCATTGTGCAAGGGCCGTGTTCTTTGTGTCTCCTGGTGGTGTCCCTCTTCATGGATCTCTTCCACAGCATGAATTGCTCCCTGGTTTGCTCCAACATTACTCTGAGGAGTGACCATTTCCACTTTGTTTGTTGTATGATTTGGATGTCTATAAGGCCCTTTAGGTGTTCCATCCAAGTTCAGTACATTTCCTGTTGCCTTATCAGTAAGTACAGCAGATCCATTGACCGTGGTTCCTGGTCGTTCAATCTGATTTGAGCCAGAGAGCTGCTTGGGCCGGCCAGGAGGTATAGTACTCCCACGGCCAGATTGAGGACTTGGATCTTCTTCCTCTTTCTCAGTTTTCTCTTCTTCTGTTAATTTGCGCAAACTCGCCTGTATCTTCTTGAAGTTTCTGTCAATGCTGGCAAAATTCCTGTTGACAGTTTCAGTGAAGTCATAGAATTCCTTTTTATCGTCTTCTCTGTTTTGCCTCAAGGTCTTGATATCCAGCTGTAGGGATTCTAGTTCCAGAGATGCCGTGTCCAACGACTCGTCCTCCTTCGCCATCGGGTCCAGGGGAGGGTTGATCATTCGGCGCTGGGTGCCGAAACGGAGCTGTTCCTGGGAGAGGAGGGAGGGATTTTACTCCGGTGTTCCGGAAACCTGACCTCGTCCCGAACTTGTACGCCGCTGCTACCGCGAACGTCGTCCGTCGCTGGAGACAGAAGCACTGGAAGGGAGGGTTGGGTGGGATTTGACACTGAAGAAGGATTCTTCAGAAACCACTAACCGGTCCGTACGTGCTTCCGAATAGTCTACCGCCACCGTCTCCTCCCTGCTTCGCACCGGCGCCAAGCTTTCTCCAGATCCGATCTGAAGTCTGCTAAGAACCGCCTCCGAGGATTTAAACCTTGCTCTGTATACCAATTGACATGGCCTAGCTAGAATCGTCGATGATTGTAAGCATTCTCCACCATAAAAACACAAGAAGTTGTCCGAATTGGAATGGATTGCAGAGGAATTGCAGGGGGGGAAATAGCTAGGGTTTGTGCTAGCCGGAACACGGCGGCTTAGGGCACAGCCCAATTACAAGTAGATGCCCTCCCACACAAGGATCGGCTCTGTTAAATAGCTACAGAAAGTGAAAAAGCAAAAGGACAGTGCGGCTCCACTACAGGTAGCGTTGATCGGACGCTACGGTGCTCACTTTCACTCCAGTCGTCCATCTAAAGATCAGCGGTCAGAGAAGTCCCTCCTGGACGAAACGGTAAGTGGGTCTTGGTGACCGTGCGATCGAAGATTGACGGTGCTCTTGCTTCCAGTTACTGAATCCTGCCCTGTACTGGTTCAGGCTGTTGCCGGAATCGGCTATAGTCCTGACAGACGGGGCGGGGGAGCGACGCGGCTGTCGACAGGGCGGGGGAGCGACGGGGCCGGTGACAGGGTGGCGGGGGAGGGCCGACGACGGGGCGGGGGAGGGCCGGCGACGGGGCGGGGGAGCGACGGCGACGGGGTGGGGGAGTGACGCGGCCGGCGACAGGGCCGGGGGCGACGGGGCCGGCGACAGGGTGGCGGTGGGCGAGCCTAGAGCGCCATCGACGGGGGCTGTTCGGTGTGTGGATGAGATGCGAACGATGTTTTTTTACCTGGATGGGTGGGGAGAGAGGGAGGGGATAACCCCACAGTTTTTTTACCTGGAAAAAAATAATCCCATCTCTTTGCCATCTGCCAGCAGATGGCAAAGAATCTTTGCCGTCTGCTGGCAGATGGCAAAGAGGTGGGGCTGGTATGCCGTTACACACTTGACGGCCACAGGATTTGCCAACCTCTTTGCCATCTGCTGGCAGATGGCAAAGATTATTTGCCATCCACTAGCAGATGGCAAAGAATTGGCTGATGGCAACCATGTTCTTTGTCGTCTATCAGTTCTTTGCCATCTGTTTTTTATAAGCAGGTGGCAAAGAAAAGACGTTCTTTGCCATTAGCTGGCAGATGGCAAAGACCTGGCTGATGGCAAATTCCCTGTTTCTAGTAGTGATCGCTGAGTTACCCCAGGACCCGTGGAGTCATGTACGGGAAAACCAAGTCCAAAGACTACCGTGACCGTGTATCTCGCCCAGTACCACTACGGTTCGCCAAGACCGAAAAGCTCGACTACATGGTGACGCATCAAGTTCCTCTATCGCGTCTACGGGATCACCAAGAACACGTACCTCGACGACCCACCAAGTACCCATTCGGATCGCCAAGTTCATCTACCATGTGTATCACTACCGTCGCAAGAATCGAGACTGACAATTCCGAAGACCCCAAGTACCACGACGACCGACAAATATTACCACTACCTCCTCTACCGTCGACCCCGTGGACATCAAGCTCCTCGTCATGACCCCGATCATCTATGGAGTGTGCACAACTACGGAAACGTGTACAACTACTTCCACTACAACCCACGAGTACCACTACTTCCCTCGATGAACATGAACCGCTCTGAAAACGCACGCTTCAAAGGTATAACCGCCGAGACGACCTTCCGAGAATGAATGTGTGTTGTATGAGATGCCCGTGTTTGCACCGTGTCCGAGTTGTCTTTGCACGTTCCTAATTGTTTGCCATGCCGTCGACCCGTGGGAACCTGGTAAACGGGATTACCCCACCATCTTTTGCATGTTCCGCACATCCACATCTTTGTTTGCACCGGTCGCTCAACGAGTTATCGGAACCGGAATGTTGCCATGGCATCATTTTCAAATTCGTTGCCGTGGGACCCATTTCATTCCGCAACGGTGACAAATGCTTCATAACATGCTCATGTCAACATTTCATAAAATTGCATAAAACTTGCATATGTCATCCGCATCATGATAACCACATTTAAATGCTTAAAACTGTTGTTTGCATCATATTGATAATTGACATATGGGGATTTTCCAGAATTGTTGTTTGCTATTTTCAGCCTCATTTAAACTTTCCTAGATAGGTAGATTACTTATGTTTCACCTCTTGCCATGTTTAACCACATTTAATATTGTTGGGTAGCTTAAACAAGAGAGAACTAAATAATTGGATGTGGTGTTCCATCAATATGCAACTCGATGGATATTAAGCTCTACTTAAATGGTAGTGTTGTTTGTTTGCCTTGCCATGCCATGCATATTTAAACCGGACATGCATCATACTTGATTGTGCATCATACCATGCTTATATGATGGTTGTTTACCATGTTGTTTGCTTCTTTCCGGTTGCGCTTCTACTTGATAGTTCCGATAACATTGCATTTGTGAGGATTCGTTCGACTACGTTGGTTCGTCTACTTCGTGGACTCGTTCTTCTTCCTTGCGGGATTTTAGGCAAGATGACCATACCCTCGATATCACTTCTATCTTTGCTTTGCTAGTTGTTCGCTCTATCGCTATGCTTGCGCTACCTACCGCTTGTTTACCATGCCTCCCATATTGCCATGTCAAGCCTCTAACCCACCTTCCTAGCAAACCGTTGTTTGGCTAAGTTACCGCTTTTGCTCAGCCCCTCTTATAGCGTTGTTAGTTGCGGGTGAAGTTGAAGATTGCTCCATGTTGGACAGGATTATTTTGGGATATCACAATATCTCTTATTTAATTAATGCACCTATATATTTGGTAAAGGGTGGAAGGCTCGGCCCTATGCCTGGTGTTTTGTTCCACTCTTGCCGCCCTAGTTTCCGTCATACCGGTGTTATGTTCGTTGATTTTGCGTTCCTTACACGGTTGGGTGATTTATGGGACCCCCTTGACAGTTCGCTCTGAATAAAACTCCTCCAGCAAGGCCCAACCTTGGTTTTACCATTTGCCACCTAAGCCTTTTTCCCTTGGGTTTTCACGAGCCCGAGGATCATCTTTATTTTAACCCACCCCCCCACCCCCCCGGGCCAGTGCTCCTCTAAGTGTTGGTCCGAACTAGAGCCACTTGCAGCGCCACCTCGGGAAAAGTTGAGGGTTAGTTTTAGTTGTACGTAGTGTTCATCCGGTGTGCCATGAGAACGATATATGTGCAGCTCCTATCAAGATTTGTCGGCACATCGCGCAACTTTGCTGGTCTTGTTTTACCATTGCCGAAATGTCTTGTAAACCGGGATTTCGAGACTGATTGGGTCTTCCTGGGAGAAGGAATATCATTCATTGACCGTGAGAGCTTGTGATGGGCTAAGTTGAGACACCCCTGCAGGGTATAAACTTTTGAGAGCCATGCCCGTGGTTATGTGGCAGATGGGAATTTGTTAATATCCGGTTGTAGAGAAGTTGACACTTGACTTATTTAAAACGCATCCACCGCGTGTGTAGCCGTGATGGTCTCATTTCGGCGGAGTCTAGGAACTGAACACGGTCTTTGTGTTATGATTATGCGTAGATAGTTTCAAGATCACTTCTTGATCACTTCCAGCTTCTTGACCGTTCTGTTGCTTCTCTTCTCACTCTTATTTGCGTATGTTAGCCACCATATGTGCTTAGTGCTTGCTGCAACTCCACCTCATTACCACTTCCTACCCATAAGCTTAAATAGTCTTGATCTCGCGGGTTTTGAGATTTTTGAGTCCTCGTGACTCACCAGATACTATCACAACAGTTGCAGGTGCCGATGATACCAGTGCAGGTGTTGCAACTGAGCTCAGATGGGAGCTCAACGAAGATCTTGGTTGTTGCTATGTTTAGTTTCATGTTGATCAGTAGTGGAGCCCAGTTGGGACGATCGGAGATCTAGCAGTTGGGTTATCTTTTTTTCTTTTGGCTTCGTCCGTAGTCGGACCATGTGTGTGTTTTGAATGATATATGAATTTATTTATGGATTGTGTGAAGTGGCGATTATAAGCCAACTCTCTTTATCCCATTCTTGTTCATTACATGGGATTGTGTGAAGATGACCCTTCTTGCGACAAAACCTACAATGCGGTTATGCCTCTAAGTCGTGCCTCAACACGTTAGAGATATAGCCGCATCATGGGTGTTACAAAGTGGCAGATTCTCAGAAACCACTCAAGTGGTCCCGCACGCCCATCATGATTGATGAAGAGTATCACCCTGACCGCACCACCATGTTAGGATGCTTTCCGTGGTAGGTTTCACCAACAATCCGCAACCTCAAGGTCACAAAGATCTTGGTTTACGGCCGGGCCGGGTTGAATCTAATTTCTCCCAAGGTCATCGTCATGTTACAGGTCACGAAGGAAGAGCTCAAGGTTACTGGTACTCTTCAAGTTATCAACCCCAGGAGGAGCCGTCCAAAGGGGAAGATCACACTGCTAGTGGCGTTTGGAGGTGATTTGAA
The DNA here is from genome assembly GCF_018294505.1 of Triticum aestivum. Taxonomy (NCBI): domain Eukaryota; kingdom Viridiplantae; phylum Streptophyta; class Magnoliopsida; order Poales; family Poaceae; genus Triticum; species Triticum aestivum. Next base: position 332,149,767 of record NC_057804.1, on the reverse strand, counting down.
CTATCGGACTGAGAAGATTCTGTTCGATCTGGTTGAGCTTCCATAGCCATTCAATGGGATACTTGGATGACCAGCTCTAGCAAAGTTCATGGCGGCATCCCACTATGCCTACAACACCTTAAAGATGCTAGGACCAATGGGAGTTATTTCTATCCCATCCGACTAGAAGGAAGCAATTATATGCATAGACAAGATGTACCGGCATGTGGTCGCTGCCGAGGCCACGGAAGCCGCAGTCCCTGCCAAGGAAAACAAACAAGGGAGAAAAACTGGCAAGGATACTGGCAATAAATCCGGCAAACACGCTTCTCGGGAGTGCACTGCACCTATCGATGACTTTCTAGAGAGTTCCACCAGCAAAAGATCAAAGGATGCTACACCTGCTGTGAAGAAGGTCCCGGTAGGGCTGGTTAGCACTGATGGTACATTTACTATCAGCTCAACCCTTGACCACAAATAGGAAATCGCGCTTGTTGCCTTCCTGTAGGAGAATGTCGATGTGTTTGCTTGGCAACCATCTGACATCTCGGCATCCACCACCAACCCTATGCAATGCATGAAACACACATGGGGAAAGCACCAGGGGCGGGGAAACTAGTGGGATGGCAGTTATCACCACGTGAACATGGGATGTGAGTATCCCATAGATCTTGGCTTGAATTTTCGTTGTAATGTCTTGCACGACGCATGGGGCAAACAGAAACTCACTCTAGCCCAGGTTAATGAAGAAGCAAAGAAAAATTCAAGGATGAGCTACCACAACTCTTCTCCTATGTACTAGATAGGGCCTACCCTGATGACACTTGGCAGCACATTCGGGCCAGGCCCGGGGACTCCAGTCGGTGCAACAAACCCTGGTGTGTGTTGCCCAGACTGTGCACATGCTCAAGAGCAAAGTTATAGCACCAAGACAATGCCGAGAAGAAGAGATAGCTCTTTAAGAAATCAAAGGGAAGATCAAGAAGACAAAGACAAGCCAAATAAGCAAGATGTTAATAAGGAGAATTCTCCCTTGACGGGTTGGCGAGCCTGGCAGGATCGAGTTCACCCCGAAGACAAGTCACAAGACTGCCCCGGCAAGCTTGCAGGGGATGCCGAGGGTGGATTACCCCGCCAAGATGCCACCACTCCACCTCACAACAATGCAAGTCACTTATCGGTGTGGTGTTAAGCCCCCTGGTGATTAGGTGGCTGTGATTTAGCACGTGGCAACCATTTTTTAGGAAGATCACCTCCAAATGACACCCGTCCAGGGGCGTGTCATGCAAGCAGGGGAGAAGGTGGATAAATATCACGGCAAGGCTTGCCGGGCTACCGTCACGACATGATACTATGTGGTGCATTTAATGCACCTTGTCCTGTCTGCAGACTTAGGTATGATAACACTATGGCTATCTAATCAATGCATAATGACTATTTTGCCATGTGGTAACCCCTTGACCTATAAAAGCAGGGCATTGGCTATCTTAGAAGGATTTGGACCCTTGTACGCTCATACGAGTGTAGCTGCTCTCGTCCCAAGGCTGCCTTGCCAGGCTAGAGTGTTGCATTTCCACCATGGTCCATTTATCAATCCACCAAAGCAGGAGTAGGGTTTTACGCCTCGCGGAAGCCCAAACCTAGGTAAAAAGTGTCTGTGTCCTCACTGTTGTGTGTTGCCCGGACTGTACACATGCTCAAGAGCAAAGTTACAACATCCAAGAAAAGGCCAAGAAGAAGAGATAGCTCTTTGAGAAATCAAAGGGCGGATCAAGAAGACGAAGACAAGCCAAATAAGCAAGATGTTACTAAGGAGAAACCTCCCTTGACGGGAAGGCGAGCCTGACAGGGTCGAGTTCACCACGAAGACAAGTCACAAGACTCCCCCGGCAAGCTTGCATGGGATGCCGAGGGTGGATTACCCCGCCAAAACACCACCACTCCACCTCACAACAATGCAAGTCACTTATAGTTGTGGTGTCAAGCCCCCTTGTGATTAGGTGGCTGTTATTTAGCACGTGGCAACCATTTTTGAGGAAGATCACCTCCAAATGACACCCGTCCAGGGGCGTGTCATGCAAGTAGGGGAGAAGGTGGATAAATAGCACGGCAAGGCTTGTCGGGCTATCCCCATGACATGATGCTATGTGGTGCATTTAATGCACCTTGTCCTGTCTGCAGAGTTAGGTATGATAGCACTATGGCTATCTAATCAATGGATAATGACTATTTTTCCATGTGGTAACCCCTTGACCTATAAAAGGAGGGCCGTGGCTATCTTAGAAAGGATTGGGACCCTTGTATGCTCATACGAGTGTAGCTGCTCTCGTCCCAAGGCTGCCTTGCCGGCCTAGAGTGTTGCGTCTCCACCACGATCCATTTATCAGTACACCAAAGCAGGAGTAGGGTTTTACGCCTCGTGGAAGCCCGAACCTAGGTAAAAAGTGTCTGTGTCATTGCTCTTGTGCTGCTCTAAGGCCTTCGCTCTTTGTGCAACGCGCCCTTCCCCCTTGCCTAACTACAAAGGGGCCAATGGTCCCATAGGTGGCTGTGTTGTACCATGATAGTCCCTCCGCCGCGCGCTTCGCGGCCGGCTTCGGCGGCGCATCGTCCTTCCCGTGCGGCCGGCTTGTCGCGGCCGGCGTGCGGGATGACCCGACATCGACCATCTTCTTCAGCCGTCTTGGGGGGTCAGCATTGTCGTTCCCTCACCACGACGGTGCTGCACCACCAGTTTGCGTCAAGATCTCCACGTCATCGTCCGACTAGTCTCGTTAGGGGTCTGGGTGCGGAGAGTTACCCAGATGGCACGCCACACTGGCTTCAGCCTTGGCCGGCTCTGGCTTCATGGCGAAGGACTCCGCTCCCTCCAAGCAGGCCGGCTTCGAGTTCCAGGCGAAGGACTCCGCCCCCTCCGAGCGGGCCTGCTCGGTGGCCAGTACCCGCGTCCTCGTCCCATCATGCGTTTGCTAGATAGCATTCATCAACACCTTCCTCGTCACATCAGGATGGAGAAAGAGCTGAGACATTGCCAAGAATGGGGACCAAGGACTCACCGCTGGCGCCGGGTATTCCCCGTTGTAGGGCACCTTCTGAAAGCGCTGGTCAGGAGCTATCGCGACCATTGAGATGGCATTCACCCGGTTGGCAACCAGCAACAGTGACAACCTCCCAGACAACATACATGTAGGATCCTGGCGGTCACCCATCTGGCTGATGATGTGCTTCCGGCGTTGTAGTGGGAGAACCCGACATGCGATGAAGGCGGCGACAAGATCCGTCCCCTTGATCCCATCCCGCATCTTCATTTCCCTGATCTGGCTGCACAGATCCTGCAGCTCCTGCGGCGGGTTCTTAGGCATATAGCACTAGTTCATTTTTGTGAGTGGCTGCTCATTGCTGAACGGGGGCAAGTTGATGGCGTCGGCTCCTCCGCCGATGTTGCGCACGTAGAAGAAGGAATTCTGCCACTTCTTGGCAGAGTCCTCAATAGGCATTTTTGGGAACACCCCGTTGGCCGGATCTAGTCGATGGCGGCCCTGTAGTCAGAAATAGCCCCGCCCTCCGACCCTTGCTGGTTGAGGTAGAAGAGCTGGCTCCAGATCTCCTCGTCTGGCTCCACCCCCAGGTAGCCTTAGCACAAGGTAGAGAAGCCGGAGAACTGCAGCATGGTGTTTGCCCCCAAGTGGTGCTGCTGTAGCCCAAAGAAGGAAAGAAAGGCGCGGAAGAAGTTGCTTGCAGGGAGGCTGAACCCGCGCTTGAAGTGGCAATAGAAGACCACGCGCTCACCCTCTTGCGGCTGCGGCTCCCTCTCCCATCCTCGCGGAGGCGGCTACCTCCTCCTCCGACGGTAGTCACGGAGTGTCGCGGAGGTACCTCCTGCTCCGTCGGTGACCTTGGATTCCTCTGACGAGCCCTATGGCTGTACCGTCTATGGAGCTCGAAGAACCAGTGGGCGATTTGGGCGGCACCTGTTGTTCCGGTGGGCGGGAAGCTTGAGAGTTGGGTAGAGAAAAGAAGGACGACTCAAGGGGACCATGCGTGACTGTTTCTGTCGCCACTCCCTCTGATTTTATAACCGTGGCAGGACGTGGGAAGTGGGAACGGTCGTGCCCGCGTTTCCAGTTCCCCGCATTATGTGGGCACGTTTTCCCCGCTAATTAGTTACCCCGAGAAGCGCAACCATCCGCAGCGGCCGCAATAAATCCCCACGCATGGGCCGACGGTGGGGCATGGCTGGCCCCAGCGCACTGCTACATCCTGTCGCACGCGTGGCCTGGCAGGGCCTCCCCGGTCGTTCTTCACCATGTGGTACCTGCGTCGGGCCATGGGAGGCGCGTCCCTTCCACTTCAAGATTCAGCGGACGCCTCGGTTTCTGGCCCATACCGGGGTGCCGCGGTTCGGCTTCCGGAAGCCGGCACTCGGTGGGTGTTGCCGGACCTGGCGGCCAGAAACTTCATGTCACATCCCTAGTTCTGGTATGACTTAGACTAGCTTGTCATGTGAGCATCATGTTTAAATTTCAAGGAATTTGAAATGGGGATTGTTTCAAACCCTAGCATCAAAGGAAATCAATAGGTTCAACAAAAATATTTTTATTTAACCCAAAGTGGCTTTCAAAAATGTTCATCATTTTTGGAAAATGCTGGAAATAGTAACCAGAGATGATGCACATTTTTCCATGACATTTTGGATCTTTGAACTAATACATATTCTATTTGAGTTGGAGCAAATATATGTTATAAATATATTTAATGCTTCAATAATTCTGTTATTTTGTGAGGGGCTCTAGAATATTCCTTTCAGTCCCTGCAAAAGTTATCAGATGAAACAAAAATGGTTTAGTACTTGAACTAAATCAAAACATAAAGAAATAAATAGAAAACAGTAATTAAATTAGAAAACAGAGAAGGAGGGAGTACCTGTAACTTACCTGGCCCAGGAGAGAAGCCATCCCACGAGGCCCATGTGCCAATGATCCTCCTCCTTATGCCAGAAGGACACTGACGCGTGCCCTACATGCGCCGCGCCACCTCCAGGCTGCCTACCTATGCCCCGACTCTTCTGAAGATGCCACGCAGCTGCCGGAGCCGTCTGGTGCTTCCTCTCTCTCCCTGGAGCTCTTCCCCCTCCTCTAGTTCCCTCTTCCTCATTGTTCCCCTCCGCACCGAACCACGCCGCCACCAACAACGAGCTGCACCACGGACACAACCACTCCCTCGCTCCCTCTCTGAGTTCCCGAGCTCCGCCACGACCCCGTGGAGCAACACACCCGACACACGCGACCAGAAGAGGCCCTAGTCGACCGGAGCATCGTCGTCTTCACCTCCGGTGCCCGGAGATCGACTCCGTTGATTCGCCTCGTCCAGAGCATCCCCGAGGCCACTGACCTACCCTGCCGCATTGCTGTGAGCTCCTCTTTCTCCTCCCGCAAACCATGTTGCTCTGCTTGTCCCCTAGCTAGCGCTGCCGCCATGGCCGAAGCTTCACCGCCGCCTGCCATGTCGCCGTTGTTGTCTTAGCTCGCTTTAGCCACATACAAGCACGCCTTCGCTCTCCTGGTGCCTCCAGGAGGCCACCTAGCCCTCTATGCACTTGCCTGCTTTCTCTAGCACCACGCTCGCATGGAGCCGAGCTCCGGACGCCGCCTCGCTCACCACTGTTGCAGTCCAACGTACACAACCGCAGGATACGTTCCAAGATGAATGTCCGATTTCCCAAGACAGTGAATGAGCTTTACACCTTGGTAGATAAGTGTGCCCATACAGAGGAGGGGAGGTAGCTCCCTGGAGAAGAGGATGGCATCGACTTCAACTCAGAAGACGATGATGATACTGTCAGCTAGAAGAAGAAGAACAAGAAACACAACAAGAAGCGCAAGGAGAAAACAGTTGTGGCTGTCGAGGGATCTGGCGTTCCTAGTACCGGCAAGAAGGTCAAGATCGAAGCCCCCGACCAGGAAGTTACCGCGCACACTGACTCTCGGGAAGCTGCGGCGGCCGAGAAGGCTGACGAGCCATACTGCAAGATCCATCGGACCAAGGTCCATGATGTCCAAGAGTGTCATCAAGTTGAGAAACTCGTGAAGAAGCAGAAGGCTAAATACGATAAGCGCGACAAAGAGAGAGACCAAGATGGCGTTGGCGGGAAGGGCCGAGGTGGCAGAGGAGGTCGCCCCAGCAAGGTCCTTCAACATCAAGGGAAACCTGCCAGAGGCCATGAGAAGAAGGAATGTGTTGACAAGAGCGATGAAGAAGAAATAGCTGAGCAGGAGTTACAAAAGGCCACTGATGCTCTATACATTGACGGGTGTGTGTCTTTGCACTCCTCTCACCAGCTTACAGTGGGCGCGTGAGGTCAATGATGTGGAGCTAGTGGCAGATTCTCAGAAACTCTCAAGTGGTCATGCACGCCCATCATCTTTGGTGAAGAGGATCACCCTGACCGCACAACCGCGTTAGGATGCTTTCCATGGTAGGTTTCACCAACAATCCGCAACCTCAAGGTCACAAAGATCTTGGTTTATAGTCGGGCCGGGTTGAATCTGATTTCTCCCAAGGTCATCACCATGTTACAGATCGCGAAGGAAGAGCTCAAGGTTACTGGTACACTTCAAGGAAACAACCCCGGGAGGAGCTGTCCAAAGGGGAAGATCACCCTGCTAGTGGAGTTAGGAGGTGATTTGAACTATCGGACTGAGAAGATTCTGTTCGATCTGGTTAAGCTTTCATTGCCATTCAATGGGATACTTGGATGACCTACTCTAGCAAAGTTTAGGGCGGCATCCCACTATGCCTACAACACCCTGAAGATGCTAGGACCAATGGGAGTTATTTCTATCCCATCTGACAAGAAGTAAGCAATTATATGCATAGACAAGATGTACCGGGATGCGGTCGCTGCCGAGGCCGCAGAAGTCGCAATCCCTTCCAAGGAAAACAAACAAGGGAGAAAAACTGGCAAGGATACCGGCAATAAATCCGGGAAACACGCCTCTCGGGAGTGCTCTGCACCTACCGATGACTTGCTAGAGAGTTCCACCAGCAAAAGATCAAAGGATGTTGCACCTGTTGTGAAGAAGGTCCCGGCAGGACTGGTTTGCGCTAATGGTACATTTACTATCAGCTCCACCCTTGTCGACAAATAGGAAATCGCGCTCGTTGCCTTCCTGCGGGAGAATGTCGATGTGTTTGCTTGGCAACCATCTGACATCTCGGCATCCACCACCAACCCTGTGCAATGCATGCAACACACATGGGGAAAGCACTAGGGGCGGGGAGACTAGTGGGATGGCAGTTATCACCACGTGAACGTGGGATGTGAGTAGCCCATAGATCTTGGCTTGAATTTCCGCTGTAACGTCTTGCAGGGCGCGCGGGGAAAACGGAAACTGGCTCAAGCCTGGGTTAATGAAGAAGCAAAGAAAATCTCAAGGATGAGCTACCACAACTCTTCGCCTGTGTACTTGATAGGGCCTACCCTGATAATGCTTGGCAGCACGTTCGGGCCAGGACCGGGGAATCCTGTCGGTGCAACAAACCCTGGTGTGTGTTGCCCGGACTGTGCACATGCTCAAGAGCAAAGTTATAGCACCAAGACAATGCCGAGAAGAAGAGATAGCTCTTTAAGAAATCAAAGGGAAGAATAAGAAGACGAAGACAAGCCAAATAAGCAAGATGTTAATAAGGAGAATTCTCCCTTGACGGGTTGGCGAGCCTGGCAGGATCGAGTTCACCCCGAAGACAAGTCACAAGACTGCCCCGGCAAGCTTGCAGGGGATGCCGAGGGTGGATTACCCCGCCAAGATGCCACCACTCCACCTCACAACAATGCAAGTCACTTATCGGTGTGGTGTTAAGCCCCCTGGAGATTAGGTGGCTATGATTTAGCACGTGGCAACCATTTTTTAGGAAGATCACCTCCAAATGACACCCGTCCAGGGGCGTGTCATGCAAGCAAGGGAGAAGGTGGATAAATATCACGGCAAGGCTTGCCGGGCTACCGTCACGACATGATACTATGTGGTGCATTTAATGCACCTTGTCCTGTCTGCAGACTTAGGTATGATAACACTATGGCTATCTAATCAATGCATAATGACTATTTTGCCATGTGGTAACCCCTTGACCTATAAAAGCAGGGCATTGGCTATCTTAGAAGGATTTGGACCCTTGTACGCTCATACGAGTGTAGCTGCTCTCGTCCCAAGGCTGCCTTGCCGGGCTAGAGTGTTGCATTTCCACCACGGTCCATTTATCAATCCACCAAAGCAGGAGTAGGGTTTTATGCCTCGCGGAAGCCCAAACCTAGGTAAAAAGTGTCTGTGTCCTCACTGTTGTGATGCTCTATGGCCTTCTCTCTTTGTGCAACGTGCCCTTCGCCCTTGCCTAACTACAAAGGGGCAATAGTCCCATAGGTGGTTTTAGTTGTACCACGACAGTCCCTCCGCCACGCGCTTCGCGGCCGGCTTCGGTAGTGCATCGTCCTTCCCGTGCGGCCGGCGTGTGGGATGACCCAACATCAACCATCTTGTTCAGCCGTCTTGGGGGTTCAGCGCTGTCGTTCCCTCACCTCGACGGCGCTGCACCACCAGCTTGCGTCAAGATCTCCACGTCGTCGACCGACCAGTCTCGTAAGAAGTCTGGTTGCATAGACTTACCCACACGGCGCACCGCGCTGGCTTCAGCATCGGCCGGCTCTAGCTTCATGGCGAAGGACTCCGCTCCCTCCAAGAGGGCCGACTTCGAGTTCCCGGTGAAGGACTCCGCCCCCTCCGAGCGGGCCTGCTCGGTGGCCAGTACATGCATCCTCATCGCGTCACGTGTTTGCTAGATAGCATTCATCAACACCTCCCTTGTCACATCAGGATGGAAAAAGAGCTGAGACATTGCAAAGAATGGGGACCAAGGACTCACCGCTGGCGCCGGGTATTCCCCGTTGTAGGGCGCCTTCTAAAAACGCTGGTCAGGAGTTATCCCGACGATGGAGATGCTATTCACCCGATCGGCGACCTGCAACAACGACAACCTCCCAGATGACATCCAGGTAGGATCCTGGCGGTCAACCATCTGGCCGACGATGTGCGCTCGACATTGTAGTGGGAGAACCGACACGCGATGAAGGCGGAGATAAGTTCTGTACCCTTGAGCCCATCCCGCATCGTCATCTCCCCGATCCGGCTGCACAGATTCTGCAGCCCCTGCGGTGGGTTCTTAGGCATATAGCACTAGTTCATTTTTGCGAGTGGCTGCTCATTGATGAACGGTGGCAAGTTGATGGCGTCGGCTCCTCCGCCGACGTTGCACACGTAGAAGAAGGAATTCTGCCACTTCTTGGAAGAGTCCTCAATAGGCATTTTTGGGAACACCCTGCCGGCCGGATATAGTCGATGGCGGCCCTGCAGTCACACATAGCCCAGCCATCCGACCCTTGCTGCTTGAGGTAGAAGAGCCGGCTCCAGATCTCCATGTCTGGCTCCACCCCTAGGTAGCCTTAGCACAAGCTAGAGAAGCCGGAGAGCTGCAGCATGGTGTTTGCCCCAAGTGGTGATGTTGTAGCCCAAAGAAGGGAAGAAAGGCGCGGAAGAAGTTGCTTGTAGGGAGGCCGAACCCGCGCTAGAAGTGGCAATAGAAGACCACGCGCTCACCCTCTTGCGGCTGCGGCTCCCTCTCCCATCCGCGCGGAGGCGGCTACCTCCTCCTCTGACGGTAGTCACTGTGTGTCGCGGAGGTACCTCCTGCTCCGTCGGTAACCTTGGATTCCTCCCACGAGCCCTTTGGTTGTGCCGTCTATGGAGCTCGGTGAGGGCGCGAAGTGCGATGGCAAGAACCGGTGGGCGATTTGGGTTGCACCTGTTGTTCCAGTGGGCGGGAAGCTTGAGAGTTGGGTAGAGAAAAGAAGGACGAGTCAAGGGGACCGTGCATGACTGTTTCCGCCGCCCCTCCCTCTGATTTTATAACCGGTGCATGACGTTGGAAGTGGGATCGGCCGTGCCCGCGTTTCCACTTCCCCGTATTATGTGGGCACGTTTCCCCCATGAATTAGTTATCCCGAGAAGCGCAACCGTCTGTAGCGGCCGCAATAAATCCCCACGCATGGGCCGAGGGCGCGGCATGGCGGGACCCAGCCCACTGCTACATCCCGTCGCACGAGTGGCCTGGCAGGGCCTCCCCGGTCGTTGTTCACCATGTGGTGCCCGCGTCGGGCCAAGGGAGGCGCGTCCCATTCCCTTCAAGATTCAGCGGACGCCTCGGTTTCCGGCCCATACCGGGGTGCCACGGTCCGGCTCCAAAAGCCGGCACTCAGTGGGTGTTGCCGGACCCGGCGGCCAGAAACTTCATGTCACATCCCTAGTTCTGTATGACTTAGACTAGCTAGTCATGTGAGCATCATGTTTAAATTTCAATGAATTTGAAATGGGGATTGTTTCAAACCCTAGCATCAAAGGAAATCAATAGGTACAACCAAAATATTTTTAGTGAACCCAAAGTGGCTTTCAAAAATGTTCATCATTTTTGGAAAATGCTGGAAACAGTAACCAGAGATGATGCACATTTTTCCATGGCATTTTGGATCTTTGAACTAATACATATTGTATTTGACTTGGAGCAAATATATGTTATAAATATATTCAATGCTTCAATAATTCTGTTATTTTGTGAGGGGCTCTAGAATATTCCTTTCCGTCCCTGCAAAAATTATCAGATGAAACAAAAATGGTTTAGTGCTTGAACTAAATCAAAACATATTGAAATAAATAGAAAACAGTAATTAAATTAGAAAACAGAGAAGGAGGTAGTACCTGTAACTTACCTAGCCCAGGAGAGAAGCCAGCCCACCAGGCCCGTGTGCCAATCATCCTCCTCCTTGCGCCAGAAGGACGCCGACGCGTGCCCGGCGTGCGCCGTGCCACCTCCAGGCTGCATGCCTGTGCCCTGACTCTTCTGAAGATACAACGCAGCCTCCGGAGCCGTCTGTCTCTTCCTCTCTCTCCCTGGAGCTCTTCCCCCTGCTCTAGTTCCCTATCCCTCGCTGTTCCCCACCGCAACGAACCACGCCGCCGCCACCGACGAGCTACACCACGGCCATAGCCACTCCCTCGCTCCCTCTCTGAGTTCCTGAGCTCAGCCACGACCCCGTGGAGCAACACACCCGACGGATGCGACCAGAAGAGGCACTAGTCGACCGGAGCATCGTCGTCTTCACCTCCGGTTCCCGGAGATCAACTCCGTTGATTCGCCTCGTCCAGACTGTCCCCGAGGCCGCTGACCTACCCTGCCGCATCGCCGTGAGCTCCTCTTTCTCCACCCCCTAACCATGTTGCTCTGCTTGTCCCCTAGCTAGCTCTGCCGCCATTGCCGAAGCTTCGCCGCCACCTGCCATGTCACCGATGTTGTCTTAGCTCTCTTTAGCCACATAAAAGCATGCCTTCGCGCTCCTAGTGCCTCCAGGAGGCCACCTAGCCCTCTATGCGCTTGCCTGCTTGCTCTAGCGCCACGCTTGCATGGAGCTGAGCTCCGGCCGCCGCCTCGTTCACCACCGCTGCAGTTTCTGAACACCCCATCACCTCCTGTTGCTACCAAACGACGCACCTCGCCGCGCCGCGTCTATAGAGCCCAGCCATGCGACCTCCCACTGTCGGAGCTGGCAGTACGAGCGACCTCACCATGCCTGTTTGCGTCGGCGATTAGTCACCGGAGTTGATGACATGGCCCATGCTGAATTAGCGATAACCACTGATTAGTTAACCCTAGGCTAATTGACAGATGGCCCCACCCCCTTAATTAATCACAGGGTTATTCCCTATTTAAATTAAGCTAGTGCCCGTGGCCCACTGGTCAGTTTGACCTTGCCACCTCAGCGTTGAAATGGCCCCACTAGTCAACCTCTGCTGTTAACGTTGTTACACTGACATGCGGGACCCACAGATCAGGTTTGATCTGGGTCAGCGCAGTTGACTCGCTGACGTAATAGTGGCACGGTGTTGATGCAGTAATTCCTTTTCTGGAATTAGTTTGTTTCTTTTAAATCAGAAATTCCAGAAGAAAGCATAAACTTCAAAAATTCATAGAAAATTATCTATAACTCCAAATGAAATAAATTATATATGAAAAATGATCATAAAAATCCAATCTATCCATCTGTACCATTTCCATGCATGTTAGAACAACTTATAGGTGCTGTTTAGGACAAATCATATAAATGGCATTTGAATATCCACATACGGAGTTGGAATTTGAATCTTGGATTCAAACAAACTTCATTTAACCCGTTGCTAGTTGCATTAGCTCAAATCACAGCATAATGACATGTCATGATCATGGATCATATTGTGCATTGCATTGATTGTGTTCTTCCTTGTTGCCGGTATTTGTCCCCTCTCAGTAGGCGTGGTTCCGACGATGGGAACGATGACACCTATGAAGAACTATACTACCTTCAGAAGTGCCAGGCAAGCAAAACCCCCTTGTTCATTCTGATACAATCCCACTCTCTCAGTCCTGCTCTCTTTTACTGCATTAGGACAACAACGATTCATCTATTACATGATGCGGCGGTTGAACCCCTTTCCTCTGCATGACCTGTCGTTGCCACAGTAAATAGATGAAACACACTAGCATGAGTAGGAGTTGTTTGAGCCCTGATGTGCCTACTCATTCATGCTTGTTTGTCATGCCTGCTGTTGCTTAGAGTTGTGTCAGGTCTAATTCATCGAGGATGAATTGGAAAGTTGTGAACATGTCCTACTCTTGAGAGCTAAGTGTGAACATGATTTGGGAAAGGTAGCGGTGAGAGGCCATGTAGGAGTACATGCTGGGTTGTCTCATTGAAGCCATCCTCGGGAACTGAGTTCTATGTTTGTGATCCATGAACAGTTACTACCACGCATTGGGCTCCTTAGTTGACTCTCTCGACTTATTAACCGCCCCTGTCCTCTGTCCAGGAGTTGCAAGTAGTTTCTGGTTGTAGTATGCTGGAGGCCATGCGCAATGCTGACTCGAGGGGTGGTCTGTGATGCGGTAGGCATGTGGCCGGGTATGCCGGGCGCCCGTTTGGTGTTGCGGAACCCTGTGCACATCGTTCCGGGACGTATGTGGAAACCTAGTTCGGGCTCCCTGCGGATGGAACCTGAATAGGCAATAAACCTCGACTAGAGACTTGTGTGGTTAGTCAGCTCTTGGGCGACACCCTCGCCAGGCTTTCACTTGAAGGTTGCCGAGATACATGATGTGTACATGGCCGTAAGTGGTGTGAGCGTGTGTGAATAAGTACACCCCTGCAGGGTTAACATCATCTATTCGAATAGCCGCGTCCAAGGTAAAGGACCTCTGGGTTGCCTATACAGTTCATAGACAAGTGAAAGTGGATACTCCAAAATACGCAAGATAAGCATGAGTGCTATGGATGGCATTCTCGTATGGAGACGGGAGCGGATCCATAGTGGTGTATTGATATGGTGAATATGTGGACTTGTGTGCGCCACCTCAAAAGTGTTATTTGCAGTCATAGTTCAGGATAGCCACCGAGTCAAAGCTGGCTTGCTGTCGTTAAACCCCACCATCCCTTTGTTGATACTGATGCATATGTAGTTAATTGTGATGAAAGACTTGCTGGGTACATTTGTACTCACGTTTGCTTAATTTATGTTTTTGCAGAGAGACTTCAGTCTCGCTAGTAGTTCTGCATGGACTTTGATGTTTAGCTTGTTACCTCAGCTACGATCTTGTGCCCTCGGCAGGATCTTGTAGATAGTCAGGCTTCTCAACCCTTGTCACATCCCTAGTTCTGGTATGACCTAGACTAGCTAGTCATGTGTGCATCATGTTTAAATTCCATTTAAATTTGAAATGAGGATTTGTGAAACCCTCAGAGTCATGTTCGGAAATGACCCAAATAAAAATTGCTCCAAAAAGGTCCAAGAAAATGTTCATGTTGCTCTCTGAAAATATTGGTCGGAGGTAAAATTCAAACAAATATTTTTGGGAGCTCATGGATATTTATTTTTGGGCATTTGGAATTAATGCAGTAAATATTTGCTTTGGATAAATATTGTTATATATATATATAATATTGTCCAGAAATTATGCCATTTGTTGAGGAGGTCTGGAGTAATACCACTAGTTCCAACAAAAATTGGCATAATGAAATAAAATGGTTTAGTATTATTATTAAATCAAACAAATGTCAGAAAAATAGAAAAGAAAAAAATGGAAAAAACCTACCTGTGCTTACCTGCGGCCCAGCTCCTGTGCTGGCCCAGCACTGTGCAGCCCAGCAGTAGCCCAACCCACCTGGCCCACTCCCCTGTCGTCTTCCTGCTTGCCAGGAGGATGGGCGCGTGCCGACGCATGGCGGCGCACACCCGACCACCACCTGCTTGCCGCTTCACCCTGTCTTCTTCGGGTGGCTCCACGCACCTCTTGGGCTCTCTCCCTCACCCCCTTGTCCTTCTCCTCTCCCCTGGTGCTCTCTCTCTCTCGCACACCCGAGCGCCATCGTCGCTGCCGCTCGCCGTTGCCGCGGCCACCGGCCACCCCTTTCCCTGCCGCAGAGCACAGAAGAACCACCGCGACTTCCTCGTGCTCTCCATCGAGCTACGCAACGCCGGGTGCCCTGGAACGACGTCAATATTGTCATCTTTGACCCACGGCCACCGAGATCGTCGGCGACCTCCCGTCGTCACCAGCCCCTCCCCGAGCTCGCCAACCACCTCATCCGAACCGCCATGAGCTTCTATACCGTCTCCTCCTCTTCTTTGTGTCGTTTGCGCCCTCTAACCGCCTCCTCCACCAGAGCCGAGACGCTCCGCCGCAAGAGCTTGTTGCCAGCATTGCTCCCGTGACCCTTTGATCACGCCAGTGCGCCTAGCAATCTCGCAGCACCCTGTAGTGCCCCGCTAGCATTTCAGTTCGCGCGTTTGCACACTGCAGCTGCAGCCCCGTTCATAGCCCAACTCCGGCGGCCCCAAACATGGTCGCCGACGTCGTTCTCGGCCACTCCAGCTCCGGCCAAGGGCACTGCTCGATGCGCCGCGTCGCCAGCTCTTCGAACATCCTAACCATGGCTCGAACGGAGCCTTGTAGGCGATTTCCGAGCTGCACCACCGTCTCGGGCCTCGCCGGCGGCTTAACGCCAGCGGGTTTGACCCCGCTGACCTGGAGTTTGACCCCGGTTTGACCCTCCCTGTGCCACTGACATCTGGGCCCATGCCACACTGACATTTTAGTTAGGATTTAATTAACACTATTATTCTCTGCTAGTTAGTTAGGACACTGACATGTGGGGTCAGCCCCTGACTAATCCTAGATCAGGGTTTTAGTTAATGCTAATTAACGTTGTTAGTTAGATAGGTCACTCACCAGTGAGCCCCACTGGTCAGGTTTGACTAGGACCGGGTCAGTTGACCTGCTGACGTCACAGTGTCGCATTGCTGACGCAGTTACTTATTTTCTGGATTTAAATTAAATCAGGAAATTCCAGAAAATGTTGTAAACTTCAAAAAATCATAGAAATTCAACCGTAGCTCTGCTTGAAATAATTTATATATGAAAAATTATCATAAAAAATCAATCTATCCATCTGTACTAGTTCCGTGCATGACAAACCAACTTATACCTGCTGCATAAGTGAAACACTATAATGGCATTTATAAAGAGCTTACTTGGAGTTGCATTTGAATTCTTGGTTCAAATGGACTGCAACCAAATGAATTCTAGCTGCATTAGCTCAAACAGCATCACATCTACTTGCCATGTTCATGCATCATATTGTTGCATATGCTTGTGTATTGATTGCCGACACCGTTCCTTCTCGATAGGTCCTGCTCCGGAGAGTGCTCCAGATTACCTGTCTGAGGAGTAGTGCCACCCAGTTGAACTACCAGGCAAGCAAAATCCCTTGTTCATTCTGATACAATCCTACTCTCTCGCTCATGCCCTCTTTTATTGCATTAGGACAACAACGATTCAATTGCTACTTTGTGTTGTAGTAGTTGAACCCATTCCTCTGCATGACCTGTCATTGCCACAGTAAATAGTTGAAACCCACTAGCATGTGTAGGAGTTGATTGAAGCCATTGCTGTGTTCCTACCAGGCCATGCCTGCTATTGCTTAGAGTGTGTCAGGTCTGATTCATTGGGAATGAATTGGAGTACAGTGCTATGCTCTGGTGCTGAGAGTGAAGTGTGTGAACACGATTTGGTAAAGGTAGCGGTGAGAGGCCATGTAGGAGTACATGGTGGGTTATCTCACTGGAGCCGTCCTTAAGCACTGAGTTCTATGTATGTTGTCCAATGACTCGATACTACCACACATTGGGCTCCGGGTGCTTCAAGCCCTCTCGACTTATTAACCAGCTTGATCTTTGTGTAGGAGTCGCAACTAGTTTCTGGTGTTTGTAGGTAGTGTTATTTTTCTACCAAGTGGCACCCTGGCAGGGTGGGCTTGGGACAGACTAGGCACAGGTGGCATGGTGTATCAAGTGGCACCCGGATGGTGGGATTGGGAACCCTGCTCACATCGTTTGGGGCCGTGAGCGACACCCTGGCCGGATCTCCTTGCTGATGGAACCCGAATAGGCGATAAACCTGGACTAGAGTCTTGTGTGGCTAGTCAGGTCGTGGCCGACACCCTTGCCAGGCTTCCGCTTGAAGGTTGCCGAGATACATGACGTGTACATGGCGGTAAGTGGCGAGAGCGTGTGTGAAGAAGTACACCCTTGCAGGGTTATCATGATCTATTCGAATAGCCGGGTCCGTGGTTATGGACTTCATGGATGCTTACATGGTACATAGACAACTTGAAGTGGATACTCTAAAATGCTCAAGACATGTGTGAGTTCTACGGATGGCCTTCTCGTAGGGAGACGAGGATGAATCCATAGTAGTGTATTGTGTGGTAATTAGTGGACTCGTGTGCGCCATCTCACCTCAAAGAAGTTTCTCGTAGTCGTAGAATAGGATATCCACTGAGTAAATGCTGGCTAGCTGCAACTAAACCCCACATTACCTTCTTGATACAAGTGCATGTATGATAGGATCGGATGTAAGTCTTGATGAGTACCTTTGTACTCATGTTGCTTTATTTATGTTTTGCAGCGGAGACTTCGGTCTTACTAGTGTTCTCTCGGACTTTGACAAGTAGCTTGTACCTCAGCTACGATCTTGATAGGATGTTGTAGATAGTCAGGCTCTTCAGCCTTTTTCATTTGTAGATGTATGTACTCAGACATGTAATGCTTCTGCTTGTTGCTTGATTGCTCTGAATGTTGGGTCATGTGACCCCTGCTTGTAGAAAATGCTATGATGGCTCTTCTAAGCATTTATCTATATGAGTTGTTGAGTTATGTTGTGATGCCATGTTGTACATCACATACTTGCATGTTATGTGTATGTGTAATGTGTATTGCTATGTGTGGATCTGACTATCTAGTTGTTTATCCTTGGTAGCCTCTCTTACCAGGAAATGTCTCCTAGTGCTTCCAATAAGCCCTGCTAGCTTGCTACTGCTCCGGAACACTTAGGCTGGCCGGCATGTGTCCTTCGTTCCAGTGTCTCTCCCTTCGGGGAAATGTCAGGTGGTGTCTACCGGTGTCCTGTTAGCCCAGTTGCTACAGCCCGGCTTCACTCGCTGATGACCGGCACGTTCCTTGCTGGGTCATGTATGCCTGTCCCTGTAAGTTGGTGCCAGTTTGGGTTCACGACTAGCCATGTCATCCCGGGTTCTTTGTCATATGGATGCTAGCGACATTATCATATACGTGTGCCAAAAGGCGCAAACGGTCTCGGGCATGGGAAGGCGAAACCCGTGGGAATACCGTGTGTGAGGCCGCAAAGTGATATGAGGTGTTACATGCTAGATCGGTGTGACTTTGGATCGGGGTCCTGACAGCTTTGGTATTAGAGCCTGACTGCATGTAGGATTACCAAGCCAAACTGGTCGAAGTTGAGTCTAGATATTCTCTAGCTATGTAAGGGAATTGAATGTGGGAAGGAACGTAAGGCTCTTTTTACTCCTTATACCTCATGGCCTTGTGATCTGAGTCATCCTACCTTTCCTACGGGGTTAAGGAACTAGGCTTTCTTTTCCGCCTATCAGGATGACGTGTTACTACTCCGTAGTCCCATAGGACTGGTTGATCAGAGTCATACCCCAGTTTCCGAGTACTTCGATGTAGCCTATTTTGTATGATCTCAAAACCTTGACTGGTGATGTTGAGTATGTTACTACCCCATTTTAGCAGGATGTCTCATTCTGAGCATTTTACTGCCGTTATGCTGCCGGAATTTCCCTAGGAGTTCGAGATATACTAATTTCCTTGTCCTACATTCTACAGTCTATAGTTGATGCTGATTCGTCCTTGGTTTCGTTTCTCAGGATGTCATCAGTTAAACGAAGTTCTGTTGCTCGTAGCCAGAACCACGGAGATGGTAGGGATGAGGATCCTCCCGGCTAGCCCTCATTGGCAGAGTCCATGTTAGAGATGGAGAGAAACAAGCATGAGTCTAACCGCTTGTTGGCACGTATCAAGGAGAACACCGCACATCAGTTCAAAGGGCCTGCGACCATTCATGACTTCATATGCTTGCACCCACCCATCTTTCATCATTCTATTGAGCCACTCGATGCAGATGACTGGCTCCGTAGCATCACTCATAAGCTGCGTTCTGCGAGTGTAGCTGAAGATGACAAGGTCACCTATGCCACATATCACCTGGAAGGTCCTGCTAGTCTTTGGTGGCAGAACTATGAGGCTATGCTTCCAGCTGGCCAGATTTCCACTCAGAGAGATTTCACTGAGGCCTTTCGCGAACATCACATTCCCCAGGCCCTCATCGATAGCAAGAGAGAAGAGTTATGTAGTTTCACCCAGAGTAAGATGGTTGTTGATGCTTACAACAGAGAGTTTGAGAACCTTGCCCGCTATGCTTCAGAACAGGTGTCCATGGATGCCAAGAAGCAGGCTAGGTTCCGAAAGGGTCTCAACCACAAGTTGCATCATGATCTCCACCTGCATCATAGTGATACATTCCAAGCTCTTGTGAACAAGGCCATTAATGCAAAGACAGCTCAACTCACTTACGAGGAGTCTCATAAGCACACCCATGATTTGGGATCTTCCTCTGGTTCTGGTTCTCAGAAGCGCCAGATTTTGGTTCCAAACTCCGCTCTTCCTTCTGGATATACACTGAGACCATCTTATGTGGTGCCTCTCCCAGCTCAAACATATGTTCCACCCAGGCCTATTGGTAGACCGCTTGTTACTGCGGGTTCACGTCCAACTTCAGGGACTTGCTTCACATGCGGGAAGCCAGGACACTATGCCTGTGACTGCTCTCAGTCTAGTTATGTTCCACCCCAGCCGGAGAAGTCTGTTGGCTGTGTTAAGCCATCAAGTAAGACAATCAGTGCCAATCCAACTCGCACTAAACATGGACGTGTGCATCACGTCTCAGCTAAAGATGCTCATGATGATCCGGATGTCGTTCTTGGTAGACTCCTTGTCAATTGTCATCCAGCATCGGTTCTATTCGATAATGGAGCATCTCATTCCTTCATTTCTGAAAGCTATGCTAACTTGCACAACATGTCATTTTGTGATATGCCCACTCCACTAGTCATTCAAACTCCTTGATCCAAATGGCAAACTTCTAGTGTAAGCCATGGTAACGAAATCCTTGTAGACAAACTTGTATTCCTTGCATCACTTATAGCCCTCAAGTCTACAGATATTAACATCATCTTGGGCATGGACTGGATGAAATCTCATTACTCCAAGATTGATTGTTACACTAGGTCCGTTCAGCTTACACACCCATCTGGCAAGATAGTCACTGTCTCCACTAGAGTTGCAAGGCGTCAGCTCTATTCTCTTAATGTCAGCCCTCTTCCGGACCTTGAAGATATCCCGATAGTCTGTCACTTTCCGGATGTCTTTCCAGAGGAACTGCCAGGTGTTCCACCTGACAGAGATGTAGAGTTCGTCATAGATCTTATCCCAGGAACATCTCCAATCTCTACGAGACCTTACAAGATGGCACCCTTAGAACTAGTCGAGCTTAAGAAATAACTTGATGGGTCCTTGCAAAAGGGCTTCATCCGTCCTAGTTCTTCTCCTTGGGCTTGCCCCGTCCTCTTCGTCAAGAAGAAGGATGGTACGGACTGGGTGGTTGTAGATTATCGTCCCGTTAATTTGGTCACGATAAAGAACAAATATCCGCTCCCCAGGATCAACGACCTGTATGATCAGCTCGCTGGATCCTTAGTCTTCTCCAAGATGGATTTGAGGTTAGGCTACCACCAAATCAAGACCAGAAATGGGGACATTCCTAAGACGACCTTTGTCACTCATTATGGTCAGTACAAGTACACTGTGATGTCCTTCAGTCTAACCAACGCTCCAGCTACATTCTCCCGTTTGATGAACTCGATCTTCATGGAGTACTTAGATAAGTTCGTCGTGGTTTACCTCGATGACATTCTTATTACTCGAAGAACGAGGAAGAACATGCCGAACATCTTAGACTTGTGCTAGAGAAACTTATAGAGCATCGCCTTTATGCCAAGTTCTCCAAGTGTGAATTTTGATTGCCAGAAGTGACCTACCTAGGCCACGTGATCTCTGGTAAGGGCATTGTTGTCAATCCCAAGAGAGTTAAGGCCGTTCTCGATTGGACTCCACCTGAAACTGTTAAACAAGTTAGAAGTTTCCTTGGTCTAGCCAGTTATTGTCGCCGCTTTGTTGAAACCTTCTCCAAAGTGGCCAGACCTCTCACGGAACTTCTCAAGAAAGATAAAAAGTTTGACTGGTCCCCACAGTGTGAGTACAGTTTTGAGGAACTGAAAAGACGCCTGACTTCTGCTCCCATACTTGTGCCACCGGATTTCACTAAAGACTTTGTTATGTACTACGACGCCTCACGACAGGGACTAGGTTGCATTCTTATGCAGGATCGTCATGTGATTGCCTACGCATTTTGACAGTCGCATCCACATGAGTAGAATTATCCTACACATGATCTAGAGCTTGCAGTCATAGTCTATGCACTCAAGACCTTGCGACATTACCTCCTTGGTAAACGTTGCGAGATCTACACCGATCACCAGAGTCTCAAGTATATCTTCACACAACCAGATCTGAACATTAGGCAAAGACGTTGGTTGGAAGTGATCTCAGATTATGATCTAGGGATTACCTACACTCCAGGCAAAGCCAATGTCATGGCTAATGCGCTAAGTCATAAATCCTATTGCAACAATCTCATGTTGCGGTAGGGCCAACCATTTCTCCATGAGGAATTTTGTAAGCTTAACCTTCACATTGCTCCTCACGGATTCCTTTCTACCTTGGTGGCAAAACCTGATCTTGAGGATCGGATTATCGCTGCTCAAATGCAGGACACGGGAATTTCCAGGATCAAGAGAAACAATAAGAAGGGAGTGGGTGGATGTTTCTCTATGGATGATCGAGGTGTTGTTTTCTTTGAAAACCGTTTGGTGGTTCCCATGAATCAACATATGCGAAAATTGATTCTTAAGGAGGCGCATGAATCTCCTCTCACGATTCATCCCCGTAGTACTAAGATTTATCAGGATCTACGCCAGAGGTTCTAGTGGACTAGGATGAAGAGAGAAATCGCTCAGTTTATTGCTAACTATGACGTTTGTCGTCGCGTTAAGGAAGAGCATCAGAGACCTGCTGGCACCCTTCAGCCTTTAGCTATTCCTGAGTGGAAATGGGATAAATTTGGTATGGATTTCATCACCGGCTTTCCCAGGGCCAAGAGAGGGAATAATGTTATCTTCGTAGTCATTGATCGTCTCTCCAAAGTGTCTCACTTCCTTCCTGTTCGAGAGAGTATCACTGCTAACCAGCTTGCTGACTTATACATTTCTCAAATAGTGTCACTCATGGTGTTCCACTAGAGATCAATTCAGACCGTGGTAGTCTTTTCACTTCTCATTTCTGGGAGAGTTTCCAAACTGCCATGGGAACCCATGTTTCCTTCAGTACCGCTTTCCACCCTCAGTCGAGTGGTCAGGTGGAAAGGGTCAACCAAATTCTTGAAGACATGCTTAGAGCTTGTGTTATCTCATTCGGTATGGATTGGGAGAAGTGTCTTCCTTTCGCCGAGTTTTCTTATAACAATAGCAACCAATCCAGTCTTAAGAAAGCTCCTTTTGAGATTCTCTATGGACGAAGATGTTGAACACCTTTGAACTGGTCAAAAACCGGCGAAAGACAATTCTTTGGACCGGACATGATCCAGGAGGCAGAAGAGCAAGTTCGCATCATTCGTGAGAACTTTAAAACAGCCCAGTCTCATCAAAAGAGCCAGTATGATTGTCATCATAATGATATGACTTATGAAGTTGGCAACAAAGCTTACCTTCAGGTTACTCCTTTGAAGGGTACCCATCGTTTTGGTATCAAGGGCAAGTTGGCTCCTCGTTACATTGGTCCTTTTCACATTCTCGCTAAACAAGGACAGGTTGCCTACCAGTTGGAACTACCCCCACATCTTTCTAGAGTGCATGATGTCTTCCATGTCTCTCAACTCAGGCGTTGCTTCTCAGATCCTATCCGCGGAGTGGACCACGAAACGCTTGATCTCCAAGATAACCTCACATATCGAGAGTACCCGGTTCGCATTCTTGATCAAGAAGAGCATGTCACTCGACGTCATAACATCAAGTTTCTGAAGGTTCAGTGGTCTCATCATTCCGAGAGACAAGCTACTTGGGAGCGAGACGATCGTCTTCGACTGGAGTACCCCCACTTTCTTTCCGTCGACCCCTGAATCTCGGGACGAGATTCTTTCAAGTGGGGGCAAGTTGTCACATCCCTAGTTCTGGTATGACCTATACTAGCTAGTCATGTGTGCATCATATTTAAATTCCATTTAAATTTGAAATGAGGATTTGTGAAACCCTCAGAGTCATGTTTGGAAACAAACCAAATAAAAATTGCTCCAAAAAGGTCCAAGAAAATGTTCATGTTGCTCTCTAAAAATATTGGTCCGAGGTAAAATACAAACAAAAAATTTTTGGGAGCTCATGGATATTTATTTTTGGGCATTTGGAAATAATGCAGTAAATATTTGCTTTGGATAAATATTGTTATATATATACAATATTGTCCAGAAATTATGCCATTTGTTGAGGAGCTCTGGAATAATACCACTAGTTCCTACAAAAATTGGCATAAGGAAATAAAATGGTTCAGTATTATTATTAAATCAAACAAATGTCAGAAAAATAGAAAAGAAACTGAAATGGAAAAAACCTGCTTGTGCTTACCTGCGGCCCAGCTCCTGTGCTGGCCCAACACTGTGCAGCCCAGCAGCAACCCAACCCACCTGGGTCCCTTCCCTGTTATCTTCCTCCTTGCCAGGAGGATGGGCGCGTGGCCGACGCACGTCGGCGCACGCACGGCCACCTCCTGCTTACCGCTTCGCCCTGGCTTCTTCGGGTGGCGGCACGCACCTCCCGGGCTCTCTTCCTCACCCCCTCGTCCTTCTCCTCTCCCCTGGTGCTCTCTCTCTCGCACACTCGAGCGCCATCATCGCCGCCGCTCACCGTTGACCCAGCCACTGGCCACCCCTCGCCCTGCCGCTTAGCACAAAAGAACTGTCGTGACTTCCTCGTGCTCTCCACCGAGCTACGCAACACCGGGTGCCCTGGAACGCTGTCAACATCGTCATCTTCGACCCACGGCCACCGAGATCGCCGACAACCTCCCGTCGTCACCAGCCCCTCCCCGAGCTCGCCGACCGCCTCCTCCGAACCGCCTTGAGCATCTACGAAGTCGCCCCCTCTTCTTTGCGTCGTTTGCGCCCTCTAACCGCCTCCTCCACCGGAGCCGAGACGCTCCAGCACAAGAGCTTGTCGCTGGCGTTGCTCCAGTGACCCTTTGATCACGCCAGTGCGCCTAGCACTCTCGCCGCACCCCATAGTACCCTGCTAGCATTTTAGTTCACGCGTTTGCATGCTACAGCCGCGGCCCCGTTCACAGCCGAAATCCGGCGGCCACAAACATGGTCGCCGACGTCGTTCTCGAACGGAGCCTAACCACGCCTTGAACGGAGCCTTTGTGGGCGATTTTTCAGCTGCGCCACCATCTCGGGCCTCGCCAGCGGCTTAGCGCTAGCGGGTTTGACCCCACTGACCTGGGGTTTGACCCTGGTTTGACCCTCCCTGTGCCACTGACATGTGGGCCCATGCCACACTGACATTTTAGTTTGTATTTAATTAACACTATTATTCTTTGCTAGTTAGTTAGGACACTGACATGTGGGGCCAGCCCCTGACTAATCCTAGATTAGGGCTTTAGTTAGTGCTAATTAACGTTGTTAGTTAGACAGGTCACTGACCAGTGGGACCCACTGGTCAGGTTTGACTAGGACCAGGTCAGTTGACCTGCTGACGTCACAGTGACGCAGTCCTGACGCAATTACTTATTTTCTAGATTTAAATTAAATTAGGAAATTCCAAAAAATGCTGTAAACTTCAAAAAATCATAGAAATTCAACCATAGTTCATATTGAAATAAATTATATATGAAAAATTATCAGAAGAATTAAATCTATCCATCTGTACTACTTTCATGCATGACAAACCAACCTATAGCTTCTATATAAGTGAAACACTATAATGGCATTTATAAGGAGCTTACTTGGAGTTGCATTTGAATTCTTGGTTCAAATGGACTTCAACCAAATGAATGCTAGCTGCATTAGCTCAAACAGCATCACATCTACATGCCATGTTCATGCATCATATTGTTGCATATGCTTGTGTATTGATTGCCGACACCGTTCCTTCCCGATAGGTCCTGCTCCGGAGAGTGCTCCAGAGTACCTGTGTGAGGAGCAGTGCCACCCTGTTGATCTACCAGGCAAGCAAACCCCCTTGTTCATTCCGATACAATCCTACTCTCTCGCTCCAAACCTCTTTTATTGCATTAGGACAACAATGATTCTATTGCTACTTTGTGCTGCGCTAGTTGAACCCATTCCTCTGCATGACCTGTCATTGCCACAGTAAATAGTTGAAACCCACTAGCATGTGTAGGAGTTGATTGAAGCCATTGTTGTGTTCCTACCATGCCATGCCTGCTATTGCTTAGAGTGTGTCAGGTCTGATTCATTGGGAATGAATTGGAGTACAGTGCTATGTTCTGATGCTGAGAGTGAAGTGTGTGAACACGATTTGGTAAAGGTAGCGGTGAGAGGCCATGTAGGAGTACATGGTGGGTTGTCTCACTAGAACCGTCCTTCAGCACCGAGTTATATGTATGTCATCCAATGACTCGATACTACCACACATTGGGCTCCGGGCGCTCCAAGCCCTCTCGACTTATTAACCAACTTGATCTCTGTCCAGGAGTCACAACTAGTTTCTGGTGTTTGTAGGTAGTGCTATTTTTCGACCAAATGGCACCCCGGCAGGGTGGGCTTGGGATAGTCTAGGCACAGGTGGCACACTGTACTAAGTGGCACCCGGATGGTGGGCTTGGGAACCCTGCTCACATTGTTTGGGGCCATGAGCGACACCCTGGCCGGATCTCCTTGCGGATGGAACCCGAATAGGCGATAAACCTAGACTAGAGGCTTGTGTGGTTAGTCAGGTCGTGGCTGACACCCTCGCCAGGCTTCCGCTTGAAGGTTGCCGAGATATATGACGTGTACATGGCGGTAAGTGGCGAGAGCGTGTGTGAAGAAGTACACCCCTGCATGGTTATCATGATCTATTCAAATAGCCGGGTCCGCGGTTACGGACTTCTTGGATGCTTACGTGGTACATAGACAACTTGAAGTGGATACTCTAAAATGCTCAAGACAGGTGTGAGTGCTATGGATGGCCTTCTCGTAGGGAGACGGGGATGAATCCATAGTAGTGTATTGTGTGGTGATTAGTGGACTCGTGTGCGCCATCTCACCTCAAAAAAGTTTCTCGTAGTTGTAGAACACGATAGCCACTGAGTCAAAGCTAGTTTGCTGCAACTAAACCCCACATTACCTTCTTGATACAAGTGCACGTATGATAGGATCTGATGTAAGTCTTACTGAGTACCTTTGTACTCATGTTGCTTTATTTATGTTTTTGCAGCGGAGACTTCGGTCTTACTAGTGTTCTCTTGGACTTCGACAAGTAGCTTGTACCTCAGCTACGATCTTGATAGGATGTTGTAGATATTCAGGCTCTTCAGCCTTTTTCATTTGTAGATGTCTGTACTCAGACATGTAATGCTTCCGCTTTTTGCTTGATTGCTCTGAATGTTGGGTCATGTGACCCCTGCTTGTAGTAAATGCTATGATGGCTCTTCTGAGCCTTTATCTGTATGAGTTGTTGAGTTATCTTGTGATGTCATGTTGTACAACGCATACTTGCATGTTATGCGTACGTGTAATGTGTATTGCTATGTGTGGGATCTGACTATCTAGTTGTTTATCCTTAGTAGCCTCTCTTACCGGGAAATGTCTTCTAGTTCTTCAACTAACCCCTGGTAGCTTGCTACTGCTCCGGAACACTTAGGCTGGCTGGCATGTGTCCTTCGTTCCTGTGTTTGTCCCTTCGGGGAAATGTCACGTGGTGTCTACCGATGTCCTGTTAGCCTGCTACAGCGCGGATTCTCCGAGTCCTGCTAGCCCAGTTGCTACAGCCCGGATTCACTCGCTGATGACCGACACGTTCGTTGCTGGGTCATGTATGCATGTCCCTGTAAGTTGGTGCTACTTTGGGTTCACGACTAGCCATGTCAGCCCGAGTTTTTGTCATATGGGTGCTAGCGACCCTATCATATACGTGTGCCAAAAGGCGCAAACGGTCCCTGGCATGGTAAGGCGACACCCGTGGGAATACCGTGCGTGAGGCCGCAAAGTGATATGAGGTGTTACATGCTAGATCGGTGTGACTTTGGATCGGGGTCCTGACAACCCTTTTCATTTGAAGTTATCTTTACTAAGACATGTTATGCTTCCGTTGTTTGCATGCTCTGAATGTTGGGTCATGAGACCCATGTTTGTAATATCTCGCTCTTCGGAGCCTATTGAATAAATACTTAAGTTGTAGAGTCATGTTGTGATGCCATGTTGCATTTGCACATATCGAGCATATTGTGTGTATGATTATTGAAATGCTTGGTATGTGTGGGATCCGACAACCTAGTTGTTTATTCTTGGTACCCTCTCTTACCTGGAAATGTCTCCTGGTGCTTCCATTGAGTCATGGTAGCTTGGTACTGCTCTGGAACACTTAGGCATGCCTTCATGTGTCCTTCTTCGTTCCAGTGTCCATCCCTTCGAGGAAATGTCACGCGTTGTTCCTGTATGTCTAGCTTCCTACGACTTGGGTTCATACGTTGTTGATCGACACGTTCGTTGCTGGGTCATGTATGCCTATCTAAGTTAGCGCCACCTTGGGTTTACGACTAGTCATGTCGGTCGGGTTCTTTGTCATATGGATGCTAGCGGCACTATCATATACATGTGTGAGGTCGCGGAGTGATATGATGTGTTACATGCTAGATCAGTGTGACTTAGGATTGGGGTCCTGACAGCTTTGGTATCAAAGCCTTACTACCTGTAGCATTACCAAGCCATACTGGTCGAAGTTGAGTCTAGAAATTCTTTAGTTATGTGTGGGAATTTATTGTGGACGGTAACATAAGGCTCTTTTTAATCCCTATACCTTATGCCCTTCTGATCTGAGCCTATCTTTCCTACGGGGTTAAGGAACTAGGCTTTCTCTTCTTTCTATCACGATCACGTGTTACTAAGCCGTAGACTTATAGGATTGGTGGATTTAAGTCTCAGTCCAGTTCCTACTACTTCTGTGTGTTCATAGTTGGTGTCGGAACCTTGATACTATGTTGATTGAGTGGTTATGCCACCATTTTTGCAGCATGTCTCAAATTCTTTTGAGCATTTACAACCGGTATGTTGTCCGAGTCATTCCAGGTTTCTAAACAATCTGATGCATTTGCAAAATCCTTTCCCTCTGGTTTTGATGTTCCTTTAAGCTAGGTTAATCAAACTAATTGCTGAGTTGAGGTACTCTATTACCTCGACATATATGTTTGAGTTATTATTATGACCCTAGGTGTCTTAGAGGATCACCTAGTAATCTAGCCATGTTTTGTGTTCCCAGTATAATGATTCCCTCCACCATTCTTGTAAGCATCCCATGATGCCACTTAGTTAGTAGGCATTCTACTCCTGGGTTTCTGAACTGGAGATTCACCCTACCTACTTCATGTTGATAGTGTTTGCTAGTTCCCTTAGGTTATTGGTAACCTTTGTGATAGTCCTCGGGGTCCGTGGTATATTGGTCTTCCAATACCATGAACCAATATGGCAGAAGTTCTTTTGAACCAAAATATCACAACTAGAGTGATCTCGATGCGTTCTCGATTCTATGTTGTGACCCTGCCAGTCTTACCTTTCTGCATGGGTTATCCAAAGGAAATATGTTGAACTCGTTCGACATACTAATATATGCATCCACAACTCAGAAAATCATATGTTCCTTTGAGTTGTCTCTCTTTAGTTGTTTCTGACCTTCGTCTTCCAATCGATAGTCAATGGTATGCATGCATTCGTTCATCGATACCTGTTACCCTTATGGTCCGTCAAGCCATTCTATTCCAGAATGACTAGGAGAAACGAACTCCAGTACCTTGTCCATATCTAGGATTGGATGAAAGCATTCATACTCTGCACATCAAAATACTAATCCAGCTTTTGTTCTGTTCCACCTTGGAGTGTTACCCTCGTTACGTCTGAATTGTCATGAGAATTGCACCACCTCTTATTCCTCCCTCGGTTCCGAGGTGTCGCAACCGGAATGCCTACAAGTGAACCATGATGTTTGAAAATCAATACTCCTAGCAACCTCGTTGCTTGGTAGTTAAAGGACAATAACTTCATTCTTAGTGTGCTGGTTATTGAATCGTCATCCTAAGATTGATCGTGGTACCTAGTCCTCATTTTCAGTGCACTCTTCGATCAATGAGTTAGGATTGTGTCAATTCCTCGCTCTTTTTGATCATATCGTCTTGACCTGAAAAGAAAGATTGTCTCGATCTTGGTAACATATCGGTGGTTCATGATTTTTTGATTATCTTCATGGAAGTATCACCAGGTTGTCACCTGACCGCTATGTTGAGTTCATGAACATCTTGGTTTTCTTGTAAACCACCCTTTCTCCAAGAATCTGTGTCGGATACCCCGAGCCTGGTTGGTTAAGCTAAACAACAACTTGGAGAGTTGGAAGGTGAAAGCTTGTCCGACTTAGTTCATTTTAAGGGATATCTTGCATGTGTGTTGAAGAAAGATGGTATTTTCATCGATTGACCTCGTGATCAGTTAATGGACCTATCATCTTATCCAATCTTTGATTTGAGCATGGGCTATCCTCAAATTAAGTCAGAACCAAAGATGTTTGTAATGTTGTCTTACTCATGGTTGATTCCTCGAGCATACACCATTATGTCTTTTGGATCTGACCAATGCTATCACCGTGTTCACTTAATTGTGGAATTCCACCTATATGGAAGCCTGGATGGATTGTTGTTGAGCCCATTGACAAATTTTTTATCTTGTCCATGGTTCATGTTGAACATCTAAGTTAGTATTGGAAACTTCGTAAACAATGCCTTCGTGTTCCGTTCATGAGGTATATGTTGGATGAAAGAAGTGACTCCCTCTGATTCACATGCATTTGGTGCAAGTTGTCGCCGTGAGTTCGAGAGAGATTGTCTTTGCTTCCTCTGGAATAATCCTAAGTCAGTCATGTACATGCAATGTATTATGTGGTCTGTTGGACTGATCATCTTCGTTCCATTTGAATTTCGTAGCACACAAAGCCACAGATTGACTTGTTCAAGGAGAAGAAGTTCCTTCTTAAGAGCATGCCTTATGAAAGGACTTTAATAGCCTCGATGATGGTTCCCCCACCTAAACTCAGTAGTGTTTTATTATAAGACTACTATGCGGTCATGCTTGTCTGCGACAGCGTGTTCACATGTTTGTAGTAGAATCAACTCATGTTTTGGAGCTTGCTATCGCAGTTCATTCCCCGAGAATCTCGCAATGCCAACTCGTCGATTTGTGTTTCAAACTTTCATTTTTCTCCCTAGACTTGACGAGTCTGGAATATCCTGACACCAACCACCTTTGAATCTCAGGCAGATATGGTTGGAACATTTCCCAAGAACTGTAATATCGGTCTCTCTGTAACCCGGTAAAGTGGATGACTTGGCCAACACACCCAGCCGGAATACCTATTACTATAGGATCTTGATTGAAAAAGTTCGCCACCTCTCCATAAGGATTTCGTAGGATTTACTCCGATAATTGTTCCTTGTGGATCCTTGAGCTCCCGAAGTCCGACCTTTTACTTTATGTTCTAGATACCAAACCATATAAACGGGTTACGCTAGCACATTAAGGAGAACATTAGAAGCGAAGTGCTAAATGTCTCTCGGTCGATCATCCAGATTTTGTCGCCTTGGCCTCACTAAGGTGAAATCTGAGAAGGTCTTATCTTCCTTGGCATCTGCGTCATCCATCACTATTCATCATGGTAGTATGTTGTCTTGCTAGGATCCTTGACACGGATATTGGTAAAACCTTGATGAATATGGAAATGCTCAAGTTTTTGAGAGCACACGTAACCACTAGGTTTTATCGTCGGCATTAATTAGGATTGCTCCCAGTTTCTTTGGCTATGGTTTGCCTTCTCAGCAGTTGCTGTCCAGGATCATCTTCACAAGTGGACTTACCATGGGTCCCATCCATTACCGATGATAAAAAAAATCATCCATTGTGTTGTCTTCAACAAGGTAGTCCACATCATCCATCCTAGTCCGAGTATGCCATTTCCTCAAACTCCACCAATCGATGGTTGGTGATTTGCCTTAGGCTGGTATAAAGAGTTTCAATGATCTAAATATCAAAAGTAATTCTTTTTCCACTTAAGGGAATATTTCTGCAGGTCACCCTCCCTGAGGTGCCGTTACGGAATCATGGCAGATAACTCCTCGTTATCTAGAAACCATGCACCGTCTTATTCAAGCGTGGAGTTGTTGCCTACCTAGTGAACCATAGTCATATGTTTGACTCCATTCCTCTAAATGTATGTTTTGTGTCTCAACTCAAGAGATTTTACCATGTCTCCTTTCATGAGTTGATCATGAGTTGCTCGATCTTGGAGAAGATCGACTCTGTAGAGTTTTCTTTCCCTCTCATTGTTGTGTTGGATGAAGTTCTCAAGGCAAGACGTCGAGACCAAGCTAATGAGATGAATCAACAACTTCGAGAAGGCAGTTGGATTATGCAGATTGTGACACTTAGTGTTCCCTCCGTCTTCTTACCGCACATCTTGAATCTCGGGACGAGATTCTTGTTTAGTGGGGGTGAGTTGTCACATCCCTAGTTCTGGTATGACTTAGACTAGCCAGTCATGTGAGCATCATGTTTAAATTTCAAGGAATTTGAAATGGGGATTGTTTCAAACCCTAGCATCAAAGGAAATCAATAGGTTCAACCAAAATATTTGTAGTGAACCCAAAGTGGCTCTCAAAAATGTTCATCATTTTTGGAAAATGCTGGAAACAGTAAGCAGAGATGATGCACATTTTTCCATGACATTTTGGATCTTTGAACTAATACATATTGTATTTGAGTTGGAGAAAATATATGTTATAAATATATTTAATGCTTCAATAATTCTATTATTTTGTGAGGGGATCTAGAATATTCCTTTCAGTCCCTGCAAAAATTATCAGAAGAAACAAAAATGGTTTAGTGCTTGAACTAAATCAAAACATATTGAAATAAATTGTAAACAGTAATTAAAATAGAAAACAGAGAAGGAGGGAGTACTTGTAACTTACCTGGCCCAGGAGAGAAGCCAGCCCACCAGGCCCATGTGCCAATCATCCTCCTCCTTGCGTAAGAAGGATGCCGGCGCGTGCCCGACGTGCGCCGCGCCACCTCCAGGTTGCCAGCATGTGCCCCGACTCTTCTGAAGATGCCACATAGCCGCCGGAGCTGTCTGGCTCTTCCTCTCTCTCCCTGGAGCTCCCCCCTCTATTTCCCTCTGCCTCGCTGTTCCCCTCCTCATCGAACAGCGCCGCCGCCACTGACGAGCTCCACCACGGCCAAAGCCACTCCCTCACTCCCTCTCCGTGTTCCTGAGCTCCACCATGACCCCATGGAGCAACACACCCAACACACGCGACCAGAAGAGGCCCGAGTCGACCGGAGCGTCGTCATCTTCACCTCTGGTGCCCGGAGATCGACTCCGTCGATTCGCCCCGTCCAGAGCGTCCCCGAAGCCGCTGACCTACCCTGTTGCTTCCACGTGAGATCCTCTTTCTCCTCCCCTCACCATGTTGCTCTCCTCATTCCCTAGCTAGCGCTGCCGCCATGGCCGAAGCTTCGCCACCGTCTGCCATGTCGCGGCCATTGTCTTAGCTCGCTTTAGCCACATATGAGCATGCCTTCGTGCTCCTGGTGCCTCCAGGAGGCCGCCTAGCCCTCTATGCGCTCGCCTGCTTGCTCTAGCGCCACGCTTGCATGGAGCCGAGCTCTGGCCGCCGCCTCACTCGCCGCCGTTTTAGTTTTCAACCAACCCAGCACCTCCCATTGCTACCAAACGATGCGCCCCGCCGCGCCGCATCTGTAGAGCCCAGCCACGTGACCTCCCGTCGCCGGAGCTAGCTGGACGAGCGGCCTCGTCATGCCTGTTTACGCCAGCGATTAGTCGCCGGAGTTGATGACGTGGCCCGGGCTTAATTAGCGCTAACCACCGATTTGTTAACCCTAGGGTCATTAATAGACGGACCCTCCCCCTTAATTAACCACAGGGTTATTCCCTATTTAATTTAAGCTAATGCCCGTGACCAACCGGTCAGTTTGACCTTGCCACCTTAGCGTTGACCTGGCCCCACTGGTCAGCCTCTGCTGCTGACGCTGTTACACTAACATGCGGGACCCACAGATCAGGTTTGACCTGGGTCAGCTGTCACGCCCAATATGCAATATTATCCTAAAGAGACTCGAAGGTCCCACCAAGGATAGAACCGCATATTGAAACGCTTTTGCAAGGTGGATATCATTACATCAACATTACATAATACATGGGGATACATACAAGAGGCAAACAATGCCACATGAATACCACAACATATCATACATGGGAACAACATCCGACTACGGATGAAACACAAACAGAAGCTCAAACGACATCCACCCTGTTAGCCCAGGCTGCCGACCTGGAACCTATCCCCTGATCAAAGAAGAAGCAGAAGAATAACTCCAAAACAAGCAAACATCACTCTCGCGTCATGATCATCGCATAACCTGTACCTGCAACTGTTGTTGTAGTAATCTGTGAGCCACAAGGACTCAGCAATCCCATTACCATGGGTATCAAGACTAGCAAAGCTTAATGGGAAAGGAAGGGGTAAAGTGGTGAGGTTGCAGCAGCGACTAAGCATGATATGGTGGCTAACATACGCAAGTAAGAACGAGAAGAGAAGCAAAGGAACGGTCGTGAAGCTAGCAATGATCAAGAAGTGATCCTGAACTCCTACTTACATCAAACATAACCCAAAACCGTGTTCACTTCCCGGACTCCGCCGAGAAGAGACCATCACGGCTACACACACGGTTGATGCATTTTAATTCGTATCTGGTGTCAAGTTATCTACAACCAGACATTAACAAATTCCCATCTGCCACATAACCGCAGACACGGCTGTCGAAAGTTTAAACCCTGCAGGGGTGTCCCAACTTAGCCCATGATATGCTCTCGCGATCAACAAAGGATATTCCTTCTCCCAGGAAGACCCGATCAGACTCGGAATCCCGGTTTACAAGACATTTCGACAATGGTAAAACAAGACCAGCAAGACCGCCCGCTGTGCCGTCAAATCCCGATAGGAGCTGCACATATCTCGTTCTCAGGGCACACCGGATGAGCAAGACGTCGGGTTGGCATAGACCCTGATTGCCCAGGGGGCGCCGGACATCGCTCGGTTTGGACCAACACTTAGACAAGCATTGGCCCGGGGGTGCTAAAATAAAGAAGACCTTCGGGTTGGCCGACCCAAGGGAAAGGTATAGGTGGTGGTGAGGCAAATGGTAAAACCAAGGTTGGGCCTTGCTGGAGGAGTTTTATTCAAAGCGAACTGTCAAGGGGGTCCCATAAATCGCCCAACCGCGTAACGAACGCAAAATCTAGGAACATAACACCGGTATGACGGAAATTAGGGCGGCAAGAGTGGAACAAAACACCAGGCATAAGGCCGAGCCTTCCACCCTTTACCAAGTATATAGATGCATTAATTAAATAGGAGATATTGTGATATCCCAACATAATCCTGTCCATCATGGAGCAATCTTCAACTTCACCTGCAACTAACAACGCTATAAGAGGGGCTGAGCAAAAGCGGTAACATAGCCAAGCAACGGTTTGCTAGGAAGGGTGAAAAGGTTAGGGGCTGACATGGCAAATTGGGAGGCTTGATGAGCAAATGATAGGTAGCACAGCAAAGCGATAGAACGAAGCAACTAGCATAGCAATGATACTAGTGAGATCCAGGGTAGCGGTCATCTTGCCTGAAATCCCGCTAGGAAGAAGAACGAGTCCATGAAGAAGACAAACGGACGTAGTCGAACGGGTCCTCTCGATCGCAATGTTACCGGGACTAAGAAGCAACACCGGAAAGAAGCAAGTAACATAGTAAACAACCATCACATTAACATGGCATGATGCGCAACCAAGTATGATGCATGTCCGGTTTAAAGAGCATGGCATGGCAAAGTGCAACAAACAACACTACAAATTAAGTGCAGCTCAATATGCAACGAGTTGCATATTGACGAAACACCACATCAATTATTTAGTTCTCTCTCGGTTTTGTACCCAACAATATTAAATGTTGTTAAACATGGCAAGAGGTGAAGCATAAATAAACTACCTAACTAGGCACGTTTAAATGAGGCCGAAAGAACTAACAACAATTCCGGAAAATCCTCATGTCCATATTTTAGATTTGGTACTGTTTTGCCTATTACATAATTTAGAGTTGTTAAACATGCAAAGCAAGTGCACCAAGTTAAACTAGGCATTTTTCCACCCCATTTACATATAAAGTTTATTAAAATTGGAGCTACGGTTATTTAGTTATGAAATAAATCATCTTAGCATGGCATTTGAGCAAATTTAATCAAACAACATGTTAAACATTTTAAACATGGATGAAAGTGGCATATTATTAATCTACACAAAATTCTAAGCATTTTACATATATAAAGTTTTTACATATGATGCACAAATCATGAGTTATTATATGCATGAAGTGCATGGGGGTTTCTGCAAATCTGTTAATCCTGGGTTAAAAGTTAAATTCGCAGATCTGGAAAAAAACGCTACGGGCTGAATCTGCTGGGCCAACAGTGCACATGAGGGGCTGGGGGGGCGCTCACCCTTGGGCTCTTGGCTCGGTCGTTGGAGGAGGCCGGCTTAGGCTGGCCGATCTGGCGCCGCTGGGCCTTGGAGCGGACAAAGGGCGCTGTTGGGCTGGCTGCTGCTGGTTTTGACGCGGACAAGCGCACCTGCGCGGTCAACGGGCGCGACCGGATCGAGCACTGCTTGATGCAGAGGCGGGAAGCAGAGGCATCGCCGGCGGCGGCAGCTTAGCTTGGCGCGGAAGAGCAGGGGCGCCGAGGACGACGGGATCCGGGCAAGGACGATGTTCTCCAGCGAGACTCTAGATCCAGGCGGCTGCAAGGGAGCTCCTGCGGCGGCTGCGCGACGCGCTCCTGTTGGACATGAGCACGAGAAAGGGCCAGGGAGGAAGAGGGGAAATGAGAAGGAGGAGCAGGGGCACATGGCGACCTGTGGGGCTTCACCGGCGACTGGGCTCGCCGGCACTGAGCGACCGGAGGCGGGGAAGGCGTTGAGGACAACCCGCAGCGGCGGCTTGTGTGGGACTCCGGTGAGGAGGAGGTCGAGGCTGGAGCGCGGGGCTCAGGGACGAGCGAGCTGAGGAGGTCCGGCAACGACAGGGCTAGCCGGGACCTAACGGATCCGAGGCCAGGGCGGCGGCTTCGAATGGAGACGAGATGGGCAGCACTTGAAGCAGAGGAAGCCAGCAGGTGCGGGACTTGCGGTCGAGACAAACAGGAGGGGCGGCGAGGAGGACATGCTGGTGCTGTTCACCGGTGGGACAACGGCGAGGGCGGATAAAGGCAGCGGCGTGGGCGACGAGATGGAGGTCGGGGATGGCTCGGTGCAGGGGCATGCTCCTGTTAACAAACGCAGAGAGTGACAGAGTTTAGAGAGGAGAGACAACAAGAAGAAATAGAAGGAAAAAGCAAGGGCCAGGGGATGGCCTGATGGTTCGGTCGGCGGCGACAGCGGGTGCAGGTCTGCTCCGGCGGTGATGGATGGAAGAGGTGGCTCGGGAGGAGAGGGACTGGATCAGAAAGGATCCCGAGGTGGAAGGAGGTGGATGGCATCGGTTGGGCAGGGAAGAAATCAAGGAGGGACAAAATGGCGGCGGCGGCGGAAGGATTTGGAGGATGGGACAGCTCTCCTAGAAATTAGGGTTTGGACTGATATATATATACATCCGGATTAGGTTAAGGGCTACCTCATCCCTCTGATCGCAATCGGACGGTCGAGAAATAAATAGGTTAGGGAGTCCAAATGAGAAAACGATGATGTTTTAGGGATGTTTGGGGATGATCTGGACCCAATGGTGACGACTGCCCGGGTCGGGTTCGGGACAGCTTTCAGACGCGCGCCAGGGGTCAAAGAACTGTGCAGAGAGGCTCAAATGGTCGGACAACTAAATAACGGTTGGTCTGAGAAAGATCAACGGAGGCGAGGAGGGACGCGGCAACTACGAACGGGTACGGGTTTTATGAAAAAGGATGCGATGCACATGATGCTATGAGATGAGATGCACGGCATGAACAAAATGCAAAACAAAAGACAAAAACCCAAACCACGAAGGAAAATATCATATCGCATCTCCGGAAAAAGGCAAGAGTTGGAGTTACGAATATGGAAAGTTGTATCCGGGGCATTACAACACTCCACCACTACGAGAGGATCTCGTCCCGAGATCTAGGATGGCACCGGAGAGAAACGAATGAGGAAGAGAAGAGGTAAAACTTAGTTGCTTCTTTGACAAACGAGTGAAACCACGAACCTTGAGAGGTTGAGCAATTTAAAAGAAAGAGTACAACAGAGATGAACGAGATTGCAAACAATCCGTTAGAAAAGAGCAACAAGGAGTATTACGAGAGCTTGAACGTTGCAAAGACATGAATCAAGAGTTTAATTGACAAGATAGAATTCGAAACCACTCTGGTTAAAACAAGATGAGAGAGGAAGTGTCGGGGGTTGGATACAACATATGCCAAAGGATGGCTTATCATGGTGGGAGCGAGTAGAACGTCGCTGGTGCCTGGAAGCGGGATGAGGCGAAGACATGCACGCCGGTGGACCTTACCCATCTTCAGGGCTCTCCTAGGAGATAACACCCCTACTGCTGCTCTGCGGGGTCTCCGCATGATCACTAAGGCAAAGTGACTACAATGGTGCTCCTGGAGCTGTTTCGGGAGGCAGGAGAGGGCAAGGCTAGCTCTCTCCTCCCTGAGCTATCTGGTCTATCTCTATCTAGGTCCGAACCCTTTGCATGGGTGCCCCGGAGGGTTTATATAGGCCCACCCCCCGGGGGTACAATAGTAATCCGGCTGGGCGCGGGTCCCAGCCGTCTGTCTCTCAGGCCGTCGTCCTCCCTGCCGGCTTCTGGGGCCCGTCGACTGGCGGGTCCCGCGGACAGGCTTGATACTGTTACGGCACTCTGGATGACGCAGGCTCGGTCATTGGGTCGTGGCAACAGTGCTGCTATCTATCGGGCGATCACTGTCGCCATTCCCCATCCTATCTGGTTAA
The DNA here is from genome assembly GCF_018294505.1 of Triticum aestivum. Taxonomy (NCBI): domain Eukaryota; kingdom Viridiplantae; phylum Streptophyta; class Magnoliopsida; order Poales; family Poaceae; genus Triticum; species Triticum aestivum. The sequence continues at coordinate 332,111,807 of NC_057804.1, read as the reverse complement.
TGGCTCGTGGGGCCCTGGGGAGGAGTCGGCCGACTCCAGGGAGGCCGACTCCCACAGGTCCGTCTTCGGGGCGCTCATGCCGCCTTCGGCCCACCCACTGATAGGCGGCCCCGTCGCCTTCGGGTCGTACAGGCCGGCGTCATGGGCACAGTGTGTTGCGCACTGTGGCTGAGGTCAGGGCAGGCATGGCAACAGTGTCGCGCCTCGCCGGAGATCTTCCAGCGATAGGGCTCACTGTAGCCATGCCGTCCCCTCGTAAACAGGGGGAGGGAACGGCCTCGCCGTGACCGTACCCCGCATCGTACTTCGAGATGCGGGAGGAGTCATGGGCCGACTCTCCATAGTCGGCCTCTTTGGAGGTCGCCTAGCTCGGAGTCGGCTTATCTCGGAGTCGCCGTCTGGGACACGGCTTGTCTTGGAGTCGCTCCTGGGACTCGGCTTGAGGGGCGCGGCCTGCCCCGATGTCTTGAAAGGTCCCGGGACTCGGGTTAGCCTACCCGTGGCCCATTACTCCGACAGTAGTCCCCGAAGCTGGTGAAGCCCCGCGAATGCTGCATTGTGGGGCTTCAATAGTTTCAACCTTCTAGGAGCGCACTCTGGAACTCGGCTGCCGTCTTCCCTTGGGCCGACTGTCGAGAGTCGGATGTTTAGCAAAGAGCCGCAGCTTGAAAGTCTCAGCGGAAAACCAGGCGGCGTGCCTGATACGCTTCCCCGCAGCCATCAGGGCAGTCCTATCGCGTGGCGCCACGTGGAGAGGACAGTATGCCTGCCCACGCGTGCGACGGGACGGGCCGTCAGGTGGGGCCCGCCACTACCGTGCCTCGGGATACGAACGGATCCATTGCGGCCGTGGACGGTTGGTTTTCCCACGTCGTTACTGCGCGCAGTAACTTCGTGGGGTAAATCGTGGGGGCGTGGGGCATCGTGCGCAGTTAATCCCACGCCCGCCCCCTCGGCTTCTCAGCCCTCAGGGCTATAAGTAGGCGGGGGGAGCAGAGCAGCACAGCACGTGCGCCCTTCTTCCCCGCTCCCCCGCCTCATCTTTCCTTCTCTCCCTCCTGCCTCCGCCGTTGAGCAAGAGCAGTCCACACCACGGCGATGAGCTCTTCCTCCGCCGTGGCCCCCGCCGTGCGGTCCGGCGTGTGGGACGGCTCGGAGGTAGAAGAGGAACACATCGAGTTCCTCCGCCGGACCTCGTGCGCGCCCGCGCCGCACCGGAGGGGGAGATCTGGCCGGCGCCGGAGGAGGGCGAGCGGGTCATCTTCCGCTCTCACCTCATGCGCGGCCTGGGGCTGCCGGCGAGCGGCTTCTTCCGCTCGTTCTTGGAGTTCCACCGCCTTCAACCGCACCTCCTCACTCTGAATACGGTGGTGTTGCTCTCCGCCTTCGCCACTCTGTGTGAAGGTTTCCTCGGAGTTCTCCCCACCATCTAGCTGTGGGGAGAATTCTTCTCTTCTAAGCTCGGCACGCACGTCGCCGGCGTGCCGGCTCACTGCGGCGCCTACATCGTGGTGCGGCGCTCGACGGCCGACAACCCCTTTCCTCCCATCATGCTGATCAAGTCGGTGAAGATGTGGCAGCGCTCATACTTCTACGTGAAGAACCTCGCCTCCGACGGCGACTGGGTCAACCTGTCGCCTTACAACGCCGCCCCCCTAACTGGGAGGCTCCCCAGCTGGTCTCACCTAGTCAAGACACTGACTCCCGCCGGAGCTGCCGCCGTGGTGCGACTCCGAGTCTTGACGCAGTCGGAGGGTCTCGTCGGGGCCGACTTGCTGGCCGCCTTCGTGGCGCGCCGAGTTCTCCCGCTCCAAGGTCGGCCTCACCTGATCTGTCAGATGAGCGACCTCCGAGACCCGAGTCGAATGAGCACCAAGGATATGCCCCGCATGGAGGTGACAAACATGGTGAATCATATCGCGAACTGCGAGTTCGGGGAGGACTGGCAGTTCGGCAAGGAGTCGTACTCGCACGACAACCCCCCACCAGTGGTAAGTCGCGTCCTCCCATTGTTTTGTCTTCTTTGCGGCCGACTCCGGCTTCTGACTCTTGTCAGTTTCTTCTGAGCTAGAATCCCCTTATGCAGCCTGCAGCCGGTGCCACGAGACAGCCCCGCGAGTATGTTCCCGATCGTGCGGACAGCGACGTCGACGACCCCGACTTGGGGGCGGCGGCGATGGAAGCCGACGCCGAAGGCGGGGGAGAAGGAGCAGAAGGCGACTTCAGGCCCTCGGCCACCTTCTCCGACTGGCCTGACGACGACACCGAAGGGGAAGTCGCCCCGCGCCACCAGCCGAGGGTCGGCTCATCGGGCGTCGGCTCCTCCGCCGGCCTGGCTGGCCTAGGCGGCGCGAAGAGGCGGCACGCCGGGCCGAGTGCGCCCGGCGGCAAATTGAAGAAGTTCAAGGGGGCGGCCGCCGCGACCAAATGGGAGGACGCGGCCGCGAAGGCCAACCACTTCCGTAGGGAAGTGAGAAGGCCGCCGCTAGTCTCTGCATAAGTTTTTACGCTCTTTTTTATTTTCCTTCGGTGAATCTTGTCCGAGTCCTCTTTTATACTCCTCCCATTCTTCTTCAGGGCCCCTCTTTCCCTTAACGGAGTCGCCGTCCCCTCCGTCATGGGGTCGGCGGAGACGTTCGCCAATACTCGGTGGGCCGACCCCGCTGCCGACCTCCGGGAGGCGACGGAGCGAAATGCACGGGAGAAGCATGAGGAGGAGGAGGCCGAACGTCTGGAGAAGGCGGAGGCCGACAGGGCGGCCGCCTCCGCCCAGAAGAAGCTGGAGGATGCCGCAGCCGCCCTTGCAGTGAGACGGCGTGCCGAGGAGGCTGCGCGTCGCCGATCGGCGATGCTCGTCCCTCCACTGTTGTCTGCACCGCTCCCTCCGGAGTTCACAGGGCAGACCGGGGAGGCCGGCACCGAGAACCCCGTCGTGGAGAAGGAGAGCGGCGAGGCTTCTATGGCGGACACTCTCGTGCCGCCACCGCCGCCTCCACCGCCGTCTGGGAGACCGCACGGCAAACAGCCGGTGGGTTTGTCGGAGCCGCCGGTCACGGACGAGGCCGAGGCGCGACTGCTTCTCCAAGTCGCCTCGCCGTTGCACCGTCGTCTTGAGAGGGCGACCTCGGCGCCACGACCTCGGGAGACCGGCACTGCCAGCTCGACGACCCAAGACGCCGAGGCCACAAGCGTCGCGCCCACCGGGTGGTTGCGGGGAGGCGGCACCGGGCCGCTGAATCAAGCGCTTCTGGACGTTCAGGAGAAGCTGCGCGCTGAGGGCGACGTTCTTCAAACTTGTACCAGGGCGCATCTGGCAGCGCGGACAGCCGTTCGAGTATGTTTCCTTCTTCTTTTTGATTCTTGTTTTTCTCTGTGGGCGCGCGCCAGCGCACCCACTTGGTGTAGTCCCCGAGTTTCGGACCGGCTGCTGAGCAGGCGGTTCGGAACTCCCTCTGGCGAGTTCCAAATACTAAATTTGTTTTCAATGACTTATTGCAGGAGTATCACAACCTCCGCGCCACTGCCTTCAACCGCAATGTTGAGGAGTTGAGCAAGCGGGCTGCCGACTTGTTGGAAAGCCGGAGTAAGTTCTTCTTCGCGGGAGCGCGCTGGCGCACCCGCGGGCTGTAGTCCCCGAGATTCGGGCCGACTGCTGAGCAGTCGGGCCGGATCTTCCGGGCGATCTTCTTTGCTGACGACTTATTTGTCTCTTCTTTCGTTCTTCAGGAGCCAACGCCGTTCTTCAGGAGCAGCTGGGTGAGGCCAATACCGCCCGGCATGCCAAGGAGGAGGAGTGTGGCAAGCTTGCCGCGGAGCGCGACCTACTGGCGGCGCAGCTGGCCGAGCAGAAGGAGCTGCTCAAGAAGGCGCAGGACGAGGCCGAGAAGAAGGAGGCCGCTCTCCTGGCCGAGTTCGAGAGCGAGCGCTCCTCCTGGACTGACAGGGAGGCGATGCTGACCTCCGGTTTCCATGAGATCGAGGATATCGTTGATGGTAAGTTTCTTTCGTTTCTTCGGGCTTCCGACTATGTGTCATGCCGACTTTTGATTTTTTTGACTTGCTTCTTTTTTGTCTTGGCAGACTTCTTCCCTGGTCACTCGCAGGCAGTCCCTCTGGCCATCGAGGCTGCTCGTGAGGCGCGAAGGGCAAACGGTGAGGAGATCGCCGCTAATGCCCCCCGAACCATCGATGAGCAGCTTCTGAGCATTGAAGCCCGTCTTCGTCCGGCTCACCGGCTGATGCGCCGGCTTCAGCGTGCCGGCGCCCAGGCGGTTGCCACCCTGTGGCCAGGCACGCCGGCTCTGCGCACCGCCAGCGGAACTGCCGACTGGCTGGAGGTCACTGCCGGCCGTCTTGAGGCCTAGAAGGGCTCCTCGGCCCGGGCCGGAGCGCGCTGGGCCTTGGAGTTCGTCAAGGCGTGGTATCCAGGGCTGGACCTGGACCGTCTGGCCGCGTTCCAGTCAGAAGCCCAGGCCGAGCTGGAGGCCGTGGAGGGCGCCCTTATCGAGCGTGGTGCGGCCATCGCCGAGTACACGGACACCAGTGTCTTCGTCCTCGAGCGGGCTGAAGGCGGTGAGGAAGTGCCGCCAGAGTGGTTCGGGATGAACCCGGAGTATGGCGAGGACTCGGCGGAGGTGATCGACTCCAGCACCGAGGAGGAGGATGAGGCGGAGGACGAAGGCGAGGCAGAGGTGCCAGAAGACGGAGCAGGCGGCCAGCCTCAGCTCGACCGCGCCTCCAGCAACGAGCCGCGTCGAGAGAAGGCGACTGCCGCCGGAGGCGATCAAACCGAGACCGCCCAGCCGATTGCCCCGGCGCCTGACACCGCCGATACCAACTGAGACTTTGTTAGATTCGAACAATTCCACCCGTGTGGTGTATCTTGAACTTCTATTCGAAGATTCGGCCAAAGGCCTATGTAAATATTTATCCGATTTCTGTCTTTCCTTGCTTACTGCTCTTTAGGATTTTCCCTTTGCCGCCTTCCTTTAGTCGCTGCCTTGCCAGTCGGACAGCCGCTCTGCGGACTGTCGCTGGGTCAAGTGCTTGGCTACTTCGGGAAGGCAAGTACTTGGCCGTTTAGAGTTTCTTTAGCAAGTCGGATAGAAAGCGACAGGCCGACTGCCCAAGAGTCGGCCGTCCTTGATAGAGGCTAATAAAGACGGCAAGCCGGCTACTCATGAGTCGGCTTTCTGCTTCAGAAATGCTGGAGGCCGTCTTACACTATGTTCGTGCTTTAGGTCCTTAGCCATTTTTGGTGTGGGCGCCCGTTCTTCCTCACTCCTGCCCGCCTCACAGTCACTCTGCGAGCTGCGGCTTTGCCAGGAGGCGGATTGGGCACCGCGCACTACTTGTCTAACTGCGGGAAGCTCCACATAGCGCAAGGCGGCGAGTTCCCGAGCCGACTAGTCTGGCCCGGTGCCAAGCGGCTTGTAATGAAAGTAATGTACTCGAAGGCATAATTCTTATCATACAGATAACAAAAAGGGCAGTTCCCGAGCTCGTCTCGGGGGGCCCAAAGTCTTAGTACTTTAATACAAAGGGGTAGTGTGATACATACTGCATCAACTGTAAAATCTTCGAAGAAGATTTGCATTCCACGGGTGCTCTATCTCTTTGCGGGAGTCATCCCTCTTGCGCGCTCGGGGCTTCTGAGCGTCGATCAGATAGTAGGCGTCGTTCCCTAGCACCTTGCTGATGATAAAGGGGCCTTCCCAAGGTGCCGACAACTTGTGCTGGCAGGCTGTTCGCTGGATCAGCCGGAGCACAAGGTCGCCTTCTTGGAAAGATCTTGGCCTGACCTTCCTGTTGTAGTATCGACGCAGACTCTGCTGGTAGATGCTGGACTGGCTGAGTGCCAACAGCCGGCCCTCTTCCGGCAGATCGACGCTGTCTTGACGTGCTTCTTCTGCTTCTTCCTCGGTGTACATGGTGACTCGCGGGGAGTCGAACTCTTTGTCCATTGGGATGACGGCTTCGGAACCATAGACGAGGAAGAAGGGTGTGAAGCCGGTTGACTTGTTTGGAGTCGTGCGCAGACTACAGAGGACGGCTGGCAGCTCCTCAAGCCAACAGCCGGCAGATCGCTCCAGCGGTACGACGAGTCGAGGCTTGATGCCGGATAAGATGAGGCCGTTCACTCGCTCCACCTGGCCGTTTGACTGCGGATGGGCAACGGACTCTAAGTCCAGTCGGAAGCCCTGTGTCGTGCAGAAACGGGCCAAGGCACCTTTGGCAAAATTCGTGCCATTGTCGGTGATGATGTTGTGTGGGATGCCATACCGAGTTGTGATGTCAGCGATGAAGGTCACTGCAGTCGGACCATTCAACTTCTTGATGGGTTTCACCTCCACCCACTTGGTGAACTTGTCCATTGCGACAAGTAGGTGAGTCAAGCCACCTCGTGCCGTCTTGAATGGTCCCACCATGTCCAGGCCCCAGACTGCAAAGGGCCAGGCGATGGGGATAGTCTTGAGTGCGGAAGCTGGCTGAAGTGGCTTTGGCGACGAGTGCCCTGGAGGCCGCGTGGTGACCGCACTCGCCTTCATGGATGTCTTTGAGGATTGCTTGGCCTTGTTCTGCCTCGACGTAGCGTTGGAAGACGCCGGTAACGCTGCGCCTGACCAGCTCTCTGTTGACTATGGTGTAGGCTGCTGCTCGGCGTTGCACTTGCCGAGCCAAGATTTCATCAGTTGGCAGCTCTCTGTTTACTAAGAGCCTGAGGATGGGTTGGGCCCATGAAGGTGCTGCTATTTCTTCAACTGCCACTAGTGCGACTTGGACAAGGGCGGCCGGGCTGGGAGGCGGCGGGTTGGAGTCCGCAGCCGCTTGCTGATTTGACAAAGTCCCGGGGCCGACTGGAGCAGTCCCCGGGCCGAGCTCTGGAGTCTTCGATCTTGCCACTGCAGTCCCCGGGCCGGGTTCTGAAGTCCCCGGGCCGGCTTCGACTGTGTGTTTCTTGGAGTCAGATCCGTCTTCCTCAGGCGGATCCGGCACAAAGATTGAATCTGATTCTGGTGACGGCTTGATACAAGACTTGAGGAGGCGCCGGAGGGCGACACCAGATGGTATTGCCAGGCGGGTGGAGCCGATTCGTGCCAAGGCGTCTGCTTGGTCGTTGTCGTTCCTTGGCACGTGGAGGAACTCGCACCCCTCGAAGTATCCGCTGAGTTGCTGGACAAGGAAACGGTAGCTCGCCATATTTGCGTCCTTGGCGTCCCAATCGCCAGATGATTGCTGGACCACCAAGTCAGAGTCGCCATAACACAGGATCCGGTGAATGCCAAGTTCTTTGGCAAGCCGGAGCCCGTGGATGAGCGCCTCATACTCGGCCATGTTGTTGGAGGCGGCGAAGTGGATCTGTAGCGCATATCTGAGCTTGTCGCCCTTGGGGGAAGTGAGGACGACGCCGGCTCCCAAGCCGGTGCGCATCTTGGAGCCGTCGAAGTGCATCCGCCAATGGGTGGAGTCGGGCGCTGGCGGCAGATACTGGGTCTCGGCCCAGTCGACGAGGAAGTCGGCCAGTGCTTGCGACTTGATGGCGGTGCGGGGCTCGTAGTAGATGGTGTAGGGGGCCAGGTCGATGGCCCATTTGGCCACTCGGCCAGAAGCATCTCGGCTTCCGATGATCTCGGCCAGTGGAGCTGTGCAGACCACAGTGATTGGATGCTCCTGGAAGTAAGGCTTCAATTTCTTGGCGGCAAAATGCACGCCGTAGCACATCTTCTGGTAATGGGGGTAGTTCTGCTTGGAGGCCGACAGTACCTCGCTCAAGTAATATACCGGTCTCTGGACAGGCAGCGCCTTGCCTTCCTCCTTGCGCTCGACTACAATGACTGTGCTGACTACTCGGCTGGTGGCGGCAATGTATAGGAGCATGGGCTCTTTGGGAGTCGGAGCCGCCAGCACAGGGGGAGTAGTCAACATCTTCTTTAGTTGGAGAAAAGCCTCGTCCGCCTTGGGAGTCCACTCAAAGAAGGTCGTCTTCTTCATGAGCTGATACAAGGGGAGAGCCTTCTCGCCCAGCCGACTGATGAATCGGCTGATGGATGCCAAACAGCCGGTGAACTTCTGCACATCTAACAGTCGTCTGGGTGCTTCCATCCTCTCGATGGCCTTGATCTTCACAGGATTGCACTCTATGCCGCGTTCGGAGACCAGGAAACCGAGGAGCTGGCCGGCTGGTACTCCAAAAACGCACTTCTCTGGGTTGAGCTTGATCTGGAATCGGCGCAGATTCTCAAAGGTTTCCTTGAGGTCCTCCAGCAAGGTTCCACGCTTCTCCGTCTTCACCACTACATCATCCACATAGACATGGGCATTTCTGCCGAGTTGCTTCAGGAGGCACTTCTGCATGCAACGCTGAAAGGTGGCGCCGGTGTTTCTTAAGCCGAACGTCATGGTCAGGTAGCAGAAGGCTCCAAACGGCGTGATGAAGGCGGTCTTCAGTCTGTCAGCCGGGTTCAGCTTGATCTGGTGATATCCTGAATATGCGTCTAGGAAACTCAACAGCTCGCATCCGGCTGGGGAGTCTATCACCTGACGATTCTCACAGAGCAAATGGGTCCTTGGGGCAAGCTTTGTTGAGGCTCGTGTAAGCAATGCACATCCGCCACTGCTTGTTCTTCTTCAGCACCAGTACTGGGTTTGCCAGCCACTCTGGAAAAAACACTTCCATGATGAAGCCGGCTGCCAGGAGCCGGGCTATTTCTTCTCCAACAACTCTTCTTTTTTCTTCTAACAGGCGGCACAAGGGCTGCTTGACGGGCTTCATATCAGATCGGACGTGTAATTTGTGCTCGGCGAATTCCGTCGGGACACCAGGCATGTCCTTGGGGGACCATGCGAAGATGTCGCGATTCTCACGGAGGAAATCGACGAGCTCGCCTTCCTATTTGCTGTCAAGGCATGTGCCCATGACAGTGTACCTCTCCGGATGCTCCGGGTCCAACGGTATCTTCTTTGTTTCTTTGGCCAGCTTGAATGATCCTTCTGCTTCCGACTCCTTGGGGTCAGGCGATAACTCGGGCTGCTTGCCGGCCATCGCCACGGCCCGATCAAGAAGCCGTTTCTCAGCCGCGATCACCAAGGACTCGGCCAGCCGAGTACTTTCGGCCATGCAAGCGGACGACTTCCTGTAGTCGCTGGACACGGTTAGGATTCCCTTGGAACTCGACATCTTCATCTTGAGGTAGGCGTGGTGGGGGACCACCATGAACTTGGCCAAGGCGGGTCGGCCAAGCAATGCATGATATGGGCTTTCAAGGTCCACCACCTCAAACCAAACTGGCTCTCGGCGGAAATGATCCTTGTCTCTGAAGAGGACATCTATCAGGATCTTGCCGATTGGCGAGCAGGAAAGGCCAGGGACGATTCCGTGGAACACAGTCCGGCTGCTCTGAAGCTGTCTTCGCTTGATTCCTAATTTCTCCATTGTATCCTTGTACAGGATGTTGATACTGCTGCCTCCGTCTATCAGTACTCGCGAGAAGCGAGCGGCCCGCCTATCTGTGGCGAGTGTGGCGCCTAAGACCAAGGCGTAGGAGCCTGGACTCGGCATCACCTCTGGGTGATCAGCTCTGCTCCAACTGATAGGCTTTTCGGACCAATGCATGAACTCTGGAGTACTTGATGCAACCGCATTCACTTCTTGCTGCTGTTGGCGCCTGCTGCGTCGGTCATCCGCTACACTGGTGAACACCACATAGGCTCCGTGCTCATCCGGGAACTCGTCTTGTATCGCGCCGACTGGCCTGACGGCCGGCTGCTGGGGCGGCAGTGGAGGAGGCGGCCCAGCAGGAGGGGGAGGGAGCAGGCCGTCCCCCTTGGCGATTCTGGTCAGCCAGTGGCATTTCCTGGTGGTGTGGTTTGACGGCTTCGCGCCGCTGTGGAACTTGCAGGGACCATCTAGAGTCTGCTCGTAGGAGAAAGCCGGCAGCCAGTTGGACTTGCCGCCCTTCTGTCGCTTCGCCGGAGGCGGTCCCTCCAACCGCTAGTCCTCTGCTGTTGCCACTTGCCGACTACTGGAAGTCGGCTGCGGGGCTTTGCGCTTCTGGTCATTCTGCTGTTGCCTCCGACTGGTGTCTCCAGCCGGAGTTCTTGGAGCCTGAGGGGCGACTTTGCCAGTTGTGCTGACCCGAATCTCCGCCTTCATGGAGGAGTCGGCCGTGGCGTACTTGTCCGCTGTGATCAGCAGCTCATCGAGGGTCTCCGGCTCGTCGCAGAGGAGCTTGTGCTTGAGGAGGGTGCCTTCTCTGCACCCAGCAGCAAAGTACTCAATGGCCTGCACCTCGTGCACGCCCTTGCAGGAGTTCCGGAGTTCTCCCCAGCGCGTGAGGTAGTTGCGAGTAGACTCGTCAGGGCCTTGCACGCACAAGGAGAGTTGGCGTGGCTTGGGAGGTCGCTTGTACGTGCTGGTGAAGTTGCGGACGAAAGCCTCGGTGAAGTCGACCCAGCTGTTGATGCTGCGAGGCTTCAGACTGTTCAACCACGTCCGGGCCGAGCCCTGGAGCATGAGCGGGACGTATCTTACGGCAACACGCTTGTTGCCGTTCGCTATGTTGACGGCTGTGGAGTAGTCGATCAGCCAATCTTCCGGCTTCACGGTGCCGGTATATTTGGGCGTGTCTCGGGGGAGCGTGAACCCTTTGGGGAAGGGCTCATCTCGGATGCGGGGTCCAAAGCAGGGGGACCCAACTCGTCTTCTTCTTCCAGCGCCAGGGATCGGTGGAGTCGGTCGATCCGGTGGCGGGCGTCGTTCTCTCCGACTCCCTCTCGGCGGCCAAGGCGGTCGCCGAGAGTCGGATGTTCCACGGGCGGCGGGGAGACTCGCCTTTCTCTGCGAGGAGGGGGAGGCAGGTAGTCGTCCCGCCGTTCCACCGCTTTGGGGCGGCCGTCTTGGTCGCGCTCGATGGTGATGTGAGTCCGACTGTGGCTGACAGCCGGCTCCTTGTCCTTCTTCCCACGGGCCCCGCCAGTCGGCGTCCGAGACGTCGCACCTTGGTCTCGGCGAGGCGGTGGGTCGTCGTTTTGGCGCTGCGGCGCCTCGGTGCGGCAGCCGGCATCATTCTGCGCGGCAGCCGCGTCGAGGAGCTGCTGAACTCGCTCCGTCATTATGCGGCGCTCTTCGCCTTCGAAGTTGTCGAGCTCGTCTGCCGCCGCCTGGGCGGCACGGATATTCTCTGCGGGCGTGGCATACACAGGGCGATCAGCCCCGAAGAGGTTGGCGATTGCCGCGCCGCGCTGTCGGACCGCGCCTAGGCGGCTAGGCCCGGTTGGAGCCGGCGAGCCGCCTACGGCGCGATCCATCTCGCGTTGGTAAGCTTCTGACAAGCGCCTCATGCTTGCCAGCTTCTTCGCGCCCTCGACGAGCTGAAGGCGGAGCGCCTCCAGCGTCTCGGCGTCGGCGTCTTCCGGAATCGGCGCTGCAAGGCCTCGCAGGGCCGCGTCAAGCGGGTCGTGCGCTCCTTCGCCGGAGCGCTCGCCGTGGTCGAGGACGAGGACCTCAGTGACGGTGCTTCCGCCGCTCCCCGCGTAAGAGAGCGGCTCGTCGTAGACCACCACGTTGGTGGGGAACGCGTCGAGCGACGCGGTGTCGGAGTCGACCAGCATCGGGTCGGTGGATCCTATGGACTCCAGGTCCGCGGCAGGCTCGCCGGCGACGTGGAGTTGGTCGAGGAGGCCCGCGAGGAGGCTCTCGGGGCCACTCGTGCCTGCATCGGACGCAGGCTCATCGGAGAGGCGAACCTCGCCGATAAGATCGGCGAGGCAGCTGGCCGCACAGGCGATCTCAGCGCCGTGCAGCGCGTCGGCACAGACGCCATCCGGCGTGCCGGGCTGGCTGTGCTCGCCGGGGAGGAACAGGGTTCCCGTCCAGAGCAGATCTCCGGACGACGGTGCACCTCGCCCCACGGTGGGCGCCAAATGTCGGGGGTTGGATACGACATATGCCAAAGGATGGCTTATCATGGTGGGAGCGAGTAGAACGTCGCCGGTGCCTGGAAGCGGGATGAGGCGAAGACATGCACGCCGGCGGAACTTACCCAGCTTCAGGGCTCTCCTAGGAGATAACACCCCTACTGCTGCTCTGCGGGGTCTCCGCATGATCACTAAGGCAAAGTGACTACAATGGTGCTCCTAGAGCTGTTTCGGGAGGTAGGAGAGGGCAAGGCTAGCTCTCTCCTCCCTGTGCTATCTGGTCTATCTCTATCTAGGTCCGAACCCTTTGCATGGGTGCCCCGGGGGGTTTATATAGGCCTACCCCCCGGGGGTACAATAGTAATCCGGCTGGGCGCGGGTCCCAGCCGTCTGTCTCTCAGGCCGCCGTCCTCCCTGCCGGCTTCTGGGGCCCGCCGACTGGCGGGTCCCACGGACAGGCTTGATACTGTTGCGGCCCTCCTGATGACGCATGCTCGGTCATTGGGTCGTGACAACAGTGCCGCCATCTATCGGGCGATCACTGTCGCCATTCCCCATCCTATCTGGTTAATGACTCGTGGGGCCCTGGGGAGGAGTCGGCCGACTCCAGGGAGGCCGACTCCCACAGGTCCGTCTTCGGGGCGCTCAGGCCGCCTTCGGCCCACCCACTGACAGGCGGCCCCGTCGCCTTCGGGTCGTACAGGCCGGCGTCATGGGCACAGTGTGCTGCGCACTGTGGCTGAGGTCAGGGCAGGCATGGCAACAGTACCGCGCCTCGCCGGAGATCTTCCAGCGATACGGCTCACTGTAGCCATGCCGGCCCTTCGTAAGCAGGGGGAACGGCCTCGTCGTGACCGTACCCCGCATCGTACTTCGAGATGAGGGAGGAGTCATGGGCCGACTCTCCATTGTCGGCCTCTCTGGAGGTCGCCTAGCTCAGAGTCGGCTTATCTCGGAGTCGCCGTCTCGGACTCGGCTTGTCTTGGAGTCGCTCCTGGGACTCGGCTTGAGGGGCGCGGCCTGCCCCGATGTCTTGAAAGGTCCTGGGACTCGGGTTAGCCTACCCGTGGCCCATTACTCCGACATGAAGAATTCTAGCAGCACTCTAGTTGAACATGGAAGGAATAGAACATGAACTTGGCAAAATGAAAGCACTTGGATGAGTCTCCGGTTAAAAGAGGAATGATAGACACAACACTCCGGTTAAGTGGATAAGCATGGGAAAGAACATGATCTTGACAAAACAAAATGATGAGTGAAGAGAACAACATCACAATGCCTTCGGAAGAAAGAATAGAAGATATATCATTGGAATAACAGAATGGAGAAGAAAATGCCAACTTCTGCCACAAATGAACTAAGAAAGCCTCCTTGCAAGAAGGTTAGAACGGAGTTGTTGGAAAACTAGCAACGAGAAGAATAAGCTTGTATTGGGCTTATGGAAACATCTCAATACTTGAGGTGAAATTCTGCCACTAACGAAAAACAATTGCTTGTTTCAGATCAACGAAGAGATGAAAACTGCTTTCGCCAAGAGGATAGGAGAAAACTTGAATCATTGATAAGCAGCACAATATCAACATTCCTTAGGGAAGGCTTTAAGTGAAATCTGACACAAGATAACTCCAATGAAGAGATTGATGGACTTAAAATACCTCAATCTTGACAACTTGTGAATCGCGAAACATGAATGGAAATTGCCAAGAATGATATAACACCATCTCAAAAGATAAGGTAGGAGCATTGCACTTAGGATTGCAAGATGAAGAATACTTGAACTCCTCAGAAACAACATGTGTTGAGCGCCATGTTTATTTTAGAGTGTAGCTTGGCAGGTTATAACTTCGAGAGAAATCTTGAAGAACAATTGAAGAATGAAAGGAATCCTTGAAGAACCACCATGTTGAGCCATCATGAAGAACTCCGGTAATAAAAGGATGATAGAAAGAAAGAGAAGTTGAAAACACAAGGTGAAGCCTTGCAATGATTTAGATGGTGCTTCGCGATGATATACCCGAGAAAACTTGGAACTCCGTAAAAGAAAAGATGAAGCATCTCAAACTGAGAAAAATGACATGATGAACAACTCTAGAAAGAAGAAACTAGATCACTTGGATGAAACAATGATAAGAATTACGTTATGCGTATCCTTCACCAATTTAAGTTGATGACAAGCAACGGATTTGGCATACTACTTATTCTCGTAAAAAGGATTAAGATAGATATGGCGCAAACTTGGGAAGGTCTTCAACGAACCACCGGTGCAATTGGAAACAACGAATGAATTGATATGATAACAAGAGAAAAGGAATCTTGAGCGAACCACCATACGAATTGAAAATGAACGTAGCAAAGGCACAATTCACCGGGAATAATTAGAAAATGAATAAAGATACTTGTGGGGATTTAGATACATGACAACAAAGAGGCCATGAACTGATTAGAGGTTATTTGAACGATGCACCGGTAAGATTTGGAGAATGATAGCTACACACTGAGAATGAAGAATTATGACATGATGGCCTTCGGAGGAAAGAAATGGAAACCACTCATGAAATGCTCCGGGTGGTAAGAAAAGAATTGTCACCAGTCAAAACAATTATGAGGATAGCATGAAGCTAGAACCATGAATATTCAAGATAATAGACCAAGATTTAGAGGAAAAACTCTTCTTCAGTCTTCAAATGTTGACAATGATGATGAGAACCACCATGAATTGTTGAGATACTCCGGAACAAAGAAGAATAGGAATGATGAACCAACGATGAAAATATTCTGAAAGCGATCTTGGAGAAGGAATATGACTGATGAAAATTCATTCTTACGTCAAACTTCAAAAGACTTTGGGAATGGCTTCGGGAAAATTAGATGAGTCAAGTAAGATCCTGGGAAAAAGACCTGTGGGTTAGGACCCACTCAAAAGAAAACACCGTTGAACGATTTTGAAGAGAGATTGCACCGGTTGAATTAACTGACTTGAATGAGATAACAACCTCGAAATATGTTGAACGGATTGAGAATGGAAACACAAGTCTTCTGAGATATCTTGAGCACTCCGGATAAGAATAGAGAGAGGTTAACAATTAATAGGTGCACCGATGTGGAAAAACATTTGAAACGAGGAAAGGGATATGATCAACACCGAAAGCTTGAATTAAATCCACCGGAGAAGAACATTGACGGAAAAGAATGGAGAGACTTCCCACCAATAAAAGAATACAAGATTAAGAAATCTGAGTCCTTGAAGAATAAGGGTGGGAGGGTGGGATAACAAAGACGACTTGGGACGAACGAAATAAACACTATTGAGAGAACTTAGAATTGATATTGCAAATGGGAAAAATGATAGTATTAGCCTGGAGAGAAGCACGCCAGGTAGAGAAGAATTAACATGACGACCTCGAAGACCAAGAAGGATTAGTATTCACATAGCAATATGAGAATACGGTTTAGGAAAGGTATGGATCAACACTTGACATTGAAGCAACTCGAATACCACAAATAAAGCAAAACAAAGGATTTGGCTTGCAGAATAAGCCGGAACAAACATATGATAGAGATTTCGTCTGAAGTTTTCGTGGTGGGGCCCACACGGGCTCGATCGTACAACACCATAATGTACAAGGCAGTGCACATGACATACGAAGTGTCCCCGAACCGGCATAGCCAAGGTCTCTTTAAGACACAACGAGACCACTGTAAAAACGACCGTGGATAGGCGGACCACTAGACGTCGAACCCTAATCTTATATCATGCATCTATCGGAAAGATATTCTAGGAGCTACTTGAATTCCCACCTACAAAACTCCCGAAACTTTCTGGTTGTGCAATCTAGTGTTGGGGATATAGGGGAAGCAATATATCTCACCCAAACTAACAATACCTACATCCAAGTTGTATCCATTCGTCAACACATAACCAAGAAACCTTCGGAAATCATGTACCTCAACCTTCGAAAAGCATCCGTTATATGAGCTATGGCAATACTCCCGAACTCCCGCCCCAATACTGGGTGGCGTCGAGGTTATCTCACCAACAACTGCATAAAAGAGATTTTCGATGTCGGCAAAACTCAGGTATTCCAGAACTGCAACGATAAAATTATGACGACAACACCTCGGAGCTCAACTCCCCGGGACACTGCCACAACCCCTAAATGTCAGGAGGCACCAAGAACAATGTTCTCGTCACAAGAATATCGGAATGATTCCAAGATACCCGCGTGATCCTAAAAAAATTAGTGAAATTTGAGGAGAGGAAAGACAAAACATCTACGTCAGGAGTCCTCACCAGAGCGACGAAGGGGGCTGAGGAGTAAAAAGAATCCTACTCTCCGATATATATAATCCTAAGACTCAGAAAAGTTTTCTTCTAGACTCAACAACGACCAACAATCAAGGGGCTCCTATGGTCGGTCGAGGCTCTGATTACCAACTTGGTCACGCCCAATATGCGATGCTATCCTAAAGAGACTCGAAGGTCCCACCAAGGATAGAACCGCATATTGAAACGCTTTTTCAAGGTGGATATCATAACATCAACATTACATAATAGATGGGGATACATACAAGAGGCAAACAATGCCACATGAATACAACAACATATCATACATGAGAACAACATCTGACTATGGATGAAACACAAACAGAAGCTCAAACGACATCCACCTTGCTAGCCCAGGCTGCCGACCTGGAACCTATCCCCTGATCAAAGAAGAAGCAGAAAAATAACTCCAAAACAAGCAAACATCGCTCTCGCGTCATGATCATCGCATAACCTGTACCTGCAACTATTGTTGTAGTAATCTGTGAGCCACAAGGACTCAGCAATCCCATTACCATGGGTATCAAGACTAGCAAAGCTTAATGGGAAAGGAAGGGGTAAAGTGGTGAAGTTGCAGCAGTGACTAAGCATGATATAGTGGCTAACATACGCAAGTAAGAGCGAGAAGAGAAGAAAAGGAACGATCGTGAAGCTAGCAATGATCAAGAAGTGATCCTGAACTCCTACTTACATCAAACATAACCCAAAACCGTGTTCACTTCCCGGACTCCGCCGAGAAGAGACCATCACGGCTACACACACGGTTGATGCGTTTTAATACGTATCTAGTGTCAAGTTATCTACAACCGGACATTAACAAATTCCCATCTGCCACATAACCGCGAGCACAGCTCTCGAAAGTTTAAACCCTGCAGGGGTGTCCCAACTTAGCCCATGATAAGCTCTCGCGATCAACGAAGGATATTCCTTCTCCCAGGAAGACCCAATCAGACTCGGAATCCTGGTTTACAAGACATTTCGACAATGGTAAAGCAAGACCAGCAAGACCGCCCGCTGTGTCGACAAATCCCGATAGGAGCTACACATATCTTGTTCTCGGGGCACACCGGATGAGCAAGAGTCGGGTTGGCATAGACCCTGATTGCCCAGGGGGCGCCGGACATCGCTCGGTTTGGACCAACACTTAGACAAGCATTGGCCCCGGGGGGGCTAAAATAAAGATGACCCTCGGGTTGGCCGACCCAAGGGAAAGGTATAGGTGGTGGTGAGGCAAATGATAAAACCAAGGTTGGGCCTTGCTGGAGGAGTTTTATTCAAAGCGAACTGTCAAGGGGGTCCCATAAATCACCCAACCGCGTAAGGAACGCAAAATCCGGGAACATAACACCGGTATGACGGAAACTAGGGTGGCAAGAGTGGAACAAAACACCAGGCATAAGGCCGAGCCTTCCACCCTTTACCAAGTATATAGATGCATTAATTAAATAAGAGATATTGTGATATCCCAACATAATCCTGTCCATCATGGAGCAATCTTCAACTCACCTGCAACTAACAATGCTATAAGAGGGGCTGAGCAAAAGCGGTAACATAGCCAAGCAATGGTTTGCTAGGAAGGGTGAAAAGGTTAGGGGCTGACATGGCAAATTGGGAGGCTTGATGAGCAAATGATAGGTAGCACAGCAAAGCGATAGAATGAAGCAACTAGCATAGCAATGATAGTAGTGAGATCTGGGGTAGCGGTCATCTTGCCTGAAATCCCGCTAGGAAGAAGAATGAGTCCATGAAGAAGACAAACGGACGTAGTCGAACGTGTCCTCTCAATCGCAACGTTATCGGGACTAAGAAGCAACACCGGAAAGAAGCAAGGAACATAGTAAACAACCATCACATTAACATGGCATGATGCACAACCAAGTATGATGCATGTCTGGTTTAAAGAGCATGGCATGGCAAAGTGCAACAAACAACACTACAAATTAAGTGGAGCTCAATATGCAACGAGTTGCTTATTGATGAAACACCACATCAATTATTTAGTTCTCTCTCGGTTTTGTACCCAACAATATTAAATGTTGTTAAACATGGCAAGAGGTGAAGCATAAATAAACTACCTAACTAGGCACGTTTTAATGAGGCCGAAAGAACTAACAACAATTCTGGAAAATCCTCATGTCCATATTTTAGATTTGGTACTGTTCTGCCTATTACATAATTTAGAGTTGTTAAACATGCAAAGCAAGTGCACCAAGTTAAACTAGGCATTTTTTCACCCCATTTACATATAAAGTTTATTAAAATTGGAGCTATGGTTATTTAGTTATGAAATAAATCATTTTAGCATGGCATTTGAGCAAATTTAATCAAACAACATGTTAAACATTTTAAACATGGATGAAAGTGGCATATTATTAATCTACACAAAATTCTAAGCATTTTACATATATAAAGTTTTTACATATGATGCACATATCATGAGTTATTATATGCATGAAGTGCAAGGGGGTTTCTGCAAATCTATTAATCCTGGGTTAAAAGCTAAATTCGCAGATCTGAAAAAAAAATGCTACGGGCCGAATCTGCTGGGCCAACAGTGCACAGGAGGGGCTGGGGGGCTGCTCACCCTTGGGCTCTTGGCCCGGTCGGTGGAGGAGGCCGGCTTGGGCTGGCGGATCTGGCGCTGACGGGCGCACGCGCGCGGTCAATGGGCGCGACCGGATCGAGCACTGCTCGATGCAGAGGCGGGAAGCAGAGGCATCGCCGGTGGCGGCGGCTTAGCTTGGCACAGAAGAGCAAGGGCACCGAGGACGACGGGATCCGGGCGAGGACGACGTTCTCCGGCGAGACTCCAGATCCAAGCGGCTGCAAGGGAGCTCCTGCGGCGGCTGCGCGACGCGCTCCTATTGGACACGGGCACGAGAAAGGGTCAGGGAGGAAGAGGGGAAAGGAGAAGGAGGAGTAGGGGCACGTGGCGACCTGCGGGGCTTCACCGGTGACTGGGCTCACCGGCATTGAGCGACCAGAGGCGGGGAAGGCGTTGAGGACAACCCGCAGCGGCGGCTTGTGCGGGACTCCGGCGAGAAGGAGGTCGAGGTTGGAGTGCGGGGCTTAGGGACGAGCGAGCTGAGGAGGTCCGGCAACGACGGGGCTGGCCGGGACCCAACGGATCCGAGGCCAGGGCGGCGGCTTTGGATGGAGACAAGATGGGCAGCGCTTGAAGCAGAGGAAGCCAGCAGGTGCGGGACTTGCGGTCGAGACGAATAGGAGGGGTGGCGAGGACGACCTGCTGGTGCTGTTCACCGGCGGGACGACGGCGAGGGCGGAGCAAGGAAGCGGCATGGGCGACGAGATGGAGGTCGGGGATGGCTCGGTGCAGGGGCATGCTCCAGTTAACAAATGCAGAGAGTGATAGAGTTTAGAGAGGAGAGACAATGAGAAGAAACAGAAGGAAAATGCAAGGGCCAAGGGACGGCCTGATGGTTCAGTCGCCGGCGACAGTGGGCGCAGGTCTGCTCCGGCGGTGATGGATGGAATATGAGGCTCGGGAGGAGAGGGACTGGATCAGAAGGGATCCTGAGGTGGAAGGAGGTGGATGGCATCGGTTGGGAAGGGAAGAAATCGAGGAGGGACAAACTGGCGGCGGCGGTGGAAGGATTTGGAGGATGGGACAGCTCTCCTAAAAATTAGGGTTTGGACTGATATATATATATATACATCCGGATTAGGTTAAGGGCTACCTCATCCGGATCCAACGGTGATGACTGCCCGGGTCCGGTTCAGGACAGCTTTCAGACGCGCGCGAGGGGTCAAAGCACTGGCAGAGAGGGTCAAATGGTCGGACAACTAAAGAATGGTTGGTCTGAGAAAGATCAATGGAGGCGAGGAGGGACGCGGCAACTACGAACAGGTACGGGTTTTATGAAAAAGGATGCGATGCACATGATGCTATGAGATGAGATGCACGTTATGAACAAAATGCAAAACAAAAGACAAAAACCCAAACCACGAAGGAAAATATCATATCGCATCTCCGGAAAAAGGCAAGAGTTGGAGTTACGAATATGGAAAGTTGTATCCGGGGTGTTACATCAGCGCAGTTGACTCGATGACGTCATGTTGGCGCAGTGCTGACGCTGTAATTCCTTTTCTAGAATTAGTTTATTTCTTTTAAATCAGGAATTCCAGAAAAAAGCATAAACTTCAAAAATTCATAGAAAAGTATCTATAACTCCAAATGAAATAAATTATATATGAAAAATGATTAGAAAAATCCAATCGTTCCATATGTACCATTTTCAATGCATGTTAGAACAACTTATAGCTGCTGTTTAGGACAGTTCATATAAATGGCATTTGAATATCCACATATGGAGTTTGAATTTGAATCTTGGATTCAAACCAACTTCATTTAACCTATTGCTAGTATAATTAGCTCAAAGCACAGCATAATGACATGTCATGATCATGCATCATATTGTGCATTGCATTGATTGTGTTCTTCCTTGTTGTCAGTATTTGTCCCCTCTCAGTAGACGTGGTACCGACGATGAGATCAATGACACCGATGAAGAACTATACTATCTTCAGAAGTGCCAGGCATGCAAAAACCACTTGTTCATTCTGATACAATCCCACTCTCTCGCTCCTCCTCTCTTTTACTACACTAGGACAACAAAGTTTCATCTGTTACATGATGCGGTAGTTGAACCCCTTTCCTCTGCATGACCTGTCATTGCCACATTAAGTAGATGAAACCCACTAGCATGAGTAGGAATTGTTTGAGCCCTGACGTGCCTACTCATTCATGCTTGTTTGTCATGCCTGCTATTCCTTACAGTTTTGTCAGGTCTGATTCATCGGGGATGAATTGGAAAGTTGTTAACATGTCCTATTGTTGAGAGCTAAGTGTGTGAACATGATTTGGTAAAGGTAGCGGTGAGAGGCCATGTAGGAGTACATGGTGGGTTGTCTCATTGAAGCCATCCTCAGGAACTGAGTTCTGTGTTTGTGATCCATCAACAGTTACTACCACACATTGGGCTCCTTAGTTGACTCTCTCGACTTATTAACCGCCCCTGTCCAGGAGTTGCAAGTAGTTTCTGGTGTTTGTAGTATGCTGGAGGCCGTGGGCAGCGCTGACCCGAGTGGTGGTATGTGATGCGGTAGGCACGTGGCCGGGTATGCCAGGCGCCTGTATGGCATCGTGGAACCCTGTACACATCGTTCGGTGCCGTATGTGGAAACCTAGGCCGTACTCCCTGCGGATGGAACCTGAATAGGCAATAAACCTGGACTAGAGACTTGCGTGGTTAGTCAGGTCGTGGCCGACACCCTCGCCAGGCCTCCGCTTGAAGGTTGCCGAGATACATGACGTGTACATGGCGGTAAGTGGTGAGAGCGTGTGTGAAGAAGTACACCCCTGCAGGGTTAACATCATATATTAGAATAGCCACGTCCACGGTAAAGGACCTCTGGGTTGGCTATACAGTTCATAGACAAGTGAAAGTGGATACTCCAAAATACGCAAGATATGCGTGAGTGCTATGGATGGCGTTCTTGTAGGGAGACGGGAGTGGATCCATAGTGGTGTATTGATATGGTGAATATGTGGACTCGTGTGCGCTACCTCAAAAGAGTTATTTGCAGTCGTAGTTCAGGATAGCCACCGAGTCAAAGCTGGCTTGCTGTCGTTAAACCCCCACCATCCCTTTGTTGATACTGATGCATATGTAGTTAGTTGTGATGTAAGACTTGCTGGGTACATTTGTACTCACGTTTGCTTAATTTATGTTTTTGCAGAGAGACTTTAGTCTTGCTAGTAGTTCCACGTGGACTTCGACGTTTAGCATGTTACCTCAGCTACGATCTTGTGCCCTCGGCAGGATCTTGTAGATAGTTAATCTTCTTAGCCCTTTTCATTTGTAGTTGTCTGTACTCAGACATGTTATGCTTCCGTTGTTTTTATGCTCTGAATGTTGGGTCATGAGACCCATGTTTGTAATATCTCGCTCCTAAGAGCCTATTGAATAAATACTTGAGTTGTAGAGTCATGTTGTGATGCCATGTTGTATTTGCACATATCGAGCATATTGTGTGTATGATTATTGAAATGCTTGGTATGTGTGGGATGCGACAACCTAGTTGTTTATTCTTGGTAGCCTCTCTTATCGGGAAATGTCTCCTAGTGCTTCCATTGAGCCATGGTAGCTTTCTACTGCTCCAGAACACTTAGGCAGGTCGGCATGTGTCATTCGTTCTAGTGTCTGGCCCTTTGGGGAAATGTCACGCGTTGTTCGTTCAAGTCCTTGTAGCTTGCTACGACTTGGGTTGGTACGTTGTTGATCGACACGTTCGTTGATGGGTCATGTATGCATGTCCCTATAAGTTAGTGCCACCTTGGGTTTACAACTAGTCATGTCGGCCCGGGTTCTTTGTCATATGGATGCTAGCGGCACTATCATATACGTGAGACAAAAGGCGCCAACGGTCCCGGGCCAGGTAAAGTGGCACCCGTGGGAATACAGTGCATGAGGCCGCAAATAGATATGATGTGTTACATGCTAGATCGGTGTGACATAGAATTGGGGTCCTGACACTTCATAAACCTAGCTACCTCCTCGGGGGGGTGAAACTTTGAAGGCCCCCCAGCTTGGAACCAGCGAGCCTTCACTCATTCGGGACTACTGTCGGGGAGATGGACCCGGGGCAGGCAACAGAAACTGGATTCCTTTCAAAAACATCGTGGCTTGCAATGCCCCTCAATCTGGCTTGCCCCTGGCGGCTTCCCAGCGCAACAAAGACAGGTCCTGCGACCCGGCCAAGTCAGCTGCCGCATGCCGGCTTCTTCCTGCAAGTCAGACCTTCATTGACAAATAAGCATGGCTACAGTGCGCCCCCCTTTACACCGACCCTGGTGGGTGCGGCTGTCGTGCCGACCAAGCCCCCGCCTGGGGCGGGCGGCATCTCGGAGGCGCAAGTTTGTAGCAAGACGGCACAGTCATCCCATGACGACCAACACGACATGCCTACAGTACCCAGCAGCCGGCCGTACCCGTGCCCGGTGGTCCTGGGATGGCCCGCACCTAACGGACCCGGCGGGACACGCATCCGACGAACCCGGCAGACCCGGCGCCCCCCACTGTCGGCTCCTAGATGCTGACAACCCGGCCTCGAGCCCATGTAACTTTACCATTGTAACTCCGGGGGGCAGCCTATAAGAACCCCCCGGTGCTCCTCCATATAAAGGGTCGATTATTTAGCCACACACACATACTCACATCCACCCACATGGAGAAGGAGCAGCCTATGCACTGGCATGCCTTCCTCCCCAAAGCAGATCTAGGAACAAGCTTGTACCATCTTTCATATAAACCACGCTCGACAGGACTAGGGGTGTTATATCTCCAGAGAGCCCCGAACCTGGGTATGTCTTGCATCTCCCACTCGCTCGTACCAACCTCTCCCCTGGAGCCCACCGGTTGCCTCTTTCCTATCCCTCTCTTTAGCAACCCCGTGGCATCTGCTGTGCGCCCACCACGACACCAAAGTAACCAACCGGACCCTATCTACTCGCCTACGCGTGTTGATCAAGTAGAACATCAAGGAGTGGAAGGAGTGCTTACCCATCGCCGAGTACACCTACAACCATGTTAGACACTCTACTACCGGCATGTCCCCCTTCGGGGCCATCTACGGCTTCGACCTTTTATCACCCTTGGACATCCTTCCTCTACCACTCCAAGAATGAGCGGACATGGACGCAAGTGCAAGGGCAAGTTATCTCTAGAAGATCTTCAAGATACATGGTCCATGATCAAGCATCAAGTACACCACCTCTCCACCAAGCTCAACATCAACAAGACCCCCATGGTGCTCAAACCGGGCGACGTAGTATGGCTACACCTCTGCAAAGACCGCTTCCCCAACGAGTGCAAGTCCAAGCTACTACCGCGACCCGATGGACCGTTCGAAGTGTTGGTCCATTACGATGACTATGCCTACATGATCGACATCCCATGCAACAAGTACAACGTAAGTGACATCTTTAACGTCAAGGACTTGACCCCATACCAAGGTGACAAAGATCACGATCCAAGGATAGATCTATGACAAGGGGGAGATAATCCGGAGCATTCGTCCATCATCCCCATGGACTCTATTACAACTCATCAAGCACCACGTGGATCTATGACAAGAGGTTGAGCACGAGCCACCGAGAGAGAGGTGAACTCACTCCTACTTGAGATCGATATGGATGCTACCTCACCAAGACATGCTATGTGTGATTAGGTACCAAGACGAATGCTACCAAGCTAAGGGACACCCCAAAGGAGTAGGAGAAGGACCCCAAGGCCATGAGAAAGAAGGAGCAACTTGACAAGATCAGCTCAGCACCTCCCAGGCGAACGCGTTCCCACGGGCCTCCAAGACACCCTGCGCACGGGCCTCCCTAGAGGCATCTATAACCGAGACGCACCCCCCTGCGCACAGCCTCCAAACCCCATGCGCATGGGCCCTTGCCGCTGTAGCACCCCGTGCGCATGGGCCTCGCAGGCTTCGGTCGTGGACGCCTGGTATTACCTCCCACGTCATCCCCTACCTCCCTTTGGCTATATATTTCGTGTCTAAGATATTTTTTATGGTTAGCGAAGTATATGTGAGACATTGATAGAGCTTTGCTCCTTCTACGATTCCTCTTGGAGATCAAGGCCTCTTAGGAGAAGATTCCAAGTGGATATCAATACCTCATTTTGGAGAAGACTACCATCAAGACCTCACCCCCTTAGTAGTCGGAAGAACATTACCTTTATGCCCACTTCCTTGGATTGTTCTTGTATTCTTGTGGATCTCAACTATGCTATTCTAGTGGATGTGTGCTTGGGTTTTGTTTGAGTGAATTGCCTCTTTGTGTTCTTGTGTTCATCCCTTTTCCCCACTCCAAGTGTGAAAAGATCTTCACTTAGGGATCCACCATAAAACATCTTGGTATCACGAGCCATAGTTGATTCACATCTTGGAGTCCCTACCCCCCCAGATTCTAGCCTAATTTTTTTTCTTTGTGTCCAAATTCGAAAATCCCCACAAAAATAGCCCCAAAATTTTTCTTGCAATTTGTTGGATCTTGGGAGATTTTGTTTATTTGGTCCACGAATTTTGTGTTTGACAAGTGGATCTACCCCTTACCACAATTCCCCATCCATCCCACTGAAGAGTTTCGCCGGATTTTGCAAATTCTCCATGGATCCGGGTGTGTTCTTGCGCAACTAGAACACCACGTGCCTGTTGGATTCCGGGCTCCGTGGACCCAAGAAAGGTTTGAACTCTAGGGCATGTGCGAAGAACTCAAGCTCTCTAGCCGGCCAACTGGGTGCTCTCACAGCCCAGCTCAATGAACAAGAAAGGAATGGACACGTCATTTTACCCAGGTTTGGGCCTCCTTGCGCTGTAAAACACTACTCCTGCTTTGTGGTGGATTAGCCTCGCGGGGGCTGAGGATGAACTAGTACAAGGGGAAGAACAACCTCAGGAGGCTTGTTCTTTTGATGGTGGTAGCTTTGGGGAGCCATCTCTCTCTCTCTCACTCTCTCTCTCTCTCTCTCTCTCTCTCTCTCTCTCTCTCTCCCTCTCTCTCTCTCTCTCTGGGACTCGACCCTTTGCTATGGTGGTGGCTAGGCTATACTTATAGTGGCCTTGGTCCTCTTCCCCGAAAACTTAGGCGGGAAGGGATCCCATATTGGCCAATTTGAAAGGGGACAAGTAGTACATCTTATCCCGATGAAAGGTGGTCTTTGCATGCAAAGCTTCTGATCGGGATGTCGTGGTGGGCTCGACATTGACATCCATCCTGACGTTCTTGCGGTCTGGGTCTTGTTACACGCAAATGGTAACCTTTGGTTGATTCCTTGGGACTCTGTGCCTGTGCTTGCCTCCTTATCACCAAACTTGAAACCTACCGCTCTGCGCCAGCTGGCACGTGCCCGGCCTTGGTCGTCATGGCTGGCGTCACCTCAGCCTCATGAGGTGAGTCCTCGCATAGAAATCTCCGCTCTTGCCGAAAAAGGGTTTCCCCCGCTTTGTATACAAAGCAACCAACCGAACATCCAACGATAGGTGCTGGGGCGGAAGCAGCACAGTCACGCCCAAAAGGAAAGAAAGAGAAAATAGAAAAGAAACTAATGCCAACAATGGCGGATCGACAAAAAAACGAAGAAGCCTCGAGGCCGCTGCACCAACCGGAGATCACCCACCAAGCTCCGAGCTTCCAAAGCGCCGGTACCAATCAGCACCTCCAAGAAGGAATGCGATGATGACGACGCTGCTGCCAAGGGTTTCCCCCGGTACACTGTGAGGAGAGAGGAAGGGTAGCCCCGACGCCCTTCAGGAAGGTCAGGCAGTACCCACAAGCGCCACCGCGTCAGTGTCGGCCAAGCCAACAGAGATTTCTCCCGATCCCAGCCACCACCTCAGGCACTCCAGAGCTCGCCACCAAACAAACCCTCACCCTGCGCCAACCCGGTCACGAAGCTTCTCACGCCGTCTCACCACGGCACCGTGAAGCATGGTCCGCACAAAGAAAGAGAGGAGCCGGGACTAGGGCAGCAGCACTGTCGGCACGCGGGAGGGCCCCACCTCCACCGTCTCGAACATACCAGGCCCGTGGCCGCACAGGCCCGGCCGGGATCTCCGAGGCCCGTTAAGTTCCCGCCTTCGCACTGCAGCTGGCACGCTGTCGATGCTGCTGCCCCTGTCCAAGCCGATCCCCTGCGCCCCGCACCGAGAGCCTCCAAGTGGAAGCACCACCACCACGCGCATCGCCGGCCACCACCACCAGGTCACCGGACCACCACTGGCCGAGTCGCACCACCACCGCACGCCCGCGACAGAGGGGAACCAACGCAGTCGCCGAGGACCCGAAGCCGGACCCCAGCCGTCGGCCGCAGCTCGCGCCACCTGCCGAACGGGACGGCCGCCACGGCAAGGCTCACACCACCGCGCAGCCGGCCACGCCGCGCCACGCCCACCGGGAGGAGCGTGCCACCACGCCGCGGTGCCCCGCGTCTGCACCGCGCCTGCAACTGAAGGAGCCGCCCGCGCCGCCCCGCCGCGCTGGGGGAAGACCAGGCCCCGCCACCGCCGGCGCCGGTCGGGCTTCGCCCGGCCGCGCCCCCTGGCGGCAGCGAGGGAGGAGGGAGGAGGAGGGGAGGCACGCGGCGAGCGGATCTGGGGGCCCTTGTCGGCCGCCTCGCGGGTGGCGACGCGGGAAGGGAAACCTAGCGGGGAGCAATCTCCGCTCTTCAGGAGGCCGCCTGGGAGGCCGCTCCTTCAGTAGGTCTTGATATCGTCCGCCTCGTGAGGCTTGGCCCCTCGCAACGGTCTTGACTTGTCGATGCTGAAGATGGGTCGTACCAGGCCATCAATGGAGCCATGCCGTGGGCTGTAGGCAGGCAAGTCTGGGTACCCTGTGTCGGATATCGGGTTCCGGCAAAACCCTGAAGGTTCGAACTCTAGGGTGCGCATGAAGATCTTCTCCCTGCGGATCCACGCCCCAAAGCCTTGTCGCGAATATAAGCTACACGATGAACAACACAAGCGACACAAGGTTTATACTAGTTTGGGCCACCGTTGTGGTGTAATACCCTACTCTAGTGTGTGGTGTGGTGGATTGCCTCTGGGGCTGACGATGAACAGTACAGAGGAAGAACAGCCTCGCGAGGGGTGTTCTTGAGGTGGTGCGGTGTTCTACTTGGGAGGGATTCGATCTGTATCTAGATGAGATCCCCTCCTACTGTGGTGGCTAGCTCTATATATATAGGGGCCCTGGTCCTCTTTTCAAATATTGAGTGGGAAGCGAGCCAACAACAGTCATTTTGAAGGGGGACAACTAGTCCAAGTTATCCAGACTAAAGTTGGTCTTCAACTGCCAAAGGCACTGGCGATGACGCCATCTTGGGCTCCATAGTGACCTCCGTCCTGCCGCTCCGCTGGTCTTGGTCTCGTTGCACCGATATGGTAACCTTTGCTTGATGCCTCGGTACTCCGCGCTTGTGCCTACCCCCTTTCCACCAAAGAGGAAATGAGGACACTGCACAGGCTGGCGCCTGCCTGGCGCCCGCCTGGTCTCGATCGTCATGGCTTGCGTCATGAGCACCTTGCGAGGTACTCCTTGCCTTGATCTCTCCGCCTCCTCGCGAGCCTGCCTGGTGAGGCCGCCCTTGAGGAAGCCTTACGTCATCCGCGCCGCAAGGCTTGGCCCCTCGCGAGGGTCTTGAGCTTGGGTCGATGCATACGGGCCGTACTGGTGCACCCCTTGAGCTACGCTGCAGGCCGCAGGCAGGCAAGTCCGGGGACCCCCATTCCCAGAACGCCGACAGTAGCCCCTGGGCCCAAGGCGCGCTCGGACTTGGCTTAGCAGTGAAGCCAAAGGGCAAGTGCGGAGCGCCGCGGGCCCCAACAGCCTACGGCCTTGGTCGCCACGTGGCGATTGATTGGGCGTGGGCGTCTCCGCTTCCCCACGCTACCCCAATATCCGCCAAACTAGGCAGCCACGAAACTTTACACAGTTATTCCTTCCTTGCTGCCCGCGAGCTTCCTGTTCCCCTTTCTTTCTTGAGCCTCTGTTTCCACGTCCAATCTGACTTGAGCTCTGCCCCCTTCGGTTGCCATGGCGCCAACAAAAAGGGAGAAAGGGAAGAAGCCCATGCCCTCGGTCAGCTCGCCTCTGGCAATCGCGCCCGCCATTTGCCGGTCGCTGATACTCAACCCGGAAGCCTTGGACAAGGTCCGCTCCGCCCTCGCCTCCAGCTTTAACGAGTGCGGAAGGAGGATGGCTTGGCCTGCGTCCCATGCCTCCTTCGACAGGATCATCACGGAGGTTCGATTCTTCACTGATGCTCTGTGGGCTGGCCTGTTTCCCCCTTTTTTGCTTTCTTCAATGCGGTGCTTTCCCACTACAAGATCCATATGATTTATCTTGATCCTCAATCTGTTACTCTTCTTCTTGTCTTCGCCTTCGTCTGCGAAGCCATGGTGGGCATTGCCCCTTCCATTGCCCTCTTGGACCACTTCTTCTCCTTGTGCTTGACCGACCCACTGCAGTGCTTGGGGTGCGTGAGCTTTCAGGCCGTGTTGGAGACGGCCGCCTCGGGGATTGATTTTGGCCTTCCACCTCCCATGAGCGGGTTCCGTACACGGTGGTTGTACATGGATGTCGGGGTGCCCAACCCCCTTCTCGCGCATCCAATATTGACCACTATCCCCAATCTAGGTTGGGGTCACGAGAAGCTTGCGAGCCCCCAGCTCGCCTTTTTCTAGCGTCGATTCGAGAGATTGAGGGTGCTTGGCATGACAGCACTCCAGGTGGTGAAGGAGTTCCTCCAGTGTCGCATCGTTCCTCTCCAGCGCCACACCCGACCGATGTGGACCCTGACTGGGTATCAGGACCGCATGAGGCTTCATGAGGAGGATCTTGCGCCTGAAATGTTGAATAAGGTGTTGGAGGTCTTGTCTGGCAGCCCCTCTCCGGGCGACATCCAGCATGGGGGCGGCCTCCTGTATCTTTGCTCGGGCAGGGCCGAGTTCGCGAGGCAGATGCCCCATTTTGACGAATGGGGGTTGCACCCGGCCGACCTCGTGGGGCCTCACGAAAATCCCGTCGCCGTGGCTCCTCTGCACGTCACCTACGTCGATCTTGCCTCAGGAGGTGGTGCAGGGAGGAAAGCATCACTGGAGGCTGGGGGATCTGGTGTCGTGATGTCGATGTCGGGCGGGGCTCCCGAGGCATCATCCTCCGGAGCTTGCGAAACCCGTCCTAAGGCGGTCGTTGACGAGGGGACGCAACCCGCAACCCCCAAGGCCTTGGCAGGCCACCGGGAGGTGGTGCCTGACCACTCCTCCCAGCCTGGCACCCCTGAGGCAGGTCGCCTTGGTGCTTCTTCGTCCACGCCACACGCCAGCCCTCACATCGAGAGGTTGGGTCGTTCTGCATAGACTTCGACGCCCTCCGTAAGAGGGAGTCTTCGAGTGGCAGTGATCGCTCCTGCCGCCCGTTGAAGCACAGGAAATACTTCGCCACAGATGAGTAAGTACCTCATTCTTGTAGTTCCTCAATTGCTGGTCTCTTTCCTGATGGTGGCATTTCAGGATCCCTCCTATAAAGCTCGCGAAATCTGTCAAGAAACGACTTCCTCCGACCTCGCCTCCATCGTCAACCTTGAGTGCCCCGAGCTCGTGAACCGCCCATGACGCAGATTCGTCTAGGGAAGCAAGCCATCTCGCATGATGCCTCGAGCCTGTGTCCTTGCCGCCCTTCCTTCGTGACCTAGCCCAGGACGTGATCAGCTTGCCCCGGGCCCCTTCTCTGGTCGTGGACAGCGAATGGTTGAAGTCGATCTTTGGCTCTTCTTCCGGGGATGGGTTTGCGCCGACCTGGGTCCCTTGCAGGGCTCGTCCGGTGATTGTGGGGGCGCCAGCCTCCAGCCCCTTGCCGGGAGGGGGCGTACCACTTCTGGGCCCTCCGCCAACGTCGACAGCGGAGGACATTATCGACGACGTGCTCAAGCGAGCGCGGGAGCGCAGCACCATCAACCAAGAGTTTCCCCGGAAGGCGCAGACTAGATGGGCCAGCTTGGTGGAGAGCTCGCGGACGTGGACGCATGTCTTGAAGTCGAAGGCCTACGGCTGGTTGAGGAGCGGTGCAAGCTGAAGGTGGCTATTAGCCATGCGCGTCATCGGCGTGATCTTGACAAAGCAAAGGCCGAAGCATCTCTCATGGCCTCGCGAAAGGCCTGCTCCCGAGCCATTGAGGAGGCTCAGGAGGCATATCGGCGACGCGAGATCGTGGAGAGGCACGCGTGGGAGCTCCAAGCCTGGAGCACTTCCCTGGAGCAGCAAGTGGAGCTACTCCAAGATGCCCTTGCGTCGCTGGAGGGGACGCCCGTCGAAGAGGAGGAGCTCCGGAGGTGCGAGGAAGCGGTGACGCTGGAGGCTACCAAGCGCAACATCGATCTTGAACGGTTGGAGACGAGGGAGCGCCAGGTCACCCAGGCGGAGGACGATGTTGGCGCGCGGGAGGCCCGAATCCAAGAAGATATCGACCGCCGCGTGGCGGAAGTTCGCGTGGGTCTTGTGCGCGAGTATGGAGAAAAGTTGGAGCTGATTAAGGCCGAGGCTATGGGCAGGACTGTCGCTCTCAGGACCAAGCTGGCAGAAGCGACGCAGCGCACAAAGGCCACCGCAGTCGCCCTAGTCGCGGCGCAGGCTGAGTTAGGCTCCTCCCATGCCGAGTTGCTTTTCCTCCAACGAAGGGTTGATGACACCGAGTCCATTGCGCGGCAGAACGAAGATGAGATTCGCCAGCGGCAGATGCTGAAGCATATGCATGGACCAATGCTCCAAACGCTTAGATACAAGGCCAACACGGCCCTAGGCAATATCTGTGATGCGATCGATTCGCAACCTCATGTGACCAACTATGCCGACAATCTCCAGCTCTTCACTGAGGTGGTGACGTATCTGGAGAATCCCTCTGAGAGAGCTCGCCTGCTTGTTGAGGAGAGGAGCCGTGTCCTTCTTGCACGTGCGTTCTCTCGTGTCTTCAGCCACCTTCAGGATAGGGATCATCACTTTGACTTTGATGCCGTCATTGCTCGGTGCCCGTGGCCATTTGAGGCGACCTGGCGCTATGGGTGGAGGACAACATGGATGCACTTGTCTGGGCCTTCACCTTTTATGATGACGGGGTGGTAGTTGCTGCGGATGAAGGTGACGTGGTGGACGGTGGCGTAGGTGGCGCCAACAACGGCAATGGTGGACCAGCGATAGTGACAATGGCGCCAGCGATGCTTCCGGAGACGATGAAGAGGATGCGGTGAGTGACATGTCTGATTGATTCTGCGCCCCCTGCTGTTTATCCTGCGTGGAAAAAGCTCGCGCGTGGCCCTGAAGGTTGTAAGAGAATTTTGGGAAGGGATGCCCCTCATGTAAAAAGGATTGTTGTCCACGCATTCTTAAGGACTACACGCCGGACCTCGCGAGCGGAGTTGTTCGTGCGCCAGGCAACGGGCTGCACGCCGCAAACTCCATAGACGGGGTTGGGCTCTCCGCAGGCGGCGCAGGGCCCTCCAGGGGCGTCACCATGCCGCCCGACGGTGGCGCGACGGCCTCTAAGACACCAACAGCCGTGCCCATGGCGCGTTCTTCCCAACTTTTGCGTGATGTGCAGCATCGTCCCACTGGTGACCCTGGGCGCCGCACTGGGAAGAGTCCCGCTCGTCCCTCACAGGACGAGGAAGGCCAGCATGCATGCCGAGGTGTGATAATCCCCAAGTGCAAGGAATCATCGTAGTACTTTCCAAAGATGGAAGTGATAAGTATGGAGTGTCGAACCCGGAAGGAGCTAAAGGTAAGATCCATATTCTCTCAAGCACTATCTGCAACTGATACAACACTATGTGCACCGAACGTTTGCTTCCAACTAGCAACGAGAAATAAAACTACATCGTGGGTATGAAGAGGATAACTTTGCATGATAACGGAGAGCTAAAACATAAAATTAGGTGTTGTTATCAAAAAGTTAGAATATATTACTTAGTATTATAAATAGCGAGTGTGGAATAATGGTGGATCGGTGTGCGGAATTGTCCTAGGCAATTGTTAACATGACCGGTAATCACTATTGCAATTTCATATAAGGGAGAGGCATAAGCTAACATACTTTGTCTACTTGGATCATATGCACTTATGATTGGAACTCTAGCAAGCATCCGCAACTACTAAAGATCATTAAGGTAAAACCCAACCATAGCATTAAAGCATCAAGTCCTCTTTATTCCCATACGCAACAATCCCTCTAACTCGGGTTTGTGCTTCTGTTCACTCACCAACCCACTATAAGTGAATCATGAACGTATTGCAACACCCTACAGCGGGAATCCCTCGAGCTTGCGCGACACGGAGGCCACCATAGGACAGCACCAAAGTAAAACATACAACTCATACCAATCTAGATCATCAATCAACCCAAGGACAAAAGATAACTACTCAAAACATCATAGGATGGCAACACATCATTGGATCATAATATGTGGCATAAGGCACCATGTTCTAGTAGGGATTACAGCAGGGTGCGGGAGAGTGGACCGCGTAAAAGAGAAGAGGATGGTGATGATGATGGTGATGTTGATGAAGACGATCACCGTGGCGATGATTCCCCTCCCGATGGCACTCCGGCGCCACCGGAAGAGAGGAGGAGAGGTTCTCCCCCTTGTACTTCCTCCTCCATGGCCTCCATCTTCTAGTCCTTGGCCTTCATGGTGATGAAGACCCCTCCGGGATACTCCTCCATGGCCACCAGTGATGATGGCCCCCTCCGGCAGGGTGCCAAAGAGGGCCTCGATTGGTTTTTCATGGCTACAGAGGCTTGCGTCGGCGGAACTCCTGATCCAATCTCCGTTTTGGAAGTTTTAGGGTACGAGAGTATATATGGGTGCAGGAGGTACGTCAGTGGACTTCCGGGCTGGCCACGAGGTAGGGAGGCGCGCCTCAGGGGGCTGGGCGCGCCCCCCACCCTCATGGGCAACCCGGGACTCCCCTGGTGAGCTTCCGGTACTCCATGGGCTTTTTCTGGGCCAGAAACAGGTTTCGTGGAGTTTCAGATCTTTTGGACTCCGTTTGATATTCCTTTTCTTCGAAACACTGAAATAGGCTAAAAACAGTAATTCTGGGCTGGGCCTCCGGTTAATAGGTTAGTCCCAAAAATAATATAAAATTGGAAAATAAAGCCGAATACTGCCCAAAACAGTAGATAATATAGCATGGAGCAATCAAAAATTATAGATACATTGGAGACGTATCAGGCATCCCCAAGCTTAATTCCTGCTCGTCCTCGAGTAGGTAAATGATAAAAAAGATAATTTTTGATGCGGAATGCTTGTAAGTGCTTAAGTTTGATCAATGATAATTGTTATCACTTTTTCTAGCATCAATATGTGTCATAATAGCAGCTTATCTCATAGAAGTTTTCATGATCAAGTAACAATCTATTCACAATGTCAAGTATGGTTCAAAAACTTCATTGAGAACTAACAGACTATAATCTCAGTCATTGAAGCAATTGCAATTTATCATAACATCAGAAAGAGTCAAGAATAGAGCCTTTCAGCAAGTCCACATACTCAACTATCATAGAGTCTCCTACAATTGCTAACACTCATGCAATACTTGTGGTTATGGAGTTTTAGTCGGACACTGAGAAAGATAGGGGCTTATTGTATTGCCTCACAGCATATTCACCTTTAGGGGATGTCAACAATAATAGCCCATGCTAACTTACATCCAATTGGATATATATATATATATATATATATATATATATATATATATATATATATATATCATGATCTTTCAAACACAAGGATCTTGCCAAAGGATAAAATGAAAAAGGAAATGGTGAGGATCACCTTGACTCAAGCATAAAGTAAAAACATAAAGTAAAAGATAGGCCCTTCGCAGAGGGAAGCAGAGGTTGTCATGCGCGTTTAGGGTTGATGCACAAAATCTTAATGCAAAAGAACATCACTTTATATTGCCCCGTGTATGTGGACCTCCACAACAAGTTCATACAAAGCTTATTTTCTTCGCACTAATAAGTCATACATATTTACAGAGCAATTTTTATTGCTTGCACCGTTGACAACTTACTTGAAGGATCTTACTCAATCCATAGGTAGTTATGGTGGACTCTCATGGCAAAACTGGGTTTAACGGTGTTTGGAAGCACAAGTAGTATCTCTACTTGGTGCAAGGAATTTGGCTAGCATGAGGGGGAAAGGCAAGCTCAACATGTTTGGAAGTTCAATGACAATATACTTTAACTGAGATGTCGGAAAACATAAACCATTATGTTGTCTTCCTTGTCCAACGTCAACTCTTTTAGCATGTCATACTTAATGAGTGCTTCACAATCATAAAAGAAGTCCAAGACAATATATTTGTATGTGAACCTCTCTTTCCCTATTACTTCCTATTAATTGCAATGATGACCAAAACTACGTTTGCCAACTCTCAACAACTTTTATACCTCATACTTTCTATGTGTGAAGTCATCACTAACCATGTTATAAGCATATGAAACATATAAAAGTTCAGATTTATGACATTCAATTCATTCCCCAGTTTACTCATAGGATATACATGAAGCACAAGAGTAAAAGACAAACTACTCCAAAAGATATGACTGAAAGACACTGAGTAGTCAAATAATTAACTAGCCATGGGAGGGTTCCTTTCAAACTTTCAGATCCAATGATTTTATTCAAACAGCAAGTAAAACAAAATAAAATTGCATTGCAAGGATAGCACAACTCATGTGAAGAAGCAAAAACTTAGGCTCAACCGATACTAACTGATAATTGTTGAAGAGGAAAGGTGGGATGCCTAACAGGGCATCCCCAAGCTTAGATGCTTGAGACTTCTTGGAATATTATCTTGGGGTGCCTTGGGCATCCCCAATCTTGAACTTTTATATCTCCTTAATTTCTCTTGTATCATGGTTTCTCGTTTTATTAAAAGCTTCATCCACACCAAACTCAACAAGAACTCGTGAGATAGGTTAGTATAAACCAATGCAAAACCTTATCATTTTCTACTGTAACAAAACACTAAAATTATTATTCAACATTTCATACTAAATTTCTCTGCATATTTAATACTCCTATCCTCAAATGGAATCATTAAACAAGCAAACGTATGCAAACAATGCAAACATAATAGCAATTTGTCAAAAGAGTACAGCCTGTAAAGAATGCAAGAGTATCAATACTTCCCTAACTCCAAAAATTTTATGAGAGAAAATTCCCATTGTAGTATATTCATCATATCTCATTATGCAAAAAGTATCAACATTATATCATGCTCTGACTTTTCTAGGGAATTGTTTTTGCAATAGCGGTAAACTTCCTATTTTCAAACAGCAACATGTATACTACCAAAATAAGCATGGTAAAGGCTATCCTTGACATTTTTATTGAAAATAAAGATGCAAAACACTATTATAAATAACATCAAGCTAATACTAACAAAAGAAAATGAATCTCCAAGTAAAACACATATCATGTGACGAATAAACATATAGCTCCGAGTAAGGTGTACCGATAGTTTTGCAGACGGAAGAGGGGATGCCTTCCGGGGCATCCCCAAGCTTAGGCGCTTGAGTCTTCCTTAAATATTACCTTGGTGTGCCTTGGTCATCCCCAAGTTTAGTGTCTTTCCACTCCTTATTCTCCTCATATGATATCTCACCCAAAACATGAAAACTTCAATCACACAAAACTTAGCCAAACTTCGTCAGATAGGTTAGTATGATAAAGAACAAAACATTCACATTAGTACTAACAAATACAAGGTTCATAATTGTTTTCACACAATTCCTACTGTACCATATCATTTATACAAATTATATTGAGAAATATAAGCCATAGAAGCTAGAAAACAAGCAGAGTATGCAACGAAAACAGAATCTGTCAGAAACAGAACAGTCTGTAATGATCTGAACAATAACCATATTTTTGCTACTCCAAAAATTATGAAATAAATTTGTTGAAGTAGGAATTTGTCTATTAATCTTATTCAAAAAGAATCAACTCAAAATCACACTTCTCTAAAAAATGACAGCTAATCTCGTGAGCGCAAAGTTTCTGTTTTTTACAGCAAGATCACATTAACTTTCACCCAAGTCTTCCCAAAGGTCTTACTTGGCACTTTATTGAAACAAAAGATATAGAACATGATTACTACAGTAGTTTAATCATGTAAACACACAAAAACAATAAGGGTAAATATTGGGTTGTCTCCCAACAAGCGCTTTTCTTTAATGCCTTTTAGCTAGGCATGATGATTTCAATGATGCTCACTTTAAAGATAGGAATTGAAACACAAAGAGAGCATCTTGAAGAATATGACTAGCATATTTAAATCTAAAACACTTCCTATTCCTAGGGATTTTGTGAAGACACAACTTATGGGAACAAGAATCAACTAGCATAGGAAGGCAAAACAAGTATAACTTCAAAACTTTAAGCACATAGAGAGGAAACTTAATATTATTGCAACTCCTACAAGCATGTATTCCTCCCTCATAATAATTTTCAGAGGCATCATGGATAACAAATTTGTTCTCATACTCAATTGGAACCTCTTCCGAAATAGTGAAATACTAACTAAAGTTGACACTCTTCCAAATCCACTTTCATAAATATCACACTAAGATTCAATATCTTCCAAAATAGTGGGATCACTAATTCCTAAAGTTGACACTCTTCCAAACCCACATTAAATGATAGTATTATTTTTACTACAAAAGATATAAGTGAAGTTCATGGAGCATTCTACGACTAACCAATATCCAAGCTCAAAATGTATAAGTGAAGCACATGAAGCATTCTATAAAACCATACTCAAAAGAGTTAAGTGAAGCACAAAGAGTAATTCTGTAAGATCATACTTAAAAGATTTAAGTGAAGCACATGAAGTATTATATAAATCAATTAAGGGCTATCTCATGCTAGCATGGTTCTTGAAGAAAAGGAAAAACACAAAGGACACAAATCATGTGAACAAAACAAAAACCGAGGTAATACCGATATTTGTTGAAGAAGAAAGATGGGATGCCAACCGGGGCATCCCCAAGCTTAGATGCTTGAGCATACTTTGAAATATTTACTTGGGGTGCCTTGGTCATCCCCAATCTTGAACTCTTGCCTCTCTTTATTCTTCTCATATTGATAGCTCCTCAACCTTCGGACACTTCATCCACACAAAACTTTAACAAAAACTTGTGAGATCTGTTAGTGTAATAAAGCAAATCACTACCTTTAGGTACTGTAATGAACTCATTATTTATTTGTATTGATGTTAAATCTACTGTACTCCAACTTCTCTATAGTTCATACCTTCCGATACTACTCATAGACTCATCGAAATAAGCAAACAACACACGCAAAACAGAACAGTCTGTAGTAATATGGAAGTTTGGCAAACTTCTGTAACTCCTAAAATTATAAACTAAATTTTACAATTTGAAAATTTTGTACAGAAGTAATGTGCAAAAAGAATCATAACCATTTGACTTTCCAGTTAAAAATGCAAATTCATGCACTACAGCCAAAGTTTCTGTTTTTGTTCTGCACATAGCAAACAAGCAATCTAATCATCCTAAAACCCAAGCTTGGCATATTTATTTATAATACAATGAATATATACAAGGGGATAATTATTTACAGAGAAAATTCCATGAAAAATTCTACATTGTTTCTGTGAGCATGAACACAAGTGCTCAAGGTCGACCCTCACTCAATGCATAACTTTCCAATCGCTTCTCTTTTTGAAAAACTTTTTAGGCAAGAGAGGCAAGTAATTTTTTTGGTATTTTCATTTTTTTAATTTCTTTTTTATGTTTCACCCACAACTAAACAGAAACAAAAAGAAAAAACAAAATCTACTTAGTGAAGGAAGAAAACAATCACACACGAGAATATCAACCCCACGCTATTGCTCCCCGGCAACGGCGCCAGAAAAGAGCTTGATAATCCCCAAGAGCAAGGAATCATCGTAGCACTTTCCAAAGATGGAAGTGATAAGTATGGAGTGTCGAACCAGCAAGGAGCTAAAGGTAAGATCAATATTCTCTCAAGCCCTATCTGCCACTGATACGACTCTACGTGCACCGAACGTTTGCTTCCAACTAGCAACGAGAAATAAAACTACGTTGTGGGTATGAAGAGGATAACTTTGCATGATAACGGAGAGCTAAAACATATAAGTAGGTGCTGTTATCGTAAAGTTAGAATATATTACTTAGTATTATAAATAGCGAGTGTGGAATAATGGTG
The DNA here is from genome assembly GCF_018294505.1 of Triticum aestivum. Classification (NCBI taxonomy): domain Eukaryota; kingdom Viridiplantae; phylum Streptophyta; class Magnoliopsida; order Poales; family Poaceae; genus Triticum; species Triticum aestivum. Next base: position 332,072,723 of record NC_057804.1, on the reverse strand, counting down.
GATCGGTGTGCGGAATTGTCCTAGGCAATTGTTAATATGACCAGTAATCACTATTGCAATTTCATACGAGGGAGAGGCATAAGCTAACATACTTTCTCTACTTGGATCATATGCACTTATGATTGGAACTCTAGCAAGCATCCGCAACTACTAAAGATCATTAAGGTAAAACCCAACCATAGCATTAAAGCATCAAGTCCTCTTTATTCCCATACGCAACAATCCCTCTTACTCGGGTTTGTGCTTCTGTTCACTCACCAACCCACTATAAGCGAATCATGAACGTATTGCAACACCCTACAGCGGGAATCCCTCACGCTTGCGCGACACGGAGGGCACCATAGGACAGCACCAAAGTAAAACATACAACCCATACCAATCTAGATCATCAATCAACCCAAGGACAAAAGATAACTACTCAGAACATCATAGGATGGCAACACATCATTGGATCATAATATGTGGCATAAAGCACCATGTTCAAGTAGGGATCACAGCGGGGTGTGGGAGAGTGGACCGCGTAAAAGAGATGAGGATGGTGATGATGATGGTGATGTTGATGAAGACGATCACTGTGGCGATGATTCCCCTCCCGATGGCACTCCAGCGCCACCGGAAGAGAGGAGGAGAAGTTCTCCCCCTTGTACTTCCTCCTCCATGGCCTCCACCTTCTGGTCCTTGGCCTTCATGGTGATGAAGACCCCTCCCTCCATGGCCAGCGGTGATGATGGCCCCCTCCGGCAGGTTGCCGGAGAGGGCCCCGATTGGTTTTTCGTGGCTACAGAGGCTTGCGGTGGCGGAACTTCTGATCCAATCTCTGTTCTGGAAGTTTTAGGGTACGATAGTATATATGGGTGCAGGAGGTACGTCGGTGGACTTCTGAGCTGGCCATGAGGTAGGGGGGCGCTCCCTAGGGGGGTGGGCGCGCCCCCCACCCTCGTGGGAAGCCCGGGACTCCCCTGGCGAGCTTCCGGTACTCCATGGTCTTATTGTGGTCCGAAACCAGGTTCCGTGGAGTTTCAGGTCTTTTGGACTCCGTTTGATATTCCTTTTCTTCGAAACACTGAAATAGGCTAAAAACAACAATTCTAGGTTGGGCCTCCGGTTAATAGGTTAGTCCTAAAAATAATATAAAAGTGGAAAATAAAGCCCAATATTGCCCGAAACAGTAGATAATATACCATGGTGCAATAAAAAATTATAGATACGTTGGAGACGTATCAAGGTGGTGGCGAAAATGGTGGACTGCCGCAGGGCCGTGATAGAGCTCCTTCTAACATAGTTAGAAGTCAAAGCGCGTCACGGTCCATGCAGCTTTCGCCGCCACCCACACCAGCAGAAGATCTAGCGCGCACAGCGCTCCTCGACTTTCCTGCAGCTGCGGGCAGGCTCGACGAGTGGAGATCCACTATCCAGAGCCTTGTCGTCATCGCCAATAAAGATTTGCCTCGACCAACGGGGCCTGTAGGCCGTCGCTCCATCGAGCCACCGCATGCCAGCGGTGGAAGGTCCAGGGGCGATGCAGCCATGGTGCATTCTCCTCCCCCACGCCAGCCACCGTGGGTGTCGATCCGTCGCGATGATGCTTGTGATGATATCTCCATAGCGTCGTCCGATCCGCAGACCCACCGCGACCAGCATCAAGCTCTTCGGGAGAGAGCCCTTGAAGATGCTCGAACCACCATCGAACGCCGGCGTGATGCACGCCACCAATCAGACAGGCGGGCATGACCCACTATGGACCACCCGGCGCCGTGAGACTACAGTGGCCTACCCTAGGAGGTGGGTTGTCCGGCCTTCACCCATGAGCTGCGGCAGTTCTAGTGGCCCTCCCACCGCACGTTCAAGCCCGACGTTGGCGAGAATTACAATGGCAAGACTGACCCATCAGAGTTCCTCAGCATCTACACCATCACGATGCAAGCTGCTGGAGCCCGCGACGATATGGTGCTTGCCAATTATTTCCCATTGGCGCTCAAGACCAACGTCATGTAGTGGTTGATGCACTTGCCGGTGGACTCCATTTCTTTGCCGGATCTGTGCCATGAGTTCATTGGCGCCTTCACTGCAGGCCATCAAGCTCATGGCCAGGCAAGCGACCTGCATATTATCCCCCAGAAGGATGGAGATAACCTGCGCAAGTACATCCAAAGGTTCAGCCGAGTGCAGTATAACATCCCAGATGTTCATCTCGCCGCCGTGATCAGTGCATTCCATCAGAATGTGCGTAACCGCAAGATGCATGAGGAGCTGGCGATTAACAAGGTCAGGGATGTGGCCGAACTTTATGTTCTGGCCGATAGGTGTGCTCGGGCGGAAGAGGGGAGGAAGTACCCCGGCGAAGACGCCGGTGCGGAAACTGACTCCGCGGACGACGACACCACTGCCCCGACGAAGAAGGGCCGGCGCCGTAAAAGGAAGCGCAAAGGCAAGACTGTACTTGCTGTCGAGAGATCCGACGACACCGGCACCGCCAAGAAGGCCAAGGCGAGCGACCCCAGCAATGAAATTTCTGGGTGTGCCGCTTGCCGGGCCTTGGAAGCGGCCAACAAGCTGGGAAGCTCCGACAAGCAGTATTGCAAGATCCACCGCACCAAGGGCCACGACCTCCAAAACTACCGGCAAGTCAAGCTGCTTGCTGAGAAGCAAAAAGCTGAATACGAGAGGCGGGACAAGGAGAAAGGCCAGGAAGGTGCCGAAGGATCCGGCAAGAAACATGGCGGTCAGGGAGACCACCACGACAAGGATAACCAGCAAGAGAGGCCCGCCCGGGGCCGTGATAAGAAGCAAGAAGATGATGATCATGACGAGGACGACAAGTCCGGTGACCACGAGTTTCAAAAAGCTACAGAGGCCATGTGCGTCGGTGGTGGCGGCTCGCTACACACCTCTCACCGCAAACTCAAGCAGTGGGCATGTGAGATCACAGCCGTGGAGCCGTCACTCGTTGTACGGAAGCCACTGAAGTGGTCCAGCACACCTATCATCTTTAACAGTGAGGACCACCCTGATCGCACAACTGCGGTCGGGTGTTTGCCATTGTTGGTTTCACCAACAATCTGCAACCTCCCAGTGACGAAGATGCTAGTTGATGGTGGGGCCGGTCTAAATTTGATCTCGCGGATCATGGTCAAAAGGCTGCAGATTCCTGAAGGAGACCTCGAAGAGACGGGCACGTTTCAAGGGGTCAATCCGGGGAGAAGCCAGCCAAAGGGTAAGGTCACGCTGCCCGTGACGTTTGGGGAGAACTGAACTATAGGACGGAGAGGATTGTCTTTGATGTGGCCGAGATCCCATTGCCCTACAACGGGATCCTCGGCCGCCAGGCACTCGCCAAGTTCATGGCGGGGTCACATTATGCCTACAACACGCTGAAGATGCTGGGGCCGATGAACATCATCACTGTCCCCTCCGACAAGAAGGACGTGCTGATCTGCGCCGACCAACTCTACCGGGAAGCAGTTGCATCTGCTGCCGCTAAGGCACTTGCTCCTGCCGCTGGAGTCCCGGAAGGGAAGAAGACCGGCGAGACCTCTCGCACCCACTCTGGCAAGCGCACCTCTCCGGAGTGTTGTGCTCCCGTCGAGGACGTGCCAGAGAGCTCCACCGGCAAAAGCAAGAAGTCCAGAGCTACACCACCAGAGACCAAGAAGGTGTCTGTCAGAGAGCATGACACGGGATGGGCTTTCACCATAAGATCAACCCTTGACAACAAATATGAAGGCGAGCTCGTCACTTTCCCACGGGCGAATGTCGATGTGTTCGCGTGGCAAACATCCGACATTCCCGGCATTCCCAGGGAAGTGATTGAGCACCATCTTGCTGTTTGTCCTCATGCGCGGCCCGTCAAGCAGAAGGTCAAGAAGCAAGCTCTGGAGAGGCAGGAGTTCATCATGGAAGAGATCGGGAAGCTAGAGGCGGCAGGCTTGGTAAGAGGGGTACTCCATCCGACGTGGTTGGCAAATCCGGTGGTGGTGCGCAAGGAAAACGAGAAGTGGAGGTCGTGTATTGATTACACAAATATTAATAAGCTTGCCTGAAAGATCCTTTCCCGTTGCCGCGCATCGACCAGATTGTTGACTCCATGGCCGGGTGCGACCTGTTATCATTCCTGGACACCTACTTAGGCTACCACCAAATTTTCATGACAAAAGAAGATGAGGAGAAGACAGCATTCATCACCCTATGTGGTACGTATTGCTTTTTACGGATGCCTTTAGGGTTGAAGAGTGCTGGCTCGACCTTTGCAAGAGTAGTCCAAATTGGTTTTGAGCCCCAGCTACATAGAAATACGGAAGCTTACATGGATGACATAGTGGTCAGAACCAAGGACAAGGAGACACTTGTGCAAGACTTGGAAGAGACGTTTGCAAATGTGTGCAAGATCGACCTCAAGTTGAACCCTGAGAAGTGTGTCTTCGGTGTCCCGTCCGGCAAGCTTCTCGGGTTCTTTGTGTCACAGCAAAGGATCAAAGCCATCGAGCAGATTGAGGCACCTAAGGGGATCAAGGATGTGCGTCGGCTCAGTGGCTGCGTCGCCGCCATGAGCAAATTCATCTCCAAGTCTGCTAAGCGTGCCCTTCCCTTTTTCAAGATCTTGAAGAAGGAGGGCCCAATGGAGTGGACCCCGGAAGCCAAGGCAGCGCTGCAGGATTTGAAGAAATACCTCTCCTCCACCCCAATGTTGGTTGCGACCAAACCACAAGAGCCGTTGCTGCTGTATCTGGCAGCAATGAATCAGGCGGGGGGAGTAAATGAGCAGCGGCCCTGCGGTCTCAAAGGGACAAGCAAGCCACCTCTTTACTGTTCACCGCAAGATTACGCAAGCATGCTTCGATCACCCACACGCCTGATCCCCACGTCACGCGTTCAATGGCGGACGAAAAGTGTTACTGCGGTAAAAACCGCCCCGCCTGCCCGCGCACCATTTTGGGCCTAGCCCAACAATGCGTTGCGTTCATGTGTGGCCCAGGCCCGGGGGCTCTTGTTGGTGTACTAAAGTAGGGGCACTCCTTTGTACCCGTTACTTGTGCATGGGCAGTCAGAGCCACGCCCACGGCCACGCTTAGCAGAGCAGAGGGAGGAGTCAAAACCGCAAGATGGTCAAAGAGACGCCAAGCCACAAAGACACGAAGAGCAAGAGGGCAAGGCGATTTCCCCTGGCAAGACCCTTGAAGGGGCAGCCTCCACAGCCCTAGCAAGGACCTTTCCGGGGCAGCTTGCCCAACCCAAACGGAGCGCGTCACCCTCGAGCACAATGGTTCCGACGACCACGCTGAAGCCAAGGACCGGGAGGCACCTCCATGATGGCATGCAGATCTTTGTGAAGATCATGAACACTCCATGTCAGATGAGGATTAGAAGACGACGAACCTTTGCGAGATCCTTGCCAAGAAAACCCACAAGAACTCCGGCAAGATCCTTGTCGGGGACGACCACAACGCCACGGCAAGACCCGTGCTGGGGCCCCGGCAAGGCCCTTGCCGAGGACATCCGCGGGGCCACAGCCAGGCCCACACCCGGCAAGTCTCCACCGCCGCTCCCATGCAGCTGCCAGCCCACCAGCTAGGCAGGCACATGCATGTCGACGTAAGGCTTCCAAGCCAACTTAGCGCATGCCTACGTGGTGGCATGCAAATCTTCGTGAAGGCCCTACCACCACGCCACCTCAGCAGCCTGCCAGCCTACATGGCACTAACTGCCTCGCTGGCCCGGGCGTGTGTCAAAGCATGGCGAGGTGGCGGTAAAGCGAGAGGGATACCTAAGGGGCACATTAAATGTGTCTTGTCCCATAATGGCTAAGCGATAAGCTTAGCCACAGTACACCGATGACACCTCATGTGTGCCACTGTGGTGATCCCCTTGACTATAAAAGGAGGCCCGAGGCATCCAGGGGAAGGATTCGGACCCTCAGACAAGTTATGCTCATCGTAGCAAGCTCAAGAACTCCAAGAACACTCAAATAGACACCAAAGCAGGACTAGGGTATTACGCATCCTCGTGGCCAAAACCTGCGTATACGACCCGTGTGCTTGTGCTGATTGCTGATCTCGCTCTTCTCACGACCCCGTGCCCCGCAACCGTAGTAGGGATTCCCGTGTTCCCATAGGTGTCGTTTCCACCGACAGTGATCCAGGGTCACCAGTCCTCATGGGCGCCCTTGCAGCTGTAGGACTAGAAAGCCCCAGAGGCGCAGTGCCGGTGAGCTTGTTTGAGAGCGTTGCGCGAGGACGAATATTCCACAAGGCCAGGGACTAAGACTTTGGCGAGGTGTGTTCGCAGGCAAGCCCGAAGCGCATGCACCTGCCCAGCCCCAGCCCCTGCGTGACGGACAACAGCCACTCCTCCCGAGGCAAGGCCTGAGAGAAAGAACGATGCAAGGAGAAGAAAAAATTCCCAACCCTCGAAAAGTGACGCTGAAACTCCAAACTTCATTCAAGAAGTTGCAAATCATATACAGAAAGCAAGCAAAAGAACAACTGTGTCCGGTAGCTATGCTAGTCTTCTCACCATCACGGAGCAAAGTGTTTCCACTAGGACATGGGTGGGAGCCCCTGTGAGGCCCAAGGGCGACGCTTAGGAGACTCCGGGGCGTGTACAGCCCCAAATCATTATTACTTGAGAGTGTCACGAGCGGAGACCTTCACAAGCGCGGAGCCTTCTTTACGGGTAGAACTTCAGGAGGTGTTGGATGTTCTAGAAGTTCTGGATGGGGACCACGTCCTGCATCTCGAGGCGTGCAGAGCTAGGCCTGGAGACACGGGCGACCATGAACGGGCCCTCCCACACGGAGGAGAGCTTGTGAAGCCCTTCCTTGGAGAGCACCCGCCTCAGGATGAGGTCACCCACCTCGAGGGTCCTTGACCGGATGCTCCGGCAGTGGTAGCGCCACAACACCTGCTGGTACCTCGCAGCTCAGAGCTAGGCTTGGTGGTGGGATTCCTCCCCCAACACGAGGTCCATCCCCCGCGAGGCATCCTAATGCGCCTCGTCGAATGCTAGGACCCACGGGGAGCGATGCCTGACATCATGAGGGAGGACCACCTCGGCTTCGTAGACTAGGAATAACGGGGTCTCGCCTGTGGGCTTGGTCGCGATGGTGCGGATTGACCACAACACAGAAGGGAGTTCATCGAGCCAGCCCCTGCCACAGGCCTCGAGCTTTTTCTTGAACCTCATTACCTTGAGGCCCCTCTAGACCTCCACGTTGGCACGCTCGTCCTGTCCATTGCTCTGCGGGTGCGCCACGTAAGCATAGCATATCTTCGTCCCAAGGTGAACTGAGAGCCATATGTTCCAAAGAGGTTGCTGGTGAACTAAGAGCCATTGTCGGATGCGATGCAGTTGGGCAACCCAAAGCTGCTCACGAGGCCCTTTATCAACTTGACCGCAGAGCCAACGGGGATGGTGCGGACAGCTTCCACCTCCGCCCACTTGGCGAACTTGTCAATGGCGACGTAGAGGTTGCGGTAGCCCCCAGGCGCCCGAGGAAATGTGCCCAAGATGTCTAACCCCCCGACTGCAAATGGCCACGAGAGCGGGATGGTATGGAGGCCCTGAGCGGCTTGGTGGATCTGCTTAGCATGGAATTGATAGACTTCACAAGATCTTACCAATTTAACGGCATCGTTGAGAACTATGGGCTATTAGAATGTGTTGCGGAACACTTTGCCCACAAGGGAGCGTGATGAGGCATGATGCCCGCAATCCCCACCGTGTATGTCGGCCAGCAACTCGCACCCCTCCTCCTTGGAGATGCATCATAGGGAGAGGTTTTTCAGGCGCCTTCGGTACAGCTCGCCGTCCTGGATGCAGTATGCGGTTGCCTGGCAGGCCACCTGCTCTGCATCTTCTTCCTTCTCTGGTAGGGTGCCCTGAAGCAGGTACACCTTGAATTCATGCATCCAACACCCCTCCCGAGGCTCGACCGCGAGGAGCAGACGGGTCCCTGAGGCCGGGCCATAGGTTGGGGTGCCTGTGGTGGGTGCCGTGGGCAGCTCTTCCCAAGGGAGCGCCGACTCGGCAACGGGGGGAACTGCCGATGGCCTGAAGAGCCGCTCCTCGAAGACACCAGGCTCCTGGGGGAAGCGTCGGGACGCCCTCTTGGCGATGTCGTCCACCTCCTTGTTCGTGCTGCATGGTACATGCTGCAATTCCAAACCTAAGAATTGCTTCTCAATTTTGCGTGCCCCCTTGAGGTATGCCTCCATTTGTTCGTCCTTTTGAGTGTACTCCTTGTAAGATAAGTTGACGAGGAGCTGGGAGTCGCCACTGATGGTGAGGCGGCGGTCCTTGAGAGCAACCACGGCCTTGAGCCTGAGGATTAGGCCTTCGAACTTGGCGATGTTGTTGGAGACCTTCTCGCTATGCTGGAAGCAGAGCTGCACGGTGTAGGAATCTTAGCTTGGGTGGGCAAGATGAGCACGACTACAGGCCCCGTGCCCCGGCGCGCGAACGCGCCGTCGAAGTACATGACCCAGCCGTTAGGGGCCTCATCCCCCAAGGCGAGAGAGCGTTCTCACCTACTTCTAGGCTTGGTGTGTCGGTCTATTCAGCCATAAAGTAAGCGAGGGCCACACTCTCCATGACTCTAGTAGTGCTGAATTCCAGCTCCAACGCCTGCAACTCAATATTCCATTCGACGACCCTTCTGGTGGCGTTGCGTCTCTGGAGTACCCTCTCCAGGGGTAGGCTATGACGACCTTGATGGTGTGGCCTTGTAAATAGTGACGTAGCTTCTTGGAAGTGACAAGAAATGCAAGGAGGAGCTTCTCGAGCCGGGCGTCAACATCGGCAAGCTCTCCACCAAGCCGGGTCATCGCGCGGAACGCCCCACTGAAGAACTCGAAGCAAATAGCACTGCACCCCGCGTGTGAACTCCAACACGCAGCCGATCCCGCCTTCGGCCCCGGGGGCTGCCGGAGGAGTGCGACGCGCCTCGCCTGGCTCCAGCTAGGGGCTGGCCGGCGTAGCCTCGCAGCTTGAAGAAGACGGCCCAGAGGGTGCCTGATCGCCAGCGGTGATCAGCGGGGAGACCGTCGACACGCCCCACACCTTCTAGGCTAGGTCGCGGGAGGAAGTAGTAGGAGGCTCGAGTCCGAGGCCCCCTGGCGGCACCCCAATGGCCAGAGTTGGCCCCGTGCCTTTTGTGGGAGCTTGGTGCGGGGGGCTGTGCGTCGGGATCGAGCCAGGATCTAAAGGACGCCTCCCCTGAGGCTTCATCACCACGGGGACCCCGCGAGGCCTTGATTTAGAAAAGACATGGCGCGCAGGAAGTCACTAGAATAAGGTACTTACTCGTCCACAACTCTGTACTTCCTCAGCTTCAGCGGCCATCGAGCGCCACCATTGCGGCTCGGAGACCCCTTCCTCTTGCGGAGAGCTTCAGGTTCAGCCGAGGCCAACCGGGCCTCGAGGGACAGTCCCCAGGAGCAGGAGCGCTCGGTGGGGCGCCCCGCGTGGCAGCCTCAGGAGTGGGAGCACTTGGAGGGGCTCCTTGGGTGGCCGCCTCAGGAGTTCCAAGTGGCGCCTCCCCTTCACCAGCCAACTCGGAGCCATTGCCCCGAGCCTCAGGAGCCCCAGCCTTTGGAGCACTTGATGGCGCAGGACCTCCGGAGGTCGCCTCGACAGCGGCTGGTTGTGTGCACCCCCTACTTCCACACTTGTGGTGCACGTAAAGAAGCCAGGGAGCCACGAGGGAGGGATTCTCGCGAGGCCTCTCATGGCCAGCCGAGAGTAACCCCCACTCGTCGAAAAGGGGCATCTACTGCACGAAGGCCACCTTGTTCGAGCATTGGTAGAGGAGACAGCCATTTCCTGGAAGATCGGCGGGTCTGGAGTTGCCCGTCAGAAGCTTAAGCACCTTGTTTAGGGTCTTGGAAGGCACCGACTCCTGCAGCCTCATGGAGTCTTCGATGCTGGTGCAGGCCCACATTGGGCGAAAATGGCGGTGGAGCGGGGCGATGCGCCACTAGACGAATTCCTTCATCACCATTGGCGCTGTCACCCCAGCTTTTGCGGCCTGTCTAGCCGCTTCCATACATGGGCATGCTGACCGTCGACGAGCTTTGTGTGCCCCCAGCCAGAGCTGGGCACCGTTGGCGCTGGAGGGGTGAGAAGCAGGGGGCAGCACTTACCGGCATCAACAAACAACCACTGCTTCCGGAACCCCTTCAAGTCTGGCGGTAGATCAAAGTCGATTCCCGAGCCGGCCGTTGCCGCAACAGCTTCGAAGGACATGCACCCCGTGCACTGGCGGACGTGGACCCGGCGGAGCAAGAAGAAAGGGCAAAACACGGCCACAGAAGGAGAAATGCTGATGATGGCCTCGCAAAGGAAGGCAAAGAAAGCGAAGAGGATGATAGAGCGGGGTTCCAGGTGCAGCAGGTAGATCTGGTAGTGCGAGATTATGGCGTTCAAGAAAGGAGAGAAAAGGGGAAATCAGGCCCGCGAAGAGAGCATGAAGATTGATGGGAATCTCTCATATCATCCACAAGCCAAGACGCAGGCCGGGTGGCCATCGCTTTCCACTCATCGGAAGCGGCTACGAGAGAGGGACGGACCTTGTTCAGCCCCTCCCGATTGACCACCGTCGATTGCTCGAGAGCCGGCTCCTAGGACGGCGGGGGCCCAGCCGGGGCGCGCGACCATCCCTTCTTCTTCCTCTGCTGCGGGTCCATGGAGGAAGCTAGGAAGGGGGGCGGCACTGACACCAAATCTGCGCGAAGGATTGCAAGCCTGGGAAGAGAAAGAGCAAGGGCCAAGCACGACAATCTATATGGGCGGACTGCTCTAGCAATGGGCAGCCGCCAGGCTTGGTGGATTTCAAGGCAGCATGGGGAAGTGGAGACACACACGTCCCATCAATCGCCACACGTTGCTCAAGGTTGCCAGAGGTTAGGGCCCGCGGCGCTCTGAACTTGCCCTTTGGCTTCGCCTAGAAGCCAAGTTCGAGCGCGCCTTAGGCCCGGGGCTACTGTTGGCATTCTGGATACGGGGGTACCCAGACTTGCCCGCCTGCGGCCCACTGCATGGCTCCATCAATGGCCTGGTACGGCCCAGTTCCCGCATCAACAACTCGAGACCCTCGCGAGGGGCCAAGCCTCGCGAGGCGTACGACACCAAGACCTCCAAGGGGATCGGCCTCCTCAGGCTGGCTCCCGAGGAGCGGAGATCTCTATGCAAGGCGCACCTCATGAGTCTCAGCTGACGTGAGCCGTGACGATCAAGGCCAGGCGGGTGCAGAGCGCCAGTTTCCTCTTTGGTGCAAAGGAGCCAAGCAGCAGGCGCGGAGTCCCGAGGAATCAGCCAAAGGTTTCCATTCTAGTGCAACAAGACCAAGACCGCCAGGTCAGTAGGACGAAGGTCATCGCCGAGAACACCGCAGCGTCACGACCAGAGGCTCTTGCACTTGAAGACCAGTTTAGTCAGTATAGGATGTACTTCTTGTCCCCATTCAAATCTGGCTGTTGTGGGATCCCTTCCCACCAATATTTGGGAAGAGGGCCAAGGCCACTATAAATAGGACTTAGCCACCACCATAGAGGGGGACAGATCCAAATGGAGCAAAGACATTCCTCCTTCACCAGCTCACTCGAGCCCAAGAACACCTCACCTCCTGAAACTGTTCATTCATTGTACTTGTTCATCCTTAGCCCCTCGAGGAAATCCACCACAAAGCTGGAGTAGGGTATTACACCGCAAGGTGGCCCAAACCAAGATAAACTGTTGTGTCTCTCTGTCCCTTTGAGCATGACATGCTAGGCTCTAAGGATCGCGAGTAGGCAGGCTGGGTAGGTGGAGATCTCTGCATGCATTCCAGAGTTCGAACCTCTCAAGGATTTGCAGAACCAAAAATCCGACAAAGGAAGCTGAAACCATTGTTCCCGCCAAGGAAAGCAAGAAAAAGAAGAGAGATAGTAAGGATGCCTCCAAGGAATCCATGAAACATACCTCTTCGGAGTATGTTGCACCCGTGGATGACTTCTCGGAAAGTTCCAATAGTAAGAGAACCAAGGGTACTTGTGGGTACCCCGACTCATAAGTCGAGTTCACTAAATGCACGTGTACAGTGATCCCAGAGATCAATGCTCACTGAACACACATGTAACACCCCAAGACCGATGCGCTAGGTGTCTTCTAGTTATTCGCCATCATTGCCATGTCATCCGCTTGCGTGTTGCACATTGCCTTGTCATCATGTGCATTTCATCTGCATGTTTTCAAAACTTGCATCCGTTCGTCGTTGTCTTCCCCCATCCCTTCCATTCTCCGTTCGGAACCCAGACACACTCGCACGCGCCCGTGGCATCTCCGAAATATTATTTTATAAGTGGCATAAAAATGTTCTCGGAATGGGGTGAAAGTTGGCATGCGGCCTTGTCATAGTGTAGGTAGACTGCCTGTCAAATTTGGTCGAATTCGGAGTCTGTTTGATAGCCCAACCATTAAACATATAATCGCAATATAGTCGGTTCAAACGTCGGATGTTTCGGTCTCCGAAACAGTCGCCGGGCCACACTTCTCTTCTCAACCCAGTTCAACTCTACACAGCCCACCTACAGCCCACCTAGTGCCCCCTTTGTCCCGAGTCGTCCGATCGTGATCCGAATGTCCGAAACGGAGCAAAACCCCCTCTCCTAGCCCCTCTTCCTATAAAAGACCCCCTAGTCCATTTTCGGACTAATATAGCCCCTAACCCTCCCCTAACCTCCAACCGCCGCCACCTCGGCCTCATTTTCCATGCCGGTCCACTCCTCCGCCGCCACTTGGCGAGTCACCAATGGGCCCCCGCCGCCAGCCGCCTCGTCCAACCCCGCGCGGCCACGCGGCCCTCGCCACCTTACCCGCCGCCGCGGCCCTGGAAGCCCATCCGGGGCACGCCCCGGGCCCGATCTGGGCCGAGCCCCGGCCCGACCGCCGCCCTCGTCCGCTCCATTGCGTGCTTGATCACCCGCTCGATCCCGAGCTGGATCGAGAGCGCCGCCGCCTCGACACTGCCGGCCGACAACCGGAACCGCCTCTCCGCCGCCCAGCCGCACCTCCACGCCAGTCCCCGTGTCCCCCTCTCCTTCTCTATCCTTCTTCCTCCCTCTCTCTCAGCACCTCCCTCTCCCTGTGCTCCTCTACAGGAGCTCGAACCCCCGTGGCCATAGGAGCTCACCACCGGCATCGTTCCCTGTCGTCCTCCACCGGATCCGGCGAACTCCACCCTGATCAGTCCTCCGCTCCACCCCCCGCGCCCGTTCCCGGCCTCTGCACTTGCCACCGTCGCCGTAGAGAACCTTGCCGCCACCGGCAACCTCCATGGGCTCACCCTGCTCCTATCCATTCCATTTTCTGCGAGGTAAAACGCCCACGTCCTTTTTTTCTAAAATCTCACATCTGCATTTTGTCTGGGCCCTAATTTTGTGCATACTTATCCGTTGGAGATGTTCTACAAATGGAAATGTTCATATCTTGATTTTCTACATGCTGGTTGTTGTTGCATGCTTGTTTGAGCGCATCTACATGCCACAATCTCTGTTGCAAAAGTTCTAAGTGTTGTTAAATGCTGAAAACTGTTATAACTTGTCATTTTGTCATTTTTATATCTTTTTGTGCGATTTTATTTTGAGCATCATGTCCAGATGTTTTAGGAGCACAATCATGTCATATTTGCATTGGAGTATTCCATTTGTCATGATATACCTTATGGTGAGTGCAACAAGCTTATTAAGTTGGCTACTTGATGTTACTGTTTTGCCTAGTCTGAATCTGTTATATTATGTTGCTATGTTTGCTTGACGGTACCTTCAAATCCATGCATAATCTGGACATTCCTAGTTGACATGTTTTGATTTCCATGTTATTATCTATCATACCGTTCCATTTGATGCCTCATATATGTCTTGTAGCATATGCTTTCATTGCTATGAACATGCCTAAATGATGGTCCAGTTTTCTGTTAACTTCATGATGCCATGTTGTGAGGTTGATATTAGTTAATCTATGCCTTGTTTGGAGATGCTCAAATTACTTGTTTTGAATTATGCTATGATTACTTTCTTCACATGCCAAGTTTTATAATTTTAGACATCATATGAACTCTATTTCAAGCTTGCAAACATGCTATGATGATGTTGTTATTTTACACTTGCTGAAATTGTTATATCATTCAAACTTGTCTTGGTGGTACCCACTACTCCATGAGCCATATGCATATGACGCCTTGAGGTTATTTTCTCTTTGTTATGTTTACTTTGATGACATGCCTTGGTTGCCATATAAACTTTATGTAGCTTGTCTCTTTCTTGCTCTCAAATTGCCATCATTCTAAATCTCTCAACTTGTTAACATCATGTTCCATTTTGCAAAGCTCTTTGTAATTAATATGTGCATCATATGGAGTTGTGCCCATGGAGTAAATTGAGGTATATCATGTCTACTACAAGCCCATTTATTTTTTGTAATTATTAAAATTGCTATGCTTGCTATTATGTGACTCCAAAGTCAGAATCATAATGTTATTGTTTTGCATTCCCAAATTTCCTCCAGGTCTGAGAATTAGCTTATATCATATTTGCATCTTGGCTTGATTATTCCCACGAACCTGTTTCTCATATAGTTATGACATGTGGTGTGTTTTGAGAACCATGATATGTACTCGAATTCTATGCTTTTTCTTGCCATTATATTACAATGTAGCTTAATTGTTTCTTGTCTCCAACATGCCATCATTTTAACTCTGCTCATCCATATGTGTTGTTTTTCACCAAGTCTTAATATGTGATATCAAGTTGCTTTTTTGCATCGATCATATTGGATTAATCATGATGCCTATGAACCTGAAGCTTAATGATATTTGAATTATGCAATCTATACCTGACGTGCATATCAAATTTGTGTTCATATGTTGTCTGGAGCATGTTGTTTTGATTATTGCAAAGTGTCTATTTGTTGTTTTGGGAAGATTGTTGTTTAAACTTGTTTTGGGTGTATGTGTTGAACCGTAGCTCGTTTTGAGCATGCTCTATACGAATCTTGCTTGGAATTGCATGTAGTTTCATATTATCTTGTTGCATCCATGTTTTGGAGTGTTTGTTATTGTGTTTGGCTTACTTTTGCATCAATGCCTGTTTAACTTGTGTTGCTCATATCTTCTAGGCCATAGCTCCAAATTAAATGAACTTTACATGTAACTTGATTAGAAAAACGTGTAGATCTTCTCGGTGCATTTTAACTTGCTGTTTAACAACTCCAAAATATTATGTTATTCAGATCTGGACCAATTTCTAAATATGCATACGAGGACTTACCGGAATTGTTAGATGTTGTTTCCGGCCTCATGTAATCTTGCCTTGATGTGGTGTTCTTGTATGCATCATCTCTTGCCAAGAGTAGCATCACGTAGCCCTGTCATGCATCATACTTGGTTGAGCATCTTGCCATGTTTATGTGTTGGGTGTTTACCATGTTGTTTGCTTCTTTTCGGTTGTGCTTCTTCTCGATAGTTCCTGTTTCGTTGCGATCGTGAGGATTCGTTCGACTACGCTTGGTTCGTCTATGCCCGTTCGTCTTCTTCATGGACTCGATCTTCTTCCTAGCGGGATTTCAGGCAAGATGACCGTTACCCTACATCTCACTACTATCATTGCTATGCTAGTTGTCTCGATGCTATTGCTATGTCGCGCTTCCTACCACCTGTTTATCAAGCCTACCTATATGCCATGAAATAGCCTCTAACCTTTTCCACCATCCTAGCAAACCGTTGTTTGGCTATGCTACCGCTTTGCTCAACCCGTCTTATGTGTTGCTAGTTGCAGGTGCAGTTGCAGGTTGTTCCATGTTGGGACATGGATATCTTGGGATATCACAATATCTCTTATTTTATTAATGCATCTATATACTTGGTAAAGGGTGGAAGGCTCGGCGTTATGCCTGGTGTTTTCTTCCACTCTTGTCGCCCTAGTTTCTGTCATACCGGTGTTTTGTTCCTTGATTTTGCGTCCCTAACACCATGAGGGTTTATGGGCCCCTCTTGATAGTTTGCTTTGAATAAAGCTCTTCCAGCAAGGCCTAACATTGGTTTTACAATTTGCCAACATAATAATACTGAATTAACTAATTAACTTGTAGGGCGTCATGAACCTGAGGATTCTTGTTTGACACAATACAAGGGCGGCCAATGCTGATGGTGTTGGTCCCAAACGGGCAGCCTGCGGGGCCACCACGGGGAAACCCAAGGATCTGGTTTTACTCATAGCTTGTCCCATCTAATCATGGCCTGAGACGAGATACACGTGGCTACTATCAATGTGTCGGCACGTCGGGAGGTCTTGCTGGATTTTTTTACCATTGTTGAAATGTCTTGTGCACCGGGATCCCGAGTCTGATCGCATGTCCAGTGATGGAGGATTGTCTTCGCGGATCATGAGCTTGTCATGGGCTAAGTTGGGACACCCCTGTAGGTTTAAACTTTTGAGAGTCGTGCTCGCGGTTATGTGGCAGATGGAAATTTTTAATGTCCGGTTGTAGAGAACTTGACACCAGACTTGAACTAAAATACAACAACCGTGTGTGTAACCGTGACTGTCTCTTTTCGAGTAAGTTGAGAAGAGAACACAGTGGGGTTATGTTTGAACGTAAGTAGTTCATGATCACTTCTTGATCATTACTAGTTTGCGACCGTTTGCATAGATTCTCACCTTTTTCTTGTACTCGCAAGTTAGCCACCATACAATGCTTAGACACTTGCTGCAACCTCACCACCTATCCTTTCCATACCCATTAAGCTTTGCTAGTCTTGATACCCATGGTAATGGGATTGCTGAGTTCTCGTGGCTCACAGATTACTACAACAATAGTTGCAGGTACAGGTAATGCGCTGATCATGACGTGAGAGCAATGTTTACTTGTTTTGGAGTTCTTCTTCTTCTTCTTTGTTCAAGGGATAGGTTCCTGGTCGGCAGCCTGGGCTAGCAGGGTGGATGTCATTTGAGTTTCTGTTTGTCTTTATCCATAGTCAGATGTTGCTCTTATGCATGATGTTGTATTCATGTGGCATCGTACGCCTTTTGTATGTATCCCCATCTATTATGTAATGGTACGATGTAATGATATCCACCTTGTGAAAGCATTTCAATATGCGGCTCTATCCTTGGTGCGACCGTCGAGTTCCTCTCAGGTAGGATCGTATATTGGGAGTGACAACACAGAAGCTGAATAACAAGAGTCTTACATCCATGCATACCATCTTACACAAATTATGACCATTATGGTCAAGTCTTACATAGATAAAGCCTTGAAGGCTGAACAACAAATAAATCATAAGCAGCTGAAATCCTAGTGGATAAGTAGAACCCGTGCCATCTGCCTTAACCCTACAGCCATTTTGACTGGGAAGTGTCCTAGTTCGCATGTTCGTCACCAAAGAACTCTTCCTCGAACTCCTGCTCTTCCACGCCTGACCAATTAAATAACCAGTGGTATGCCAATGAGTACTTTGAATGTACTCACAAGAAACCCATGTTTCGGTTCAAGGTACAACAAGGCATGATATAGGTAAGTTTTTGCAGAAAGTTAGTTTTGAGTGTTATAACATGTTCAACGACCTGTAAGGCATGCATCATGGGAATTCAAGTAACCATGCAAACAGGTTACAGATATCAACATAAATAGAGTTGGAATCAATCCAACTTAATCATCATGTCAAGTCTTTTGACATCACCCTGGTAGTTCTCACCGCTTATCCATACACACTCACCAGGTTTTGTAAACATGTGGACGTAGCCCAAGAGCAGTTACCCAATTGTCCTTCACCATGGACACAACTATCACTACTAGGAAAAGGGCTATCGATAATATGGACATTAATGGCGCACCACACATGTGGTGTGCCACTACTATATAGCAGTGGCGCACCATGTATTGGAGCGCCATTAAACTCTAAATACTAATGGCACACCACATCCATGGTGCACCACTACTAACATTCTTTTTATTTTTTTTCAAATCTAGTAATGCCGCATGAGGGGATAGTGCGCCATTACTAGTTAAACTATAATGGCACACCACACCCTCGGTGCGCGACTACTAATTTTTTTTCAAATTTTTTTAATCTTTTTTCAAAACTAATAATGGCGCACCGAGGGTGTGGTGCGCCATTACTAGTTTAACTAGTAATGGCGCACCACTCCCACAGTGCGCCATTACTAACTTTGACCAAAAATTCCACCGAATGCACCCCCCCTGGTGGACCGCCTTTTCAATTTTAAAAAAATAAATAAAATGATGGAAATGTCAAAAAAATAAAAGAAAATAAGTTTCTCATGTGATATGTGGTCTACTTGTTGGGAAAATTTACAAATATGAATATCGACTTTATTTGCAAAATCTCTCTGGAATTTGTAAAATGGGCATAACTTTTGCATACGAACTCGGATTAAAAAGTTTTTTATATGAAAAATCATCTACTCCAAAAGTTACATCCGAATTAAACCCCATTCAAGATTTTCAGAATCCCCAAAAACCTAACAGAATAAAAGATACGGGGGTTTTAAGATCTAGAGGGGGGGAAATGGGAAAAAAATTCAAACTTACTAGTGGCGCACCATTTGCTTGGTGCGCCACTAGTAACAGGAAAAAAATTGGTTTCGAATTTTTTTTGGAATTTTTTTCAAAAAATGATACGTAATATGACTGAGAAGTTTAAAATATTTTTCAAAATTTCATCATACTCATGAACATGAACAAAGTCCTAGACATCAACAAGGTTTAATAAGATTGATATGATAGATATATCAACAAGTGCCTGTTAAGTGAGGTGGTGCTGGGGTTGGACAGAACTACGAAGTTAAGCATGCTCGGGCTGGAGTAGTGTGAGGATGGGTGACCTTTCGGGAAGTTTGACCACTTAGTGTGATTTGAGCCGAGATTAAGCATATTGACCCAAGATTAAGAAAAAAAAATGAAAAAAAAATTGAAAAAAAAATTCTGAATTTTTTTTGAAAAAAAAAGTGTTAGTAATGGCCCACTTCTATGTGGTGCGCCATTACTAAGTCAGATAGTAATGGCGCACCATGTGAGATACTAATGGCGCACTCCCTGGTGCGCCATTAGTATCTAGTATGAGATTAAGTCATAGTGACTCGAGATTAAGAAAAAAACAAAATTAAAAATATGAAAAAAAAAATTGAAAAAAAAATCTGAAAAAGTTTTGAAAAAAATTTGTTAGTAATGGCGCACTTCTATGTGGTGCGCCATTACTAAGTCAGATAGTAATGGCGCACTCCTTTCGGGCTGGAGTAGTGTGAGGATGGGTGACCTTTCGGGAAGTTTGACCACTTAGTGTGATTTGACCCGAGATTAAGCATATTGACCGGAGATTAAGAAAAAAATGAAAAAAAATTTGAAAAAAAATTTCTGAAATTTTTTTGAAAACAAAAAGTGTTAGTAATGGCCCACTTCTATGTGGTGCGCCATTACTAAGTCAGATAGTAATGGCGCACCATGTGAGATACTAATGGCGCACTCCCTGGTGCGCCATTAGTATCTAGTATGAGATTAAGTCATAGTGACTCAAGATTAAGAAAAAAACGAAATTAAAAATATGAAAAAAAAAATTGAAAAAAAATTCTGAAAAAGATTTGAAAAAAATTTGTTAGTAATGGCGCACTTCTATGTGATGCGCCATTACTAAGTCAGATAGTAATGGCGCACTCCTTGGTGCGCCATTAGTATCTGGTATACTAATGGCGCACAAGGGGTGCACCATTAGTATTAATTACTAATGGTGTGATGCTAGTGGCGCACCTGTAGTGCGCCATTAGTAGCAAAAACAGGTGCGCCACTAGCAGGCCTTTTCCTAGTAGTGTATCAAATAATTTTACACTCTGCAAAGGTTGCACACCTTACCCACAAGATCCGGGAAGCTTTCGTGTCACCCAGGATCCTGCAGTACCTCAAGTACTCGGGGGAAGCACCCAATCACTATCTTTCCCTAGGCGACACTAACATAGGGTCCACTCATTGGTAGACGGCCTTTGTTTATAAGCATCAAGATCTTGGGACCCTGCCCTTTTCATTATCACACATACACGCCGGGACCAATGGTGTGTTCGGTGCCCTGTAAAAACAGTCATGGTCGCCTATCCAAGCACGACCCCGTCCTGAGAGTGACCTCATGTCACCCCCATCACTAGTAATGTGGGCACCATGCTAGTATCGGCCTAGGTAATCAATAATGCCCTTTCCCATGTAAGGGTAGAGTGGTTGCGCATGTTAGGTTGAAGTAACAGTCGCAACTTAAGCCAATTCGTTTTCGAAAACAACACTGAGCATGTGGTTCCGATCATGCTCTTCCGCCGCATTCTCCCCTGCCAGTGCCGGGCTTCCCCTATGGGGGATTTCAAGCTGGAGGAGCCACAGACGCTACAACATTTCCTCGGCACCACGCACGAGGGAATCTGGAAGCTGCTCTTCAAGGCGCAGAAGACCTGGCCAATGGAGACTGAAGACGTCAGCCTCAACGCCACAAATCCGGCCTCTCCGGTAAGTATTCAATACTCCAAAGACATACCTAGTTCATACCTATATATTCGATCTATGCCAAACTCATCAACCCATCCTTTGGTACAGGGCTGGACCAAAAAGTCAGAGCGAATTAAGAGTCCGGCTCCACTGCCTGAAAACCCAATCACTCCTTAGCTCGAGGAGATGCTGGTCCCGGTGCCTTATAAGCCGTCGGAGAAGAAGGCCAAGAAGAAGAGCTAGGTGCCCAAGGATGGGCCCCACCGCAAAGGTCCTCTATAAGCTGTGTCCGGAGAGACTGAGCCCGTCTCCTCCCACGAGGAAGACGAGGACGAAGAGGAAGAGGAGGAGGAGGAGGAACACAGAGTGGAGAGTGACCCCCTCCCTCAAGACTAGCAGGGAAAAGAGGACGACCTTCGAGAACCTGGAGGGGGCGACGCTGAAGTTGGGGTGGTTGGTCCTCTCAGATAGTTCGGACTCGGAGTCCGAACACAGCCCGGAGAGGGTCCAAAGGAAGAAGCCCCTAGCCGAAACGTAAGTGTCAGAAACTTACTCGTTTAATTATCGCTTTAATCTGCCTCTGTCATGCCCAATCCTTTTTATGCTTTTCAGCCCTCCGGGCGAGATGCCGACCCCCTCTTCTTCGGAGGGGAACTCTCAGCCCCTGGGGAGGCGGAGAGTGACGGCCCATCTCGCGCCCTCTCTCCCACTGCCATGGAGGACACTAAGGTGTCATCCCAAAAGGTCATCTACTGGCCGGGGAGGAGCAAACGAGACCACCCAGATGGCGTCGGAGGACAACACCTCAGACGTTGTAGAGCGGCATGGTGACCCCCTTGACCACCGAGGTTGGGGGGCTTCAACAGTCCGGGCCCTCACCGACCACCGCCCCGGAGACCAGTACAGCTCCGGGTTCGGACCAACACCACCCATCGAAAGAGGGGTGAGGAGCAGGAGCTCCATCGGCGGCCTCTATCAATCCGGAGGCCGCTGACACTATGCAGGAGGCACTACAATGTTCCTCCATCATGGAGGAACACCACACACTGATGGGTGCGGTCATGGAAATAGTTTGGTCCGCGAAGAGCGGACTGACTGAAGCCTACAACAGCCTATTGACAGGCTTTGAGGTAAGTGATGTAATATTCTTTACTAGCTTTCATTTTGTGTACACATATATGTGTTTAGGCGAAACCCATGTGTAGACAGTAGCTCCTGAGACCGGGTCCGGATTAGGACAATCCGGACAGAGGATCAAAACAGGTTTATAACGTGTCATATGTATTGTTGGATAGGCTTCGATGTTGGCGGCTACTGCCCAAGCCGCAGAGATAGCCGAGCTCAGTCGGAAGCTTCGGCTATCCGACGATGAACTCGACCGCATAAACAAGCGGTTTAATGAAACCCAAGGTATGTGGAAGTACTTCATACCCGAAAGTGATGTTTGTATGTAGTCGTGTAAATTGACTAAAAATGTTATAAAATACGCACAGTTGGCGCAGCTAAGGTCGAGTCCCTGAAGAGCGCCCTCGCCGAAGCCAAGAAGGAGACGGAGGTGAGCAAGGCGGTCGCAGATAAAGCGGCCAAGGATTTAGAGGAGCAGCAAACCACCCGCCGATGACATGAGTCACGGGTGGGGGAGGTCGAACAGGAGCTCAAGGACGCCATCTCTAGGTGTGAGTCCTTGGAGCAGAAGAGTTCAGAGCAGGCCTTCGAGCTCACCAAAGCTCTTGAGAGCCTTAAGGAAGACCGGGTTGATGCCTAGGGCGCTTGTCAGGAGATCCAAGAGGCAAGGCAGATTGCAGCTAGCAAGGCCTTTATCAAGCAGAGTACATTTACTAGCAAGAGATATATTTTACCGACCTGGGTTTGGAGTTCTCCAGGCACCTTTGCGGATCTGCCAAGGAGTATTGCGGATGGCGCCGCATTCTTTCGAGCCAAAGAGGGGAGCTCGACAGAGAAGTTGTTCTGGTCGAAGTACCTTGCGCCAGAACTTCCAGTGCCCCTAAGTGACCAGCTGAAGCAGTTGTCTGAGCTGCACAGGGTGGCCGGACTGGCCATGAAGGATGTTATAGTCCATTTGTGGATGGCCGAATCCATGCCTAGCAGTCACTTCGAACTCGTGAAGAGGCTAGTGCAGGAGCTTCCTCAGATCGATGCCCTCAAGCGGTCGTCCTGCATTGAAGGTGCCCGGATGGCCTTCGCCCATGTCAAGGTGCTGTGGGGAAAGATGAAGGCCACCGAAATTGCCACCGTAGGGCCGGCTGAAGGAAAAGAGCACCGGCTGCCAGAGAAGTACTTTGACGAGGTCCTCGAGGGAGCCCTTATTGTGGAGGGCCAATGTTCGAAGGACGTCATATTTGAGTAGTTGAGTCTGGTTTGTAAGAGTCATGGAATGAACTCATGGTGTGTGATAGTTATGATTATGTTTTATGATAAGTTTATCCTCCTATTTTTCTGTTTATATGTCTGAAAGTTTACCAGTCGTCGTTTTCAGCCTCCACGTAAATATTACAGGGGTGTTCGGGAACGGATGACCGCACTTTATCCAACGTCTTGGCCCGGTGTAGGAGGCATCTTGCGAGGTGAACTAGGCAATCAGACTATGCGGCTTTAGTACTTTCACTTAGCCACATGAGTCAATTGGTGGCACTAAGTACTAGCCCCTCGTTGCATGAACGGCAATCCGGAGTGCGGCGCCTTTGCATCGCGGCTAGTCAAAAACCCAGCCCCTCGTATAACACGGCATAAATCGCGAATGATTCGTAGTATAACACTAAGTCACCGGATCAATGACCCGCTCTCGCCCATCATGACAGTCAGTTTTCGGCTTTCTCTACTGAGGTACTTAACCAGATGAACCAAAAATACAATCGCAATAGTTCTCCCTTTACTACCTTAGCCAAACTTTCAGAACGTAAGGTGGCAAACACAGGAGCCGGGCAACCCAACTATAGACCAAAGACATGATTCGGAGCCGATGCATATAATTCCATATCCAGGACGCCGAAGAATTCCCTATATGTGTTCGGACTTGAGAATTTTGTGGGGCCGAATATAGCCCCTACTATGAAGGTCATGTTGAACCACGTATGTCAGTCCAACATAAGGGGGAGCACACATGACAAGGAAAAACCAGGACCCAACCAAGAATGTGGTAATCATCTGTGTCCTTTATATCTTTATTGGTACGTCGATGACAAGCAATTTCGTTCAATATTAAGGTCATATTACATGGCCAAAGAGAAAAAGAAAAGATTTTTACATTAGGGAAAGTCTAACACAGGGCCTAAAAATCATAGTTTGGAAAAGAAACTCCAATGACACCCTGTCACACGTCTGCGCCTTTTCTCCTTAGTAGTGAGTCCTTTGAGAGGAGTATTTGATGGTTGGGACGCGCCAGTCTTAAAAGGATCTCTTGCGACAACCATCTCGAGAGCAGGGCTCTTGATAAACCTTCATTAGAAGGAAAAAAAGATATATGCGGTCCAATTATGGTCAAGCCGTGCAATGGACCTCTTCCGCAGTGTGCCTCTGGCGCTGCCCAAGGTATTTTTAGTGCGTAATTATGTACGCATGGTACATAAGCCGCTACTTGGTAGGGCGATTGGGGAAGGCCGAACAACTAATCAAGGTCTAGATCCATTTATTTATCGTTATTATGCATGGACCGGACTCGTTTGGATACATGGTTGGCTTTATTGGCCTGTAAACTGTTTGGCTTGATAAGGCCACCATATACTTTGGCTGCAAGGGCCGTAGTGTGCTCTTCAGTATTGAGTGAGCGCTCCATATTACCATTGAGGAAAATAATGCCACGAGGTCCGGGCATCTTAAGCTTCAAGTAAGCGTAGTGCGGGACTGCATTGAAGCGAGCGAAAGCAGTTCGTCCGAGCAATGCATGGTAGCCACTGTGGAAAGGGACAATGTCGAAGATTAACTCTTCGCTTCGTCTGGGGAGCCGAATACTACCTCTAGTGTAATTGAGCCCGTACAACGAGCATCCACTCCTGTTATCACACCTTTAATGGTTGTGTTACTAGGCTTGATTCGTGATGGGTCCATCCCCATCTTACAGAGAGTATCTTGATAAATCAAGTGGAGAATGCTTCCTCAGTCGATAAGGACTCTAGTGAGGTGGTATCCATCAATGATTGGATCAAGAACCAGGGCAGTCGAACCCCTGTGACGAATACTGGTTGGGTGATCCCTGCGATCAAAAGTGATCGGACAGGCTGACCATGGGTTAAACTTGGGGGCGACATGCTCAATAGCATAGACGTCCCGTGATGCACGCTTGTGCTCCCTTTTGTGGATATGAGTGACATATATCATGTTCACTATCTTCACCTCGGGGGAAACTGCTTCTGACCCCCGGTGTTCGGGTGACGGGGCTCATCATCGTCTTTGCTTGGAGGCCCTTTTCCCTTGTGTTCGGTATTTATCTTACCGGCCTGTTCGAAACCCAACAATTCATGTTGGTGTGGTTCACAGGCTTATGCGGTGTGCCATGAATCTGACAGGGCCTCTCAAAGTATTTTATCTAAGCTGGATGGCCCGCACAGAAGCGGGTCATGAGTGTCGTTAAGGCTGCGATGGTCTTTGGCTTTTCTTGCCCGAGGTGTTGAGCAAGCCATTCGTTGCGGATGCTATGTTTAAAGGACGCTAAGGCTTCGGTGTCTGGACAGTCTAGGATCTGGTTCTTTTTAGTTAAGATCAGGTTCCAAAGCTTGCGGGCTGATTAGCCTGGTTACTGAATTATGTGGCTCAAGTCGTCAGCATCCGGTGGCCGGACATAGGTGCCCTGAAAGTTGGCCCGAAAAGCGTCTTCCATGTCTTCCTAGGTTCTAATGGAGTTTTCTGGGAGTGTGTTTAGCCAGTGCCGTGTTGGTCCACTACAAAAAAAATACACTTCCGTGATGATACGTGTTTGTCACAGTAGGTCGCGTTTTCTGTCATGCATGTATATCCATGACGATTTTACGACAGAATCAAGATAGTCATACCTGTGCTGTCGTAGAAGTGTTCCATGACATTACCAAAATTATCATCATGGAAGGTCCACTTCCATGAAGATAAATCGCGCGTCATAGAAGTAATTTCGTCAAGCGTGACCGACATGTGTCATCCACCGTAACGGGACGCCGTTAACCACCGTTAACCTATCGGGTCCCTTTTTTGGATCCGATAACCCGCTAACAGCCACGACCAATGCTGATTTTCCATGTGTAAAATTCTCATTGGCTGACAGATCCACGCGTCAGCTCCGCGTTGTCACAGGTGACACTCATCCAACGGTCGAGATGGGACTATGATATGTTGACACGTGGACCGGCCCAAAAGTGGCCCATAAAGTTTAAATTGGCCGGCCCAACCGAAGGCCCATAAGATTTAGCAGACCATAATGGGCCGGCCCAACTAAAGGCCCACAAGATTTTGCAGACCATAATGGGCCGGCCCAGCTAAAGGCCCACATAATTTAGCGTACCATAATGGGCCGGCCCATCTAAAGGCCCACACAATTTTGCAAACCATAATGGGCTGGCCCAGCTAAAGGCCCACAAGATTTTGCAGACCATAATGGGCCGGCCCATCTAAAGGCCCACAAGATTCTGCAAACCATAATGGGAAAAGGCCCAACATTATCTGTCAAATCGGCCCATCAACGGTCTGTCCTAAACTTGTCATCAACACGGCCCATGGTCACTTTTGGCCCGTTAACAGTCCGCTAATTAATTGGGCCGAATTACGACCCGGTGTATTTCCGGCCTGTTAAAGGTCCTGCTTCATTTGGGCCCATTTACAGGCCATCAAAACTTTCGGCCCATAAACGACCGTGAAGGATTTGGGTCATATTCGGCCATGTCTGACATTCAGCCTGTTAGAGGCCCACTATAGATTTTGGCCACTTTCGGCCTGTTGTCATTTTCGGCCTGTTAACACGGGATGAAAAACATGGGCCATATGTGGCCCAACGTCATATCGGGCCCATTAACAGCCCATATAAAAATGACGATAGTCTAGCCCGACCGAAGTTTTGGCCTGTTGAAGGCTCGTGTATTAGGTCGGCGCATTTACGCCCCCGTTCGAATTTCGGCCTGTCAAAGATCTGCATCGTAAATGGGCCACCATTTCGGTTAAGACCAGTGGGTTATTTGGCACAATCAGGGCCCAATCTCACTTTCGGTCTATTAAAGGCCCATGTTTTTATGGGCTCGAGATATTTACACCTGTAAACGGCCTATTTTACTGAGGGCCCAAATTATGTTTAGGCCTGTTAAAGGCCCACTATGGGCACAGGCCTACCAGAAAAATATGAAAGCTTATGTTGATTTAGGCCCAGATATTTTTAGTGGGCTACATGCCAATTTCGGCCCGTAATCGGTTTTAGCCCAATAGGAATGGGCCCGACGAATGTTGGCATGTTGGGCTCCTGCGAAGCTTTCGGCCGAATACATTACTAAGATAAACCTACACTATACAAAAATAGCATCGTAATTACTGCAGCCTGTGGCAGCATCATAAATGTTGTATCACAACAAAATAAATTCCAACCATACAACAAAAGGCATGTTGGCATAAAGTTTACAGTCCTTCCAGATAAAAGCACCATCAGATGTATAGAAGCACAGATCATTTGACCTGAGTGCTAATGTTTCAGGCTGTAGAATCTGATGGAGCAGCACGATCTCCACCTTTTTTCCGCCATTGCTCTTGAACAATGAAGCGAATGTCTGATAGTCTGGTTTCAAAACCATTCATATCTTGACGACATTTGTCAACCACTATTCTTGTTTCTGAAACGACGTCCATTTGGGATTGGACTTGTGTCTGGAGCACAGATATATCACTCTGTCTAGCAGGAAGATTTTGATCAGTAGGCGATTTGGACGAGGTTACCTTGATAACCGACCCAGAATTACGCAGGAAGTTGCTTTTTGCACTGTTAGGGGAGAAATACTGACGCACTGCAGCAAGAGGTGACATAGTGCCTGTGGTAGCCTCGTCACCTTCAGGTGGTTGTGGTGTTCAATCATTTGTTCCATAGCTTCCTAAAAGTTTGAACATGTAGATTAGTGTACCAGATAAGTTACTAATGAGATAAAAACAAACAAAGTAGGTTAAACATTTATACATAACTTATTTTGGTGAACTACTGTAATACATTAGCATGTATTGTAGTGCCAACTACATAATAAAATCACTTTCGGAACATATGTCCATGTAGCATGCCTACTGTATTGTATATTTCCTCACATTGGTTGACATCTAAGGATAAAGAGACATGGTTTAAAGTAGGATGAACATAGTATGACATCATTCATATCATGGGCAAACAGATATAAAACAAACAGTCTATTTTATCATTGTGTGCACACGTGAACATAACAACTAAAAGAATATCATTCATCCCTTTTAAACCATGTAAGGTGAAATGATACGTTAAGACAACTATGTATAAAAGTGAATAGAGTAACTGACATTGGCTGCAAACCAAGTAGTTAAATGAACACATCACATTACCAATCAGTTCAAGGCAGTAGGAGTAAGGACTCACAACAGCGGCTTGAACTGGTGTGCTCATGCCCTTCATCTTGCTAGTGTGGCAATCCTTGAAGATTTGCACTGCATTCGGTTTAGGTTCTTTTTGGTCTGCACGGGCTTTCCTCTGTATTTGGAACAAGTCAATATAGATACTATAATATGGCGCAAAAAAAGAAGGAAGTAGCAGCTATTTACGAGAGCCTCACAGTGTGCAATATAGCTATGAGATCCTGTTGTCTGTTGGGATTTTACTTTAGAACGGTTGGTTTTGTTCTTCAAACAGTTAGCCTAGAAGAAGATACACTTGTAAGGCACATACATAAACACAGGTTCAATATGTGGTCTGATCAAATACATATAGCCTACCTGATACTTTGGATCAGACCAGTGTATAACGAGGGATGTCCAGTCTTCATCTGTAATATATTCCACTGGAGATGTTTGGGCGATTTCATTGTTAGCCTTGCCTTCAAAGTGAGATTTTCTAAGGTGGTACCGATACTGTCGCAGAGCAGACTGAAAAACATGAGTGCATGCTTGTTTAGTTGCATCATCTATTGGATCCAACTTGAACCTCATATGTTGAAAAAAGAATGTGAGTCTTATTAGGAGGAAGCTAGAAAGTATGGGACAGAGCAAGACAATATTACTAATTGCGATGAATAACATTACTTACGGATAAATGGTCAAGGAAGGTGTTAAACTGGGTATTGTCTTTCTCATTCCTATACTGGATCCACGTTGGGAGGATACGTGCATGACACCTAACGGCAATGGCTCCCTCTGATACTAACTTGGCTGACTCTGTAGCATCACGTGGCCTTTTTAAACCTGCCTCAAAATGGATCCCCATTCTTCCTCCTTTAGATTTTGTTAATCTGTCAAGCATTATCCCTAATGTCTATTTCCGCTTGCGCCGTGGTGCTAGTTCAACAATGAATATGGAAAGTGTTAGTGTAGATCAAACTGTGAGAGTACATATAAAGGAGCATGCAACTACAACTTGACTTGATCAGGTACCGTCTTCGTGTTGATGCTCATGAGGTTCATCTGATCTTGCCAAGTCTTGGTGTGTCAGCAGTGCTTCGGAAGTAGTGTTAGGTGTGAAGGCAGCTTGGGAACTGGCCATTTCCAGAGCAAATGAACGAGTAACTCGTTGAGATGTTGGTACAGATTAAGCGGATGCTGCAGCTGGTGTAGCAGGTGATACTGTGTTTGTAGATTTAGCCGGTGGACTTGGACCTTCTACTGCACTATAAGTACCAGTAGAATCTCGACGGTAGATCCTTCTCCGTTTCACCTGACGAGTAACAGCACTCCCTACTATATTATTTTCCTTGCTCTTTTTTGACTTTGCCATGTCAAGTTGTACCCACAACACAAAAGAATAAAATCACTCTTCAGAACTCATTGATGCATGATACAGACAAGCAATACTTTGATGTAAGACAATCGTATGAGGATGGAATATGTAAGAAAAACTGGACGGCATGACATATTCACAACTATGATGTGCAAACTAAGCAGAAGGATTTTCAAGAAAATAGAAGTAATGCAAGCTAGACACCATATGAAAGATGCAACCAATATTACTCTGCCAAGTTAAAAGTGTCTTGTCATAAGTGGCAATTCGAGAAATTAGAAGCAGTACAACATAGAACTCAATGCAAGATGCAACCACTATCAAACTGCCATGTTAAAAGCATCCAATCATGAGTGATTGATGTGGGATACACAACAACAGTACTTTGATGTAAGAACATGGTATGATAGATAGATGTAGTGTATTCTAGACACAGAAAGCCATGTCATATGCACATGTATAACGTATAAACTCAGTAGGTGCAATTTAATCAAATTAGAAGAAATACAGGCTAGATAACATATGCAACATGAAACCAATTATCACACTATCAACTTAGAGCAAGCACCTGCGATGGTGGAGTACGGGAGATGAACTCATCATGTAGACTTGGGACTTCAACTTCATTAGTCGTAGCAGTGGCAAATCTAGAGAGTCTCTGTTTGCGTTGGTGCAGAGGACCACCAACATCCCCTAACTTACTCTTTTCCTTCCTATTTTCTGATATTGCCTTATGAAGTCAAAACCACAAGAAGATGAATAAAATTAGCTCTGCATAACTGGTTGATGCATGATACAGACGAACACTACTTTGATGTAAGGCAAGTGCATGATAGGAGGATGGAATATATACAAAAAAAGACATCGTTTCATATTCACACATACGATAGGAGGATGGAATATGTATGAAAAAACAGTAAGCGGAAGGCATTTCAACAAAATTAGAAGAAATGAAAGCGACACCATCTGAACATGCAACCAATATCACTCTATTAGGTAAAAATTGTCTTGTCGTAAGTGCCATTTCAAGAAATTAGAAGCAGTACAAGCTAGAAGACAATGCAAGATGCAACCTACATCACAGTCCCAAGTTAAATGTGTCTTATGGGTAAGTGATCGTTGCAGGTATAAGTTGTAAGCTACGCAGATGCAATTCAACATAATCAGAAGCAATACAAACTAGACATCATACGGAAAATGCAACCACATATAACAGTTCCAAGTAAGAGCAAGCACGTGTGATGGTGGAGTAGGGGAGATGTGCTCATCATGTACATGTATGTTCTAGAAACAGGAACACGTGTCATATTCACAGGCATTATGTGTAAAGTAAGCAGATGCAATTCAAGTTAGAAGCAAGACAAGCTAGACATCATACGCAAGATGCAACCACATATAATAGTGCCAAGTTAGAGCAAGCACCTGTGATGGTGGAGTAGGGGAGATGTGCTCATCATCTACACAGCTACATTGACTGTCCAGCCTTGTGTTGTCTTGCGAATCTTGTTGGGAGGATGGTGGAGTAGAATCGGTAGAAACCCCCTATTTGAGTTGCTCCGAAGGACCACCATCATCCACTGTCGGACTAATTTCCCTTAGGTGTAATCATTTTGCATTGTGAAGTCAAACCAATAAGAAAAAGGAATAAAATTTGCTCTTCAGAACTCATTCATGCATGGTACTGACGAACACTACTCGGATGAAAGGCAAACACATGATACGAGGATGGAATATGTATGAAAAACATAATGGCATGACATATTCACACCTATGATGTGGTAACTAAGCAGAAGGCATTTCAACAAATTAGAAGCACAACAAAGCTAAACACCATATGAAAGATGCAACCAATATCACTCTGCCAAGTTCAAACTGTATGGCGTTTCAACAAATTAGAAGCAGTACATGCTAGAAATCATATGCAAGACACAACCAATATCACAGTGGCAACTTAAAGGTGCCTTATCATAAGTGACTGATGCGGGATATGCAAGAACAGTAGTCTGATGTAGAAACAGGAACACATGTCATATTCACAGGCATTATGTGTAAAGTAACAGATGCTATTCAACAAAGTTAGAAGAAATACAAGCTAGACATCATACGCAACATGCAACCACATATAATGGTGCCAAGTTAGAGCAAGCACCTGTGATGGTGGAGTAGGGGAGATGTGCTCATCATCTACACAACTATGTTGACTGTCTAGCCTTGTGTTGTCTTACGAATCTTGTTGGGAGGATGGCAGAGTAGAATCTATAGAGAACCTCCGTCTCAGTTGCTCGGAAGGACCACCATCATCGGTACAAATGCTCCGTTTATGTTGCTGCAGAGGACCACCGTCATCGCCTTCCTTACTCTTTTCCTTCCTCTTTATTGATTTTGCCTCGT
This sequence comes from Triticum aestivum, assembly GCF_018294505.1. Lineage (NCBI taxonomy): Eukaryota > Viridiplantae > Streptophyta > Magnoliopsida > Poales > Poaceae > Triticum > Triticum aestivum. Next base: position 332,040,916 of record NC_057804.1, on the reverse strand, counting down.
CAACTCAAACCCACAAGAAAAAGGAATAAAATTTGCTCTTCAGAACTCAATGATGCATGATACTAACGAACACTACATTCATGTAAGGCAGCCGCATGATAGGAGGATGGAATATGTATGAAAAACAGGACGGCGTGACATATTGACATGTATGATGTATAAAGTGTAAACTAAGCACAAGCTGCTTGAACTTGTTAGAATGAATGCAAGCTAGAAGCCATATGAAAGATGAAACCAATATCACTCTGCCAAATTAAAAGGGTGCCCTAACAAATGTATTTGACCAAATTAGAAGCAATACATGGCAACATGCTAGAAATAATATGCAATATGCAAAGAATAAAGGTGACTCATCGTAAGTGATTGATGCAGGATACGGAAGAGAGGTAGTTTCTTGTAAGAACAAGGTTAACACAGAGATGTAGTGTGTGCCAAAAATAGGAAGGCATGTCATATTCACAGGTATACTGTGTAAACTAATAAGATGCAATTTACCCTAATTAGAAGCATTACAAGCTAGACACCGTATGCAACATGCAACCACATATCACACTGCGAAGTTAGAGCAAGCACTTGTGATGGTGGTGTAGGGGAAGTGCAGTTTTCAAGTACAGAGCTACGTTCAATATATTCATTTAGGCTTGTTGTTTCTTGAGAATCATGTGGAGAGGATGAAATTGCATTCTTTATAAGAGTATTGCGTCTCATATTAACCCACGCATGTGATTGTCTCATCATAAGCGATAGATGCAAGATACACAAGAACAGTAGTTTGATGTAAGAACATGGTGTCATAGGCAGATGTAGTATGTACGGAAAACAGGAAGGCATGTCATATTCACATGTATAATGTGTAAGCTAAGGAGACGCAATTTAACAAATTAGGAGCAATACAAGCTAGGCACCATATGCAACATGCAACCAGATATCACACTGCCATGTTAGAGCAAGCACCTTGGGTTGTGGAGTAGGGGAGATGAGATTTGGAACTAGCACTATAGTATGAGTAGCAGGAGAATCTGCAGAGATCATTTGTTTCGGTTGCTCCAGAGGACCACCATCATTCCGTGCCTTCATCCTTTCAGATTTTTCCTTGTCAAGTAAACACACAAGAAAAAGGAATGAAATTCGCACTTCCAAATTCGTTGATGCATGATACTGACGAACACAACTTTTATGTATGGCAACCACATTGTAGTAGGATGGAATATGTATGAAAAACGCTAAGCAGAAGGCATTTCAACAAATTGGAAGCAATGCAATCTAGACACCATATGAAAGATCCAACCAAATTCACTCTACCAAGTTAGATGTATCTCATTACAAGTGGCACTTCAACAAATTAGAGGAAATACATGTTTGAAATGGTATGCAAGATGCAACCAATATTACACTGTCAACTTGAAGGTGTATTGTCAGAAGTGATTGATGAGGGATACACAAGAAAAGTAGTTCGGTGTAAGAACATGGTTAATAGAAAGACGTAGTATGTAACAAAAACAGGAAGGCATGTCGTATTAAGAGGTATAATGTGTTAACTAAGCAGATGCAATTTACCCTAATTAGAAGCATTACAAGGTATTCACCAGATGCAACATGCAACCAGATATCACACTCCCAAGTAAGAGCAAGCACATGCGATGGTGGTGTGGGTGAATTGCGGTGATCAACTAGAGAGCTACATTGACTATCTTCATTTAGCCTTGCTGTTTCTTGAGAATCATGTGGGGAGGATGACACTGCACTCTTTAAATGAGTAGGGCATCTCACAGTAACCCACTCGGGTGACTGTCTCATCATAAGTGATTGATGAGGGATACAAAAGAGCATTACTTTGATGTACGAACATGGTTAATAGACATATGTAGTATGTATCAAAAACAGGAAGGCATGTCATTATCGAAGGTATAATGTGTAAAGTAAGCAAATGCAATTTAACAAAATTGGAAGCAATAGAAGCTAGACACCATATGCAACATGTAACCACATTTGACAGCACGAAGTTAAAGCAAGAACCTGGGATGGTTGTGTGTGGCAATTGAGATCATTAACTGCAGAGCTACGTTTAATGTCTCCAACTACTAACACTGCACCCATTAGAGCGCTGAAACGCTTAGTGCTTATCTTCGAATTACACTGGAGCGACTTCTGTCTTTTCTTTTCTGCATTCATCAACACTGCGTCAGAGTCTGAAATACCCATGCATAAAAAAAATAGTGTGAGTATGGGTGAAGTGTGTGCACAATTAGTACAGTGTAAAGGTAGGAGATAGCAGGTCGGTGAGAAATAAATGACGGGAGACATATGATAGCTCTACAACATGCATGGAACACTAAATTACTACAGGATTCTATGAAAATAACAGTCGACTAAAAGCAAATAGGTCAGTCCATTTTTTCTGCATCGTCCGATGTACAATGAACGGGCAGATCGCCTTCATCTACCTCCAGCCAGTCAGTGTTGACGATCTTCCTCGAAACGCCAGCGACCACCAGCCCAGTATTCCTCCCCTGCCTACGCCATCCCCTCGACCTCACTGCACCGTCGTGCTTGGCACCGCCCCCCGGCCATCCATTCAAGCCCCGCCGACCTCCAGATCGGGCGCAAGCAGCTCCTGCGCCCCACACCCCTATGATAGACACCGATGCGCCCCTTCCCGAGGTAACAGGCGGACAAGGTGCTCCGCGCGCCTAAGCGTGTGCTGCTTCTTTTAATTGCGGTACGACTAACCCTGAATTGAAATCCAAGTGGGCTACTGACCTCTAGCAAAGGTGAAATAGTAAAGGGAGGAAATCTTGTGCATTTAGTATCACGAAGAAGATGCAATAAGAAGCGCTCAACTAGTTTCTTTCGTGGGATGAATACGGTGTGAGCGGAGACATAAGATTTGCATGAATAAGGGAAGAGGAGTACCTCTTTCTGTTGGCAGTGTTGTGTCCTCCTTCTGTTTTTCCAACGATCTTCTTGTGGTTCACTGGAAACGAGAAGTTGTGGAGGACGGTGGAGCCTTGGACGAACCCATGGCCAAGTTGTTGAGTGTGGTGCGGTGGCCGTCTGTCGGCGTCGGGGAACCAAATCTGAGGTGGTGAACGACGGTTTAGCGGGAACAGCTCCGGTGCGGTGGGCGGTTGCGACAGTGGAGCGGCAGCAGTGGGGCGCAGGACGGTGTGGTTGGAGTGGTTCTGGTACAGCACACGTCGGTGTCGGTGTCGTGGAGGCAGCTCTGCCTCGGATTCAGCTGCTAAGTCCTTGAGGGCATTGTGGTTGCGATTGCGTTGGACGACAACGTCGGGGTACTGGCTCCGGCGTGATGGAGGAGGGCAGCGGTGGATTGGCTGCTATGGGGTGGAGGACGGAGGAGACTGGGGTTTCGCGGCTGGTGGAGAGGGCGTTTTGGCACCCACGAAGTATGAATGGGGAAACAGAGGGAAGCGGGGAACTAAGGGGGAACGATGTTTCGGTTTGAGACGCGCTTGTTTGAAATTTGGGGAAAGTTACAAACTTTGCCCCCATCTAAAATTTCGGACATATTGCGGGTTGGGGGTAGGACAGTAATCTCAGGTGTCCCAAATGTGGGCGGGATAGATTTTGGCCGAGCACATGGGTGCTTAGGCGCCCACGGCGTATGAATGCTTCTCGGAGGCGGTTGAGACTGGCGTCTTGGTGAAGTTACAAACCTACCCCGGTTTAGACCTTTGGACATTGGGCCGATAGGCTACACGGGCCAGAGTCAGGACAGTAGTTTCCTACCACCAAACGTTAGTCTCGCGCGGTTTTGGGTGACCACAGGCCTATTTGGCGCTTCATTCAATATTTGGGAGCAGAAGCATTAACGTTTTCGGTTCTCTTGAATTGAACTTTCAGGATTTGTCAAACTTCACAAATCTTTACTCTTGAAAATCCTAAAGCTACGATTATTTTGGAATGGAGGAGGTACATTTGAATATACATTGTACACGAGTATATATTAAAAAATATGCAACTTACCTCAGTTCATGCATGGTTCCACATATAATCTCCTTGCTTGCAAAAAAAAGTTAGATATGCGTATGATTATATATAGCATGTTCAAACTCACAACAAAGATTGATGCCCCCTTTTACATCTGATTTACAAATGCCATTATCTCGGGTTCAAATATATGAATGCACTTCCTATGAATTCGAATCTTCGAAACCCCCTTTATGTTGAATTCGACATGTATTCTATTTCGTAGCTAGCAATTTGGAATGTATCCGTGCAAGTGACAAATGTATAAAGTGCTTCACACTAACAACATGGAGTTCACTAATTAATGTTTATTTATGAATTGCAAAGCATCCATTGCCTGTATTTCAAACCGCTCTCACTCTATGGATCGATAATATGAAATAAACACATGCACATGCTAGAATTCAATAGAGTATGGGTGTCTGATAGACCGATTTTCGTCCATACGCAATTTGCAAAATTCATGATCTCATTCAAAAATAATAATGCCATTTATATTTTAATTTAATGTGTAGAACCGCCTTTTACACGTAGATGCACTATACCTCGGCCCATTGTCACAAACGCGTTATATATATATATATCTCTATCTAACGCATAACTGCACACACTTTATATGCATCGGCATTTCTCTTCCACACATGCTCATAGTCTCTCTCAGGGTTTCAGGGTGTCTCACGCACATGCTCTCTCTGTTTCTCTCTCTCTCTCTCTCTTTCTGACTACTATGTACCACTCTTTTCACTAATCTCAGTTGGAAAACACTATTTCTCTCACATGCATATATACACACGCATGGTCTCTAATAGCCCTCTATACGCACATATATGTGCCTACGTGTCTCCCGCACGAACATTATCTTTAGGCCTCTCTGGCACACACTGCCCCCCCCCTAGACACACCTCTCTCTTAGTAGTTGGCAGATATGATTTCATCATATCATTCGGCAGGATATCCTTGGCTGTTAGGCTGGATGGTAATACGAGGCAAAGTTTTGCCCTAGTTTGGACCCTTGCACTTGAAGAAAGAGCCTACTCCTGGTACTGTATATTAGTGATAAGGGTGTGTACAAAGTACACGTGAATACCAGGCATTGTGCGTGTGTGTATACTATCGACGAACTAGCCCCCAAGCTACTGTAACATACCGGGGGCCTAGGGTTACAAATCATGTATAGTCGGCTTATCACCAATGGGGATAGAGTCCTCCGCGACTCTCGTAGCTTCATGTTGTACACCAAGTCCTCCACATGGGTCTTCGTATAACGCGTCTTGGTCCAACCTATATGTGGCGCAGGATGGAACCGACCCATGAGTCTTCATGTTGACCCACCACAACTAGAAATGATGTGCCCACCACACCACACACGCAATCGGCCACTAAGAAAATAAGCATATACAATAGTACAATGGTATCTAGCTCACGATACGTTTCCATATTTTGTTGATGACACTGACGGACTTTGCATTTGATGCGTGCTCCGTATTTTGTTGGCGACACTTATGGTCAATGTATTTGAAGCGAAAGCACGATATGGTCAATGGACTTCAGAATAAGCTCATCACGGTCACCACATATATTTTGTCATGCTAACCAACATGTGGTTGGATGGTTAGGAGGACAATGGTTTCTCGAGCCCACCAAGGTTAAAGTCCCGGTGCTCGCATTTATCTTGTGTTAATTTCCGTATTTTCCGGTGATGTGTGTTCAGTGGGAGGAGACGTTCCACTCAACTACGAGGCACCTATGGTGACTTCATAAAATCTCAAGATCATATATGCTGCCCACTCTCTCGAAGGTGCTCATAGGGGTAGGGTCCGCGTGTGTGCGCTTATAGTGGTGAGTGCTTGCGCGTATATATGAGCCCTTGCGTCTGTACCGTGTTAAACAAATACATGTCATGATTATACGGTCATTGGCTCACCCGTACAACTCCGTATATTGTGGATGACACAATCAATTGACCAGTCAAACATTCCACACGATGCAACTAGTGTTGCACCATCGGGGTGCTTAACTGTGGGGCCCACTTGTCAGCCCGTATATGAAAGAAAGAAAATGGTAGTTTGAGTCAGTACTGTGTTAATAAAATAGGAGTACATTTTAGGGTGATCGTACGGTCACTGGCTCACCATACATCTCCGTAATTTGTTGATAACACGATCAATTGACCAGTCAAACGGTCCACATTCAGCAACACACATTACCATAGCGCCCACCCGTCAGCGTGTATATGAAGGACAGAAATGGTAATAAATTAGTGGTCGGTGGGTATTCAAAGTCGTGAGACCTCTAGTTGGCAGTCGCCGGCGGTTGGGGGGCGTTGATTGGGCGGTGGGGTGGTGATCGCCGGAGAAAAAGCTCGACACGGGGGGGGAGGGGCTAGAGGGATGGCCGGTGTGGTGGCGGACCGGCGGTTGAGAGTGGTTTCGGGGAGGGCGGGGCGGCGTAGCGGCGCGGGCCGACCGCGGGCGGCGGGGGTCGGCGGTTCGGCCGCTGGTGGCTGGCTGCTCAAGGGGGTGGAGTTTGATGATAAACTAGAGGCCCTTGATTCGTATCCAACGGCTGGAAAATCTAATGACCAGAGATTAAAAAGTCAATCGACTGACGTGTAGCCTCACCCCGCACATACACATGTGCACACGCAAGACACGCACCCATGTAGGCGTGCAACACTGACACGTACACATAACGTACACACGCACACATGCTGGCGTGCAACACTGACATGTACACATGCACTCACGAACACACGCACGTACGCAGCCCTGCATGCAACACTGAAACGTACCCTTGCATGCACGCAAAACTCGCATGCCTGCATGCACACAGCACACAACGCAAGACACACGCTCAACCTATACGTGCATGCACCCTTTCTTAAGGACATGGATTGTTACGGGTATTAGTCAATCTTATCTGTGATAAGCAGAACATTGATGTTTGCAGCAGTCTTTATGAATCACAACGTATCGAATGGTCTATCAACATAGCAGGCTTATCTACGTGAAAAAGATGAAGTTACACTCAATGAACAATCATCGGTTTATGAAATGCCCGCTTCTGACCGCCCTGGCCCACCAAAGGTTCCTCTATTGTGCGCTTCCTGCGTTGGGACACTGACATGCAGGCCATGTACCCAAAGAGCCCACACATCAGTGGAAGAATGGCGCGGTGTCCTAGGTCACAGTCGAGGGCGTCACTCGCTGCACGCCCGGCTGAACACGCCTCCTTCCCGCATTCAAACGCCTCGATGAAACTCGCCCGTGTGGAAGCCCAGAAACCCACTCTGGACACACGTCCGTTCATGACCGGGCCGGCATTAAACGCAACACCGGCCGAGCTCCTCCCGTCCGCCATCTATTTAATCTCCTATTTAAGCGAGGCCAAAGGTCGGCCAAGAATCACACACCTCCGCTGCTCCCCTATCTCCTCCTTCACCAATTTGTCCACTCTTACAATGGCTTACGAAGAGTAGTTATTCCGCATCCAAGCCAGCTGGGTAGCCCGCCGGATACAAGCTGTGCAGCTCGCTGATCCACCTCCCTCCCCTCGCCCGACGGAGCCAGTTGCCGCCCCAAGCCGGCGCATGGTTCAGCAACTCGCCGCCCCAGGCCAGCTCGACGAGGAGCAGCGCACGGGCGTCGTTGTTGCTGTCCACACCGCCGCCTCGTACCTCGTCTCCCGTTTCTGTGGCCGAGACTCCCATGCCGGCAGCCACGCCATGCAAGCAGTGACAGAAGCCGGGTGCGCGGAGAGCGATGAGTCGGTGGCCAGCGCCTCCGCGTCTGACACCATCATTGAGGAGAAGTAGAACACGGGAGGCCGCCGCCGCATGGATCCAATGAAGGCCACCGCGGAGGTGACGCCGGTGTACACAGCAGGTGTCTTGCCGGATCCTTTTGTTGCGAGGACCTTTGTCGACCCCGCATGGGCTCCACGAAAGAGGGGAATGTTAGGATGAAATCGAGCCAGTGCCGTCCATGGTGAAGTAGTGGCCGGTGATGAACTCGAACCGGTGTCGGCCACCATCATCTTCGGCATCACCCAATGATATCAGTTGGGCAGTGGGAAAGCGAGCCATCCTTTGCGCTGAAGCATATACCTCTGGGGCTCCCGGTAGTCCGGTGATCGTGCTGCCGGACATGAGGAACACAAATCGATCGGCGAGCGACCATTTAGGCCAGATATTATATACCTGTGCTGTCCAGAACTAGCACCGGTAGTTCATTTGAATGTAATGAAATCCGTCATGTTTGTATGAAAATCCAATATTTTATATGATTTCCGTCGTTGTTATATGAAATATCAGTTTGTCTACATGTTTGCGTGAATTTCGTCCAGTTGGTTGAGTTGCTTCCATAATGTGTGCGGCTACGGTTGGATGGCATAATTTGTGGGTCGTCGGTCGGTCTGCGGGCGGCTCGGGCGGTGTTGTGGGATAAAAAAACACAGCTCGTGCGAGCTTGTCTCCAACGTGCGCGCTGGAGGATGCATGATCACCCGAGCCATTCCTCGTTCATCGGTGGCAAAGGCACCGGTGGACAAAAGGGTCGCCAATATTTTGGCTACACCGGGCAAGATCCAAACAGCCCCTCCCAACAGATTCAAATCCCTCGTTCGCCGTGGAATTTTGCCATGTGTTGTTTTCATGGAGTAGCAAGATGCCCATGCATTGCACGGAACATCAAGATGCATTTTTTTTTAAACTCCCGCATGCATGGAAGGGATAATTAATGTCCTCCTTTGCTAGTACCATGAGGCAAACACCATTAATATTGCATCGATTAGTGTTAGTGGCCTTGTATATCTGCAAATTGTAATTTTGATAGTGGCCCCTTTTATATAAAAATGGAGGGAGAAAGATGACAGATAAGGTGAGGACGAGTGGGGCGTGGTGGTGACTAGTGGTCGGACTGGGCGGAGGCATGGTGATGGACGGCACATTCTGTCTAGGTTTGTATCTCTCCGTGGGGGACGTGCACGAAGAGAAGAGGTGCACGCATGACGCACGCACTCCCGTCTCTTTCCCAACCACACCCGCACGGGTACACGGTGGAGCTCATTTCTGTACGAAAAGGCAGCCCACGTGGTAATTTGACACGTGTACTGGTTGTCCACTTGGTAGAGGGAGGATCATCTACCGCGAGTGAACAAACAAATTGCGACTTGATGTGTTATGTTAAAAAACAGGCAAACCATGTGGGGCCTACCTTAGAGGCAAGGCTCTATACACTGGAGTACTTTTGGTGTGTCCCGTCAACTCGCAGAACGAGGAGAAGCTTCCTTAGTACGCCGTCTCCCCCACCCACGGGCGCGGTGGCTCGCAGGATGAGGTGAAGCTTTCTTACGAGTAGTAGTACTACTACTACTGTACGCCTTACGCCCGCTCCCTCGCCCACGTGCGCGGTGGCTCGTAGCACGAGGAGAAAATTTTACTACTCCCTCCGTTTACTCCGTAGTACCTTGGTTAGAGAGATTATCATATTGTTTGGAATATATATGTCCATTAGGCTGCCCGTAATGGGAGTATCATAGGTAGTATCATGCATGCCAACTAAGCAGTTTCGATGAAGTGACATAGAATTACATGAAGAAAGAGAGGCTTGAGTATCATATCATGATACCGTATCATATTAAATGATGTGCTACTTTGTGTAATGCAAGACAATAAATGTAATCTTCTATGGTACCAATATATGATACTATACATTACGGATGTAGCATTATAGACTAGTATCATATGCATGATACTTGTATACTCCCTCCGTCCGGGTTTATTAGGCCTCTCACCACCACATACATGTCCCCTTTTATAAGGCCCCGTTTTGGAAAGGTGCATGCATGCAACCATTTCATTGGTTGCATTGAAAACCATTGTTGTTGGTGCCATGGCTGGAAAATTAATACACTTCATGCATGTTTTTTTATTGGTTGCAAGCATGTGAGAGAGTGCATTGGGAGTGGAATAGAAGAATTAATGTGAGCAAATTACTATCTGTCTTGTTCTAAGAGAAGTTGTCTTTAGGACTAATCAACCCGGACGGAGTGACTATGATACTTCCCATTACAACCAACCTTAGTACTCCCTCAATTTACTTATACAAGGCCACTATAAATAAATACATTTTGCATCTATACAAGGACACAAATAGTAATCGAGACAAAAGTTACTACTCTCTCCTTTCCAGTTTATGGCTCAATTTCAAAATCTCTCCAACCAAGGTAGATGGTGAGTGGTCAAATTAATTTTGTAGTTTGCACAAGTAATTAGTACGCTCGTTTTTCTCAAGAAGTTATGTTTACCAAGGCATTAATTAAAACGAATGCATGAATGACCACTAAATTTCCATGAACTTCTACATGCATTGGTGAGTTTCCTCTTGACACTGCTTGCATTGGGTGATCTAACGCACCTCGAAATCCAACATGTAATGGTACTACTACTAGTAGTAGAATTGAGACTTATCAAACGGAAAAACGAATGTATTTTAGATGAGCCCTATAAACCCTAGTGGGTATGTACTCCGTAAAAACAGATTTTTCCAAAACTAAGTCGCTCCCTTTCATGAATTTTGTAGTATACTCCTCCGTCGACGCACCCTTTCATGCATTATGTACTTCCTGTCACCGACACGTGGGACATATAGCAACCGGGTCGATGTGTTAAGCACCAAATAACAGTGCAGAACAGCAGGGGGACGCACCCCACTTGTACCGGCCCTGTAGTAGTAATGAGCAATGAGACGTCAAATCACAATGCCGCACCTTCCCAGATGGACGAAGCAACCATTATTTCACACTTTGGTTCGCCATCATCTCAAACCACGTAGTATTGCTTCTACCTCAAGAGGGACATGCGCACCGCCTTGGTACATCATGACATGTGGGACCGCATGATAGGCCATGCTCCCCCGCCGATCGCTCGGTAAAATCACCTCATTTTTACTATACTTCCTCCGTATCGGTTTACTACATGGCATGCACGTCGTTCTAGGTTGAGAATTTAACTGGCTATATATGTGATGAATAGTACTCTAGCCTTTTAAAAAATGTATACTTTTGTACAGTAGTAGTATCGATGGATTGCGCCATGGAGCAAAAATTGAAATTAAAAAAAAGGAGGTGCATATAGAGAGCGCTCGTTGCCAAATCATGCATATAGTACTATTAAAAAACCTAGTACGTGCTTAATTGGGATGCTAAATTCAATTAAAGAAATGCTAGTAGTATGTACATACTGAAGATTTAAAGTAACGAGAAGAAACATAACATAGTTCTACTGGGGGCTCAGCACAACACACCACTCAAATTAAACTAAGCACACCTGAAATTAAACTATGCAACTAATCTGGTAGACACTGCATTAGAACCACCATGAACAATGATACTGACACCTTACTCACTCGGAGTCCTCGTCCACGTCCTCGACTTCGTCCTTGTCCCTCTTCCTCTTGGCCGATACTTCTTTGCTTGAACCGCACACTTGGCTCTTGCTCCTCGTCCAACCCTTGTAGATATTGAAACAAAGGTAGCCATCCATTGCAACATAGTGGATGTGGTCTATATCTAGTACATTCCGCTGCCATGCATGACGATGAAACGTGTAATGAGGTTTCTCCAGTTTACGGTACGAAGGATGAACCATGGCTCCTGCCAGGGTCAGCATTGAAGGCTGACGAGAGGACACCAGCCGATTCTTCTGGAGGTCGAAGGGGTTGCCTACAACGAGGCCTATCCGACCCAGGACTTCTTTGTCATTCCTAAAGTCTACAGTAGCGAATTTGACTAGGTTGCTCTCGAGGAAGTTCTTAAAATCCAGGCATTCAACGTCGGCATGGCATATGTGGTAGACCAAGCATAAGTCATGCATGCAAACCTGGATCACGGCGGGCTTCTTCCTCTCTTCGTCCTTTAGATCCTTCTCTCGTCCCAGGACTATGGTGTACTCAACATCTAGTCCAGCGACCCACTCATCATCTTAGTTTTCGAACATGCGTCTGAAGCGAGAAAGGCATCCTTTCACCGTCGTAGAAGAACGGGTGTAGATGACGTCGAACTCATTGCCGGGGATGGTTCTAACCTTGTACTCACCACCGATCATGGAGATTTGGGATGCCATGGATTTGGGAGGAGGGTTAGGATTAGTGGAACTGCTGTAATGTGAAAAGGACAAGACGACTAGGAGCGAACCACCGTAGTATTAAAGGACGTGCGGGGACGAGTAGGAGCGAACTACCAACGTGCGAACAGTAGGGTAGTGGCTTTCCATTCTCCCATGATACGAGCTTCCGAGAGCCCTTGGATCTGAGATCGAACGGTTGCGTGGCGTGATTCTAGACCTATGGGTGAATATCCTATCCTAGAGGGTTATTTTGCAAATTTTCAGCAACTTAGCATGCGACTGTTTGATCTCAGATCCAAGGGCTGCCAGCAGCCCGTATCATGGTCTCGCCTACCACGACCGTCGCGTCGCTCGCGTGGTCGCGCCCTTGGAGTTTTAATTTAACACGGTGCGTTAGGCTATCTGATGTTGGCATGTCATCACTTAGTCACTCATACTACAACAAGGTTAGCTATAAGGTTGGCTATAAGTGTATTTTTTTACTTCTCTCTATCTCTTTCTTCGTACTTCCTCTGTCCCATAATATAAGAACGTTTTTGACACTAGTGTAGTGCCAAAACGTTCTTATATTATGGGACACAGGGAGTGGTATTTATTGCATTTGCCAAGGAGTGACCTCTTCCAATGAAATGGTGTGCTTATTAGTTTTTTGTTGCTAAGTTTGCTTCATTTAATTAGCTATAGACTCCAAATTGTCTTTTCACCTAGGTACACGCGCTTAGCACCGTTTCTTCCTTGAGTCACCAAACTAGTCTCTCTGTTCTTGATTAACTTGCCACATTAGACATTATGCCTATGTGGCAAGCTTAGCACCTGTAGGAGCAAGTAAGTACAATAGTGCGCTTTACATGACATTTTTGCATATGTCGAGGAAAGAGAGGCAAGGAAAAAGTGGAGAAGTGGGCTCTCATACAAGAGCCAGCCTGTACTACATGGTGGAGCATTGGGAGAAGCACCGGTATGGAGGTTGTCAGGAATCGGGAGACTCACGCCGGTCGTAGCACCGCAGTTAATATGATAATGGCAATACAAATCACGGGGCCCTACCTGTCCAGCAGTAACTCGCTGTCAAATCACATAGCCCTACATTTGCAGCAGCCTACTCCCTCGTCTTCTCGCGTCTCTGTCGAACCGACTAGGTGGAACTGCCCCACCTACCACGTAGGAAAAGCCCCGCCCTCGACTTTTAAATACAACTACATCCACTGAAGAATCCAATGATATACTTTTTGTGACATAGTAACTCATATTTAGTTAGTCATATGGATGACCTAGAACTACGTGCATGCCCTATAAACCGAGACGCCAAAAAATAAAAACCAAGACGGAGAGGGTAGTTCAGCATGTATCTTTTTAGATCAATATAGTCGGGATTCACCAAGGAGCAAAACCAAGTGGTAGACTGATCCTGTCGTGTTGGCGTAGCAACTCAAGCAGGGTCAGTCCGCACACGAAATGGCGACACACTTAACAGGACCCCTTTGGATGACATGTGGCTCATCCACCGTCTTGTTCCATGTGCGATGCACCAAATTACAGTTCGGAGCATTGGTTGGAATTGGAGGCACCCTGGTCGTAGCACCGCAGTAGTAGAAAATGAGCGATGAGGGGTCAAATCACAAAGCCCCACCTTTCCCGCATTAAGATGGATGGACGAAGCAACCATCATTTCACTCTAGGGCGCAAGAGCATAAAGAAAAGAGAAAACAATGATGCGTGCGGCAGCTACCTAGGGCACCCTAGGGTAGGGATCTCCACTATAGATCCTTTTTTAAAGCGCCTCCACTACAAATCGGCTTCTCCCTCGTCCTCTTGAAGAAAACCGATGATGAGTGTGGCGGTAGGGTTTGTAGGAGTACTACGGCATGCGGGGCCACATCGTAGTAAACGAGTTCGAGTCGACGCCTTAAATATGTGTGGGCCGCTTGGTTTTACGGGAACAAGGCAGCATTTTGGGTTCGGGGACCAGTGGAAATATAGTATACGTACAAAAAATTGTGGACGTAGGTTCGACCGAAAGGCAATGATGCATGGGCCCTGCATTTTGATATACCTGGGGCCGCGTGAAATTTGCTACTCTACTCAAAACTAGTAAGGTACACATGCATTGAACGCATGAGATTTCGAAACCAAATTATGAATAAATACACACTATAGCATGTAAAGCCTTGAGTCATATATGCATGATGTAGATGTTCGTTTAGTTCTTATAGTTCATCTCATTCAAAATCAATTAGTTTTATAAAAACGCTAAGATTCATGGGGTTGTGCATTGTAAAGCATAAAGTAAAAAACAAATAATGGCAATTCATTTAGAAAAAAAATCAATTATGATATAGAAGATTCTAGAACAAAGGAGAACTGCTTGTGTTTTGAGGTTTGTGCATTATGCTTAAGTTCAATCATGGAGTCTTCTAAATTGTACATGTGGTAGATCTGGTGGAATGTTGATGATATCCAATGGCCAGTAGTGCTCGGATTTGCCATCTCTGCACTGTCAGATTAGCTTCATCCAGCGACCATCTTTCAAAGTCATTGGCACACTATATAGTTCTTGTGCCATAGTTGCATGTTTTGGAAAAAAGCTACTAGTGGGTTGTACTATCTATTTAGGAATAGAAGATGTATACATGGAAGTTGTAGGGAAAGAGATGACATGGAGCATCTCAATTCCTATGAGTAGGGATTGGAAAAGAGGTGTCATTTGGTTCACATCATAGGAACTTTGTATTGAATCTAGAGATGACATGTATCTCAATTCCTATGAGGAGGGATTAGAAAAGAGATGTAATTTGGTTCACATCATAGGAACTTTTTTATTGAATATACGCTAATGTTTATTTTCCTTTGAAATTAAGGGAGTATAGGAATCCATTCATATGAACCAAGTGGCTCTAAAGCTATAGAAATGATATCATGTTTATTTCCTTTGAAATCTGGAGTATATGAATCTATTCCTATGAACCACTTGGCTCTAAAGGAAAAAATCCTATAAAAATCATATCATATAGAGTTCCTATGATATTCCTCGACATTAAAGGATGGTTGAAATTGCTGCGGGTGATACGATGGTCTTTCTTTGCAGACTCCTCACCCTTCTTTATAGTTACCTCTCGAAGATGAATGAAATGATATATACAGGGTATTATACATGTGCAATTTGTTACACAAAAACTTGGTAAAAGTTTGCGAGGTTCGAATTTTAAATAAAGCTATATGCACTGCATTTCGGAACGGAGGGAGCATATGGCAGTTGCTAACACTCACATGGAAGATTTGTGTGTAGGAGGAGTGACTGTTTTGTTAAATGACATGGCAAAACTGACACTGTCCGATGCCGATCTAATGGTTCTTACGGTGTTCGTCAGGACAAGGCTTGTGGCGAACATTTGTTGGATAATGATTTACGGACACATGCATTGCATTGATACGTGCCCCCCTCTCTCTCACGCACACGCAACCTCACGAGTCACGACTCTCCCGAGTCCTCTCGCAGACTCGCATGTCGCACCCACCGTCCATCTGTAGGTAGACGTCACGCACATATGTGCTCTTCACATCCTACCCTCAGAACTTCTAAAAAAACAAAAGACGTCGCGCACATTTTATTTTAGCTCACACGTCACACACTTATACTATTACTCTTGCAGCGAACGTTCTTTGGGCATAGTATATTGTACTCTCACAAAGAGAAGCGGTGCACGCACGCACTTGTTCTCTCACACCCACTCGCGGGTACACGTAGGAGTGCATTTTTTTTAAGCTGGTACAACAAAATCACTCCATTATATATATATAAGCAGGAGCCTTAGAGCTTGCTTTACTAGGGTTCCTCTCGTTCACTCTCTCATGCTCTCCAGATCTAAGCAAGACATAGGTGGCCACACTCTCTCTCAGCTCACGACTGGTCACAAATCCGGTCGGACAACCTCGACCGGGGCAGGGGTGTAGGTGCATCATTCACGCTGTCGTCGTCGGCGAGGGAGGAGACCAACGGCTGCCCGCGCGTCCCGATCGGTGGCCGTGCCATTCTCTCTGAGAGAGCGCCGGCTCGGGAGGGCCTCTGACCCCTTCTTCCTCCCTGCGGTATTGTGGCCAAGATGCGGCCTCCCGACGCCGTCTTTGCCACATGCCGATGACCCTTAGGTATATATTCCTTCGAAACCTGCCTTGCTCTACTGCCCTAGTTCCCTTCATGTGGATCTTTTTCTACTTCCGTCCGCCGTTCCAAAGCCACCTAGACTTTTACTATTATTAGAGGTAAAGCTAGTTCATACAGTCGACTCTAAGCGTTGGTTCAAACAGGGAAGAAAGTGGGAAAGTTGTAGCATGAATCTAGGACTTGGTTCTAAGAGGAAACGGGGGAAAGTAGTATATACTAGCTACCCAACCGGTCTCTTGATTGAAAAGACGAAGAAAGCATGGTGGATGGCGAAGGGTGGGGGCAAGTGGACCTATCTCTTGGTTGAAAAAGGAAATAAAGTGACGGGTGTTGGGGGACAACGCAAATGAGAATGAGCATGTCTAGATTTCCTGTGCTCACATAGGAAAGTGTCACCGAGGAGATAAAAAATGGGACAAATGCAGACATGTTGCCTGAGTGTTTGCCGCTCTCGGCAGCCACATCTGTCTCACCACTTTATGCCCCTGCTGTCCCTACGCCCATATCGCTACTGTTAATGTAAAATCACATGAAGCATTAAGCAATGCTACCTAATGTCACTATAAGTAATGGTCTAGTGCCGTTGATAAATTGAAGCAATGCCACCACCATTTTATGAAGTGCTTCCGTCTTGCTGATTATGGCCCTCTACCCTCTGAATCCCGGCGCTGGCCCTCTACCCTCTGAATTCCGCCAACATGGCTGATGATGGGCTCGATACGCTCCTCGAGCACCGTGAGGTCTGCATCCTCCGGCAAGCTATACAGCACGGCGTCGAAGTCAATGCTGGGGTTACAGTATGCCAGCTTGGTGAGGACCTTGGTCATGGCACCCTGGCAAAGTATTTGGGCCTTGCTGGCCAGGGAGCTCGCCCAGTTGGATTTGAATCGTTCCAGGGCTCAAAGAACGCCCTCGAAGAATAGGGTCAGCTTGGCGTTGGGGCTCACATTCGGCTCCGGGGCTTACCTGACGTCCGACATCCCCATGTCAGCTAGCTGCTTGGTGATCCTGTTGGCAACGTCGGCGAGGCGGCTGATCTAGAGGTTATCGCCCTTCACGAAATCCTCGTGGTCGATGGCGTCGTTCTTCCGCAGCTGCCTCTCCTCCGCCAGGCTCTTGGTTAGGGTCTTCTCCCGGGTCCTGACGTCTGACAGCATCCCCTCAAGGCCCTCCAGCTTCAGTTCCAGGTCCTTGATGGAGTCGTTGGCGCGGGAGAGCTGCTCGGCCTTGTCGAGGATGTCGGCCCGCGCCACCGTTAAGGTGCAGTTTATCGTATCCTTCTCCTTCGCCATCTCTTCGGTCCTGTTCTTCAGGCCATTCTGCTCCACCTGCAGCTCCTTCACCTTATCGCCGTGGGCCTGAGCTTGGGCATCAAGTGCTTCCCTGTGCTTCTGCTCCAGCACCCGGGTCCGCGCCGCGGCAAGCTTCTCGACCTCCTCATCCTTGCCGCAGAGTTTGGCGGCAAGCATGGCCTCACGGGCGACGAGGTCCTCTTCCTGAGAGTCCTGCTCGGCCTGGCGCTGGGACCGGGCGGCCTCCGCCTTGGAGGCCTCTTCCCTCGCCGCCTCCTGGGCTTTCTTGATGTCGGCCTGCTTCAGGAGAAGCTCCAGCTCGCGCTCCGTCAGCTGTCCTTGGGTGGCCTTCAGCTCCTCGTGGGCCTGGCGGAACCAGGCCTGCGCCTCGGCGACGCGCTTCCCGAGGTCTGCCTCCGCCTTGCCCGCCACCGCTTCCCTGGACTTCGCCTTGTCCAGGCGGGCGTGATGGAGTGCCTGCAGCTTCCAGAAGCTGGCACCCATGGCCCGAAGAAGCTGCTCCTTCTCGGTGCCACCGCCACCGGCACTCGGTTCCTCGACGACTTCGAGCCTGGTGGCAGCGAGCACTTCGTCATCAAACACCCCCCCCCTTGGCCGGCGCCCTGGTGCTCGCCGTCCCGGGGACATGGACGAACAAGTCGTCGCACACCTTCAGATACCTGCCTGAGCCGGAGGCAGTGGACAAGAAGGGTTGGTCGTCTACCAACTCCTCCTCGGCAGCGGCCTTACCGACCTTCCCAGCAGCGCCCTTGTCGGCCTTCTCGGCGGCAGCCTCGCCGGTCTCTCCAGCAAGCCCCTTTGTGTCATCCTCGGTCGTGGTCTTGGCAGCCTCCTTGGCGGCGATCTTGTCGGGCTCAACCTCGGCGTCCTCGGCGGCCTCCGTGATCACGGTATCGATGTCCCCTTGGTCCGCCAAGGGGGGATCTAGATTCCGGAAGGGAAGATGAGGCGAGGCCAAGACCAAGGTTCAAAAAAAGAAGAAGAGTAAGGAAGAATAGATGACTCACCCGTGCCGGGATGAGAAGAAGTGGCCCCCTCCCCGCCAACATCTGTTGCTGAGACGGGGCCACCAGTGCCCAAGTCTTCCTCCTCCTCCTCCGTGCGCATGGGCTCGGAGTCCGGCGCCCTTGCCGGGGACACCCCTCAGGGCGGTGTGGTCGATGGGGGCGGCATGGTGGGGGTGGCCTTGGTGGCTCCTCCTATATCCGTCCTCCTCCCGCTGCCACGACAATGTCAGTATCAAAAAGTCGCACCCCGGCACACGTTGATGGGGAGTAGGTGGTGAACACACGCTGGGGGCTGAGCCGGGGGCTGTTCCGCGGGCTAGTGTCCGGGCTGCTCTCTACCACCAGCGGCGCCTTTGAGGTACCTTCCGGGGGTTGGTTGCCCGTTGAGGCCTTGGCCCTCTTTGCCACCCGCTGGGCCAGTGTCTCCATTTCCCTGCGAAGACAAAAACAAATCAAGGAAGGCGGCACGGTTGGAGAGGATGGGAACGACGAGGGGCGGAATGCTTACTCGTCCTCCACCTACTCTTCTGCCACCTCCCTCTTCCTCCTCGGGCTGAGGGACGAAAAGTCAAAGGCGACCTCCGTGCCGGCGTTTGCGGGAGGAAGGGAAGGCGATGGAGTCCGGTAGCGTTTGGATGAAGGAGAGGCGGTCGCCTTCTTCTTTGCCACTACGGCCTTCTTCTTCGCCACCATGGCCCTTGTCATGCGTGCGGCTTCCACCTGAACCCCTTGCCGCGGCTCAGCCCTGCCGCATCGGACTGGCTCACCAGAGCTGGCCCGGCGCAAGGTGCGTCCTTTCTTCATGGTTGAGGGGTCGTCGGCCTCGTCCTCCTCCTCAGACAATTCCTCGACCATGTCCTTGACAAGGGGGGCCTCGGTGGTGACGCCGTCCACCTCCCTGGCAGACTTTGCCCACTGCGGTCATGGGCGGCGAAGTGCTCGGGTCGAGATGGACATGGTGGTGCTCCGATCGTGCCTCCCCTAGCCGCGGCGACTCCAATGGAAGGCTATGTTGGAGACACGGCGCTAGAATTCATCGTCAGGCTACGCGAGGTCGAACAACAACACTTGTTGAAGTTGGACATGACGGGTTTCTGCAATGGCAACATGCGGGAGGATGTTGGGTTCCCCGCACCTCATGTCCTGCTTCTCCGGTGTGGCTGGAAAACTTTTTCACGTGCCCATAGCCTAGCGGAACGGCACATCCTCCTTTTTAATTTAATGGAGGCCGATCTGCTCTCCATCAAGGTCTTCAGGTGCTCGTGTGCTTTCATAGGGTGTTGCACAAAAATCTCGATCGATGACAAAAGCTCCTCCTCGAGCAATAGTGACAAAGAGGTCACTGATGGCGAAGACGGCGAGGCCGAGCCCTTGGTTGTCAAGCATGAAGACGATGACACGGACTCCGGCAGAGCGCCGGACGCACCGTCACTGTTAGCTAGGCACCGGCAGCACAACCATCTGCAGCTGGACCCCAGCAGAGCGATTTGCCGGGGGTGCTTGGCCTGGTCGACTCAACTTCCACCACCGGGACCCCAGCAGGCTTCCTCGTGGACATCGGCTTTGTCTTCCCTGCTGGTGTGCCCTCTTGTTGCGTTCATGTGGTCCTGGCAGGTGTGATCAGGGCATCACCTAGCCGCTTCCCATCCCCAGCCTCTTCTTCTTTGCCGACGAGGCGCCCTCCTAGGAGGCCCTGATGGGGTCGGGCTGGGCTTTTGCCCATGCGCTCCATTTGCCCTCTTTCCTTCTCGATGCACTTCCTAGGAGGAGAGGGACAAGAAAGGCATTATGGGGCACTTATCATTTTTCAATTTAAAAGTTGTAGGCATTAGCCAAGTTTTATTTGAAATTATTTAACCCTCTATCCATGTTTGTATTCTTTATGATCTGTACTTGTTTATCCATGTATTAATGGAAAAAGAATGCTTGTCGGGTACTTGTGCACGTGTCATATCCATGCTGAGGAATGATCCATCAATACTTTCAAGTAAACAAAGTTTTCCGGCAACACATCCTGCCGGTCCTTTCCACAACTGCTACCAAACCCTGTTTGACGGGTTAGGAGCGGGGATGGAGGTCGGCCTCTTGTGAATCCCCCCCATCTTCTACTGCAACCAATTTGACCAAAAAAGACTTCGAATCAAAAGATGGGAGCACAGATGTTGGGAGTGACAAGGTTTCCTTACGTCCAAGTTTTTCATACGTGAATACATCATGGATGGCGAGGCGAACTTATCTGTGTTGGCTGCCCTCCTTATCATTCCTAATGAGAAAGAGTTGTCGGGGACAGATATGCTGGCTTGTTCTCACTCTTCCTCCCGGGAAGTTCACCCATGGTAGAACCATGTTGTTAACTTCAAGAAAATAGAAGTGCAGGGGAGAAAATTGCCGCATATGATCCTTTATAGGGGATTAGTCATCTCAAATTAGGGTTATTGTAATCACAATAAAACCATACTTAATTAAACAAGCATGCAAGTCTTGTGCCATCGCTTCGTTTTATTATCTTTGCATAGGGTCTGCGCCTGGATTTGTAAAAAGGGTTACAAGTCAAGGGGACTATGCTTTTACAAAACAGGCGGCCGGGACAAGGCCCGACAACTACGCATTACATGTAGGACTTACAAAGATGCTCAATGTTCCATGAGTTTTGCATTCAGATGCCATCTTCAGTCTCTAGACAGACTGCGCCAGGTTTGGTGATAGGCACTACCCGGTAAGGGCCTTCCCACTTTGGTGTCAACTTTTTTGAATCCTTGGCAGACTAAACACGCATAAGGACAAGGACACCTTCCTCAAGGCTCCGGGCATGAACCTTGTGGCTATGATTGCGACGCAGGGCTGGATAGTATCGTGAAGCACGTACAGCTACCCGGAGATGGTTCTCCTCAAGGAGCATGGCATCGTCATGTCGTAGCTGCTCTTGCGCTACTTTATCACAGGCAAGTACCCAAGGCGACTCATATATGATTTCCGTGGGGAGCACTGCTTCTGCCCCATATATTAGGGAGAAGGGAGTCTGGCCGGTTGCTCGATGTGGTGTCGTCCTGATCAATCAAAGAACCACTGGCAACTCATTTATCCAGTGCTTGTCGCATTTTCGCAATCTATCGAAAGTTCTTGTTTCCAGCCCTCGCAGCACTTCTGTGCTCATCCTTTCCGCATGTCCGTTGCTCCTTGGATGGGCAACTTAGGCGAAAGAGACCTTGCTTCCAAGGCTTTGGATGTACTGCATTAAGGCGCGGCCTATGAACTGGGTGCCGTGGTCGGTGATTACTCTGTTGGGTACTCCAAACCGACACACGAGTCCCTTGAAGAACTTGATAGCTGACTGCGCCATCACCCTTCTCACTGGTTCTACTTCAGGCCACTTTGTAAACTTGTTGATTGCCATGCACAAGAATTCAAAAACCCCGGTAGCATGGGGGATGGGGCCCAAGATGTCAAGCCCCCAGACTATGAAGGGCCAGGATAAAGGGATGGTCAGCAAGGCTTGAGCTGGTTGATGGATATTCTTGGATTGGAACTGGATGCTTCACACTTGGTGACGAGCTCAGTAGAATCCCGAAGGGCGGTGGGCCAGTGGAACCCTTGCAGGTAAGCTTTCCTGACAAGTACTGTCGATCCTAGATGTGAGCCGCACATGCCTCCATGTATATCTGCCAACAGCACTAGTCCATTTTCTCGGCTGATACACTTCAGCTTCACAGCGTTGGGCCTCTTTCTGTACGGAGTATTGTACACAAAGTGATAAATACTTGATTGACGGGCCACTATCTTAGATTCCTCTGGATCCTCAGGAAGTTCTCCAGTTCGCAAGAATTGGACTATGTATTGTGGCCATGTCAGAGCCTGAGGCTCGACGACAAGGACTAAAGGCATTTCTTCAGCTGTGGCAGCACTTTCTTCAATGACAAGAATTATAAATTCTGCTTGAGAGCATGGCTCACCAGCCAGCGCAGGGTCTACCCTGGCAACTTTTTCTGCAACAGCTCTAGGGAGCTCAGCCAGAAAATGTTTGCCTGTGTTGAGTTTCCTTCTTTTTATGGCCAAGGTTGACGGAGAAACTGTCGGTTGGGTGAGGTGGAGCACAAAAGTGCCTGGTTCCACGGGAAGCTTCTGTGCAAGACTTCGATGGGTGATCAGCGATGCCTTTTTCTACACGGGGTACGTGCTCTGTTTGGAGCCCGTCAAAGTGCTCCTACAGCTTCCTCACCTCTTCGACGTAAGCTTCCATCAGCAGGCTCTGATAATCCTCGTTCACCTGCTTCACAACAAGCTGGGAGTCATCGCGTATGACTAACTTGTTGATTCTAATTCGACAGCAACCCGGAGCCTGACATGGAGCCCTTCATATTCTGCTTGTTGTTGGTGGCATCTTCCATAGGGAAATGGATTTGGACTATGTACTTGAGGTGTACTCCAGTAGGCGCAATGAGTAATACCCTCGCGCCAGCACCTCGGAGCGAGAAAGCACCGTCAAAGTACATCACCCATTCCTTAGGGGCCTCCTTGCCGAGGTGGGCAATTTCCACAGTCTCTTCATCAGGTGTCGGCGTCCACTCCGCTATGAATTCTGCAGTGCTCTGCTTTGGATAGTTGACGCGCACTCAAATTTTAAGGCAAAACATGATACCTCCAGAGCCCACTCCGCCGGTGGCTTCGGGGTTCCACAAGATTCGTTGTAGTGCGAGGCGAGTCACAATGGTGAACTCGTGGGCTTGAAAGTAATGGCGCAGCTTCCTCGAGGCCATGAGGAGGCCGAAGATCATTTTTTGGACACCGAGTACCTTGATCTCCCCCCCTGCAAGAGGGAGCTAACAAAGTAAACTGGTCGTTGCACCATTTTCTTGCTTGCGACCCCTTCCCGTTTGTCAGCGCTGATATGTGGTCCCCCTTCGTCACCGCGGGCAGGCTTTGTCGGGGACAAAGCTGTCTCAACGCTGGGTGGTTCTGCCGCAGTAGCTTCTTCGCTGTCCATTTCCCTCTGTGCTACCAAGGCTGCACTAACCACTTGATTTGTTGCTGCTAGATATAGCAGTAACGACTGTTGTGGCTGGGGTGCAACCTAGGGTCTGGTAGAACAAAGGTAAGGTCTCAAATCCTGCACCGCGGCCTCGACCTCTAGGTTCCATTTTACTAGGCTAGCCTTCTTCAAAATTTTGAAGAACGGCACGACGCGCTCAGCGGATTTAGAAATGAACCTGCTCAGTGCAACCACACACCCAGTTAGGCGTCTCATATCCTTGACGGTCTTCGGGGCTAGGATCTACTCTATTGCCTTTATCTTGTTGGGGTTGGCTTCTATCACTCGATGAGACACAAAGAACCCGAGAAGTTTCCGGACGGAACACCAAACACACTTTTCTCTGGATCGAGCTTCAAGTTGATCTTCCGCAAGTTTGCAAAGGTTTCTTCTAGATCCTCAAGTGAATATTTGTCCTTGATTTTGACCACCATATCATCCATGTATGCTTCAATGTTCCCATGTAGTTGTGGTTGGAAACTAATCTGCACGGCCCTCTCGAATGTAGAACTAGCACTTTTTAGCCTGAAGGGCATATGCACAAAGCAATACGTGGAACATGGGGTGATGAAGGTGATCTTTTCTTTGTCTTCCTTGGCCATGAAGATGTGGTGTTACCCAGAGTACACATCCAGGAAGGGTAGTAAGTCACATCGAGAGGTGGAATCAAGAATCTGATCAATGTGTGGCAAGGGGAAGGGATCCTTTAGACAAGCTTTGTTCAAGTCAGTGAAGTCAATACAAAGTATCCACTTCATGTTAGCCTTGAGCACCACCACCGGATTTGCTAACCAAGTTGGGTGCAGTACCCTCAGACCAAACCTGCTGCTTCCAGCTTCTTAATTTCCTCATCAATGAACTGTTGCCGGTCCAAGGCTTGCTTCCTGACTTTTTGCTTGACGGGGCGAGCGTGAGGAAAGATAGCAAGGTGGTGCTCGATTACCTCCCTGGGAACACCGGGAATGTCAAATGGTTGCCAGGGAAACACATCGACATTCGTCCGCGGGAAGGCAACAAGCGTGCTTTCCTATTTGTCGTCAAGGGTAGTACTAATGGTGAAAGTACCATTAGTGTCATCCTGCTGCGCCGGAACTTTCTTGGTTGCAGGGGGACCAGCCTTGGAACTTTTGCTAGTTGAACTTTCCAGCAAGTCTCTACTAGCGCAGCACACTCTGAAGAGATGCGCTTCCCAGAGTCCTTATCAGAGTCCCGGGCGAGAACTGGGGCCCCGACGGCCTCTGTTGTGACTGCGTCTCCTTACATCTTATCCACACAAATAACTTCATCTCTCTTATCCGATGGGATGGTAATCACTCCCATAGGACTAGGCATCTTCAAAGTGTTGTAGGCATAGTGGGACGCCACCAGGAACTTTGCTATAGCTGGTCGGCCAAGAATCTTGTTGAATGGTAGGAGAAGTTCAACAACATCGCACACAATCTTCTCGGTCTTGAAGTTTATTTCCTCGCCAAATGTTACCAGCAAGGTAATCTTTCCCTTCGGCTGGCTCCTTCCTTGGTTGATTCCTTGGAAAGTGCCAGTCTTCTTCAAGTCTTCATCTAGAATTAGGAGTTTCTTCAACACACCAGGAGAAATCAAATTCAAGCTGGCCCCGCCATCAACCAACATCTTGGTGACTTTGAGGTTGCGGATTGTTGGTGAAACCAACAACGCAAACTAACTACTGCATTATTGCTGTCTGGATGATACATGATGTCAAAGATGATGGGCGTGCGGGACCACTTGAGCGGTTCTCGAGCGCTTGCTATTGGTTCTGCGGCATTAACCTCACACGCCCACTACTTGAGTCGGTGGTGAGAGGAGTGCAAAGATGCACCCCCGTCAATGCACATTGCCTCGATAGGTTTCTGGAACTCCTGTTCACTAGTTTCTTCTTCTTCTTCTCTATCATCTTCATTGTCTTTCCTCTTAGGGCCTCTGGCGGGTTTCTCTTTCTGCTAATCAGACTTGTCATGGTGCCCATTACGACCACCACAGCCCTTCCCGAGAGCACCATTCTAGTTTCTCTCCTTGTCGCGCCTTTCATACTCAACTTTCTGCTTCTCAACAAACTCCTCGACTTGCTTGCAATCTTGGAGATCATGACCCTTGGTCCGATGAATCTTGCAGTATGGCCCGTCAGACTTGTCGGTTTTCTCGGTAGCCGCTGCCGCCCAATAATGAGCGCATGTAGTAGCTTCCTTGTCAGGCGTCTTGGTTTTTGCTTTCTTGCCGGTGTTAAGATCACTGGCACTCTCAACGAACATCACTGACTTCTCCTTTGGCTTCTTGTTGCGCTTCTTATTGTTCTTCCTTCGGTGGTAGGGTCATCGTCGTCCTCCAAATCGACTTCGGCGCCAACCTCTTCCCCTGGAAGTCTTCTTCATTATTTAGCACAAGCATACTTATCTGCCAGCGTGTTGAGCTTGCTAATGGTCTTGGGAAACCGGACTATCATCTTGGCCTGCATTCTACGATTGCGCACATTCGTATGAAATGCAGCAATCACAGCTTCCGAGTGTATCTTTGGAATATTGTCGTGTACTCGACTGAACCTCTACCAGTATTTACGCAAACTCTCTCCCTCCTTCTGCAGAAGGGTTTGCAGATCACTAGGCCATCTTGGTTCTAGGTGCCCATCAGTAAAGGCGCCTCCGAACTCGTTGCACAAGTCTGCCCAAGAGGAGACGGAATCCTCCGGCAAGAGCTTTAGCCAGGACCTCATGTTCGGCTTAAGAGCCAATGAGAGGTAGTTGTCAAGTACCTTCTCATCCCTTCCCCCAGTGGCATAATGGCAATCGTGTAAATGCCAAAAAACTCTGCCGGGTTCAGCTTCCCATCGTACTTCTCCGGCAAGTCAGGCTTGAAGGTGTAAGAAGAAGGCCACTAGACTTGTCGCAGCTCGCGGTTGAAGGCCGGGCAGCCTACCTCGTAAGGCAGGTACCCGCCAGCACTCATAGCAGGTTCGTCGACATTGGCACCATTACGCCAATCTGACTGACGGCGTGTCTCGTGACGCTGCTCAGTAGTGATGTGCGCGTCTTCCTTCCTCTCGTCTCATAACACTTGACGTTGATATCTCCGGGGTCGTGGATCAGATGAAGCCATTGATGCCACGTCATGATCATCAATGCCTTGGGGTTGCTAAGCTCGCTGTGGCCGCTAGGGATGGCAATGGGGACAATCCCCTATGGGGACCCATAGAACATCCCCGTACCCATCTATTCCCCATCACCCCATCCCCATCCCCGTTTACATGACCGGGGATGAAATTTTCCCATGCCCATGCCCCACTGGGGAGCGGGGCCACATTAGGGTCCCCATCCCCATAAACAAATAATCATATATATAATATGATAAAATACAACCAACATTTAAAGTGAAATAACAAATAAAAATGCACTAATAATGGTACATGGCGACAAGATGTTGTATGCACCATTGTTGAACACAAATATCATAAAAATATTGAATAGCTTGAGCACACGCTTGAAGAGAGTATTCATACAAACACCACATTTAATAAGGACAAAATTTTGTCCGACTCATTTGACATAATTTATTGACTACGAAATTTGTCTGGCTCACTTGACATAATTTATTGACTCCAACATAAGGTTCCATGTGACCATAACTAACTTAAGGTAAACATGATCATGCGCAAAAGTATTGCAGAGGTAGCAAGCTAACAGCTACAGCCTTGGTATGTGTTCGGCATCATTATTTGTTGAAGTTGAGCTGACTTGTAGTAAGTACAGAAGGAACCGCCTCTATAGTGTGATGCGCTGCAGAAACACATACGACAACCATAAACAAATGCTTGATGAATAGATAAAAATCTTTGAAGTTGAAAAATGGTGCCATGTACAATCTTAGATTGACTCACCTCTAAACCTTCTTTCCATGTACAATCTTTAAATGGTCAAGGAGATGCTTCGTTCCATTTCTTGGTTCCCCTCCAAGCTTCTTTGAGCACCAGTTACACTTGGCCTTCATTCTGTTCATCACTTTTACTTTCTTAAACTCCTTCCAAACAGGAGATGTCAACTTCCTCCTAGGACGAACGACTACTTCTTCTGCTTCATTTTCTTCCGCTTTTGCTTCATCTTCTTCGCTGTCTTCCTCTATGACAACTGATTCTATATTCATGGGCTCAGCCTGTGATACTGGTATCTCACCAGCTTCACGTTGAGGGGATGTCAGAGTAGGAATGGTGACTAGGCTGCTGCTTCCAGTGGTGGATTAATCCAATGGATCAAGGATCTACAAGATGAAAGAAGTTTAAAACATAAGATTTTGTTCATCAGTACAGTACAGTACTGCTACCCCATGTTGAAAATGCTACTTATCTCCCACTACGTGGAAAGAATAAATGGATATGCGTTGATTTGTACACACTAAATTATTATCATGTTAAATGCAAGAATATATATGGTATTGAGTAATATATGTACTTATTAATTACATAAAGATCATGAAAAAAATGATACTGCATTTATCATATGCATGCGTACAAATCAATTCATGTAAATAGACTGTTGTGGTAGTAAAGAAGTGTGAAAAATCATAATCAATCATTATGTGGTTTTAATTTCTGAAACTACTGAGTAATTATTCAGTGCTAGCACGACACAATTCAGAACTGAATCTCCCCCAAAAAATAGTGGATGATGATTGATGAACAGTACTACAATCAATCTAAAAGTTTGCAAACCCAGGGTCGACCAAAAACAACTAAATCTCCTCAAAAAAATTGTGGATGATGATCAGTACTAACTCAATCTAAAATTTCAGCTTCATGACTGAATCTAAAAAGTCTGGACGCCGATCAGTACCACAAGATACTACATGTGAGACATACATGAAAAACAATCTCACAAATTCCAATCTCCATCGTATATGGGTCAATCTCCATCAGCAGAAGATGTCCACGCCGGAGCATAAGGGCCAATAGGCTAGAAGAGGGGCGGGGGACGGCGGGTAGGGAGGACGGCTAGGTGTGGCTAAGGACGGCGGGGCACGACGGCCAGGGAGGAAGGCACCTACATGCGCCATCGTTGGACTCCATGGCGGGGAGTGGCTCAGGGGGACGGCGCACCTGCGCCGCTGCCGGACTACGTGGTGGTGGCCGCCGCCGCCGGCCTCTGCTACGTCGAAGCGGTCGGCTTCTCCTATCCCTTTCTTTTTTCTAGTCGCTTGAAGAGGGGATAATCACGAGAGAGAGAGAGAGAGAGAGAGAGAGGGCACCGTGGAGATGGATGGCTATAGAAGACGAGGTGATGGCCGTCCGGCTGCTGGTGTCTGGGTTGTGTATGATGAATTTGATGCATCAGCGTTACCTAGGAGCCTTGAGCTACGGTATTGTGCTTATCTTGTTGCTACGGATCTAGGAGCAGGACGTGTTGACTTCTTCATCATGGCGGCGGCTGAGATGAGCACGATCGGATGAGAGGTAGGGTTATTGAAATTTTTTAGGGTTGACTGCATTAGGGCATGTACAATGCATAGCCTCAAGGTGATTCCTCGCATGCCATGCAGGATCGGATATGACGTAAAGTAGGTTCGGTTAGGGAAGCGGGATCCTCTTCAGGAGGCAGGTGCTTGAAAGAAAAAGTGTGGTCCAGTGACAAAATTTGAAATGGTTGGAGTGAACAGTAGAGATGGATGTGTGGTAGAGTCTTTATTTTTTATTTCTTAATGAGGCCACTAATGGTAGCTTGCATTGGGGAGACAAAATAAATATAGATGCCTCAAATTAATTTTTCTCATGGGGCATATGTATGCGTATGCCACCATTGTACATGCCCTCATGTATATATAGACATATATATGGTTCTACATGTCATATCTAAAATGCGGGACCCCGTTGGGTAGCGGGTCTGGGGACTAGTATACCATCCCCATCCCCGTTGTACCCTATGGGGAATAAATAAGTTCGGTAAATATCCCCATGGGGAAGAATTTCACCCATCCATCGCCACTAATGGATGAAATCCCCATGGGTTTGGCGGGTATGGGGCCCCATTGCCGTCTCTAGTGGCCGCCCCTGAGTCGGCTACCATGGAGGGGCTGTACCATAGGCGCGGTCCTCCATCTTGACTGCCTGCATGGGCCACTGGCGTCGCCTGTGAGCACTGTGATAGCTCCGTGCATGGCGTCTTGTTGATATCAGCAAACCCAAGGAGGCTTTGGATGGTAGATCTCCACTCATCCATTTTGTCTGCCGCTGGAGGAAAGTCCAACAACAGTTGAGCTCTCGCCACCTCTTCAGCCGTCGTCTCTGGCATGTCATGGGAGGCAGAGCGTGACACCGCTCGGCTCCTGGTCGAGCCAGAAGGAGCATCGTCGGGATCTCACCACCTTAGGCCCACTGCCGGAAGGACCTAATGCGACCGAAGCTGTTGTCGGTGATTGGGGTCTTGGTCAACTAGGCTCTCCTTGAGCGGGCGTGGTCATTGTGGGTCGACAGCGCCACTTGGGGTGTGGTCACATTCGCCCGATGTGGGACGAGGCGCATGTCCCGTCTTCGCCCCTCCAGGCGGCGCGACCGGTGGGTCTTGGCTCGCAGAGGAGTGGGCATCGACATTGTGTTGGTTGAACGAGCCGGTGGGGTGAGCGGGAGGAAGTTGCACGTCTCTGTGACCTGCACCGATGGAAGCATGATCGGTGGCATTTTGTGGAGGTTCGGCTGCGCCCGCTGTCCAGGCCCCTGCTCCAGCCATGACGGGAGTTTTAACGGCATCGATCGCCTTGTTGGCTCTATCCGCCGCAGCCGTGGCGCCCACAGCCACGCATGATGAAGCCTTCGAGGTGGAAGGATGCGCCCCTACTCCACTTCTCTTCTGGGAGCCATGGATGATGAAGATTAACAAAGATCGACGTGTTGGCTACAGCTTCAGGTTCGCACGAGGGACACCCACTACCTGGCTCGCCAAAGATGTCGGTGTGCAAGCATGATCACCTATGGCATATGGGTGCCCCTTTGTGGTTCGGCATGGAAACGGCCAGATTACACAAAGACCAGAAGTAGCAAGGGACAACACAGTGATGGACTTGCTACTTCTTGAGCTTGCATTGGTTTTTCCCTTGAACAGGAAAGGGTGATGCAACAAAGTAGAGTAAGTATTTCCCTCAGTTTGAGAACCAAGGTATCAATCCAGTAGGAGACAATGCACAAGTCACCGAATACCTACACAAATAATCTACAAACTTGCACCCAGCGTGATAAAGGGGTTGTCAATCCCTTCATGGTTACTTGCAAAAGTGAGATCTAATAGAGATAAATAGACGGTAAAATAAATATTTTTGGTATTTTTGGTTTATAGATCAGAAAGTAAAATATTGCAAAATAGTAGATTGGAAATCAGTCTGATGGAAAATAGAACTTGTATGATGGAAAAGAGACCCTGGGGCCAAAGGTTTCACTAGTGGCTTCTCTCAAGATAGCAATTAATACGGTGGGTGACCAAATTACTGCCGAGAAATTGATAGAAGAGCACATAATTATGATGATATCTAATGAGATGATCATGAACATAGGCATCACGTCTGTGTCAAGTAGACCGAAATGATTCCACATCTACTATTATTACTCCACACATCAACCGACTCCTGCCTGCATCTATAGTATCAAGTTCATAAAGAACAGAGTAACGCATTAAGTAAGCTGACATGATGTAGAGGCATTAACTCAAGCAATATGATGAAAACCCCATCTTTTTATCCTCCATGGCAACAATACAATACGTGCCTTGCTGCACCCACTGGGAAAGGACAACGCAAGATTGAACTGAAAGCTAAGCACTTCTCCAATTGCAAGAAAAACCAATCTAGTAGGCCAAACTAAACCAATAATAGTCATAGAGAATCTGATCATAAATCCAGAATTAATCAGATCTCGGCAAACACACCGTAGATCTCCAAGAACATTGAGGAGAACATGGTGTTGAAAATCAAACAGAGACAAGAAGAATCTAGCTACTAGCTATGGACCCATAGGTCTGAGGTAAACTACTCATGCTTCATCGGTAAGATAATGGTGTTTGATGTAGAAGCCCTCCATGATCGAATCCCCCTCCGGCAGGACGCCGAAAAGGCCCCTAGATGGGATCTCACGGGTACAGAAGGTCGCCGTGGTGGAAAAGTGTTTTCAGGGCTCCCTCTGATGTTTTTGAGGTATAAGAGTATATATAGGCGAAAGAATTAGGCTAGGAGAGCTCCAAGGGGCCCACGAGGTAGGGGAGCGCGCCCTACTCCCCTGGGCCCGCCCTCCACCCTCGTTGCCTCCTCGTCGCGTCTCCGACTTCATCTCCAAGTCTCCTCGTTTCTTTCTGGTTCAAGAAAGATCATCACGAAAGTTTCATTCCGTTTGGACTCCATTTGGTATTCCTTTTATGCGAAACTCTAAAACAGGCAAAAAAAACATAAACTAGCACTGGGCCCTAGGTTAATAGGTTAGTCTAAAAAATAATATAAAATAGCATATAAATGCATATTAAACATCCAAAAGAGATAATATAATAGCATGGAACAGTAAAAAATTATAGATACGTTGGAGACGTACCAAGCATCCCCAAGCTTAATTCCTGCTCGTCCTCGAGTAGGTAAATGATAAAAACAGAATTTTTGATGTGGAATGCTACCTAACATATTCATCCATGTAATTTTCTTTATTGTGACATGAATGTTTAGATTTGAAAGATTCAAAACAAAAGTTTAATATTGACATAAAAACATTAATACTTCAAGCATACTAACAAAGCAATTATGTCTTCTCCAAATAACATGGCCAAAGAGAGCTATCCCTACAAAGTAATATAGTCTGGCTATGCTCTAGCTTCATCACAGAAAATATTTAAATCATGCACAACGTCGATGACAAGCCAAGCAATTGTTTCATACTTTTGATGTTCTCAAACTTTTCCAATCTTCATGCAATACGTGAGCGTGAGCCATGGATATAGTACTATGGTGGAACAGAATATGGTGGTTGTAGTGAAGAAAAAAAGGAGGAAGATAGTCTCACATTAACTAGGCATATCAACGGGCTATGGAGATGCTCATCAATAGATATCAATGTGAGTGAGTAGGGTTTGCCATGCAATAGATGCACTAGAGCTATAAGTTTATGAAAGCTCAAAAAGAAACTAAGCGGGTGTGCATCCAACTCGCTTGCTCACGAAGACCTAGGGCAATTTGAGGAAGCCCATCATTGGAATATACAAGCCAAGTTCTATAATGAAAAATTCCCACTAGTATATGAAAGTGACAACATAGGAGACTCTCGATCATGAAGATCGGGCTCTTGGTCAACTAGTCGGCTACCATGGAGGGGACTGCACCATAGGCGCGGTACTCCATCTTGACTGCCTGCATGGGCCACCTGCGTCGCCTGTGAGCACCGTGATAGCTCCGTGCATGGCGTCTTGTTGATCTCAGCAAACCCAAGGAGGCTTTGAATGGTAGCTCTCCACTCATCCATTTTGTCTGCCGCTGGAGGAAAGTCCAACAACAGTTGAGCTCTCGCCACCTCTTCAGCCGTCGTCTCTGGAATGTCATGGGAGGCAGAGCGCGACACCGCTCGGCTCCTGGTCGAGCCAGAAGGAGCATCTTGGGGTCTCGCCGCCTTAGGCCCACTACCGGAAGGACCTGATGCAACCGAAGCTGTTCTTGGTGATTGGGCTCTTGGTCAACTAGGCTCTTCCTGAGCGGGCGTGGTCATTGTGGGTCGACAGCGCCACTTGGGGTGTGGTCACATTCGCCCGATGTGGGACGAGGCGCATGTCCCGTCTCCGCCCCTCCAGGCGGCGCGACCAGTGGGTCTTGGCTCGCACAGGAGAGGGCATCGACATTGTGCTGGTTGAACACGCTGGTGGGGTGAGCGGGAGGAAGTTGCAAGTCTCTGTGACCCGGACCGACAGAAGCATGATCGGCGGCATGTTGTGGAGGTTCAGCTGTGCCCGTGGTTCCGGCCCATGCTCCAGCCACTACGGGAGTTTTAATAGCACCGGTCGCCTTGCCGGCTCTATCTGCCGCAGCCGTGGCGCCCGCAGCCACGCGTGATGAAGCCTTCAAGGTGGAAGGATGCGTCCGTGCTCCACTTCTCTTTTGGGAGCCATGGATGATGAAGATTAACAAAGATCGACGTGCTGGCTACTCCTTCAGGTTCGCACGAGGGACACCCCCTACCTGGCTCGCCAAAGATGTCGGCGTGCAAGCACGATCACCTATGGCATATGGGTGCCCCTTTGTGGTTCGGCATGGGAACTGCCACATTACACAAAGACCAGAAGTAGTAGGGGAAAACACGGCGATGGACTTGCTACTTCTTGAGCTTGCGTTGGTTTTTCCCTTGAACCGGAAAGGGTGATGCAACAAAGTAGAGTAAATATTTCCCTCAATTTGAGAACCAAGGTATCAATCGAGTAGGAGACAATGCACAAGTCACCGAATACCTACACAAATAATCAACAAACTTGCACCCAGCGTGATAAAGGGGTTGTCAATCCCTTCATGGTTACTTGCAAAAGTGAGATCTAATAGAGATAAATAAACGGTAAAGTAAATATTTTTGGTATTTTTGGTTTATAGATCGGAAAGTAAAAGATTGCAAAATAGTAAATCAGAAATTAGTATGATGGAAAATAGAACTTGTATGATGGAAAAGAGACCGTGGGGCCAAAGGTTTCACTAGTAGCTTCTCTCAAGATAGCAATTAATATGGTGGGTGACCAAATTACTGCAGAGAAATTGATAGAAAAGCGCATAATTATGATGATATCTAAGGTGATGATCATGAACATAAGCATCACGTCCGTGTCAAATAGACCGAAATGATTCCACATCTACTATTATTACTCCACACATCAACCGACTCCTGCCTGCATCTATAGTATTAAGTTCATAAAGAACATAGTAACGCATTAAGTAAGATGACATGATGTAGAGCCATTAACTCAAGCAATATGATGAAAACCCCATCTTTTTATCCTCCATGGCAACAATACAATACGTGCCTTGTTGTTCCCACTGGGAAAGGACAACGCAAGATTGAACAAAAAGCTAAGCACTTCTCCAATTGCAAGAAAAACCAATCTAGTAGGCCAAACTAAACCGATAATTCGAAAAGACTTGCAAAGATGTCAAATCATGCATATAAGTATTCATTAGACTCAAATAATAGTCATAGAGAATCTGATCATAAGTTCACAATTAATCAGATCTCGGCAAACACACCGTAGATCTCCAAGAACATTGAGGAGAACATGGTGTTGAAAATCAAAGAGAGACAAGAAGAAATCTAGCTACTAGCTATGAACCCGTAGGTCTGAGGTAAACTACTCATGCTTCACTGAAACGATAATGGTGTTGATGTAGAAGCCCTCCATGATCGAATCCCCCTCCGGCAAGACGCCGGAAAGGCCCCTAGATGGGATCTCACGGTACAGAAGGTCGCGGTGGTGGAAAAGTGTTTTCGTGGCTTCCTCTGATGTCTTTGAGGTATAAGAGTATATATAGGCGGAAGAATTAGGTCAGGAGAGCTCCAAAGGGCTTACGAGGTAGGGGAGCAAGCCCTACCCCCCTGGGCCCGCCCTCCACCCTCGTGGCCTCCTCGTCGCGTCTCCGACTTCATCTCCAAGTCTCCTGGTTTCCTTCTGGTTCAAGAAACATCATCACGAAAGTTTCATTTTGTTTGGACTCCGTTTGGTATTCCTTTTATGCGGAACTCTAAAACAGGCAAAAAAAAACAAAAACTGGCACTGGGCCCTAGGTTAATAGGTTAGTCTAAAAAATAATATAAAATTGCATATAAATGCATATTAAACATCCAAACAGATAATATAATAGCATGCAACAATAAAAAATTATAGATACGTTGGAGACGTACCAAGCATCCCCAAGCTTAATTCATGCTCGTCCTCGAGTAGGTAAATGACAAAAACAAAATTTTTGATGTGGAATGCTACCTAACATATTTATCCATGTAATTTTCTTTATTGTGGCATGAATGTTTAGATCAGAAAGTTTCAAAACAAAAGTTTAATATTGACATAAAAACAGTAATACTTCAAGCATACTAACAAAGCAATCATGTCTTCTCCAAATAACATGGCCAAAGAGAGCTATCCCTACAAAATAATATAGTCTGGCTATGCTCTAGCTTCATCACAGAAAATATTTAAATCATGCACAACGTCGATGACAAGCCAAGCAATTATTTCATACTTTTGATGTTCTCAAACTTTTCCAATCTTCATGCAATACGTGAGCGTGAGCCATGGATATAGTACTATGGTGGAAGAGAATATGGTGGTTGTAGTGAAGAAAAAAAGGAGGAAGATAGTCTCACATCAACTAGGCATATCAACGGGCTATGGAGATGCTCATCAATAGATATCAATGTGAGTGAGTAGGGATTGCCATGCAATAGATGCACTAGAGCTATAAGTTTATGAAAGCTCAAAAAGAAACTAAGTGGGTGTGCATCCAACTCGCTTGCTCGCGAAGACCTAGGGCAATTTGAGGAAGCCCATCATTGAAATATACAAGCCAAGTTCTATAATGAAAACTTCCCACTAGTATATGAAAGTGACAACATAGGAGACTCTATCATGGTGATCGGGCTCTTGGTCAACTAGGCTCTCCCTGAGCGAGCATGGTCATTGTGGGTCGATAATGCCACTTGGGGTGTGGTCATATTCGCCCGATGTGGGATGAGGCGCATGTCCCGTCTCCGCCCCTCCAGGCGGCGCAACCGGTGGGTTTTGGCTCACACAGGAGCGGGCAAACACATTGTGTTGGTTGAACACACCGGTGGGGTGAGCGGGAGAAAGCTGCACGTCTGTGTGACCCGCACCGACGGAAGCATGATCGGCGGCATGTTGTGGAGGTTCGGCTGCGCTCGGGGTTCCGGCCCCTGGTCCAGCCACGATGGGAGTTTTAACGGCACCGATCGCCTTGTCGGCTCTGTCCGCCGCATCCGCGGCGCCCGTAGCCACGCGTGACGAAGCCTTCGAGGTGCAAGAATGCGCCCCTGCTCCACTTCTCTTCTGGGAGCCATGGATGATGAAGATTAATAAAGATCGATGTGCTGGCTACTACTTCAGGTTCGCACTTGGGACACCCCCTACCTGGCTCGCCAAAGATGTCGGCGTGCAAGCAAGATCACCTATGGCATATGGGTGCCCCTTTGTGGTTCGGCATGGGAACTGCCACATTACACAAAGACCAGAAGTAGCAGGGGACAACATGGTGATGGACTTGCTACTTCTTGAGCTTGCGTTGGTTTTCCCCTTGAACAGTAAAGGGTGATGCAACAAAGTAGAGTAAATGTTTCCCTCAGTTTGAGAACCAAGGTATCAATCCAGTAGGAGACAATGCACAAGTCACCGAATACCTGCACAAATAATCAACAAACTTGCACCCAGCGTGATAAAGGGGTTGTCAATCCCTTCACGGTTACTTGCAAAAGTGAGATCTAATAGAGATAAATAAACGGTAAAGTAAATATTTTTGGTATTTTTGGTTTATAGATCGGAAAGTAAAAGATTACAAAATAGTAGATCAGAAATTAGTATGATGGAAAATAGAACTTGTATGATGGAAAAAGAGACCCTGGGGCCAAAGGTTTCACTAGTGGCTTCTCTCAAGATAGCAATTTATATGGTGGGTGACTAAATTACTGCCGAGAAATTGATAGAAGAGCGCATAATTATGATGATATCTAAGGCGATGATCATGAACATAGGCATCACGTCCGTGTCAAGTAGACCGAAATGATTCCACATCTACTATTATTACTCCACACATCAACCGACTCCTGCCTGCATCTATAGTATTAAGTTCATAAAGAAGAGAGTAACGCATTAAGTAAGATGACATGATGTAGAGGCATTAAATCAAGAAATATGATGAAAACCCCATCTTTTTATCCTCCATGGCAACAATACAATACATGCCTTGCTGCACCCACTGGGAAAGGACAACGGAAATTGAACAGAAAGCTAAGCACTTCTCCAATTGCAAGAAAAACCAATCTAGTAGGCCAAACTAAACCGATAATTCGAAGAGACTTGCAAAGATATCAAATCAAGCATATAAGAATTCAGTAGACTCACATAATAGTCATAGAGAATCTGATCATAAATCCACAATTCATCAGATCTCAGCAAACACACCGTAGATCTCCAAGAACATTGAGGCGAACATGGTGTTGAAAATCAAAGAGAGACAAGAAGACATCTAGCTACTAGCTATGGACCCGTAGGTCTGAGGTAAACTACTCATGCTTCATCAGAACGATAATGGTGTTGATGTAGAAGCCCTCCATGATCGAATCCCACTCCGGCAGGACACTGGAAAGGCCCCTAGATGAGATCTCACGGGTACAGAAGGTCGCAGTGGTGGAAAAGTGTTTTCGTGGCTCCCTCTGATGTTTTTGAGGTATAAGAGTTTATATAGGTGAAAGAATTAGGTCAGGAGAGCTCCAAGGGGCCCATGAGGTAGGGGAGCGTGCCCTACCCCCCGGGCCTGCCCTCCACCCTCGTGGGCTCCTCGTCGCGTCTCCGACTTCTCCAAGTCTCCTGGTTTCCTTCTCGTTCAAGAAACATCATTACGAAAGTTTCATTCCGTTTGGACTCCGTTTGGTATTCCTTTTATGCTAAACTCTAAAACAGGCAAAAAAGACAGAAACTGGCACTGGGTCCTAGGTTAATAGGTTAGTCTATACTTCTATACTACTATTAAAAGAGCAAACATGAATTCCCCTAAAACCACACAACTAATTGTACACAGGATAACCAGGACCCTCCAAACAAATCAACTT
This sequence comes from Triticum aestivum, assembly GCF_018294505.1. NCBI lineage: Eukaryota > Viridiplantae > Streptophyta > Magnoliopsida > Poales > Poaceae > Triticum > Triticum aestivum. The sequence goes on along the minus strand of NC_057804.1, from coordinate 332,002,469 downwards.
AAAGACATCCGACAGTCCGTATTACCCCAAAAGACTTCCACCCAGATCAACGACTCAGATGGATTGTTCTGCCGGCAGACGCCGTGGTCTAATCGTCCTAGCGCTCGGCGTGACTGCGTCCCCGATCCCTGCGGCCATCCGCGTTTGGCCATCACGCACTCCTCCGCGCCGTGTGTCCCCAGCGACCCTCGGTCCGATTGCCCTCCGCGTCCGGCTACCATGCACTTCTCTACGCGGGGCGCCGCGAGCGACTCTCCGTCCGACTGCCGCCCCGCGGCCCTCCACGTCCGACCGCCATGTGCTCCTCCGCGTCGGGCGCCGCGAGCGACTCTCCGCCCCGCAGCCCTCCACGGCCGCCACGCGCTCCTCCGTGCTGGGCGCCGCGAGCGACCCCTCCACTCCACGCCTTCCCACACAAGCCGCCGCCGGCCCTTCATGCCGCGACAGGCAACGCGCTCATGCCGCTATACAGGACTGCGGCTATTTATGTTCAGATCACATGTTTTTTCTTTGATCCGCTTCATTCGGTTGTACAGGTTGATGTGGTGACGGGTGAGATGTATGTCCATGCGCTATTCCACAGCCGCGTACTGATAACCCAGGTTAGCCGATCTACGTGCCAGCTTCATTTGGCAATTCTCTTGATCATAAGTAATTTGATTTTCTTTGGTCCTATTCACCTAGGCCTTTAGAGATTAACTGAGTGCCATATGTATCGGCAACAACACAACAACCGTGCAGGTATGTTCCTTTGTAAAATCTCAGGAATATCTAAGCAGTGTGCATGGATTGGCTGAGCCATCCTAATAATTTTCTTACCACAAAATTGCAAGGTGCATTCTCTATACATAATTTTCACTTCGTTCTATTTTTTGTGTATCTCTTTTGTAGAATCATTGTAGTCAGAGAAGTCGATGAGCATATTGCTTTCTCTGTTTTCAGATAGTTTCCGAGCCCTCCTTCTGCAAGATAAACTGATAAATAAATCATGTGCTGGCAGTGGTATGATATTCAGGTTCGTACATGTATATTTTCTAGGTTACTCTTAGCTTTCACACACCTATAAATTATCTTGATTTGTGTATGCTTTGATTACACAATAGTGTAGTTAACAGAACTGAGTCATATTGAGCGGTTAGTTGAGTACCTATATCTATATGTGTGACAGCTCACAGCCAGGCAAGTTATGTTCTGTCGTCGAATAGATATTCATATGACTGATTTGTGAACTTTAGCATTTTGCATTTAATTGTGTCATTTTTAATGGTTAGTTAGGCTGAATTGGCGAATGAGTTGATGACTGGGTTCATGTGATAAATAAGCATTTTTAAAGCTTGTGCTATCACTTATTTGAATTCATGATTGCAGGAGTGTCTCATGGCTTAATAGTCGTTCAGGCACGTGCAATTTTTAAGAGTGAAGTCAGTAGAATAACTTCTTCTGGGTTGAGGTTTCAACAGATTGATTCATTGGAGGGATGCTGGTACAGTGGCCATATCTATGGTAAGACGTATGGGGTAAAATTAGAAGTAGATACCTTTTTGGTCTGCTGAAATTTTACCCGTCTAAAGAAACTTGGTACGACATACTAAGATGAAATATTGTATTCTTCAATTTGAGACATTTAATAGTGAACTGAGAGGCTCTAGCATGGACTACAAACTAATCTCAGCTATATTTGGATGCAGTGCAAGGAATTCTTCTTCTTGCAGTTGCAGGACCATGAGATGTCGACGCTACACTGTGGACACACCAATGTCCCAGCCAAGTCAGTGATGCAGCCCCAACTCCTGATTTCTTCAAGTTGAGGAAGCTGCGGCAGCCTGACTCCATTCTGCCTATTGCCGCCCTATCCAAGCTGCTGCTAGGAAACTACTACTCCCGTTGGATAGATGAACCCTCTGACTATCTACTTTATGTTATTCCCTTTGTGTTATCCAATTGCTCTTGATAATTTAATGATTCAATCAAATTTCACTGCAAATCATACTGGATCAGGCTTTTCTTCTTTCCAATTTCACCGGCAGACGCGCAGCAGCGCCGGCGAGCGCCTCGGGTGGCGGCGGGGAGGGGAGGGGTGGAGTAAGGGGTTGCGCCGGACAAGGGTTTGGTCGCTCTCGTGTTGCCCGTGAGGGGCGACGCGAGAGCTGAGTTGTGGAAGCCGATGTGAGGGGATTTGCAATTCTTTCAACGCAGTGTTAGTTTGCGTTAAGTTGGAAAATCCAAATCCATACATTTACAATTCTTCTTGTTATAATTATATTATATATTTTCATTAACTAATGTTTACAGAATACCATCTGAGTAACCGCCTGATATAGCAGTTAGTTTTAACATTAGATGCAACAACTTTGACATTTATGATTTGATCATGTTTTTATTAGGACAATAAACTTGTCTAGAATTCATTATGAATTGAAGGCTCTGGAAATAGATGCACCTGCTCCCTAAATTATTCTCAGTGTGATTTCTGAATCATACATGCTGACATGCATTGGCAATCATTATTCAACGGATTGCCTTTTCACTGAAATAAGAACCGCATGATGCTTACAATTTAATCTGGTCATCTAGATAACTGAATGGGTTAATTTTATGCTTAGTATCTTCTGGCACATGTAAAGTGGGGAAGAAAACCAATCTCTTTTGATATGGACTTCTGGAGGCAACATTCCTTGATTGTATGCACTTAACATTTTCTTTTGGCTTCCTGCTATCGCGTTTTAAGTTGTCTGCTAATACTTTTAAGTCTCTCTTGTGCTCAATTTCAGATGCTATCTTGTGTACGATTGAGCAGTCTCGACTATACTTCGACCCAGACATCAACGAAGCAAATAACTTGATTGTAAAGTAAATTCATGATTATCAATGCCTAGCTTTTGATCTTGACTAATACGAAGGGTGCAATGTGTAGGTTCAGAGAGCTCCGACGCTTTATCCGACCAAAGACTTTCAAGCTATATTTTCTTTCAAGATTTTGAGCATCCCTGCACACGGAACAATATTGGAGAGATAGAGTGCCACTGTTACATTTCTCAATATCCAAGCTTTTATTTCATTGTTCTGATAATTGTTATATTTTGTTGGTGCACCATTATAGTTTGTTTATTTTATTAATCTATTTTCTTCTTAGGATGCATAATGGTTGTTTTTGCATGATGATACGTGCGTTGCACGTGCACGCTTACTAGTCTAAATAATAATATAAAATAGCATATAAATGCATATTAAACATCTAAAACAGATAATATAATAGCAAGAACAATAAAAAATTATAGATACGTTAGAGACGTATCAAGCATCCCCAAGCTTAATTCCTGCTCGTCCTCGAGTAGGTAAATGATAAAAACAGAGTTTTTGATGTGGAATGCTACCTAACATATTTATCCATGTAATTTTCTTTATTGTGGCATGAATGTTTAGATCCGAAAGATTCAAAACGGAAGTTAAAATTGACATAAAAACAATAATACTTCAAGCATACTAATAAAGCAATCATGTCTTCCCAAATAATATGGCCAAACAAAGCTATTCCTATAAAATAATATAGTCTGGCTATGCTCTAGCTTCATCACAGAAAATATTTAAATCATGCACAACCTTGATGACAAGCCAAGCAACTGTTTCATACTTTTGATGTTCTCAAACTTTTTCAATCTTCATGCAATACATGAGCGTGAGCCATGGATATAGTACTATGGTGGAAGAGAATATGGTGGTTCTAGAGAAGAAAAAAAGGATGAAGATAGTCTCACATCAACTAGGAGTATCAACGGGCTATGGAGATGCTCATCAATAGATATCAATGTGAGTGAGTAATGTTTGCCATGCAACGGATGCACTAGAGCTATAAGTTTATGAAAGCTCAAAAAGAAACTAAGTGGGTGTGCATCCAACTCGCTTGCTCAAGAAGACCTAGGGCAATTTGAGGAAGCCCACCATTAGAATATACAAGCCAAGTTCTATAATGAAAAATTCCCACTAGTATATGAAAGTGACAACATAGGAGACTCTCGATTATGAAGATCGGGCTCTTGGTCAACTAGTCGGCTACCATGGAGGGGACTGCACCATAGGCGCGGTACTCCATCTTGACTGCCTGCATGGGCCACCTGCGTCGCCTGTGAGCACCGTGATAGCTCCGTGCATGGCGTCTTGTTGATCTCAGCAAACCCAAGGAGGCTTTGAATGGTATCTCTCCACTCATCCATTTTGTCTGCCGCTGGAGGAAAGTCCAACAACAGTTGAGCTCTCGCCACCTCTTCAGCCGTCGTCTCTGGCATGTCATGGGAGGCAGAGCGCGACACCGCTCGGCTCCTGGTCGAGCCAGAAGGAGCATCTTGGGGTCTCGCCGCCTTAGGCCCACTACCGGAAGGACCTGATGCAACCGAAGCTGTTCTTGGTGATCGGGCTCTTGGTTAACTAGGCTCTGCCTGAGCGGGCGTGGTCATTGTGGGTCGACAGCGCCACTTGGGGTGTGGTCACATTCGCCCGATGTGGGACGAGGCGCATGTCCCGTCTCCACCCCTCCAGGCGGCGCGACCAGTGGGTCTTGGCTCGCACAGGAGAGGGCATCGACATTGTGCTGGTTGAACACGCTGGTGGGGTGAGCGGGAGGAAGTTGCAAGTCTCTGTGACCCGGACCGACAGAAGCATGATCGGCGGCATGTTGTGGAGGTTCAGCTGTGCCCGTGGTTCCGGCCCCTGGTCCAGCGACGACGGGAGTTTTAATAGCACCGGTCGCCTTGCCGGCTCTGTCCGCCGCAGCCGTGGCGCCTGCAGCCACGCGTGATGAAGCCTTCAAGGTGGAAGGATGCGTCCGTGCTCCACTTCTCTTTTGGGAGCCATGGATGATGAAGATTAACAAAGATCGACGTGCTGGCTACTCCATCAGGTTCGCACGAGGGACACCCCCTACCTGGCTCGCCAAAGATGTCGGCGTGCAAGCACGATCACCTATGGCATATGGGTGCCCCTTTGTGGTTCGGCATGGGAACTGCCACATTACACAAAGACCAGAAGTAGTAGGGGAAAACACGGCAATGGACTTGCTACTTCTTGAGCTTGCGTTGGTTTTTCCCTTGAACCGGAAAGGGTGATGCAACAAAGTAGAGTAAATATTTCCCTCAACTTGAGAACCAAGGTATCAATCCAGTAGGAGCCGATGCACAAGTCATCGAATACCTACACAAATAATCAACAAACTTGCACCCAGCGTGATAAAGGGGTTGTCAATCCCTTCATGGTTACTTGCAAAAGTGAGATCTAATAGAGATAAATAAATGGTAAAGTAAATATTTTTGGTATTTTTGGTTTATAGATCGGAAAGTAAAAGATTGCAAAATAGTAAATCAGAAATTAGTATGATGGAAAATAGAACTTGTATGATGGAAAAGAGACCCTGGGGCCAAAGGTTTCACTAGTAGCTTCTCTCAAGATAGCAATTAATATGGTGGGTGACCAAATTACTGCAGAGAAATTGATAGAAGAGCGCATAATTATGATGATATCTAAGGCGATGATCATGAACATAGGCATCACGTCCGTGTCAAATAGACCGAAATGATTCCACATCTACTATTATTACTCCACACATGAACCGACTCCTGCCTGCATCTATAGTATTAAGTTCATAAAGAACATAGTAACGCATTAAGTAAGATGACATGATGTAGAGGCATTAACTCAAGCAATATGATGAAAACCCCATCTTTTTATCCTCCATGGCAACAATACAATACGTGCCTTGTTGTTCCCACTGGGAAAGGACAACGCAAGATTGAACAGAAAGCTAAGCACTTCTCCAATTGCAAGAAAAACCAATCTAGTAGGCCAAACTAAACCGATAATTCGAAAAGACTTGCAAATATGTCAAATCATGCATATAAGTATTCATTAGACTCAAATAATAGTCATAGAGAATCTGATCATAAATCCACAATTAATCAGATCTCGGCAAACACACCGTAGATCTCCAAGACCATTGAGGAGAACATGGTGTTGAAAATCAAAGAGAGACAAGAAGAAATCTAGCTACTAGCTATGAACCCGTAGGTCTGAGGTAAACTACTCATGCTTCACTGAAACGATAATGGTGTTGATGTAGAAGCCCTCCATGATCGAATCCCCCTCCGGCAAGACACCGGAAAGGCCCCTAGATGGGATCTCACGGTACAGAAGGTCGCGGTGGTGGAAAAGTGTTTTCGTGGCTTCCTCTGATGTCTTTGAGGTATAAGAGTATATATAGGCGGAAGAATTAGGTCAGGAGAGCTCCAAGGGGCCTACGAGGTAGGGGAGCAAGCCCTACCCCCTGGGCCCGCCCTCCAACCTCGTGGCCTCCTCGTTGCATCTCCGACTTCATCTCCAAGTCTCCTGGTTTCCTTTTGGTTCAAGAAAGATCATCACGAAAGTTTCATTCTGTTTGGACTCCGTTTGGTATTCCTTTTATGCGAAACTCTAAAACAGGCAAAAAAAACAAAAACTGGCACTGGGCCCTAGGTTAATAGGTTAGTCTAGAAAATAATATAAAATAGCATATAAATGCATATTAAACATCCAAACAGATAATATAATAGCATGCAACAATAAAAATTATAGATACGTTGGAGATGTACCAAGCATCCCCAAGCTTAATTCATGCTCGTCCTCGAGTAGGTAAATGATAAAAACAGAATTTTTGATGTGGAATGCTACCTAACATATTTATCCATGTATTTTTCTTTATTGTGGCATGAATGTTTAGATCAGAAAGATTCAAAACAAAAGTTTAATATTGACATAAAAACATTAATACTTCAAGCATACTAACAAAGCAATCATGTCTTCTCCAAATAACATGGCCAAAGAGAGCTATCCCTACAAAATAATATAGTCTGGCTATGCTCTAGCTTCATCACAGAAAATATTTAAATCATGCACAACGTCGATGACAAGCCAAGCAATTGTTTCATACTTTTGATGTTCTCAGACTTTTCCAATCTTCATGCAATACGTGAGCGTGAGCCATGGATATAGTACTATGGTGGAAGAGAATATGGTGGTTGTAGTGAAGAAAAAAAGGAGGAAGATAGTCTCACATCAACTAGGCATATCAACGGGCTATGGAGATGCTCATCAATAGATATCAATGTGAGTGAGTAGGGATTGCCATGCAATAGATGCACTAGAGCTATAAGTTTATGAAAGATCAAAAAGAAACTAAGTGGGTGTGCATCCAACTCGCTTGCTCACGAAGACCTAGGGCAATTTGAGGAAGCCCATCATTGGAATATACAAGCCAAGTTCTATAATGAAAACTTCCCACTAGTATATGAAAGTGACAACATAGGAGACTCTCTATCATGGTGATCGGGCTCTTGGTCAACTAGGCCCTCCCTGAGCGAGCGTGGTCATTGTGGGTCGATAGCGCCACTTGGGGTGTGGTCACATTCTCCCGATGTGGGATGAGGCGCATGTCCCGTATCCGCCCCTCCAGGCGGCGCGACCGGTGGGTTTTGGCTCACACAGGAGCGGGCAAACACATTGTGTTGGTTGAACACACCGGTGGGGTGAGCGGGAGAAAGCTGCACGTCTGTGTGACCCGCACCGACGGAAGCATGATCGGCGGCATGTTGTGGAGGTTCGGCTGCGCCCGGGGTTCCGGCTCCTGGTCCAGCCATGATGGGAGTTTTAACGGCACCAATCGCCTTGTCGGCTCTGTCCGCCGCAGCCGCGGCGCCCGTAGCCACGCGTGACGAAGCCTTCGAGGTGCAAGAATGCGCCCCTGCTCCACTTCTCTTCTGGGAGCCATGGATGATGAAGATAAATAAAGATCGATGTGCTGGCTACTGCTTCAGGTTCGCACTTGGGACACCCCCTACCTGGCTCGCCAAAGATGTCGGCGTGCAAGCACGATCACCTATGGCATGGGTGCCCCTTTGTGGTTCGGCATGGGAACTGCCACATTACTCAAAGACCAGAAGTAGCAGGGGACAACACGGTGATGGACTTGCTACTTCTTGAGCTTGCATTGGTTTTTCCCTTGAACAGTAAAGGGTGATGCAACAAAGTAGAGTAAATATTTCCCTCAGTTTGAGAACCGAGGAATCAATCCAGTAGGAGACAATGCACAAGTCACCGAATACCTGCACAAATAATCAACAAACTTGCACCCAGCGTGATAAAGGGGTTGTCAACCCCTTCACGGTTACTTGCAAAAGTGAGATCTAATAGAGATAAATAAACGGTAAAGTAAATATTTTTGGTATTTTAGGTTTATAGATTGGAAAGTAAAAGATTGCAAAATAGTAGATCAGAAATTAGTATGATGGAAAATAGAACTTGTATGATGGAAAAGAGACCCTGGGGCCAAAAGGTTTCACTTGTGGCTTCTCTCAAGATAGCAATTTATATGGTGGGTGACTAAATTAGTGCCGAGAAATTGATAGAAGAGCGCATAATTATGATGATATCTAAGGCGATGATCATGAACATAGGCATCACGTCCGTGTCAAGTAGACCGAAATGATTCCACATCTACTATTATTACTCCACACATCAACCGACTCCTGCCTGCATCTATAGTATTAAGTTCATAAAGAAGAGAGTAACGCATTAAGTAAGATGACATGATGTAGAGGCATTAAATCAAGAAATATGATGAAAACCCCATCTTTTTATCCTCCATGGCAACAATACAATACATGCCTTGCTGCACCCACTGGGAAAGGACAACGCAAGATTGAACAGAAAGCTAAGCACTTCTCCAATTGCAAGAAAAACCAATCTAGTAGGCCAAACTAAACCGATAATTCGAAGGGACTTGCAAAGATATCAAATCAAGCATATAAGAATTCAGTAGACTCACATAATAGTCATAGAGAATCTGATCATAAATCCACAATTCATCAGATCTCAGCAAACACACCGTAGATCTCCAAGAACATTGAGGCGAACATGGTGTTGAAAATCAAAGAGAGACAAGAAGACATCTAGCTACTAGCTATGGACCCGTAGGTCTGAGGTAAACTACTCATGCTTCATCAGAACGATAATGGTGTTGATGTAGAAGCCCTCCATGATCGAATCCCCCTCCGGCAGGACACCAGAAAGGCCCCTAGATGGGATCTCACGGGTACAGAAGGTCGCGGTGGTGGAAAAGTGTTTTCGTGGCTCCCTCTGATGTTTTTGAGGTATAAGAGTTTATATAGGCGAAAGAATTAGGTCAGGAGAGCTCCAAGGGGCCCATGAGGTAGGGGAGCGCGCCCTACCCCCTTGGGCCTGCCCTCCACCCTCGTGCCCCCCTCGTCTCGTCTCCGACTTCTCCAAGTCTCCTGGTTTCCTTCTCGTTCAAGAAACATCATCACGAAAGTTTCATTCCGTTTGGACTCTGTTTGGTATTCCTTTTATGCTAAACTCTAAAACAGGCAAAAAAACAAAAACTGGCACTGGGCCCTAGGTTAATAGGTTAGTCTAAAAAATAATATAAAATTGCATATAAGTGCATATTAAACATCCAAACAGATAATATAATAGCATGCAACAATAAAAAATTATAGATACGTTGGAGACGTACCAAGCATCCCCAAGCTTAATTCATGCTCGTCCTCGAGTAGGTAAATGACAAAAACAGAATTTTTGATGTGGAATGCTACCTAACATATTTATCCATGTAATTTTCTTTATTGTGGCATGGATGTTTAGATCAGAAAGATTCAAAACAAAAGTTTAATATTGACATAAAAACAGTAATACTTCAAGCATACTAACAAAGCAATCATGTCTTCTCCAAATAACATGGCCAAAGAGAGCTATCCCTACAAAATAATATAGTCTGGCTATGCTCTAGCTTCATCACAAAAAATATTTAAATCATGCACAACGTCGATGACAAGCCAAACAATTGTTTCATACTTTTGATGTTCTCAAACTTTTCCAATCTTCATGCAATACGTGAGCGTGAGCCATGGATATAGTACTATGGTGGAAGAGAATATGGTGGTTGTAGTGAAGAAAAAAAGGAGGAAGATAGTCTCACATCAACTAGGCATATCAACGGGCTATGGAGATGCTCATCAATAGATATCAATGTGAGTGAGTAGGGATTGCCATGCAACGGATGCACTGGAGCTATAAGTTTATGAAAGCTCAAAAAGAAACTAAGTGGGTGTGCATCCAACTCGCTTGCTCATGAAGACCTAGTGCAATTTGAGGAAGCACATCATTGGAATATACAAGCCAAGTTCTATAATGAAAAATTCCCACTAGTATATGAAAGTGACAACATAGGAGACTCTCTATCATGAAGATCATGGCAATGTTACTATCCTTCCACACTAGTAACATTGTCACTTTCATATACTTTTGGGAATTTTTCATTATACTAGTGTGCAAAGGGATAGTAACATTGCCCCTTCTCTCTTTTTCTCTCATTTTTTCTTTCTATTTTTTTGTTTTTTTTGTTTTTTTATTTTTTTATTTTTTGTCCGGAGTCTCATCCCGACTTGTGGGGGAATCATAGCCTCTATCATCCTTTCCTCACATGTTACAATGCTCTAATAATGAAGATCATCACACTTTCATTTACTTGCAACTCAAGAATTACAACTCGATACTTAGAACAAAATATGATTGTATATGAATGCCTCCGGCGTTGTACCAAGATGTGCAAGGAATCAAGAGCGACATGTATGAAAGAATTATGAAAGGTGGCATTGACACAAATACTATGTCAACTACATGATCATGTAAAGCAATATGATAATGATGAAGCATGTCATAATAAAAGGAACGGTGGAAAGTTGCATGGCAATATATCTCGGAATGGCTATGCAAATGCCATAATAGGTAGGTACGGTGGCTGTTTTGAGGAAACTATATGGTGGATGTATGGTACCGACGAAAGTTGCATGGCACAAGAGAGGCTAGCAATGGTGGAAGGGTGAGAGTGCGTATAATCCATGGACTCAACATTAGTAAAAAAGAACTCACATACTTATTGCAAAAATCTATTAGTTATCGAAACGAAGTACTACATGCATGCTCCTAGGGGGGTAGATTGGTAAGAAAAGACCATCACTCATCCTCGACCGCCACTCATAAGGAAGAAAATCAAAAAATAAATCAGGCTTCGACTTCATCACATAACAGTTCACCATACGAGCATGCTACGGGAATCACAAGCTTTAGCACAAGTATCTCTCAAATTCATAACTACTCACTAGCATAACTCAAATATCACCATCTTCATATCTAGAAACAATCATAAAGAATCAAGCTTCTCATAGTATTCAATGCACTTTATACAAAAGTTTTTATTATATCCCTCTGGGATGCCTATCATATTAGGACTTAATTTTGTAACCAAAGCAAATTACCATGCTGTTCTAAAAGACTCGCAAAAATAATATAAGTGAAGCATGAGAGTTCATCAATTTCTATCAAATAAAGCCACCGCCGTGCTCTAAAAAGATATAAGTGAAGTACTAGAGCAATATTGCCTAGCTCAAAAGATATAAGTGAAGCACATAGAGTATTCTAATAAATCATGATTCATGCGTGTATCTCTGAAAAGGTGTGTAGAACAGGTATGATTGTGGTAAACTAAAAAGAAAAGACTCAAATTATACAAGACACTCGAAGCAAAACACATATCATGTGGTGAATAAAAATATAGCCTCAAGTAAAGTTATCGATAGACGAAGACAAAGAGGGGATGCCTTCCAAGGCATCCCCAAGCTTAGGCTTTTGGCTGTCCTTGAATATTACCTTGTGCACCCCCAAGCTTAGGCTCTTGCCACTCCTTATTCCATGGTCCATCAAATCCTTACTCAAAACTTGAAAACTTCACAACACAAAACTCAACAGAAAATCTCATGAGCTCCGTTAGTATAAGAAAATAAATCACCACTTTAAGGTACTGTGGAAAACTCATTCTTTGTTTATATTGGTGTAAATCTACTATTACAACTTTTCCATGGTTCATACCCCCCGATACTACCCATAGATTCATCAAAATAAGCAAACAACACGTTGAAAACAGAATCTATCAAAAACAGAATAGTCTGTAGCAATGTGTAACTCTTGTACTTCTGTAACTCCAAAAATTCCGAATCTTAGGGCGACCTGAGCAATTTGTGTACCAATCCAGAGAAAAAATAATTAGATCAAAAGCACGCTTCTGTGAATTTTGGAAATTATTTTCCTGGGCGCAAAAGTTTCTGATTTTCAGTCGGATCAACACAACTATTACCGCAAGCTATCCTAAAGGTTTAACTTGGAAAAACACTAATTAAAACATAAAACCACATCTAACCGAAGGCTAGATGAGTTATCTATTACTCCCTCCGTCCCAAAATAAGTGTCTCAACTTTGCACTAGCTTTAGTACAAATTTGTACTAAGCTCAAGATACTTATTTTGGGACGGAGAGAGTACTAAACAGGAACAAAAAGCAAAGAACAAAAATAAAATTGGGTTGCCTCCCAACAAGCGCTACTTTTTAACGCCCTTAGCTAGGCATAAAAACGCGAACAGATATAGGTATTGTCATTTTTGGTATGCAATTCATAAGTGGCTCTAATAATAGATTCATATGGCAACTTAATTTTCTTCCTAGGAAAGTGTTCCATACCTTTCCTTAACGAAAGTTTGAATGTAATGTTTCCTTCTTTCATATCAATAATTGCACCAATCGTTCTAAGAAAGGTCTACCAAGAATAATAGGACATGTGGTATTGCAATCTATATCAAGAACAATGAAATCTATTTGCACATAATTACTATTTTCAACAATAAGAACATCATTAATCCTTCCCATAGGTTTCTTAATAGTGGAATCCGCAAGATGTAAATTTAAAGAACAATCATCAAATTCACGGAAACCTAACACATCACACAAAGTTTTTGGAATCGTGGAAACTCTAGCACCCAAATCACACAAAGCATGGCATTCATAGTCTTTAATTGTAATCTTAATAGTAGGTTCCCACTCATCATAAAGTTTTCTAGTGATAGAAACTTCTAATTCAAGCTTTTATTCTAAAGATTGCATAATAGCATCAACGATATGTTTAGTAAAAGCTTTGTTTTGATTATAAGCATGAGGAGAATTCAACACGGATTGCAACAAGGAAATACAATCTATTAAAGAACAATTATCATAATTAATTTCCTTGAAATCCAAAAGTTGGGTTTATTGCTACTTAAAGTCTTGACCTCTGCGATACCACTTTTATCAATTTTTGCATCTAGATCTAAACACTCCGAATAATTGGGACACCTTTTAACTAAAGTTGACTCATCTCCAGTGCGATATTTATCAAGATTAATATTGGAAAACAAAGATTCAATATGAGTCACATCAATCACTTTTAGATCTTCATCATTATTATCATGAAAACTAGAAGAACACACTTTTACAAACCAATCTTTTTAGCACGCATCTTAGCGGTTATTTCTTTGCACTCATCAATGGAAATTCCCATGGCCTATAGAGACTCATTGATATCGTGCTTAGGTGGAATAGATCTAAGTTTCAAAGAATCAACATCGAGGGAAATTATATCCACGTTCCTCGCCAAATCATCAATCTTGTGAAATTTTTCTTCAATCAAAGCATTAAAATTCTGTTGCGACTCATAAATTCTTTTACACTATTATCTAAATAAGAGGGAATCTTATTAAAATTTCCATGAGAATTTTTGTAGGAATTACCATAATTATTAGAGGAATTACTAGGAATCGGCCTAGGATTAAAATTGCATCTATACGCGTTATTACCAAAATTGTTCCTACCAACAAAATTCACATCCATAGATTCATTATTACTCTCAATCAAAGTTGACAAAGTCATATCATTAGGATCAGAAGAAACACTCTTATTAGCAAATAATTTCATAAGTTCATCCATCTTTCCACTCAAAACATTAATCTCTTCAATCGCATGTACCTTTTTACTATTGGATCTTTCAGTGTGCCACTGAGAATACTTAACCATGATATTATCTACGAGTTTAGTAGCTTCTCCTAGAGTAATTTCCATAAAAGTGCCCCTGCGGTAGAATCTAAAATATTTCTAGAAGCAAAATTCAATCCGGCATAAATTTTTTGTATAATGACCCATATATTCAAACCATGTGCAGGGCAATTTCGTATCCTCAATTTCATCCTCTCCAAAGATTGTGCAACATGCTCATGATCAATTTGCTTAAAATTCATAATATAGTTCCTAAGGGAGATGATCTTAGTGGGAGGAAAATACTTAGAGATGAAAGCATCTTTACACTTATTCCATGAATCAATACTATTTTTAAGCAAAGATGAAAACCAAGTTTTAGCATGATCTCTAAGGGAAAACGGGAATAGCTTCAATTTAACAATACCATTATCCACATCCTTCTTCTTTTGCATATCACACAAATCAACGAAATTGTTTAGATGGGATGCGGCATCTTCACTAGGAAGGCCAGAAAATTGATCTTTCATAACAAGATTGAGCAAAGCGACATTAATTTCACAAGATTCAACATTGGTAGTGGGAGTAATCAGAGTGCTAATAAAATCATTGTTGTTGGTGTTGAAAAGTCACACAATTTGGTACTATCTCGAGCCATCGTGACAAAGCAACCAACCCAACACACGAGCACACAAGAAGCAAGCAAAGAAGACGAACGAATATGGGGCGAAGAAAAGGCAAATCTTTTTGAAAATCATTTTAGAGGTGGGGGAGAGGAAAACGAGAGGCAAATGTCAAATAATGTAATGCGAGAGATGAGAGTTTATGATGGGTACTTGGTATGGCTTGACTTGGCATAGATCTCCCCGGCAATGGCACCAGAAATTGGCAAGTTGATGGGAGACAAATCTTGACTTGACTTGGCATAAATCTCCCAGGCAACGGCTCCATAAATTCTTCCTTCTACTTCTTGAGCTTGCTTTGGTTTTTACTTTGAAGAGGAAATGGTGATGCAGCATAGTAGAGTAAGTATTTCCCTAAGTTTGAGAACCAAGTTATCAATCCATTAGGAGATAACACACAAGTCACCGAATACCTACACCCAACGCAATAAAAGGGTTGTCATCCCTTCACGGTTACATGAAAAAGTGAGATCTAATAGAGATAAATAAACAATAAAGTAAATATTTTTGGTATTATTGGTTTATAGATCGGAAAGTAAAAGATTGCAAAATAGTAGATCGGAAACTAGTATGATGGAAAATAGAACTTGTATGGTGGAAAAGAGACCATGGGGCCATAGGTTTTACTAGTGGCTTCTCTCAAGATAGCAAATAATATGGTGGGTGAACAAATTACTGTCGAGCAATTGATAGAAGAGCGCATAATTATGATGATATCTCAGGCAATGATCATGAACATAGGCATCACGTCCGTGTCAAGTAGACTGAAATGATTCGGCATCTACTACTATTACTCCACACATCGAACGACTCCTTTCTGCATCTAGAGTATTAAGTTCATAAAGAATAAAGTAACGCATTAACTAAGATGACATGATGTAGAGGAATTAACTAAAGAAATATGATGAAAACACCATATTTTTATCCTCGATGGCAACAATACAATACGTGCCATGCTACCCCTATTGTCATCGGGAAAGGACACCGCAAGATTGAACCCAAAGCTAAGCACTTCTCCCATTTTAAGAAAAACCAATCTAGTAGACCAAACAAAACCGATAATTCAAAGAGACTTGCAAAGTTATCAAATCATGCATATAAGAACTCATAGAAGACTCAAATAATATTCATAGATAATCTGATCATAAATCCACAATTCATCGGACCTCGACAAACACACCACAAAAGAATATTAAATCGAATAGATATCCAACAACATCGACGAGAATATGGTATTGAAAATCAAAGAGAGAGTAGAAGCCTTCTAGCTACTAGCTATGGACCCGTAGGTCTGAGGTAAACTACTCACGCTTCATCGGAAGGGTAATGGTGTTGATGTAGAAGCCCTCCAAGATCAAATCCCCCTCCGGCAGGACGCCGGAAAGAGCGCCTAGATGGGATCTCATGGGTACAGAATGATGCGGCGGTGGAAAAGTGTTTTTGTGGCTCCCCCTGATGTTTTTGGGGTATAAGAGTCTGTATAGGCGAAAGAATTAGGTCAGGAGAGCTCCGAGGGGCCCACAAGTTAGGGGGCGCGCCCTACCCCCCTGGTCGCGCCCTCCACCCTCGTGGCCACCTTGTTGCGTCTCTGACTTCATCTCCAAGTCTTCAGGTTGCCTTCTGGTCCAAGAAAGATCATCGCGAATGTTTCATTCCATTTGGACTCCATTTGGTATTCCTTTTCTGCGAAACTCTAAAACATGCAAAAAGAACAGAAACTGGCACTGCTCCTTAGGTTAATAGGTTAGTCTAAAAAATAATATAAAATAGCATATAAATGCATATTAAACATCCAAAACAGATAATGTAATAGCATGGAACAATAAAATATTATAGATACGTTGGAGATGTATCAGGACTCTCTCTCTCTCTCTTTACCCAGTTTCAGGTCGTTTTACAACATAAAACCCTACTCCTGCTATGGTGGTGGATTGATTTGGGGGAACACGAATGCTCAAGATGCTCTAGCCAAGCAAGGCTGCCTCAGGGAGAATGACGTGAGCGTACAAGTTTTGTGGGATCGAATGTTTGAGCCCTTTGCTAGGTTGCATCGGGCCTCCTTTTATAGGTTAACGAGTGACCATAGTGGCAAAACAGTCATTTGAGTGTGATTAGATAGCTAACAGTGCTATCATACCTAACTGTGGCAGTTAGGACAAAGTGCATTAAATGCAAATCTAGGTGTTGTGCTGAGGGTGAAGCCCGACAAGAGTGCTGCACCGCTTATCTGCCTCTTCTTATCAGCTTGACACGCCTCCTAGACGCGTGTCAACAAATCTAATCTCTTCACTTCAATGTCGCCACATGTTTTATAGGATCCACCTGGTTTCCTAGTACCTTGACACCGCACTAATTAGCCACTCGGGTGTGATGAGGTGGAGCCGTGGCATCTTGGTGAAGGTTCCTTGTCAAAGGAGCTTTGCAGGGTTTGGTCTAGCGGCCCCGGCAACCCTGCCGGGGCGAATATGGACCGGTCCTCGGGCGCGTCCTCGACCTCACTAGTCTCTCTTGCCCGACAAGGGAGGCCTTCCCAAGGTGGCCTTCTGCTATCTTGTCCTCCTTAATGGTCTCCCTGATATCACGAATAGCGGCTTCTCTGGCTGAACTTTATGTCATGCACTGGTGCTAGATGTATGCTCGCCAGTATGCATGTGCATGGGTCTGGTCGGTGAACGTGAATGTTTGTTGCACCGACACTTTAGCACCATTGCATGCCTTCAGTAAGAAGAATGCACCTGTTGTTTGGGGACCCTCTCAATCTACCGCATTTGATGAGCTCCAATTATTGCACTACCTAATTTTGACAAAACTTTTGAAGTGGATTGTGACACTAGTGGAAATAGTATTGGTGGAGTTTTGATGCAAGAAAAGTGACCCGTTCCATATTTTTGCAAAAAACTTTCCAGCGCTCAACTTAACTATCCCATCTATGACATGGAATTATATGCATTAGTGCGAGTATTGCATGTTCGGAAGCATTATCTTGACCCACATGAATTTGTCATACACACCGATCAGGAGACGCTTAAATACCTTAAAGGTCAAACAAAGCTGAACAAACATCATGCTAAATGGAGAGAATTTATTGAATCTTTTCCTTATGTGATCAAATACATTGAGGGTAAAGAGAATGTTGTGGCGGATGCCCTTCCCCATAAGTACATGTAGATTACTCAACTTGAATTGAATGTTATTGGCTCTGAGCATGTTAAAGATCTATATGCACATGATCCTTTGTTTGTTATTCCTTATGCCAAATTTCTTGCTAACACTTCCTAGGAGCACTATTGCCTGAAGGACGGTTATCTTATGCGCGCTAAAAAAAACTTTGTGTACCCGAGTCTTCTCGTCATTTGTTACTTTGGAAGAGGCTCATGACGGAGGACATATGGGGCATTTCGGACTCAAGAAGACCTTTGCACACTCTCCTTCAAGTACTTTTGTCCAAAGATGTATCACGACGTGGCATGCTTCACCAATGAGTGCTATACATGCCGCAAATCTAAGTGACAAGCTCAATCTCATGGTTTACATATGCCCCTTCCTATCATGTATCAACCATGGGAAGATATTAGCATGGATTTTGTTCTTGGATTATGTAGGACTCAAAATAGCAAGGATTCGGTATTTGTTGTTGTGGACCGATTCTCTAAAATGGAACATTTCATCCCATGCAATAAGATATATGATGCTTCACATGTTGCAAATATCTTTTGTAGGGAAATCTTGAGGTTACATGGAGTGCTAAGGACAAATGTGTCAGACCGTGTGATACGTCTCCAACGTACCTATAATTTTCGATTGTTCCATGTTGTTATATTATTATTCTTGGATGTTTTACAATCATTTTTTATATTAATTTTATATCATTTTTGGTACTAACCTATTGACTTAGTGCCCAGTGCCAGTTGTTGTTTTCTTCATCTTTTTTACATCATAGAAAATCAATACCAAATGAAGTCCTAACGCAGCGAAACTTTTTGTGGATTTTTTTGGGGCGGAAGACATCCAGTGGGCCAGGAACACACCTGAGGAGCTCCGAGGGGAGCACAACCCACCGGGGCACGCTTGGCGTCCCATGCGCGCCCCGGTGGGTTGTTCCCTCCTTGTTGCCCTCCCACACCGCCTCTTTGCTCTATAAATACCCCAATATTCCAGAAACCCTAGGGGAGTCGACGAATTATCAATTCCGTCCGCAGCAGAGTCCAGAAACACCACATCCAATCTAGACACCATCACGAAGGGGTGCATCATGTCCATTGGTACCTCTCCGATGATGCGTGACTAGTTCTTTGGAGACCTACGAGTCCATAGTTAGTAGCTAGATGACTTCTTCTCTCTCTCTTGACTATTAATACAATGGTCTCTTGGAGATCCATATGATGTATGTCTTTTTGCGATGTGTTTGTTGGGATCCAAAGAACTTTGAGTTTATGATCAGATCTATGTTTTTGTCCATGGAAGTTATTCGAGTCTTCTTTGATCTCTTATATGCATTGTTGAGTATAGCCTCATATTTCTTCTCTGATATTTCGGTTTTCTTTCGCCAACTTGATCTATTTATCTTGCAATGGGAAGAGGTGCTTTGTGATGGGTTCGATCTTACAGTGCTTGATCCCAGTGACAGAAAGGGAAACGACATGTCTGTATTGTTGCTATTAAGGATAACAAGATGGGGTCTATTTCTACATAAATATATCTTGTCTACATCATGTCATCATTCTTATTGCATTACTCCATTTTTCCATGAACTTAATACACTAGATGCATGTTGGATAGCGGTCGATGTGTGGAGTAATAGTAG
Organism: Triticum aestivum; assembly: GCF_018294505.1. Lineage (NCBI taxonomy): Eukaryota > Viridiplantae > Streptophyta > Magnoliopsida > Poales > Poaceae > Triticum > Triticum aestivum. The sequence continues at coordinate 331,983,050 of NC_057804.1, read as the reverse complement.
TGAAACCTACGGCCCCCAGGTCTCTTTTCATCATATTTGCCTTTGCGATTTATTTTCCTTTGCTTTTATTTTCATATATATTAAACCAAAAATACAAAAATACCTTGCTGCAATTTATTTGTTCCGCGATCTATTTATCCTATCCACCACTTTTATCTCATGTTATTTGCCTATCTTGAGGCACCGTACCCGAAAGGGATTGACAACCCCTTTTACAGGTCGGGTTGCGAGTATTTGTTATTTGTGTGCTGATTTTCTTTACATGGTGTGATGAGGTTATCCTACTGGTTCGATAACCTTGGTCTCATCACTAAGGGAAATACCTACCGTCGCTATAATGCATCATCCCTTCCTCTTTGGGGAAATACCGACGTAGTTCTAGCAGACATCAAAAGGAATTTCTGGTGCCATTGCTGGGGAGGATCTTCAACATGAACTAGGTTCATAATCACAAATCTCATATCCTCGCAATTTACATTATTTGCCATTTGCCTCTCAGTTTCCTCTCCCCCACTTCACAAAAAAGTGCCATTTTTATTCGCCCTTTTTTTCGTTCGCCGTTTCTCGTCAGATCCATTGTTGTGTGCAATCTTTTTGCGTCATCATGATGCCTTAAAGAAAATATTATGATGTTCCTTACCCAAATATTTTTCTTGAAATTGATAAAAGAATTAAGGAATATGTGACTACACATTTTGAGCATAATAAGTATTTTACTGAAGAACTTCAAGAACACTCCGTTGTGTTAGAGGCTATAACGTAACAACTTGAAGATATTAGTAGAGAAGTTTGCAATCTCCAATCTAAGTATGGTTTTGGTGAATGTTTGTTGGGAAAAATATATGATGTACAAGCTACTTTAGTCAATCAAATGGATGCCAAACCAATCTCGTTAGAAAATAGAAATGATGATCTTAAAATGATTGGCATTTCTTCTATTGATTCTTTGTTTAGTAAAATTAAGATTGATGAAAAACGGACTAGAGAATAGTCAACTTTAGTTAGAAAGCGTCCCTATGATTCGGAGGTTGAAAATCTTGTTGAAAATTTTGATAAAAGAGGGTTTGAAGAGGTCAAGACTTTTTTTTTGACTAGGAAGTGTGGGGTAACACCTCCACAGCATTGCAAAACTTTATTACTCAGGAGAAACAAATACAACAACTGATTACAAGTGGTACTCAAAAAACAGAAACTAGGCTACAATAAACTAGATTACAAGGGGGGGGGGCAGAAATGCCTTACTACACTAAACCTTAAGGGGGAAGGAAAGAAATCCACTTGAGAAGGTCATCCTTGTAAGAAGATTTTATCCTGTATTGTAACAAAGAGATATCATGCCTAAAGGCACCTCTCCACTTATTAAAGCTGGCCCTCTCATTTCTGAAGACTTTGGCATTCCTAATGATCCAGATATTCCAACATGCAGTGAACACCACTTCAGAGAAAAAAGGTTTATCAAATGAATTCCTAGTCTGAATAACCAAATTAGACATTGAGTCTCCAGAAGACCAATCAATCTGTATGTAATTCTAGACTCTAACACTGAAATTGCAGTTGAAAAAAAGATGATCCCTGGTCTCTCTGGCCTTCAAGGGGCAGAGTCTACAATGCACTCCATCCTCCATGTGCCAATGCCTTCTTTCCACCATATCCTTTGTATTTAGCCTGTCCATGATGACAATCCAAGAAAAAACCTTAATCTTGATGGTACATGAAGATTTCCATATCCAACAGAGCAAAGGGTTAAAGGTTTCAGACTGGAAAGTGAGGGAGTAAAACATCTTGGCCCTGTACTGCTTGGTGGAGTTCTGCCAAAACAACACATCCTTAGAGCTAGATGCTCTGCTGTGAGAACCCATTAAAGATTGGATCAAACCCAACTCCTCAAATGCCTGAGCAGACAAGGGTAGATGAAAATGCTGAAGAATATCCTGAGAACAGAAAAACTCTTTGACCGAAATCCATGGGTCCTTAACATATGAAAATAATCTAGGAAAACCTTTATTGGGGAAAAGAGACCTCATAACCAAGATTCCAGTTGTCTGACCAGAAGAGAGCAGTGTCTCCCTCATTAATGTGAACCCAAGAGCATTCCCTAAAACTAAGCATAACTTTGCAAATATCCTTCGACCAGAAAGAGCGACAAGCAGATGTTCCCTGGGGCACTATACCATGGCAATAAGAGTCCAAAATGAGAGACACCCATGGAATATCCTGTCTATTGAGGAAGTTACTAGCATATTTTAGGAGCAAGGCAATATTCTACACCCCCAGATTGAGGATACCAAGTCCACCACTATTTTTTGGTCTGCAAATAAGCTCCCAAGCAGCAAGGGAGGGTGCTGGTTCATCCCTATGCTTTCTTCATAAACAATGCCTCTGGATTCTCTCCAACCGCTTTAGGATTCCTGTAGGAATAGCCAAACTACACATAAAGAAGATGGGCATGGAAGATAAAGCAGAGTTCAAAAATTGCAGCCTCTCCCCTTGATTGAGAAAAGAAGAGCTAGTAGTCATTCTTCTGTCCATATAGTCCACAAGTGGCATAAAATCCACCATTTTGGACCTTGTGGTTCCTACTGGCAACCCAATGTAAGTGAAAGGCATTTTCCCTATTTGGCAACCAAAAGCAATAGCCAGATCACTCAACACAACAGGATGAACATTTATGGGGATGAGAAAGGACTTATGATAGTTGACATCAAGGCTAGTGGACTGAGCAAAAACTTGGAGCATATCTTTCAAAGCCAGAAGTTGTGTCCTATCAGCAGGTAAGATAATGAGGGTATCATCTGCATATTGGATCACAGGGTAATCCTGGTGATGACAAGGGATAGGCAAGTGTAGAATTCCTCTTCTAAACATGTCATTGATAACTATTTGCAAAAGATCAGCAGCTATAACAAATAGAAGTGGAGAGACAGGATAACCTTGCCTGACCCCCCTTTTTGCAGACAAATTTCCTCCCAGGGACACCATTAAGAAGAACTGAAGAGGTACCAGTGGCCAGCAGTTGCTTCATCCAAAGAATCCATTTCTCATTAAACCCTTTGTGCCTGAGAATTTGAAAAATAGCTTCATGTTCCAATGAGTCAAAAGCTTTTTCAAAATCCAACTTAAGGATAACAATTGGCCTCCTAGATTAATGACACTGATGCAGGTACTCAAATGTCCAACCTAAACAATCCTGAATGGTTCTGCTCTTAATAAATCCATATTGGTTCTTGTGAATGCACTGCAGGATCACCTCTTGAAACCTATTTGCTGCCATTTTAGAAAACTTTAGGCCCATACTAGTAAGAGAAATAGGCCTATAGTCTCCCACCTCCTTAGGTGTGAGCTTTTTTGGTACAAGAGTAATGTAGGAGTCATTGATATTTTGCAAGACAGCAGAGCCCTCAAAGAAATCCTGAGCTAACTCATAAAAATCCTGACAGATTATGTGCCAGCATTTCTTGAAAAAAAGTCCATTAAAACCATCAGGGCCTGGAGCTTTATCCACAGGCATATGCTTAACCACTTTATCCATTTCATCCTTTTCAAAAGGTTTGGTCAGAATTTCTAGGCCTTCAATAGGAGTGATGAGAGCAGAGAGGTCAAAACCCATGACAATGCCTCTTGAGGTACCCATTCTATTTTTTAAACAGTTCCAGATGATCCCTTCCATTTGGGAATGATCATCAACCACAGTACCATCAGGTAACTTGAGACTTGCAATTGAATTCCTCATGTGCCTTTTAGTGGCCATGGCATGAAAAAACTTTGTATTTTCCCCTCCCACCTTAATGTACCTAATAGTGCACCTTTTTTCCAATAAAGAAATTTCAAATGTAGCAGTTTCTCTAGGTGCACTTTGACAATTCTTCTGAAATTGGATTCTTGAATAAATAGAGGTCTCCACTCCTCTAATTCATCCAGAAGAAAAATACCATGATTACATTTGTCAATCCTAGCATTCATTTGCCATATTTTGAGACACATTCTCAAAGACATAAACTTATCAGCAATCCTAGTAGTGATGTGCCCCTTCCTAGAAGGAAAACTCCAAGACTTGGCAACACAATCCATAAAACCATCCAATTCTAACCAGTAGTTTTCAAACCTAAAGATATTTGACATGAGGATGGTAGTTTTGATGGAGACAACACATGGGACATGATCAGATGCAGTCCTAGCAAGGAGGGGGGGACTTCAGTCATAGGATAGTCAGATATCCAATCTATTGAAGTAAAAAAACCAGTCTAATTTCTCAAGAAGTGGGGTGTCTTGCATGTTTGACCAAGTAAAAGCTCTTCCCTTAATGGGTAGTTCAAGAAGGCCCAAATTCCCAATGATCTCATTAAAAATGAACATGTCATTTAGATCTCCACCAGGTAAATTCCTATTATCTATGGATCTAATGAAATTAAAGTCCCCTAGAAGCAACCAATTCTCATCAATAGGAATACACAGATTATATAGCCAAGTGACAAAATTATGTCTGGCTTCACCCTGACAAGGCCCATAAACTGCAACCAAAGTCCATTTCTCATTGTTCTGTCTGGACACAAACTCAACAACCACAGCAAATTGTTGAATCTCAATTAGTGTACCAATGAACACAGAAGAGTTCCAAACCACAAGAATTCCCCCAGAAGCTCCCAAGGAGGGAGAGCAAGCAAAGCTGTCAAATCTCTTAGGGCAGAAGCTTTTAAGTGATCTAGAATCAAAAGAAGAGCATTTGGTTTCCTGCAAACAGGCAATAGTACACTGACTTTCATCAATTTTCGCCTGACAGCTCTCTGCCTTGCCTCAGAATTTAACCCTATAACATTCCAGCACATAACATTCCAGTTTCTACAAAGGCTACTCATTAAAACATAATGAAATTAAGTCCACAAAGCACATAGCACACAATGCCATATGACCAAAAGAGCACATAAATGTCTGCCCCAGCACTATTACATAATAGTTTGCCTGAAAGGATAACCAATAAAAGGACAGGTAAAGAGCAAATTTAGGGGCTTGCCAGACCCAAACCCAAAAGACCATACTATGCATCTGCATTAGAGGTAGCAGCATTAGGTGGATTCACCATAAGTGCATCCACAGATAGGAGCTTGGAATCAATCTCCAGCTCTCTCCCAATTGCTTGCACACAACTGACCAGTGTAGCTGGTGGGATCTCCTCCTGGACTGGGTCATCTGGCATCTCAGCACTGAAAGGTTTTGCTCTGGGCATCCTTCTTTTGGGCTGCAGAGTGAGCTCCTGAAAGGTGGGCTTGAAACCATCCCTTTGGGCCAAGCTCCTGGTACATCTACAAACAAAGGTGTCCACAATGGGTGTAGGCGCCAACGTCTTGCGAGGCCTCCTAGCTTTTGGAGGTGCAACAATAGATGGAGCAGAAATCTGAGCTTCAGAATCTCCAGAGAACAACGCCCTAGCCACCGGCCTAACTGGCTCCTGGTCCTTCCAAGTTAGCATAGGTAAATCCATGTCTCTGAAGGCCAAATCCCAAATCCGCTTAGATAACACCACAGGCTCAATGGGCTGTAAAGAAATAGGCGTTGGAACATTCAATATAACAAGAGCTTGTAGAAGGTTTTCAAAAGACCTCCTCCACACCATTTCAGGTGGCAATGGAGGCCCAAAAGGAACCGCAGTAGGTAGATCAACTTCAGGAAAAATCAATGGAGGCTGATAAACCACAATTGCCCTGTTTTTAACATCATTTAAATCATGGGCCGGAACCAAAGTAACAGCTGGAGCTTCAGGCATGTCATCGTCAGACAGAATAACTGGATCATGAAGCTGATGAACAGCATCAGAGCTAGGCTGAGCAGACAAATCAATAACCATGGATTCCTGGTATTGCATACCAGGCTGTTCCTGTGGCTCATTCCAATTGCCCCAATTGTCATTTCCTACCTCGTTGACAGCAGGCTTCGAAGGAGGAGGGGGGACATCATTCCATCCCAAAGCTGGATAGGGAGGCAAATTAAACGGCGGCAAATCAGGGGAAGGCACCCCAGGAACCGGATGTGGATTGCCATTGATGGGCATCCAGTCTTCATCCTGCGGCATCTGCTCAGCAAAATTTGCACCCAAAATATATAAAGGCACCGTCCATGAGACCTGCGCACCGCCCCAAGCAGCATAGTCCATGAAGACAACATCACGGGGCACAAGAACATCTTCAGGGAAGGAAGCAAAATTTAGCGTCCGAACCAAATATGGATCATCGCTAATCCAGTGATGAAACTTGCCAAATGTGTTCACTGAGGCTCTGATGCAATATGTATTGCGAAGATCCAACGGAATGCCCAAAAACATAAGCAAACCTTGACGAAAACCTTGGGCTCCCCTGAAGGACTCCCCCTCATCGTGCTTCATGAAACGGACAAAACAATCATTGCCAAGCGGCTGCGGAGGAAGTTGAAATAACGGGAACCGAACGGCAGCATCTCTAAGGTCGAAAAGACACACAGAGCGAATCCAGGGTTGAGAGACCTAACTAAAACACCATGCGCTTGGAGCCACTGAACTACCTCTTCCCTAGCAGCACCTATCTGATCTAGCGGAGGGATCGACATTACCTAAGCAAGCATAAACTCTTCATGGCGACGCACAATTGGGATATGTGGCATCACAAAGGTTCTTGGCAGTCGATCTTCTCCACCGTCAACAATGTGGTGGCCAGCTGTAATATAGAGTAGAGGATCAAGATGGAAGTTGGCCATGGGGTAGGACCCTCATGCTCCGCCGACGGCGAGTGCAGCTATGGAGGAGGTGTAGCAGGCGGTGGTGTCGATGGAGTCTTGGGTCCGGGGCTGATTGGACTGGACGAGGCAATAAATGTGGAAGTGCAAGGGAGGTCCAAGTTTGGTAAATGCATGGTCAGAGAGATATTCTCGCTGGAATCCTCGGAAGTTGCAACATTAGCGGGTTTCGGTTGCCAAACCAAACCCAATATCCAAGCAAATTTGCTACAATCTTTTTTAATATGACCGATGCGACAGCAAGAGAGACACGATAGCTTGTATGTGCAAGCAGCAACAAAATGCCCCTTTTCCAAGCAAATCTGACATGTGTGAATTTCCTCTACCATTCCAGAAATTAAATTATCAAAATCTTTCCTGGCCTGCTGCAAAGAAGGAATATTTGATAGCCCAGAAGAGAGATTCTGCTCATCCCCATCCAACCGCCCAGAAAAAGTGTGCTCCTCCCGGCCCGTGGCACACACCGAAGATGGCCCAACATGTCCAGGTGTGTCCACATTCAAAGCACCATGATTCCCGCCCGAGACATGCCGCGTCCGATCAGCCATAGGCAGTAAATCTTGCATCGTTCCAAACGAAATCGAAGGCCTCATCAACGTCCACCGGAGATTCGCCGGCAAGGTGGGGTGAATGACAACCCGCTCATGAGGTGGAATAGAATAACCCGCATCTTTAGAGTTTGAATGCAATTTTCAGAAGCAGGATAACGATAACCACGACAAGCTGAATAGTTATGAAAGATTGCAAAAGATAATTTCTTGCCAGCCGAAACCCCATTTTTGAACGAAGACTTTGGAGGCCTCTTGTGCATGGCCAACAAACCAAGAGCGGCTCGCCTTTTTAAGGGACTAAAAATGATCCACTTAGTGTCACATTCCAATTTCCAGATCTTAAACTCACGACCCCAATTTGGGCCACCGTTACCCCAATGATCTAAGGCTAAGAATGATCATGGCTACTCCTTGCAAGAAACTTGAAATCCAAATACCTTATCCTTGATCAAGAAAATCATGAACTCAATAGCCGAGCCACCAAGGGGGGCCTCTAGGGCCGCCGCCACCGGATCTTCATTTAGACAAAAAACATGACGTCCAAAAGAGACCACCATGGTGAAGATCTCCGAATCCTCCAGAGGGTGCACCGAGAAACTAGTAGATTGAAAAACCCTATCTGAAAAAACCAAACCCTTGGAGAAGTCCAAGACAAGGGTGGATCCATCATTGGAACCCATGGGAGATGGGTTTGGACGTGTAGATATTAGAGCGCCGGAGAGATCTAGTGGAGAGGAACAAAAAGTTGGTGGCTAGAGGAGGAGATCACCGGGGGTGGTGGAGATCGACGGGGTGGGGGTGGGAGGGGCATGGTGGTGGAGAATCCAGTGTTGTCGTCGAGGTCATGACTTTAACTAGTGATGTGCCCACTATTTTAGATTAGAAAGACTTTAATTATGATAGTTTCTCTTCGATTGATTGTATTTCTTTGTTGCAATCCATGATAAATTCAGCCCACGCTTATAAACAAAATAAAGCTTTTACCAAACATATTGTTGATGCCATGATGAAAGATTTTGGAGAAAAGTTGGAATTAGAAGTTTCAATTCCTAGAAAATAGCATCATGAGTGGGAACCTACTATCAAAATCAAGATTAAAAATTATGAGTGTTTTGCTTTATGTGAATTGGGTGCTAGTGTTTTTACAATTCCGAAATCTTTAGGTGATGTGCTTGGTCTTACGAATATTGAAGAATGCTCTTTAAATTTGCACTTGGCGGATTATACTATTAAAAAGCCTATGGGAAGAATTAATGATGTTATTATTCTTGCAAATAGGAATTATGTTCCCATATATTTTTTTGTTCTTGATATTGATTGCAATCAGCCTTGTCCAGTTATTCTTGGTAGACCGTTTTTACGAACTATTGGTGTCGTGATTGATATGAAAGAAGGCAATATTAAATTTCACTTTCCACTAAGGAAGGGTATGGAACACTTCCCTAGAATAATAATTAGGCCACCATATGAATCAATCATGAGGGCATCTTATGGATCTAGAACCAAAGATGACAAAACTTAGATCCAACGCGTTCTACCTAGCTCGGGGCGTGAAAAAATAGAGCTCGTTGGGAGGCAACCCAACTTGTATATTTTTTCTTTTTGGTTTTATTTATGTTTTCAATAAATTATCCAATTATACCTCTGGTTAGTTGTGTTTCTGTGGTTTAAATTAGTGTTTGTGCCAGGCAAGGCCTTTGGGATGATTTGGGTGAGAGGTGATTTGATCTTGCTGAAAAACAGAAACTTTTGTGCTCACAAAATTATTTTTCATTTTTAACATAACAGTGTATTTGAGTAGATTCTTTTTTCAGAAGATTAATAAACAAAATTTTCATCACGTCCCAATTTTTCAGAATTTTTGGAGTTACAGAAGTATTTGAAGTAGTCAGATTGCTACAGACTGTTCTGTTTCTGACAGATTCTGTTTTCTTTGCGTTGTGTGCTTGTTTTGATGATTCTATGATTTTCTTTGATGAGTTTTTGCCATAGAAAAGTTGTAATACAGTAGATATAATGCAAAAATAGAATATGAATAGGTTTGCAACAATACTTATAGTAGTGGTTTGCTTTCTTATACTAACGGATCTCACGAAGTTTTTGTTGAGTTTTGTGTGATGGAAGTTCTCAAGTTTTGGGTGATATTATGATGGTTGAAGGAATAAGGATTAGCAAAAGGCTAATATTGGGGATGCCCGAGGCACGCCAAGATAATATTCAAGAAGTTTCAAGCAACTAAGCTCGGGGATGCCCCCGAGTGGCATCCCCTCTTTCTTCTAACAACCATCGGTATTTTACTTGAAAATATTTTTATTCGTCACACATTATGAGTTTTTTTGGAGCGTCTTGTATGATATGAGTCTTTGCTTGTTTTGCTTTGTTATTTAACTCTTGAATCCTTGCTGGACACACCTTTTTGATACAGCCAAAAATTATGCTATGCTTGCTCCTATGCTTCACTTAAATTTTTAGAGCCATGGATTTGCTCTAGTACTTCACTTATCTTTTTTAGCACGGTGTGCTTTGTTATTTTTGAAGAAATGCTCTCATGCTTCACTTATATTTATTTGGGAGTTAGTAAATTTTCTAAGAAATTCTCTCTTGCTTCACTTAGATTATTTTGAGAGAAAGAAATATTATGCTCATGTTCTTCACTTAAGTTTGTTTGAGCTTATCAAAAGCAACATATAAAAATAGTCCCAAAGTGATAGATATCTAGGGAGGATATAATAAAAACTTTCATGAAGATCATTGGAAAAAATAAACTTGATTCTTAGTAATGGCTTTGATATATGATGATATGATATGTGAGTCATGTTGAGTAATTGTGCTTTAGTAAGAATATTGATGTTAAGGTTTGTGATTCCCTATGCAAGCACAAAAGTCAATAATTATGCAATGAAATTTATATCCTACTTGTGGTGCATTATTCGGTGTTACTTATGCTTAATGCTTGGGTACAAGATTTCTCATTTCTTTGTTGGTCACTTCTCAATCTTTTTGCTAGCATTCATTTTGCACTAAGTATGATCACTACTTGTGCATCCAAAACCCTTTAAACCAGTTTTGCCATATGAGTCCACTATGCCTACCTATATGCGGTATTTCCATGCCGTTCTAAGCAAATTTGCATGTGCCATCTCTAATTTCAAAATAAATTTCTCTTTTGTGTGCTCTATCGCTTACGAGGCGGTGAGGGGTGGCCAATATATTTGCCATTCTAGATGTGTTATTCTCACGATGAGTATTTATTCACTTATCATTGCACGAGATTACGGCAAAGGTATTAGGGATGCCTAGTCCCAAAATGAAAAATGAATTTACTTTATGTTGTCAAATAATAAAATCCTTGGAAAGTATTGGTATGGAGGGCACCCGTGGATACAGACAAGCCATGTAAAGTGAAAGTAATGGTGGAAAAAGGAAAAACTTTATTTTCTGTTTGGGAACCGCCTATGATGTATCTAGCATGGAAAGTGTTGGGAGCTCTAAGTCGTTTTCGTTGGTGGGAAAAGTATGCCTCCCAAATGTTTTTATCTCTCAAGTTTTACTTTGAGATCCGGCACCTCAACAAATTCCTACTTTCCTCCACGAAGGGCCTTTCTTTTACTTTATGAAATTTTTATTTTTGAATTTGAGTCTCCACCTTCTCTTATAAGGCACCAACTAAGGGGCACTATGTTCGTATTTGAGCATTGGGTATAGCTAATATTCGAGTGTGTTTCATGAATGGATCAATGATTGAGCATAATGGGCTAGCGATAACTTGCTTTAGTGTTGATATTTTCGAAGACATGATTTCTTGTTGGTATGCTTGAGTATTAAAGTCTTCATGTCAAAACTAGACTATTGCTCTGAACCATATAAAAGTCGAAATGTCCATGCTATAAAGAAAAAAAAGTGATGAACATGTTAGGCATTATTCCACATCAAAAATTCTGTTTTTATCATTTACCTACTCGAGGAGGAGCAGGAATTAAGCTTGGAGATGCTGATACATCTCCAACGTATCTATAATTTTTGATTATTCCATGCTGTTATATTATCATTCTTGGATGCTATACAATCATTTTATAGTCATTTTATAACATTTTTGGTACTAACCTATTGAACAAGTGCCCAGTGCCAGTTGTTGTTTTCTACATGCTTTTTACATTGCAGGAAATCAATACCGAATGGAGTCCAAATGCAACGAAACTTTTTGTGGATTTTTTGGGGTAGAAGACATCCAGTGGGCCAGGAACGCACCTGAGGGGAGCACAACGCACCAGGGCACGCCTAGGGGCCCAAGCGCGCCACAGTGTGTTGTGCCCTCCTGGTTGGCCTCCTGCATCGCCTCTTTGCTCTATAAATACCCCAATATTCTAGAAACCCGAGGGGAGTCGACGAAAAATCAATTCCAGCCGCCGCAGAGTCTAGAAACACTAGATCCAATCTAGAAACCATCACAGAGGGATGCATCATGTCCATTGGTGCCTCTCCGATGATGCATGAGTAGTTCTTTGTAGACCTATGGGTTCGTAGTTAGTAGCTAAATGGCTTCCTCTCTCTCTCTATTGATTATCAATACAATGGTCTCTTGGAGATCCATATGATGTAAGTCTTTTTGCGGTGTGCTTGTTGGGATCCGATGAACTTTGAGTTTATGATCAGATCTAAGTTTTTATCCATGAAAGTTATTTGAGTATCCTTTGATCTCTTATATGCATTGTTGAGTATAGCCTCATATTTCTTATCTGGTATTTGGGTTTTATTTGGCCAACTTGATCTATTCATCTTGCAATGGGAAGAGGTGCTTCTGTTTTTATCATTTACCTACTCAAGGACGAGCAGGAATTAAGCTTGGGGATGCTGATACGTCTCCAACGTATCTATAATTTTTGATTATTCCATGCTATTATATTATCATTCTTGGATGCTATACAATCATTTTATAGTCATTTTATAACATTTTTGGTACTAACCTATTGAACAAGTGCCCAGTGCCAGTTGTTGTTTTCTACATGTTTTTTACATCGCAGGAAATCAATACCGAATGGAGTCCAAATGCAACGAAACTTTTTGTGGATTTTTTGGGTTAGAAGACATCCAGTGGGCCAGGAACGCACCTGAGGGGAGCACAACGCACCAGGGCACGCCTAGGGGCCCAAGCGCGCCACAGTGTGTTGTGCCCTCCTGGTTGGCCTCCTGCACCACCTCTTTGCTCTATAAATACCCCAATATTCTAGAAACCCGAGGGGAGTCGACGAAAAATCAATTCCAGCCGCCGCAGAGTCTAGAAACACTAGATCCAATCTAGAAACCATCACAGAGGGATGCATCATGTCCATTGGTGCCTCTCCGATGATGCATGAGTAGTTCTTTGTAGACCTATGGGTTCGTAGTTAGTAGCTAAATGGCTTCCTCTCTCTCTCTATTGATTATCAATACAATGGTCTCTTGGAGATCCATATGATGTAAGTCTTTTTGCGGTGTGCTTGTTGGGATCCGATGAACTTTGAGTTTATGATCAGATCTAAGTTTTTATCCATGAAAGTTATTTGAGTATCCTTTGATCTCTTATATGCATTGTTGAGTATAGCCTCATATTTCTTCTCTGGTATTTGGGTTTTGTTTGGCCAACTTGATCTATTCATCTTGCAATGGGAAGAGGTGCTTCTGTTTTTATCATTTACCTACTCAAGGACGAGCAGGAATTAAGCTTGGGGATGCTGATACGTCTCCAACGTATCTATAATTTTTGATTATTCCATGCTATTATATTATCATTCTTGGATGCTATACAATCATTTTATAGTCATTTTATAACATTTTTGGTACTAACCTATTGAACAAGTGCCCAGTGCCAGTTGTTGTTTTCTACATGTTTTTTACATCGCAGGAAATCAATACCGAATGGAGTCCAAATGCAACGAAACTTTTTGTGGATTTTTTGGGTTAGAAGACATCCAGTGGGCCAGGAACGCACCTGAGGGGAGCACAACGCACCAGGGCACGCCTAGGGGCCCAAGCGCGCCACAGTGTGTTGTGCCCTCCTGGTTGGCCTCCTGCACCACCTCTTTGCTCTATAAATACCCCAATATTCTAGAAACCCGAGGGGAGTCGACGAAAAATCAATTCCAGCCGCCGGAGAGTCTAGAAACACTAGATCCAATCTAGAAACCATCACAGAGGGATGCATCATGTCCATTGGTGCCTCTCCGATGATGCATGAGTAGTTCTTTGTAGACCTATGGGTTCGTAGTTAGTAGCTAAATGGCTTCCTCTCTCTCTCTCTATTGATTATCAATACAATGGTCTCTTGGAGATCCATATGATGTAAGTCTTTTTGCGGTGTGCTTGTTGGGATCCGATGAACTTTGAGTTTATGATCAGATCTAAGTTTTTATCCATGAAAGTTATTTGAGTATCCTTTGATCTCTTATATGCATTGTTGAGTATAGCCTCATATTTCTTCTCTGGTATTTGGGTTTTGTTTGGCCAACTTGATCTATTCATCTTGCAATGGGAAGAGGTGCTTCTGTTTTTATCATTTACCTACTCAAGGACGAGCAGGAATTAAGCTTGGGGATGCTGATACGTCTCCAACGTATCTATAATTTTTGATTATTCCATGCTATTATATTATCATTCTTGGATGCTATACAATCATTTTATAGTCATTTTATAACATTTTTGGTACTAACCTATTGAACAAGTGCCCAGTGCCAGTTGTTGTTTTCTACATGTTTTTTACATCGCAGGAAATCAATACCGAATGGAGTCCAAATGCAACGAAACTTTTTGTGGATTTTTTGGGGTAGAAGACATCCAGTGGGCCAGGAACGCACCTGAGGGGAGCACAACGCACCAGGGCACGCCTAGGGGCCCAAGCGCGCCACAGTGTGTTGTGCCCTCCTGGTTGGCCTCCTGCACCGCCTCTTTGCTCTATAAATACCCCAATATTCTAGAAACCCGAGGGGAGTCGACGAAAAATCAATTCCAGCCGCCGCAGAGTCTAGAAACACTAGATCCAATCTAGAAACCATCACAGAGGGATGCATCATGTCCATTGGTGCCTCTCCGATGATGCATGAGTAGTTCTTTGTAGACCTATGGGTTCGTAGTTAGTAGCTAAATGGCTTCCTCTCTCTCTCTATTGATTATCAATACAATGGTCTCTTGGAGATCCATATGATGTAAGTCTTTTTGCGGTGTACTTGTTGGGATCCGATGAACTTTGAGTTTATGATCAGATCTAAGTTTTTATCCATGAAAGTTATTTGAGTATCCTTTGATCTCTTATATGCATTGTTGAGTATAGCCTCATATTTCTTCTCTGGTATTTGGGTTTTGTTTGGCCAACTTGATCTATTCATCTTGCAATGGGAAGAGGTGCTTCTGTTTTTATCATTTACCTACTCAAGGACGAGCAGGAATTAAGCTTGGGGATGCTGATACGTCTCCAACGTATCTATAATTTTTGATTATTCCATGCTATTATATTATCATTCTTGGATGCTATACAATCATTTTATAGTCATTTTATAACATTTTTGGTACTAACCTATTGAACAAGTGCCCAGTGCCAGTTGTTGTTTTCTACATGTTTTTTACATCGCAGGAAATCAATACCGAATGGAGTCCAAATGCAACGAAACTTTTTGTGGATTTTTTGGGGTAGAAGACATCCAGTGGGCCAGGAACGCACCTGAGGGGAGCACAACGCACCAGGGCACGCCTAGGGGCCCAAGCGCGCCACAGTGTGTTGTGCCCTCCTGGTTGGCCTCCTGCACCACCTCTTTGCTCTATAAATACCCCAATATTCTAGAAACCCGAGGGGAGTCGACGAAAAATCAATTCCAGCCGCCGGAGAGTCTAGAAACACTAGATCCAATCTAGAAACCATCACAGAGGGATGCATCATGTCCATTGGTGCCTCTCCGATGATGCATGAGTAGTTCTTTGTAGACCTATGGGTTCGTAGTTAGTAGCTAAATGGCTTCCTCTCTCTCTCTCTATTGATTATCAATACAATGGTCTCTTGGAGATCCATATGATGTAAGTCTTTTTGCGGTGTGCTTGTTGGGATCCGATGAACTTTGAGTTTATGATCAGATCTAAGTTTTTATCCATGAAAGTTATTTGAGTATCCTTTGATCTCTTATATGCATTGTTGAGTATAGCCTCATATTTCTTCTCTGGTATTTGGGTTTTGTTTGGCCAACTTGATCTATTCATCTTGCAATGGGAAGAGGTGCTTCTGTTTTTATCATTTACCTACTCAAGGACGAGCAGGAATTAAGCTTGGGGATGCTGATACGTCTCCAACGTATCTATATTTTTTGATTATTCCATGCTATTATATTATCATTCTTGGATGCTATACAATCATTTTATAGTCATTTTATAACATTTTTGGTACTAACCTATTGAACAAGTGCCCAGTGCCAGTTGTTGTTTTCTACATGTTTTTTACATCGCAGGAAATCAATACCGAATGGAGTCCAAATGCAACGAAACTTTTTGTGGATTTTTTGGGGTAGAAGACATCCAGTGGGCCAGGAACGCACCTGAGGGGAGCACAACGCACCAGGGCACGCCTAGGGGCCCAAGCGCGCCACAGTGTGTTGTGCCCTCCTGGTTGGCCTCCTGCACCGCCTCTTTGCTCTATAAATACCCCAATATTCTAGAAACCCGAGGGGAGTCGACGAAAAATCAATTCCAGCCGCCGCAGAGTCTAGAAACACTAGATCCAATCTAGAAACCATCACAGAGGGATGCATCATGTCCATTGGTGCCTCTCCGATGATGCATGAGTAGTTCTTTGTAGACCTATGGGTTCGTAGTTAGTAGCTAAATGGCTTCCTCTCTCTCTCTATTGATTATCAATACAATGGTCTCTTGGAGATCCATATGATGTAAGTCTTTTTGCGGTGTACTTGTTGGGATCCGATGAACTTTGAGTTTATGATCAGATCTAAGTTTTTATCCATGAAAGTTATTTGAGTATCCTTTGATCTCTTATATGCATTGTTGAGTATAGCCTCATATTTCTTCTCTGGTATTTGGGTTTTGTTTGGCCAACTTGATCTATTCATCTTGCAATGGGAAGAGGTGCTTCTGTTTTTATCATTTACCTACTCAAGGACGAGCAGGAATTAAGCTTGGGGATGCTGATACGTCTCCAACGTATCTATAATTTTTGATTATTCCATGCTATTATATTATCATTCTTGGATGCTATACAATCATTTTATAGTCATTTTATAACATTTTTGGTACTAACCTATTGAACAAGTGCCCAGTGCCAGTTGTTGTTTTCTACATGTTTTTTACATCGCAGGAAATCAATACCGAATGGAGTCCAAATGCAACGAAACTTTTTGTGGATTTTTTGGGGTAGAAGACATCCAGTGGGCCAGGAACGCACCTAAGGGGAGCACAACGCACCAGGGCACGCCTAGGGGCCCAGGCGCGCCACAGTGTGTTGTGCCCTCCTGGTTGGCCTCCTGCACCGCCTCTTTGCTCTATAAATACCCCAATATTCTAGAAACCCGAGGGGAGTCGACGAAAAATCAATTCCAGCCGCCGCAGAGTCTAGAAACACTAGATCCAATCTAGAAACCATCACAGAGGGATGCATCATGTCCATTGGTGCCTCTCCGATGATGCATGAGTAGTTCTTTGTAGACCTATGGGTTCGTAGTTAGTAGCTAAATGGCTTCCTCTCTCTCTCTATTGATTATCAATACAATGGTCTCTTGGAGATCCATATGATGTAAGTCTTTTTGCGGTGTACTTGTTGGGATCCGATGAACTTTGAGTTTATGATCAGATCTAAGTTTTTATCCATGAAAGTTATTTGAGTATCCTTTGATCTCTTATATGCATTGTTGAGTATAGCCTCATATTTCTTCTCTGGTATTTGGGTTTTGTTTGGCCAACTTGATCTATTCATCTTGCAATGGGAAGAGGTGCTTCTGTTTTTATCATTTACCTACTCAAGGACGAGCAGGAATTAAGCTTGGGGATGCTGATACGTCTCCAACGTATCTATATTTTTTGATTATTCCATGCTATTATATTATCATTCTTGGATGCTATACAATCATTTTATAGTCATTTTATAACATTTTTGGTACTAACCTATTGAACAAGTGCCCAGTGCGAGTTGTTGTTTTCTACATGTTTTTTACATCGCAGGAAATCAATACCGAATGGAGTCCAAATGCAACGAAACTTTTTGTGGATTTTTTGGGTTAGAAGACATCCAGTGGGCCAGGAACGCACCTGAGGGGAGCACAACGCACCAGGGCACGCCTAGGGGCCCAGGCGCGCCACAGTGTGTTGTGCCCTCCTGGTTGGCCTCCTGCATCGCCTCTTTGCTCTATAAATACCCCAATATTCTAGAAACCCGAGGGGAGTCGATGAAAAATCAATTCCAGCCGCCGCAGAGTCCAGAAACACTAGATCCAATCTAGAAACCATCACAGAGGGATGCATCATGTCCATTGGTGCCTCTCCGATGATGCGTGAGTAGTTCTTTGTAGACCTATGGGTTCGTACTTAGTAGCTAAATGGCTTCCTCTCTCTCTCTATTGATTATCAATACAATGGTCTCTTGGAGATCCATATGATGTAAGTCTTTTTGCGGTGTGCTTGTTGGGATCCGATGAACTTTGAGTTTATGATCAGATCTATGTTTTTATCCATGAAAGTTATTTGAGTATCCTTTGATCTCTTATATGCATTGTTGAGTATACCCTCATATTTCTTCTCTGGTATTTGGGTTTTGTTTGGCCAACTTGATCTATTCATCTTGCAATGGGAAGAGGTGCTTTGTGATGGGTTCGATCCTACGGTGCTTGATCCCAGTGATAGGAAGGGAAACGACAGGTATGTATCATTGCTATGAAGGATAACAAGATGGGGTCTATTTCTACATAAATAGATCTTGTCTATATCATGTCATCATTCTTTTTGCATTACTCCGTTTTTCCATGAACTTAATACACTGGATGCATGCTGGATAGCGGTCGATGTGTGGAGTAATAGTGGTAGATGTTGGCAGGAGTCGGTCTAGTAATCTTGGATGTGATGCCTATATAATAATCATTGCCTAGATAACATCATGATTATTTGAAATTCTGTCAATTGCCCAACAGTAATTATTTTCCCACCATTTGCTATTTTTCTCGAGAGAAGCCACTAGTGAAACCTACGGCCCCCGGGTCTCTTTTCATCATATATGCCTTTGTGATTTATTTTCCTTTGCTTTTATTTTCAGATCTACCAAACAAAAAATACAAAAATACCTTGTTGCAATTTATTTGTTCTGCGATCTATTTATCCTATCTACCACTTTTATCTCATGTTATTTCCCTATCTTGAGGCGCCGTACCCGAAAGGGTTGAAAACCCCTTATACACGTCGGGTTGCGAGTATTTGTTATTTGTGTGCAGGTGTTGTTTATGTGGTGTGAGGAGGTTCTCCTACTGGTTTGATTACCTTGGTCTCATCACCGAGGGAAATACCTACCATCGCTATACCGCATCATCCCTTCATCTTTGGGGAAATACCGACGTAGTTCTAACAGACATCACCGTGACGTGAAGTACCTAAGATACTTTTGGAAGACACTATGTGGCAAGCTCGGCATCAAGCTACTATTCCGTACGGCCTACCATCCTCAAACCTATGGCCAAACCGAAGTCACCAACATGACCCTATCTACTTTGCTATGCATGTTAATCAAGAAGAACATCCAGGAGTGGGAGGAATGCTTACCCATCGCCGAGTACGCCTACAACCGTGCAAGACACTCTACTACCAGCAAGTCCCCCTTCGATGTTGTCTACGGCTTCAAGCTATTATCACCCTTGGACATCCTTCCTCTACCACTCCAAGAACGATCAGACATGGGCGCAAGTGAAAGAGAAAGTTATTTGAAGAAGATGCATGAAGATACAAGGTCCATGGTCAAGCATCAAGTACACCGCCTCTCCACCAAGCTCAACATCAACAAGAACCCAATGGTGTTCAAACCGGGTGATGTAGTATGGCTACACCTCCGCAAGGACTGCTTCCCTAGTGAGCGCAAGTCCAAGCTACTACCTCGAGCCAATGGACACTTCAAAGTGCTGGTCCATTACAATGCCAATGCCTACAAGATTGACATCCCATGCGACAAGTACAACATAAGCGACATATTGAACGTCAAGGACATGACCCCATACCATGGTCATGAAGATCACGATCCGAGGACGAATCTTTGCCAAAGGGGGGATGATGTGGAGCATCCGTCCATCATCTCCATGGACTCTATTAAAACTCATCAAGCACCACACCGACTTACGACAAGAGCTTGAGCACGGACCATAAAAATCGAGGTGAAGTTACTCTTACTTGAGATCAATACAGATATGAATTGAACTTGGATGCTACCTCGGCAAAACATGATATGTGTCATTAGGTACGAAGATGAACGCCACCAAGCAGCCAAGGGACACCCCAAAGAAGTAGGAGAAGGACCCCAAGGCCATGAGGAAGAAGAAGAAGCCCAACAAGATCAGCTCAACACCTCCTAGGTGACCCCATGCCCACGGGCCTGTAACATCCCAAAATTCTAAAATCTGGAATGTTATATAAATTATTTAATATTGATTGTATGCTTGATTATTTGACTGAAAGTGAGTTAAATTCAAAACTTTTTAAAAAATTTAATGAGAGGGAATAATAGGACTTTCCAAAAAAATTCAATTTTAATCCCTATTTAATTTCAAGTTTGAATCTTTCCAAAAAATCTCTTATAAACAAATAATATGAGAGGAGGAAAAGGACACTCCAGAATCAGAGACAAAGTTTTGTCTGACATTAAAATTTGGAAATAGAAACTATTTGCAATTTATTTGAAATTCAAATTCCCTCTCATTTTGGAGATATTGGAAAAAAATGTTTTTATAAACTTTGGTTTTCGCCTCCGAAAAATAGCTCAGCCTCTAGTATTTATTTTCTTGATCATTTTGATATATATATATATATGTATGGTATGTATGTATCTTATATATATAAGTATTTTTATTTACTCTAATTCTTTTATTTTTTTCCCTATCAAAATAAAACTTTGAGTGTCAGCCAGGCCAATCGGCCAAGCTAACTACCTAAACCACGGCCCAGGCAACCACCTCAGCTTGCCTCACGGCACCCCCACCCGATCCCCTCCCGATTGGTCGCCCACTCCCTCCTTTGCTCAACTTCGGCACTGACAGTCGGACCCCGCACGCGTCTTCTTCCCCTCGCCCACGCTAGGCCACGCTGAAGCGCGCTCGCGCTGCTGCCGGAATCCTGATCTTCTCGAGATCACCCGTATGCCGTGCCCGACCTCTCCTCCAAGTCACCTCCCATATTTATAACCCTCTCCCTCGACCCGTCCCCCTCTGTTTCCTGCACCGAGAAACCCCATCACCTCCTCGATTGCTCACTGGAGCGGAGCACGGCCGTCGCGCCATTGTAGCCCTATCGCACGAGCCCGACCACCTCACCCCTCCCCGAGACCACATCCGACCTCCTCTCGCTCCCAGCATCACTCGGATACCACCACCGCCGCCTACGACCCCCGGAGCCTCGCCCTCTTCGTCACCGAAACACACCAGAGAAGCCGCCGAGCCAGCCCTACTCTCCATCGTCTCTCCCGACCGCCGCCGACTCCACCATCGGATCCGCTGTGGAGCACCGCTTCTCCCTGATCTCGCGCCCACACCGGAGAACCAACGGAGCAGGTGCCACAACCATGCCCGAGCCGCCACGGTCTTCTTCTCCGGTGACGTCGACGCGCACCACCGTTGTAAGCTCCGACGACCTCCTCTCCATTTGATTTCAGTTTCACAATGTAGATTAGATTGTTGAAAGGGTTAGGTTTTTTGTTATTATATCGGTTTTAGTTTACAGCTTTTTCAGTTTAGATCTAATTGGTTCATCGGTTTTTTGTTAGTTAAACACTTGTACACGGTTTTGTTAAGTTTAGGTGCAGTTTAGTTACCGAACACCGACCTTCTAGCCCAATAGCAGTAGGCCACGTAGCTAGTGCCCGATTGTTTTTGTTTTTTACGTTTCTATTTTAAAAACATAAAAAGTTTCAATCATGGATTGCTTGTATCTTTTATCCTGCTTAATGTTTTTGAGTGATTATAATTGCACTGTGTCAAAAATTTGATGACGTTTCTATTAGTGACTTCAAACTTAGAATTTGAGTAGATTAAATTTGAATTATTTCAAATATGCTTGAAACACTATTTTTACTGTAGTTTGAATTCTAAAATAGATTTTTGTGTGATTCTTTGTGCTCCTGGTCACTTATTGTTTTTTCTAGCAATAGGTTTGATGTGGGAAATTTTAGAAAATTTAAACTTAGGGTTTTAGGAAAAAACGTACTATTTTGACTTAGTTTTGTTTTACCTTTAAACTTTTGCATTTGAATTGTTTTTTGATTATTTCTTGTTGTCACTTCTGGCAAATTTAGTTTTGTTTCTATTAGTCAACAGATTTTTTTTATTTAAGAAGTTTATTTTCTGTAGTTTTGTATGCAAACTTGTATAGGTCTTAGTTAGCGTTTTATAAAAGCTTTTTATTTGTTTCTTTTTTCTACTAACAGTTTATGAAAAATTATTTCTGTTATTTTCATGGAAACCCTATATTTTTTAAAATTTATTACATTGTTATTTGATTTGTTGTTAAGTCTAATTAGGTCAAAAACTACTTTTTTTGGTTGTAGTAAAAACTCTATAGTTTCCTTGTAGTTTTCCTTCTTCTTTGGATTTCTATATGGTTTTATTATGGATTTCTTCATTGCTTTTATTTGTTGATTTTTATTGTGAGTATTAGAATTGCTTGCTAGTATGTTTATTCATATGAATGCTATGTTTGACTTAATAGTTTTACATCAAAGTGATGGATAGTATCAAGTTATTTTCGAGAGGGTTATTATCTTTATCATGACTTCAAGACTCGATGACAAGAATTCAATACACACTACTAGGTGAAGCATGGATTTAATGGGCACCCTGGGGCAACCAGTGGATGGGCGGGATGCATGGAGAAGCACCATGACATATTGCGGAAAGCATCACCCAGGCTCAAAGAGACGAAATAATATTTAATGCCCGAAAGCTTACCTATGCAACCGCAAGTCACTATGGGCTCTGGCTTGGTTGACCCTAGTGGTAACTCTGAATGGGGCGGTTCCAGCAGATGTAGAACTATAGTAGGATTGGCTGGGCACCGGATAGTGGTCAGAGGAACTCTTTGGAAGACCATGTTTCGGGTGTCCTATTCTCAAATCATCTGAAGTGCGAGGACGAAAAGGGAGGGATCGAATCTTGTGGGTAAAGTGTATAAACCTATGCAGATGATTAAAACTTAATTGATTAGACGTGTCCTCGGTTACAGAAATTTGAGCCTCTGCACTTGGATCTATCTCGAAACTCTCAACGCCGGATAAAAAACATAATTCCGGGCAACTTATGATGATATGGGCTATGAGACATCGATTGGTGAAAGCATGTCATGTATAACTATCTGCTTTGTAGTAGAGATTCCTGGACATTCTTTTTGTAGGATAAATTAAACCAACTTTATGCAAAAACCTCAGACAAAGAGCCAGAAAGTCATATTACATATAGAATAGTTTTATCATCTATTTTCTCATATTGTGATCTTGCTAGTACATTCAATGTACTGACCTACACGGCTGCAATGTCTCATGTTGCAGATATTTCTTCAACGAATAAGAGTTACGATATAGGGTTACGGTCTACGCTCAACTTGCCATTGCCATTGATGGGACTCCACAACATTTTGACTATTTCCGCTGAGTCATATGAGGTATATACCAATTTTACATTAATTATACATGTGATTGCACTTTGATATATGCATTGATGTATTGTGTGTGCCAGCATACTGATACATGGATGGCATGGATAAACAAAAGCTTGACCGTTTGAGGTCGGGTCGCTACAGAGATGGTATTAGAGCACATGTTGACTGTAGGACATGGCCCTAGGATATGGCTTACAAATATGAAGACACTGATAGGAATGACTTTTATAATACTATTGTAACTCTTTAATTATTTTACTAAACCTTTCTTATTTCAAATTATAGATGGAGAGCTACATTTTGATCAAAAGAGAACACTACGAGAAGGTTCTTGGACGCCCATTCCTGGTGAAGCTAGTTAGACTGCTGAAGTTGTCGATACCTGAGATCAAGGCAACTAAGAGGACGTCTGGATCACGGGGAGTCAAGACCCAAGTCTTTGGCCATAAAGAAAACCCCAAGACTGTAGACATCATCTTTGGGACACTAAATCGTGACTGTGATATGTGCATAAAAAATGTCGTCCATGATGCAATTACACGCTTATGCTATTTTCATCGTGCTGCACTAAATCCCCACTAGTTTGGAAGGGTTGGATGGCAGAAAGTCGATGGAGCCACCATTGCCCAGACGGAAGTGCAAAAGATGAAGTTCTCCCCATTGTTGGTGTATAACCAGGATATGGAATAATACATCAAGAATCGTCAAATCGACCTTTCGGAAGCCTTGTTTGATAATGAAGCACTACGAGAAAAGGTCGAGACTCAGAGGCTGAAGGTAATCAAGTTGGAGAAGGAAAATCTTGAGATCCATATGTTATGTCGGGAACTGAAAGGCAGCAGGACAATGCCTCATGCCAAGGATGTTGAGATCCATAAGCTCAAGGAACAACTCTAGTACATACATGGACGTCACAAGAAGCTTCGCGTCAACTGGGAGTATCTGGCAGAAGAACTTGAGAGGATCAATCCCAATCAGGAGAAGTCCAGTGGAGACAAGGATCAGGTCCCCAATAATTTAGCTTAGTAGAAGCCCCACCATGAGAGAAATAAAGATGAACGTCTGGCAATTTAAGTAGCTGACCATACCAACTATTGTGGGTGGCGATACTATATTATTAATTGAATAAATGAATGCTTGGTTATTATTATTCTTTTTGTGTTTATTGAATGGTTGGATAGATGTGATATTCATAAATGTATGTTTATTTCACCATGAGAGAGAGAGAGAAGAAGCCATCCAGCTAATAACTATGGACCCGTAGGTCTGTGGTAAACTACTCACAACTCATCGGAGGGGCAAGGATGTTGATGTAGAAGCCTTCCGTGGTCGATTCCCCCTCCGGCAGAGTGCCGGTGAAGGCTCCAAGATGAGATCTCACGGATACAGTAGGTTACGGCGGTGGAAATTGTGTTTCGTGGTGCTCCTGGATGTTTTCGAGGTACGTAGGTACATATAGGAGGAAGAAGTACGTCGGGTGGCCGCCCGAGGGGCCCACGAGACAGGGGGCGTGCCCTACAGGGGGGAGCGCAGCCTCCTATCTCGTGGCTTCCTCGGCCGCTTCTTGACTTGCACTCCAAGTCCTTTGGATCACGTTCGTTCCAAAAATCACGCTCCCGAAGGTTTCATTCCGTTTGGACTCCGTTTGATATTCCTTTTCTTCGAAATACTGAAATAGGCAAAAAAACAATATGGGCTGGGCCTCTGGTTAGTAGGTTAGTCCCAAAAATGATATAAATGTGTAAAATAAAGCCCATAAACATCGAAAAGGGGTAATATAATAGCATGGAACAATAAAAAATTATAGATACGTTGGAGACGTATCAAGCATCCCCAAGCTTAATTCCTGCTCGTCCTCGAGTAGGTAAATGATAAAAAGAGAATTTTGATGTGGAATGCTACCTAGCATAATTCATAATGTAATTTTCTTTATTGTGGCATGAATGTTCAGACCCAAATGATTCAAAATAAAAGTTCATATTGATAAAAGAAATAGTAACACTTCAAGCATACTAATCAAAGTAATCATGTCTTCTCAAAATAACATGGCAAAAGAAAGTTCATCCCTACAAAATCATATAGTTAGGCTATGCTTCATTTTCTTCACACAAAGATGTTCCCAACTTCTATACCCCCGATGACAAGCCAAGCAATTGTTTCATACTTAAATAATCTCAAACTTTTCAACCTTCACGCAATACATGACCGTGAGCCATGGATATAACACTATGGGTGGAATAGAATATGATGATGGGGATTGTGTGGAGAAGACAAAAAGGAGAAAGTCTCACATTGACGAGGATAATCAACGGGCTATGGAGATGCCCATCAATTGATGTCGACATGAGGAGTAGGGATTGCCATGCAACGGATGCACCAGAGCTATAAACGAATGCTCAACAAAAGAAAACTAGTGGGCGTGCATCCAACTTGCTTGCTCACGAAGACCTAGGGCATTTGAGGAAGCCCATCATAGGAATATACAAGCCAAGTTCTATAATGAAAAATTCCCACTAGGATGAAAATGACAACTTGTGAGACTCACTATATGAAAAACATGGTGCTACTTTGAAGCACAATATATGAGACTCACTACATGAAGAACAAGGTGCTACTTTGAAGCACAAGTGTGGAAAAAGAGATAGTAACATTGCCCTTTTTATTTATTTTCTTTTTCTTTCTTTCTTTTTTTTTATTTTTTTTGGGCCTTTTTTTGCCTTTCTTCTTTTTTTCCTTTTTTTCTTTGGGCAATGTTCTAATAATGATGATCATAACACTTCTATTGATTACAACATAAGAATTACAAATCTAAACTAGAACAAGATATGACTCTATATGAATGCCTCCGGCGGTGTACCGGAATGGTGCAATGAATCAAGAGTGACATGTATGAGAAATAATGCATGGTGGCTTTGCCACAAATACGATGTCAACTACATGATCATGCAATGGCAATATGACAAAAGTAAAGTATGTCATGATGATGATGAACAGAACGGTGGAAAGTTGCATGGCAATATATCTCGGAATGGCTATGCAAATGCCATAATAGGTAGGTATGGTGGCTGTTTTGAGGAAGATATATGGAGGTTTATTTGTGATAGAGCGTATCGTATCACGGGGTTTGGATGCACCGACGAAGTTTGCACCAACTCTCAAGGTGAGAAAGGGCAGTGCACAGTACCGAAGAGGCTAGCAAAGGCGGAAAGGTAAAAGTGCGTATAATCCATGGACTCAACATTAGTCAAAAGAACTAATATAATTATTGCAAAAATTTAGAAGTCATCAAAAATCAAGTAATACGCGCATGCTCCTACGAGGATAGATTGGTAGGAAAAGACCATCGCTCGTCCCTGACCGCCACTCATAAGGATGCACAAGCCAGGTACACTTCATGTTTCAAATTTTTTACACAACTTTAACCATACGTGCATGGTACGGGACTTGCTAACTTCAACACAAGCATTCTTTAAATTCATAATCACCCAACTATCATGACTTTAATATCAGTACCTCCATATCTCAAAACAATGATCAAGCATCAAATTGATCATAGCATCCAATTCACTTCCTATGATAGTTTTTATTATACCCAACTTGGATGCCTACCATTCTAGGACCAATCTTATAACCATAGAAAATACCATGCTGTTCTAAAAGACTCTCAAAATAATATAAGTGAAGCATGATAGACTAGTAATTTATTCAAAATTAAGACAGCACCGTGCTCTAAAAGATATAAGTGAAGCACTAGAGCGAAAACTATCAAGCTCAAAAGATATAAGTGAAGCACATAGAGTATTCTAGCCAATTCTAATCAAATAGGCTTCTCCCAAAAGGTGTGCACAACAAGGATGATTGTGGTAAACTAAAAATAAAAGACTAATATAATACACGACGCTCCAAGCAAAACACATATCATGTGGCGAATAAAAATATAGCTCCAAGTAAAGTTACCAATGAAAGAAGACGAAAGAGGGGATGCCTTCCCGGGGCATCCCCAAGCTTAGTCTTTTGGCTATTCTTGAATATCTTGGGGTGCCATGGGCATCCCCAAGCTTAGGCTCTCACCATCCTTTATTCCATAGTCCATAAAAGCTTTACCCAAAACTTGAAAACTTCACAACACAAAACTCAACATGAAATCTTATAAGCTCCGTTAGTGAAAGAAAACAAAACCACCACATAAGGTACTGCAATGAACTCATTCCTTATTTATTTTGGTGTTAAACCTACTGTATTCTAACTTCTTTATGGTTTATAAACTAATTTACTAGCCATAGATGCATTGAAATAATCAAACAACACACGAAAAACAGAATCTGTCAAAAACAGAACAGTCTGTAGAAATCTGTGACTAACGCAAACTTCTGGAACTCTAAAAATCCTACCAAAATAGGAAGTCCTGTAAAATTTGTTTATTGAACAGAAACAAAACGAATCAACGCAAAAGCATGTTCCTGTGATTTAAAAAAATTATATTCGTGCATGCAAAGTTTCTGTTTTTCAGCAGAATCAAATCAACTATCATCGTAGGTTATCCTATAGGTTCTACTTGGCACAAACACTAATTGAAAGATAAAAACACATCTAAACAGAAGGTAGATGCAAGATTTGTTACTAAACAGGAGCAAAAACAAAAACATAAGGAAAATTGGGTTGCCTCCCAACTAGCGCTATCGTTTAACGCCCCTAGCTAGGCATAAAAGCAAAGATAGATCTAAGTAGTGCCATAATAATAAGATAGATCTTGAAAGCTCATCTCATATTCTCTACGTTCGGCAGCAAGTTTTATTAGAGGAAAGCAAAAGTAATCAAAAGGGCTAAATTTAGTGGGACAAAGGTCCCCAAGATCGATCACAGGAGGAACGGGTTCCTCCTTTGGCCCTTCATAGTGCACAACTATTTCATCACTAAAAGCATTCTTTTGGCAAAATCTTGTGAGCCTATACTCAAGCGAGTATCCTAGCTCATTGTTTCGAAGGGCAAAATCATTATTTAACTCATTAATGCAATCAACCAAGATGTTGGTAGGACCCTTTTTTCTAGAGTTTTCATTAAAAGCAACATAGTTCGATGATTGAAAACGCCTAAATTCCTCTTGATCATAGAGGATCGCCTCTATGGGAGGACGACTGGCGTCCACCCTATAGTGCACAAAGATTTCTTTGGCCTCTCTTATGATAAATCTGAACTCATGAGCCAAAAAGATAGTAACAACGCGTTTAACAGAAGAATGCTCAATATTGGAAAATTCTAGAAAAATTCTTTGTATACAAGGATGCATATGCATAAATTGTCTTTCAAGTTCAACGACTAGCATAGCAATGGAACCCTCAAGACTACTAGTTTTATGAAGGATAGAACCACCCATGGAAGCTAAAGCACTGGCACAAGTAAAGAAATCTTGAATATCACTTTTTCCAATGATGTTACCACTACCGATTCGAAACTTTTTAGTATGCAAGATAGGGGGTTCTTCAGCCGGAGCATCAGAATTTCCCATGTTATCATGGTTGTCCATATTGACGATAATCTCCCCAATTTCAGACATAACGGCAAACAAAAGCAAGGAGAAAGAAAGCGAGCAAAAAGAGAGGAGGAGATTGGGAAAGAGAGGGCGAATAAAACGGCAAGGGTGAAGTGGGGGAGAGGAAAACGAGAGGTAAATGGAAAATAATGTAAATGCAAGGGAGATGGGTTTGTGATGGGTACTTGGTATGTCTTGACCTAAGAGAAGACCTCCCCGGCAACGGCGCCAGAAATCCTTCTTGCTACGTGTTGAGCTTGCGTTGGTTTTCCTCAAAGAGGAGAGGGTGATGCAGCGATAGTAGCGTAAGTATTTCCCTCAGTTAACCAAGGTATCAATCCAGTAGGAGGCTCCTCAAAAGTCCCACGCACATACACAAACAAACTGAGAACTCGCAACCAAAGGGGTTGTCAATCCCTTCACGGCCACTTGCGAAAGTGAGATCTAATAAAGATAGTATGATAAGATAGATATATTTTTGGTATTTTATAATATAGATGCAAAAAGTAAAGATGCAAATAAAAGTAGATTGAAAGCAAATATGATAAGAGATAAACCTGGGGGCCATAGGTTTCACTAGAGGCTTCTCTCAAGATAGCATAAGTATTACGGTGGGTGAACAAATTACTGTCGAGCAATTGATAGAAAAGCGCATAGTTATGAGATTATCTAGGCATGATCATGTATATAGGCATCACGTCCATAACAAGTAGACCGAATCCTGCCTGCATCTACTACTATTACTCTACACATCGACCGACTCCTGCCTGCATCTAGAGTATTAAGTTCATAAGAACAGAGTAACGCATTAAGCAAGATGACATGATGTAGAGGGATAAACTCAAACAATATGATTTAAACCCCATCTTGTTATCCTTGATGTTAACAATACAATACGTGCCTTGCATCCCTTTCTGTAATTGGGTAAGGACCGCTATCCAGCATGCATCTAGAGTATTAAGTAAAAACAAAGTAACGTCTTAAGCAAGATGACATGATGTAGAGGGATAAATTCATGCAATATGATAAAAACCCCATCTTGTTATCCTCGATGGCAACAATACAATACCTGTCTTGCAACCCTTTCTGTCACTGGATAAGGACACCGCAAGATTGAACCCAAAGCTAAGCACTTCTCCCATGGCAAGAAAGAGCAATCTAGTAGGCCAAACCAAACTGATAATTTGAAGAGACTTGCAAAGATAACTCAATCATACATAAAAGAATTTAGAAAAGATTCAAATATTATTCATAGATAAACTTGATCATAAACCCACAATTCATCGGATCTCGACAAGCACACCGCAAAAAGAGTTTACATCGAATAGATCTCCACAAGAGAGGGGGAGAACATTGTATTGAGATCCAAAAAGAGAGAAGAAGCCATCTAGCTAATAACTATGGACCCGTAGGTCTGTGGTAAACTACTCACAACTCACCGGAGGGGCAAGGATGTTGATGTAGAAGCCCTTTGTGGTCGATTCCCCCTCTGGCAGAGTGCCGGCGAAGGTTCCAAGATGAGATCTCGCGGATACAGAAGGTTACGGCGGTGGAAATTGTGTTTCGTGGTGCTCCTAGATGTTTTCGGGGTACGTAGGTATATATAGGAGGAAGAAGTACGTCGGTGGCCGCCCAAGGGGCCCACGAGACAGGGGGGTGCGCCCTATACGGGGGGGGGGCTCCTATCTCGTGGCTACCTCGACTGCTTCTTGACTTGCACTCCAAGTCCTCTGGATCACGTTCGTTCCAAAAATCACGCTCCCAAAGGTTTCATTCCGTTTGGACTCCGTTTGATATTCCTTTTCTTCGAAATACTGAAATAGGCAAAAAAACAGCAATATGGGTTGGGCCTCCGATTAGTAGGTTAGTCCCAAAAATGATATAAATGTGTAAAATAAAGCCCATAAACATCCAAAAGGGGTAATATCATAGCATGGAACAATAAAAAATTATAGATACATTGGAGACGTATCACCTCCTGGTCGTTCTTCGTCGCCTGCCGCCAACGCCGCCACCGGCCCGGCGGGGAATGAGCAGCAAGCATCTTAGCTGCACCCCTCGGTGCGGCGGGAAGGCCGCACCGCCACTCCGTTGCTGACTCCAGCTGGTTCGTCATCTCACGCTCGTCGCTCCCCACGGACACACAGGCCGCGTTGCTCTTGGCACATGAGCTCCTGCACTACCGCCCCGTTGACGACCTCTACGAGGAGTGGCTCGCTTGCATCACCGAGCTCGTCAGCGCCGCGGGAGGCTCTCCTGCGCTATCCCTCTCACTGCCTTGCCCACCGTCCTGCATGGGCGACGCGGCTCAGGGAGCGCCTCCGCCACCTCCTCCCCAAGAAGGCGCCCTGGCTCCAAGGCGCGCGGCCCCTGGACGTGACGCACCGCATCCGGCGCCCGCGCGGCAAGAAAGAAGCTTCAAAGAAATCCCTCGGACTCAAGAAGGCGCACACGTGCTCCCCGCTCTATCACGGCAAGACTGCATCCCTGCACCAGCACGACAAGACCCCGTGCTTCCGTCGGCGGCGGCACACAGGAACCATCAAGAGCAAGCCTCGCGTTTGCAAAAAGCTCCAGTGGCAACCGCAGGTTGCCTTACCTTCACCACTGAGCTACGCAGCGTCGCCTGGCCAGGCAAGTTCAAGCCGGATCTGCCACCTCACTACAACGGCACTGCCGACCCCGCGGAGTTCCTGCAGCTCTACGAGCTGGACATCGAGGTGGACAACGGAGATGAAAAGGTCATGTCAAACTTGTTTCCCATGGCGCTCAAGGATGGTGCCCGCACCTGGCTCCTGAACCTGCCTGACGGCTCGATCTCCTCTTGGGACGAGATGCGCAGCTGTTTCATCGCCAACTTCCAGGGCACTCGCGACCGTCCTCCAACCGTGGGTGACCTGCACCGCATCAAACAGCAGCCTGGAGAGACCCTGCAGAAGTACATCTAGCGCTTCAACAGCGCCCGCCTCAAGATCCCCAAGGTAACCAAGGAGGCCATCATCTCAGCGTTTTTCTGAGGGCGTCCGCGATGTCAAGATGAAGGAGGAGCTCGCTATCCACGAGGAACTGTGCACATCTCTGGAGTTGTTCAACTTGGCGACCAAGTGCGCAAGAGTTGAGGAGGGGCACCTCTCCCTTCTCGAGCTTCCAGCTGCTGACCCAGAAGAGAAGAAGGCCAAGGCCAAGGACGTGAAGCGCAAAGGAGCGGCCGTGCTTGCAGCAGAGCCAAACATGAAGCGCGGCAGGGACCAGCCGGAGTCGTCCAAGGGTAGCCGATTCTGCGCCTACCACAACCTCTACACCCACAACACCAATGAATGCCAGGAGCTTAGAGTCGTTTGAGAAGGACGCATCGGTCGACGCCCCGAGTGCAATGACCGGGGCAACGGCCGAGGAGGAGGAAGAGGTGGAGGACGATGGGACGACCGAGGCCCTCGCTAGGAGTGGCGTGACCGACCTCGCAAGGATCACTGGCAGGACCAGCCTCGCGAGGGAGCTTGGAGGGATTAGCCTCACGAGGATCGCCTGCAGGGTAACGCAGGCCTTCCTCCTCTGCCGCCACCGCCAAGAAGGAATGATGACCACCACCAGGACGAGGGGGATGGGGGCTTCCAGGAGCCACGTGCTATCGCTTGCATCTTGGGCGGCCCCCAGGCCCCAGCCTCTCAGCGCATCTTCAGGCAGTTTGCTCGCGAGGTGAATGCAGTCCTCCCCAAGCTCGAGGCCACGTGCCCGCTCCGATGGTCCACGTGCGCCATCACTTTCAGCTTAGCAGATCAACTCAACTGTGCGGCTATAGCTAGCGTCCTCCCAATGCTTCGTTCCCAAGTGATCAGCAATGTGCAAGTTACTAGGACCCTCATCGATGGCGGCACAGGGCTCAATGTTCTGTCTGTTGAGATGTTCAACAACCTTCAAGTGCCATATGATCAACTTCAGCCTACCAAGCCTTTCTTAGGAGTTACTGATGGCTCCACCACCATGATAAGGCAGGTTTGCCTCCCTGTCACTTTCGGGCAGCGTAACAATTACCGTACCGAGCTCATCAACTTTGACGTTGCCCACATTCGCCTGCCATACAATGCCATCCTCGGGTATCCAGCCCTGGCCAAGTTCATAGCAGTGACCCACCATGGTTACAACGTCCTCAAGATGCCAGGAAGCGGCGGAATCATCACAGTCTCCTGCGAAGAGAAGGATGCGGTGTGCTCCCTCGAGCGCGCCTTCCAAGCTGCATCAATCGAGGGCCCAGACAGCAAGAGCGAGAACCCTCCTGGGGCAGTTCCCAAGAATAAGAAGACATCACCTAGCTCAAGGCCTCAGGAGGTTGGCATCTCAGCAGGTGTCGCATCAGGATCCGCGCCCGTGCAAGGGGCATCTCCCTCCATCACATAGGAAGGTGCGCCCGGTGCCCTCCTAGGGCAGGGCTCGGGGGCCCTCTTCTGGAGGGCCTCAGACTTTGCCAAGATCACGAGGGAGGCGCTCGGGCACTACTTGGAGGCGTACTTCGTAGCATGTTTCCCTCAGGAAGGCATGGGGCAAGGAAGGCTCAACCCTCAGGAGTACATCACCAAGACCACTCAGGAGCTTCAGGAATCAGGAGTCATACACGGCGATCGCCGCTTGCCTGGCGTAGCTCCCCATCCAGGCGAGGATGGCGGGCTGTGCGTCTGCATCGACTTTCCAGGGCTCAACCGAGTCGCGTCTCAGGAGCACCTCTGGCCTTCGCGTGTGGGGTGCTGCGAGGGTCCGCCGCACAGCTACGTTCGCATGCCTTTCGGCCTGCCGAACGCGGCTGCCACTCACCAGCGCCATCTGTGGAGCATTTTGCCGGCTCTGGAGGCCAGGCATCATGCGGTCCTGGTGGAGATAGAGATGGTCCTCGAGGAACCGCCTGGACCCCAGAGCCTCCCGAGGCTCAGGGCTCTGGCGGCTCATGTGGATCGGCCTCTTCACCACGCACCTTCAGCTACTCCAACACCCCCTCTACAACGGTACCAGGTGACATCTTTCAAGCCCATTTCAGCTGGGAGTGCCCTTAGGTCTGCATTATTCCCAGGCCGCACGGGTCTGTCCCTGCGGCGTGTATCCCTTTTGCTTATGTCTTTAGTTCACCTTGCTGGGGGCGCCCCTCGGGCTGCATCATCCCCAAGCCGCTCGGGCCAGACCCAGTGGCATGTATCCCTACTGCATTTATCTAAGTTGATTTGCCCTTCATGCTTAACCTGCCTCTGATTAGCATCGGCCACCTACCATGGGCCTTCTCTCCCTCATGAAAATCGCTTGCACGTTAAAAGGGGGGCTCCCGAGCATCGCGACTTAGGAGCTCTTACTGGCTCTCCAGCCATCACCCCTCGCCTTGTCCACGGCATCATGACCTGGCATACCAGCGGTGGCTGAGCTTGCTCGAGGGCCGGGACCTGAGGACATAGAGCATTCGTATCTAACCATCTCGCACGAACACTCAGGCGCCCAAGGCTCAAGACCAGGCACAACCCACCTTAAGGTAGGGCCTCGTGAGTCCCATGCCGGCTCACGAGTGCCGAGATACACCTCGTCTAGCCCTGCCATGCAAGCCACGTGTCAGGGCGGGGCTGTACACGCCCCGGGGGCTCCTCCCGGAGGGTCCCCCCTCCCACGTACCAGTGGAAGCACCATGCTCCGCGCTGGCTGACGGCACTGCAGAGGAGCGGCTATTCCCATACACATACGGAAGCACTATGCTCCGCACTGGTGATAAACAACTGAGGGCGACCCACGGCCGTATCAACCTCAAGGAGCCCAGAGCTCATTGTCTGTCCTCATCGCAACACCTCCCCTCGGCAGCGTCACACGAGGGGGCTGGACACGGG
The DNA here is from genome assembly GCF_018294505.1 of Triticum aestivum. Classification (NCBI taxonomy): domain Eukaryota; kingdom Viridiplantae; phylum Streptophyta; class Magnoliopsida; order Poales; family Poaceae; genus Triticum; species Triticum aestivum. The sequence continues at coordinate 331,948,500 of NC_057804.1, read as the reverse complement.
GGCTACGCCAGGGTCATGCCCGAGTGTAGGCCACCCAGCCAGGTCCCTCGGACCTGGTCGTCGCGCGCCCCTCCCCGAGCAGAGCCAAGGTATGAAGACCGTTTGAATGTCAAGGGGGACTCCTAAGCATCGTGACTCAGGAGACTAACTGGTCATGTAGCCCCTCACTCCTTAGTTCTGCAAGGCTAATGGCGGTTGAGGTATGCGCGGGGCCGGGCCCTGCCAACGTAGAACGACAGATCTACTCCTACACTCCCTCCCTATTTGATGTTTGTGCGTCAAGGGGGACTCCTGAGCATCGCGACTCAGGAGCCTAACTTGTCATGTAGCCCCTCACTCCTTGGTTCCGTCTTGGTGATCCGGTTGGGGCTAACGGCGGTTGAGATATGTGTGGGACCGGGCCCTGCCGATGTAGAACACCAAGCAAATAGGAAGGAAACCACAAAATCTCGTAGCAAATCTAGAAGCAAATATTACAAACCATAATTGTCTTCGCGATACCAAACACAAGTTAAAACGCCTCCACGAGGCACAATGCACATTGCAGGAGTTAAAATGTGACGTCCGGGTAATTAAGCTACAGTAATCCCCGCTAATGATGCCATGTCACCTCGGTTACTGTGGATAACTCGCGTTAGTTCGGAACCTAGTTCGAATTTCAAATTCAAAATCGAGCAAACAATAAAAATTTTCAAATATTTAAATTTAAATGTTCGGAGTGAACCAAATAATACATAGGTAATTATGGTGATGAAACCACATTTTTATAAAATGTTTAAATGCTCAAAGGAAAATAAAACAGCAGCAAAAGAAAGTAATTAAATGCCTTTTGTATTTTGTAAAATATTAAACTATTTTATTTAGCTGTCCAAATTAATGTGGCAGTGGTATATTTAGCATACCATATTTAGGTGTTGTTCTCACATTCTTCAAAATTGAAGTAAATTAATAATTTAATAAAACCGAAAGGAATAAATAAAAGAAAAGGAAAACAGAAAACAAGAAAAAAAAAAAGAAGAACCCCCCCCCCTCGCTGGGCCACGGCCCAGCAGACCATCGGGCCGCCAGGCCGGCCCAGCCGCACCCCGCGCCCCAGCCTACTTACCGCCCCGGTCCACCCGACCGAAACCCTAACCGCCCCACTCTCCTCCCGATCCCCCACCTTCCCCTCGCACTCCTCTCTCTCCCTCCTCTGCCCGATCTGGATCGGGGCAAACCCCGATCCCATCGGCCCGACGCCGCCGCCGATTCCCGCGGCCACTACGCAAGTCCGTCCCCCCCCCCCCCCGCTGGAACGCCCTCCCGCCTCTGCGCGAATGCCCCCGACGCCGCGGAGCTTCGTCACCAACCGCCGGAAGCCGCGGCCTCGACCCGGTGCCGCCTCGTCGTCGATCTGACGCCGCCGTCCGTCGTCTCCGCCACCTCGTCGCCGCCCCGTCATCATCTCCTCCCCGCGTAGCTTCACCGAGCCTCGCCGCCCCGTACCCCTGCAACGTCGGTGAGGCCCCCGGCCTCCGCCTCGCCTCTTCCTCTCCCTGTACAGAACGACACCGCGCCGCCCCGTTCCTCCCTGTCGCCGCTAGCCCCGCCGTGGCCTCGCCCTAGCTCGCCGGCGTCTTCCCGTTCCTGCCCGAGGTCGTCGCTTGCCGTCAACCGTTGCTGGCTGCTGGCCCTCCCTGCCGCAGCCTCGTCGTTCCCATGCGCGCTCCAAGCGCATCCCGTCCCGCTCTCCCTCGCCGACTCCCTGCGCTCGCCTCGCCCAGCTGCCGTGGCCGGCCGGTGTGACGCGCCGCCGAGCGCGCCCCCAACCCCGTTGCTCCGACGGCCGTCGCCCCGTGCCTGTTCGCCGGTGCCCGGGCCCTCCTCGCCACGGCGATCTGGGCGAATGCCCAGTCGGGCGCCGCAACGCCCGACCCGCCCCGTTAGTGCCCAGCGCCCGAAAGGCCCCCTGGGCCACTGACCACAGGGGCCCACGCCCCAGAACTTTAAATTAAAAAAAAGGGAATTAAAAAAAATATTTATTAAATAAATAAATAATAATTAAATTAATTAATTAATTAAGGAATTAATTAAGTTAATTAATCATAATTAGATTAACCTAATTAACTAATTAGTTTAATTAAACTGTAATTAGATTAACCTAAACCCTAATTAATTTAAATAGAGAATGACAGGTGGGTCCCACTGGACCCACATGTCAGGGTTGACTCAGTCAACCCCTGTTGACTGCTGACGTCAGCATGACATCATGCTGACGTCATAAATACATTTTTTTCGAATTAATTAAATAAATAATTAAATTCCAAAATTGTTAAAATCTTTTAAAAATCATATCTTTTAATCCGTAACTCGGATTAAAATATTTTCAACATGAAAGTTGCTCAGAACGACGAGACGAATCCGGATACGCAGTCCGTTCGTCCGCCACACACCCCTAACCTATCGAACTCGCAACTTTCCCCTCCGGCTCCTCTGCCCGAAAACGCGAAACACCGGGAATACTTCCCGGATGTTTCCCCCCTTAACCGGTACCACCTCATACCACGTTAGGGCACACCTAGCACCGCTCATTGTCACGTCACGCATCGTCGTGTTTATGTTTGCATTGTATTCATTGTTTCTTCCCCCTCTTATCTCCGGTAGACTACGAGACCGACGCTGCTGCTGACCAGTTCGACTACGGAGTTGACGACCCCTCTCTCTTGCCAGAGCAACCAGGCAAGCCCCCCCTTTGATCACCAGATATCGCCTATTCTTCTCTATACTGCTTGCATTAGAGTAGTGTAGCATGTTACTGCTTTCCGTTAATCCTATTCTGATGCATAGCCTGTCATTGCTGCTACACTCATTGATACCTTACCTGCAATCCTAAATGCTTAGTATAGGATGCTAGTTTATCATCATTGGCCCTACATTCTTGTCAGTCTGCCTTGCTATACTATCGGGCCGTGATCACCTGGGAGGTGATCACGGGTATATACTATACATACATACATACTATACAGATGGTGACTAAAGTCGGGTCAGCTCATTGAGTACCCGCAGGTGATTCTGACGAGGGGGCTGAAAGGACAGGTGGCTCCATCCCGGTAGAGGTGGGCCTGGGTTCCTGACGGCCCTCGACTGTTACTTTGTGGCGGAGCGGCAGGGCAGGTTGAGACCACCTAGGAGACAGGTGGGCCTGGCCCTGTTCGGCGTTCGCGGATACTTAACACGCTTAACGAGATCTTGGTATTTGATCTGAGTCTGGCTACGAGCCTATACGCACTAACCATCTACGTGGGAGTAGTTATGGGTATCCCGACGTCGTGGTATCAGCCGAAGCACTTCAGACGTCAGCGACGGAGCGGCGCGCGCCGGATTGGACTGGAACGCCACTAGGCTAGGTCTGCTTTCGGCCGCCCACGCAACGTGCAGGTGTGCTATGGGCGATGGGCCCAGACCCCTGTGCGCTTAGGTTTAGACCGGCGTGCTGGCCTCTCTGTTGTGCCTAGGTGGGGCTGCGACGTGTTGATCTTCCGAGGCCGGGCATGACCCAGGAAAGTGTGTCCGGCCAAATGGGATCGAGCGTGTTGGGCTATGTGGTGCACCCCTGCAGGGAAGTTAATCTATTCGAATAGCCGTGATCTTCGGTAACAGGACGACTTGGAGTTGTACCTTGACCTTATGACAACTAGAACCGGATACTTAATAAAACACACCCTTCCAAGTTCCACAGACAACCCGGTGATCGCTTTTCCGCAGGGCGACGAGGAGAGGATCGCCGGGTAGGATTATGCTATGCGATGCTACCTGGAGATGCTACTGGAGATGCTACTTGGAGACGCTACTTAGAGATGCTACTTGGAGGACTTCAATCTACTCTCTTCTACATGCTGCAAGACGGAGGCTGCCAGAAGCGTAGTCTTCGACAGGATTAGCTACCCCCCTCTTATTCTGGCATTCTGCAGTTCAGTCCACTGATATGGCCTCCTTACACATATACCCATGCATATGTAGTGTAGTTCCTTGCTTGCGAGTACTTTGGATGAGTACTCACGGTTGCTTTCTCCCCCCCTTTTTCCCCTTTCCTTTCTTTCTGGTTGTCGCAACCAGATGATGGAGTCCAGGAGTCAGACGCCACCGTCGACGATGACCCCTACTACACCGGAGGTGCCTACTACTACGTGCTGCCCGCTGATGACGACCAGGAGTAGTTTAGGAGGATCCCAGGCAGGAGGCCTGCGCCTCTTTCGATCTGTATCCCAGTTTGTGCTAGCCATCTTATGGCAACTTGTTTAACTTATGTCTGTACTCAGATATTGTTGCTTCCGCTGACTCGTCTATGATCGAGCACTTGTATTCGAGCCCTCGAGGCCCCTGGCTTGTATTATGATGCTTGTATGACTTATTTAGTTTGTAGAGTTGTGTTGTGATATCTTCCCGTGAGTCCCTGATCTTGATCGTACACATTTGCGTGCATGATTAGTGTACGATTAAATCGGGGGCGTCACAAGTTGGTATCAGAGCCGACTGCCTGTAGGAATCCCCCTTCCAACTCCTTGGCCGAAGTCGAGTCTAAACTTTACAAAACTTTTACTAACATGGCTGTGCGGCCCATGGGCCCACGTCGCCATTGGGTGGTAGTAGGATCTTTTACTCCTCGACCTATACTCTGGGACTCTTATTTCTCTTCTATTCGGGTTAAATGATTTTTGCTAAAATCTAACATTAGGATCTCGTTATCACTTTCACCCGGAGAGCCCCTTATTAATGATGATCGTCTGCGGCACGTGAAGACCCTGAAGATACTCTCCGTTGTTAATCCGGGAACTTATGTTCATCGCATTTGCAATTCCCCTTCCACCGTCAACCCTTATGGATAACTACTTGCAGTTGTTATTCTTACGTTCATCCCCAGTTGGTCTTGTTATTACCAGATACCTCGAAACACTCGTCGTTGTCTCGATAATCCTTTGAGCTTATCGCCTTGCTGTTCCTTGGCACCTGAATACCCCTATGGATAATTCTCGCACTTATCGAGTATCCGCTCATCCCCAGTTGTTCATGAGTTTCACAAAAGTCCTCAAAATACTATTCGATCTTCCGAAAATCCTCTGGAGCCTTTGGCTCTTGAAATTCTTGCTTGCTCGCATTATGGTTAATCCCATAAGTCTCGTAGTCTTAATGACATTCCGTGTCATTATCATTTTGAGTCTGTTGACTCAATATGTTTGCGAATGCCTGCAATCATCATTGATCCTTATAAATTACTTCTCCGGCTAAGCTGCCATTCTTTTAACTGGAATTGGTTCTCGACCAATCCAATTGTCATTGATTGTACCGTAAGGCTATTCAACTTATCCATCCCTACTCAGAGCATTGCTTCTGATTCCTTGATTTGGAAATCATACTTCCTTTGCATTTGACAATTGAGTTAGTCAGTTGTTTCTATAATCTGATCTCCTTGCAATCTTCTTCCTCTGGTTGAGTACCGATGCTCACGTCAGATCCCTTGTGGACCACCAGATCCTTTGTTGGATTTTATCTGACAACGCCCTTCTTATTCAATAACCTTGTGAGCCTTTCCTCTGATACATAATGCCTTTGGTAAATTGTATCCTCTGCTTTCTTAACCATGCTCTGTCTTCGAGCTTGAGTTAATTACTTCTAAAAGATTCTGGTATATGATTCTAAGAAGCCCCTATGGGTTGAACATATGCCTTCACTAAACCGTGTGAACCCGAAGGTTTTCGCGAATCATACTCTTCTGGTGCTACGCCAGATAAAATTTCAACACTGCAACTTCATCGAACGTGAGAAGTGAATGAAAGGTTATGCATTGGAGAAGTGGGAGTCGACCTTGAACTTGTGTTCATGCCCATGGACACGATGTAGATCTTATCATTAAAGCTTCTCTTAAATTAATTATTCCTTTGGAATAAGTTCATCTTATATCAGGGATCTGGCCTTTTGCAATCGTGGTTCCGACCATGTTCTCTTTTAAATACCATTTCTCGTACAAGTTTTAACACTTGTCTTCTGTAGAGCAATACCCCCGTCCAACCTCTACTTTGATATGTCATCGAGTATTACCCCCCTGGTATCTCGAGATTATCTTAGAACTGCATAACTTCTTATGAGTTCTTCATCAAGTGCTACCTTCCCACTGATTCCAATTTTCACGGGCTCTGAGTTATTAAACACTCAAAGACACCGATAACTGAACCGAGTCCGCTCTACGGTTCAATAACTCTTCAGTAAGCTTCTATAAGTACGAGTTTGTACCCGATCACGCCATTCCTAGCCTGTTTGGCTATATCATTGTCGTGATGATCTTAACTGTGCAACCCGGCCCTTATTCTCGGAGCACCAATTTGCGACGATAGCTAAGCTTACGTCGATTTTCCTCGTCATACCCTTTCACCTTAAACAACAAGCTTGAGTTCGAGTTTGTGTCGTACCCTTGGTTTCAATAACCTTTCACTTCATCATTACTTTGACTTGATGTCGTCGCCGATCGATTACATCTTCATGAACTCTCGCGACAAAGGTGTCGTGATCATCAACATTCTGAGCTCATCTAGGATATCAATTGAATTCATGATGAGAAATACCATCCTTGTCCCTCGATGATTTGAGTTATCATCGGCAACATTCTTGCCTTCCCCCCCCCCCAACACAAACTTGTTCACAACTTGTGTTGTACCTTAGTTTCCTTGCTATCCAGCAATTGTTCTTCTTTACCTTGGAAGTATTACCATCTTTGATGTCAAGAATGTTGTGAGGATTGCTCCACCACTTAAGAATTCTTGGTATAGTGATACTTCTCACCATCACCATTCTTTCTTGGTCCTCGTGTTGATTCCAACCGGGGTACCCACAAGTGAACGGTGTTGTTTGGATTATGCACTTCTAGCAACCCTATTGCTTTGAAGTTAATGATCGATAGTTCATTCTAAGTCCTTCGCTAATCGAATCACCATTCTGACATTGGTCGTGCAACCCAATCCACATTTCGGGCGCACCTTTCAACCAATGTTTAATTGTGTATGTTTTCCTCGAGCATACTTCCTTATATCATTTGATTTGGCAAATGTTATCTCCTTGTTCACTTAATGGTGGAAATCCATCTTTTGGGGAATCTCGGCGAATTGCCGTTGGGTTCACCAGACACCTCCTTGTCCTCTCCTTGGGTTAATGATGGACTCTTGTTAACGGAAATCACTTCATAGTTCATTTCCCCGAGAATCTTACAATGTCATTTCATCGATATGTGCCGCAGCTTTTCTTCTCGGACATCCTGAGTCTGAGGTATCCTGACACCAATCGGATCTGAATCTCGGTCAGATATGATGGTTGGAACATTTTTCAAGAGTTATGATGTTGATCCTTTGATGACCCGGTAACATGATGTCATGCCTAGCACCCCCCCCCTCGGCTGGAGGACCTATCACTATAGATTCCTTTTCAGCAAGGTTATCCGTTCATCCATGGGGAAATTGTAAGACTTATTCTACAAGTTATTCCTGATGGATCCTTCGTGTTTCCAAAGTTTGATCTTCACCTGAAGACCATGTCAATTCTATCTCGAAGCATGTCTATGGTACTCCAATTTTCAACAAGAACATTTGAAACCCAATGTTAAATGTTTCCTGCCCAATTATTCAAACACCGTTGAATGGGTAATGTCATGAAAATTTCTCTTCCCTAAAGGGGTTTTCTACGCTATACCCCGTCATGAATATCATGCGTTGCTTGCCTTGGGAAGGATATACCCCCTGATATATGTGTTTAAACACACTTTCCTTTTCATTGTTCTGTTTAATCTGATAATCTTGTTTTCCTTTCCATTGGTTGGTTTAATCTTTCTTGAGGTCTATATAATCTAAGCAGTATTATTCTCCTGCTTATGTAAACACCTCGGTGTACAACTCTGTCAGTAAGACCCTGTTGAAATTGTCGATAGCATTCCGGTCACCACCGATGGACGAGAACTTTGCCTATTGGTCCGCCTCGTTCAACGAGCAGGAAAATGGTTCTCTTCGTCCCTCGCCCTTGGTATCGATGTTGTTGCCGACATATCTGACAGGCTACCCTTTGATACGCCTTACTATCATGACCGTGCAAAATGTCGGCCCCCTTCCTACTTCAACCACATGGTGGGCCCATAACCCACAGTGCCACAGGATCGAAACCTGACTCTCCTGCACCCCCTCTTCCCAAGGTTGTTCCTCGCGTGTGGCCTCGTATGTAATTCACGGGCCACCGTCCCAAGTGATCTATTTTGGTAACAGACGCAATACTCAATCTCATTGCTCTGGACCCCTTTCGCATGTTGTTTCAGACATCGAACAATGGCCTATCCGTTTGAAACTTCTCATGGTACCTTCTTACTTTACTCTCGATATTTTCTTAAGTACAATTCGAGAGTTACTTCCTACCCCATTCCCTGAGTTATGTACCAGATAGTCAACCTGGTAAGGCCCGCCCTTCCCGAGTCTTCCCCCCATATCCTTTTCGTAAGTACGATGAAGATCCCGAAGAAAGGATGACGACTTCATCATTTTGACCTGAAGCAGAAGTATGAAGGCATCAATATATTGGATTGACCTCTTCGAGAAGAGCAAGCCAGATTGAGAAGACCCGCTATATTCGTTACCAAACCTTCCCCCCTTACTCCCCTCTTAAATCTCGGGACGAGATTTCTTGTAGTGGAGGAGAATTGTGACGTCCGGGTAATTAAGCTACAGTAATCCCCGCTAATGATGCCATGTCACCTCGGTTACTGTGGATAACTCGCGTTAGTTCGGAACCTAGTTCGAATTTCAAATTCAAAATCGAGCAAACAATAAAAATTTTCAAATATTTAAATTTAAATGTTCGGAGTGAACCAAATAATACATAGGTAATTATGGTGATGAAACCACATTTTTATAAAATGTTTAAATGCTCAAAGGAAAATAAAACAGCAGCAAAAGAAAGTAATTAAATGCCTTTTGTATTTTGTAAAATATTAAACTATTTTATTTAGCTGTCCAAATTAATGTGGCAGTGGTATATTTAGCATACCATATTTAGGTGTTGTTCTCACATTCTTCAAAATTGAAGTAAATTAATAATTTAATAAAACCGAAAGGAATAAATAAAAGAAAAGGAAAACAGAAAACAAGAAAAAAAAAGAAGAAGAACCCCCCCCCCCTCGCTGGGCCACGACCCAGCAGACCATCGGGCCGCCAGGCCGGCCCAGCCGCACCCCGCGCCCCAGCCTACTTACCGCCCCGGTCCACCCGACCGAAACCCTAACCGCCCCACTCTCCTCCCGATCCCCCACCTTCCCCTCGCACTCCTCTCTCTCCCTCCTCTGCCCGATCTGGATCGGGGCAAACCCCGATCCCATCGGCCCGACGCCGCCGCCGATTCCCGCGGCCACTACGCAAGTCCGTCCCCCCCCCCCCCGCTGGAACGCCCTCCCGCCTCTGCGCGAATGCCCCCGACGCCGCGGAGCTTCGTCACCAACCGCCGGAAGCCGCGGCCTCGACCCGGTGCCGCCTCGTCGTCGATCTGACGCCGCCGTCCGTCGTCTCCGCCACCTCGTCGCCGCCCCGTCATCATCTCCTCCCCGCGTAACTTCACCGAGCCTCGCCGCCCCGTACCCCTGCAACGTCGGTGAGGCCCCCGGCCTCCGCCTCGCCTCTTCCTCTCCCTGTACAGAACGACACCGCGCCGCCCCGTTCCTCCCTGTCGCCGCTAGCCCCGCCGTGGCCTCGCCCTAGCTCGCCGGCGTCTTCCCGTTCCTGCCCGAGGTCGTCGCTTGCCGTCAACCGTTGCTGGCTGCTGGCCCTCCCTGCCGCAGCCTCGTCGTTCCCATGCGCGCTCCAAGCGCATCCCGTCCCGCTCTCCCTCGCCGACTCCCTGCGCTCACCTCGCCCAGCTGCCGTGGCCGGCCGGTGTGACGCGCCGCCGAGCGCGCCCCCAACCCCGTTGCTCCGACGGCCGTCGCCCCGTGCCTGTTCGCCGGTGCCCGGGCCCTCCTCGCCACGGCGATCTGGGCGAATGCCCAGTCGGGCGCCGCAACGCCCGACCCGCCCCGTTAGTGCCCAGCGCCCGAAAGGCCCCCTGGGCCACTGACCACAGGGGCCCACGCCCCAGAACTTTAAATTAAAAAAAAGGGAATTAAAAAAAATTATATTTATTAAATAAATAAATAATAATTAAATTAATTAATTAATTAAGGAATTAATTAAGTTAATTAATCATAATTAGATTAACCTAATTAACTAATTAGTTTAATTAAACTGTAATTAGATTAACCTAAACCCTAATTAATTTAAATAGAGAATGACAGGTGGGTCCCACTGGACCCACATGTCAGGGTTGACTCAGTCAACCCCTGTTGACTGCTGACGTCAGCATGACATCATGCTGACGTCATAAATACATTTTTTTCGAATTAATTAAATAAATAATTAAATTCCAAAATTGTTAAAATCTTTTAAAAATCATATCTTTTAATCCGTAACTCGGATTAAAATATTTTCAACATGAAAGTTGCTCAGAACGACGAGACGATTCCGGATACGCAGTCCGTTCGTCCACCACACCCCCTAACCTATCGAACTCGCAACTTTCCCCTCCGGCTCCTCTGCCCGAAAACACGAAACACCGGGAATACTTCCCGGATGATTCCCCCCTTGACCAGTACCACCTTATACCACGTTAGGGCACACCTAGCATCGCTTCTTGACATGTCATGCATCGATATGTTATGTTTACCTTGGTATTCATTGTTTCTTCCCCCTCTTCTCTCCGGTAGACTACGAGACCGACGCTGCTGCTGCCCAGTTCGACTACGGAGTTGACGACCCCTCTCTCTTGCCAGAGCAACCAGGCAAGCCCCCCCTTTTGATCACCAGATATCGCCTATTCTTCTCTATACTGCTTGCATTAGAGTAGTGTAGCATGTTACTGCTTTCCGTTGATCCTATTCTGATGCATAGCCTGACATTGTTGCTACAGTCATTGATACCTTACCTGCAATCCTAAATGCTTAGTATAGGATGCTAGTTTATCATCATTGGCCCTACATTCTTGTCAGTCTGCCTTGCTATACTATCGGGCCGTGATCACTTGGGAGGTGATCACGGGTATATACTATACATTCATACATACTATACAGATGGTGACTAAAGTCGGGTCAGCTCATTGAGTACCCGCAGGTGATTCTGACGAGGGGGCTGAAAGGACAGGTGGCTCCATCCCGGTAGAGGTGGGCCTGGGTTCCTGACGGCCCTCGACTGTTACTTTGTGGCGGAGCGACAGGGCAGGTTGAGACCACCTAGGAGACAGGTGGGCCTGGCCCTGTTCGGCGTTCGCGGATACTTAACACGCTTAACGAGATCTTGGTATTTGATCTGAGTCTGGCTACGAGCCTATACGCACTAACCATCTACGTGGGAGTAGTTATGGGTATCCCGACGTCGTGGTATCAGCCGAAGCACTTCAGACGTCAGCGACGGAGCGGCGCGCGCCGGATTGGACTGGAAGCCTGCTCTTACTAGGGGCTAGGTCTGCTTTCGGCCGCCCACGCAACGTGCAGGTGTGCTATGGGCGATGGGCCCAGACCCCTGTGCGCTTAGGTTTAGACCGGCGTGCTGGCCTCTCTGTTGTGCCTAGGTGGGGCTGCGACGTGTTGATCTTCCGAGGCCGGGCATGACCCAGGAAAGTGTGTCCGGCCAAATGGGATCGAGCGTGTTGGGCTATGTGGTGCACCCCTGCAGGGAAGTTAATCTATTCGAATAGCCGTGATCTTCGGTAACAGGACGACTTGGAGTTGTACCTTGACCTTATGACAACTAGAACCGGATACTTAATAAAACACACCCTTCCAAGTTCCACAGACAACCCGGTGATCGCTTTTCCGCAGGGCGACGAGGAGAGGATCGCCGGGTAGGATTATGCTATGCGATGCTACTTGGAGATGCTACTGGAGATGCTACTTGGAGACGCTACTTAGAGATGCTACTTGGAGGACTTCAATCTACTCTCTTCTACATGCTGCAAGACGGAGGCTGCCAGAAGCGTAGTCTTCGACAGGATTAGCTACCCCCCTCTTATTCTGGCATTCTGCAGTTCAGTCCACTGATATGGCCTCCTTACACATATACCCATGCATATGTAGTGTAGTTCCTTGCTTGCGAGTACTTTGGATGAGTACTCACGGTTGCTTTCTCCCCCCTTTTTCCCCCTTTCCTTTCTTTCTGGTTGTCGCAACCAGATGATGGAGTCCAGGAGTCAGACGCCACCGTCGACGATGACCCCTACTACACCGGAGGTGCCTACTACTACGTGCTGCCCGCTGATGACGACCAGGAGTAGTTAGGAGGATCCCAGGCAGGAGGCCTGCTCCTCTTTCGATCTGTATCCCAGTTTGTGCTAGCCATCTTATGGCAACTTGTTTAACTTATGTCTGTACTCAGATATTGTTGCTTCCGCTGACTCGTCTATGATCGAGCACTTGTATTCGAGCCCTCGAGGCCCCTGGCTTGTATTATGATGCTTGTATGACTTATTTAGTTTGTAGAGTTGTGTTGTGATATCTTCCCGTGAGTCCCTGATCTTGATCGTACACATTTGCGTGCATGATTAGTGTACGATTGAATCGGGGGCGTCACAAGTTAAAACAGGAAAGAAGCCGTGAGATGATCACCCTTGGGCAACACCGTCATTCGCCAGGAGCCCCACCTCTGTGGTGGTGTTACCTCCACGAGCTCCACCTCCTGAGGCCATGAAATCAGTAGCACCTGCCCTGGGCACGGTGGCAAAGCCGCGAAACTTCGCCAGTAGGGCTTCCGCCCGGCCCTTCACGAGTTCAGCGGCATCGGCAAAGCACTCGTCGTCCACAGGCTCCAACAGCTCGTCGAGGTTGGTGCCAGGGTCGCGAAGGTAGACATGGGTGAAGACACGCGTCAGCGCCGCAGAAGAAAGGACGTGAGCTTCAACCTCGGGCATGGGGCCAACGCCAGTAACGACTTCCTCAAACGCTTCGACCAAGAAGGGAAGCAGCTGGGCGGGGCCGTCCTTGGCCCCAGCCAGCAGCTTCTCCAGGCCACCATCGTAGAGCATCTTCAGCGCCTTGCGAGATCTCCCTGAAGATCCGTGAAGGCCACGCGGTCCTCGGCCAGGACCTGCGCCTTGGCGTCCAGCTCAGCCATCTACCTCTTCAGCTTCTGCTCCAGCATCCCCAGCCGGCCGCGTTCAGTGGCCAGATCGACGTCGCGGTCCCCGTTGGCGTCTTCCCGAGCCTTCATCTCCTCCTCCTTCGCCTGGCGGTCGTCAGCTTCCTTGGCGAGCTCATCGCGTAGACCCTGCAGCTCGGCCTCCAATGCCTTGCAACGGTCCTGGGCGATCGTGGCGTCCTTTAGCGCCGCCTCGTGGGCGGCTGCGGCCTGGATGGCGGCTCGCTTCTCCTCCACGGAAGCTGTCGCAGCCCGGCTCAATACCGCTCGGACAGAGGCATCAAATTGACCTAGCCAGAGACCAGCTCCAGGCGCCCGGCTACCAGGTGGGAGTTGGTGCCCTGGAGGTCTTCTCGCAGCTGGCCTAGTTCGGTAAGGGCACGGTCCAAGACAGCAGAGGAGGAAGAGGAGTCCGGAACCAGTGGTGTAGGAGGAGAAGGCGGCAGCGCGACCACAGCCTGGAAGACCGGGGGCTCCTGAGCCTGGGGCACCTCAGCGGTAGCTGTCGGTGTCAAAACCGGCGGATCTCGGGTAGGGGGTCCCGATCTTGCGTCTTAGGCTGATGGTAACAGGAAGCAAGGGACACAATGTTTACACAGGTTCGGGCCCTCTCGATGGAGGTAAAACCGTACTTCCTGCTTGATTAATATTGACGATATGAGTAGTAGAAGAGTAGATCTACCACAAGATCATAGAGGCTAAACCCTAGAAGCTAGCCTATGATGATTATGACTGTAATTGTGATCGGCCTTCTAAGGACCGACCTCTCCGGTTTATATAGACACCGGAGAGGGATAGGGTTTACATGGAGTCCGTTACAAGGAAATACAATATCCGGATCGCCAAGCTTGTCTTCCACGCAAAGGAGAATCCCATCCGGACACGGGACGGAGTCTTGAGTCTTGTATCTTCACGCTTCAATAGTCCGGACGAAGTATAGAGTCTGGCTGTCCGGATACCCCTTAATCCAGGACTCCCTCAGTAGCCCTTGAACCAGGCTTCAATGATGATGAGTTCGACGCGCAGTCTTGTCTTTGGCATTGCAAGGCGGGTTCCTTCTATGAATACTCCAAGGTAATTATCGAAAACTTAGAACGTGTCCGGATCTGCGAGATGATTCTCACATACCATCGTAGGGAACATAGCATAAATCTGATCTGCTGACAATCTTTGTATGTCATGCCTTTGCATCGTGGCCTGGTCCAACATGAACCGGCGTTTCTTGCCCCACCTCAACTCGCGTTGCGAGGTGGTTTTATTGGCACGTCCTGCCAAAGCAGAGATCGTGTTCCTCTTATTATGGGATCTTCCATCAATATGGGCGTGCGTAACCCCACGATGACCGTTGGCATGACTCCGTGTGTTTTTAGATAAGCCTCAAGCGGTCACGTTGAGGACTCTTGATATTCACCCCCTCTATAAAGGGGCCAAGGCCTATGCCTCTTTTCCACCTCCCTCTCTCCTTCTCGCACGCCTGAGACCTAAGCTCCGACACCCCAGATCCTCCAATATGTGCGGATCCAGCCCTCAAGGCTGGTGGGTGGCCTGCTCGATCCAAGAGGAGGACGTTGCAAGGCTTAGGGAGGTCGGATATTTGACCGCCGACATCCAGCACAGGCTTCTTGCTCCAGGGCAGGTCATCCCTACGCCGGAGCCCAATGAGAGCGTCGTGTTTGTTCCTCACTTCCTCCGCGGCTTGGGCCTCACCCTCGATCCCTTTGTGAGGGGCTCATGTTCTATCACGGGTTGGATTTTCATGATCTAGCTCCAGACGCTATCCTCCATATCTCATCATTCATCATTGTGTGCGAGGCTTTTCTCCATGTCACTCCACACTTCGGCTTATGGCTCAAGACTTTTAATGTGAAGCCTAAGATGATCGAGGGGCGACATGTGGAGTGCCAAGGTGCCATAAGAAGTAGGAACGCCGATGCCCCATGGCCAGAGGATTCTTTCCCAGAAGTGTCCGATGTATGGCAACGGAGGTGGTTTTATGCCATAGCTCCCAGAGGCACAAAGTGGGTAGCCGCCCCCGTGTTCTGCTTGGGCGCTCCGTCACAACTAGCGTCTTGGACTGACGTAGGACGGAATTGGGGGCCCGCTAGCAATGTACCAGTACTGCAGAGCCGCATCCGGGAGCTTCTTGAGAGGGACATTAATCTTGTCAGCATAATTCAAGTGATGCTAACCCGACGGATGTTGCCGTGCCAACGCTGGCCTCTCTGGATGTGGGAGTTCAATCCAGAGGGTCCACGGATTGTTAAGCACTTCTTCGGCCTAAAGCTCAAAGGGATGTGCAAATTATTCTTCGGACCACAAGTAGAGTGTCTGGACACCACCGAGGATGCGGGCCTAAGCTGCAATCGCCTAGATACCCAAGTAAGTAACCTTGATACCGGACACTATGTTTTATATTTGCCATATTTGTTATTCTGAAAATCATCCGTGGCCAGGAATGGCTCTGCAAGGCTGAGAGAATCAGGTGTCCGGCGCCACTTCCTGAAGGCTCGCCTAATCCCACCATTTGCCAAGATGCTTGACCGGGTGCTCAGAAAATGCCCTCAGGGAAAGACAAGGGGAAGAACAAAGAAACCGAACGTCACACACTATGCATCCAAACCAAAGGAATTGTCACCTCCCCTGAGGAGGATAGTCGGGAAGGGGAGGCTAAAGCCTCCTCCCCGCGCGGGAAGAAGAGGGCTGTCTCCGAAGACTTGGAGACGGAGATGCCCAAGCAAGGAAAAAGGTATCACCAGGGGGCTCTTCCCCGACGGGCACCCTCACCACGTCATGCCCGCCAACGGGCCAGCCCTCCACCGAGCTGTAAGTTCACCGTAAATTCGAAGGTACTATTTTTCTTTGAGTACACTAACCAGGATCCATTCTTTGCAGTCCGGCTAGTAGCTCTTCTTAATAGAGTTCGTCTTCGGGGGATCTTCCTCCGGAGATGATGGAGAGTGAGACCCCACCAGCCTCTCTGCCTCATGAGGCGGGTGGCACCGAGGTATCATCACGGAGGAGTCCGGATCTGCCGAAGCCGGAAGCCAATTCGTCAGCCGCCCTGAGCCCGGAGCGTTTGGCTCCCACGGGGGGCGATGAGAAGGGTCCAGCGCAGTTCGATGCCCGGTCGGACATACTGACATGCCTTATGGAGCGAGCTGAGCTCTCGGAGGAGCACCGCTCATTAATGAGCGAGGTGCTCAAGAAGATTTCGTCCGCCACAAGCGGTTTGAATAAAGCATTTACGAGCCTGCTTAGAGGCTTTGAGGTATGTAGTGAAAAATACACTAGTTTTTGGCTGTGAGGCATGCGCTAGGTGTGCTCCATATGGATAGTAGCCCCTGAGACTCTGGTTGCCCGCCCTAGGTGGCAAACGAAGGATCATATAGTAATGATTGTACTTGTGCACATGCGTAGGTACCTAAGGGTCCGGCAGCCGACAAGTCCATTGAAGTTGCCGAACTAAGGAGGCAGACCAGATCGATTGATGTCGATATCATGCTGGTGAACAAGCGGCTGGACGAGTCACAAGGTATGTGCTCTGCTTTCCTTATTATGTTGTATAGGAAAAATATGAGAGGTGCATAATATTAATGCAATATGCTTGGACTGCAGATGGTGCTGCTACCGTGGAGGCCCTGAGGGCGGAACTTGCCCAGGCCAAGGAACAAGCTCGGGTTAGCAGTGCGGCTGCCTTAAAGGCAGCCGAAGAACTAAGGGCCGAACAGGCTGCTCATCGCCGAAGCGAGGAAAAGATATCCGAAATGGTTGTGGAGTTGAAAAATGCTGCCGACTGGTATGCGCTCCTTGAAAAGGAGCATAAGGCTAGTTCGGCCGACCTGAAGAAGGCACTTGATGCCACTAACGAGATGCGGACCAAGGTCAGGGGTGTGCGGGAGGAGCTTCAACCGGCCGGAAAAATCACGGCTGGGGGCTCCTACTTACTGCGGACTAAGTTTTTGGATTCGAAGTATGCTCCCCTGGATTGATGCTGGAGCCCTACAGGTGTGTATGCGGACTTGGCGAAGAGTACAGCTGATGCAGCACGGTTTTTCGAGGATCAAGGTGATAAAGAAGTGGAGAAGCTTTTCTGGTCGCAATTCAATGCTCCCGCGCGCCCGCTGCCATTAAGTGAGAAGATGGCTGCTGTGGCGGAACTTCACAGGTTGTCCGGGCTTGCAATGCGGTCTGTAATAGACCATCTTTGGCCAAAGGGGCCTAAGCCGGACAGTTACTTTGGCTTGGTGCACCAGTTCCTTGGGGCCGTACCTCAGATTGACGCCATGAGAAGGTCGGCGTGCATAGAGGGTGCACGAATGGCTCTTGCCCGCGTTAAAGCCTATTGGACAGATATGG
Organism: Triticum aestivum; assembly: GCF_018294505.1. Lineage (NCBI taxonomy): Eukaryota > Viridiplantae > Streptophyta > Magnoliopsida > Poales > Poaceae > Triticum > Triticum aestivum. The sequence continues at coordinate 331,930,927 of NC_057804.1, read as the reverse complement.
AGGCCACCATTGTGGCAACCCAGAGTCCGGAGGGAGGCCAATATCTGGCCGAGCACTACTTGGCACAGGTAACAGAAGGTGCCCGCTTAATAGAGGCGCAGTGCTCGAAGAATGTCTTGTTCGAGTGACAAATCGAATCATTGTAAGAACAATGTTATTTTCGTTATAAGGCTATATTTATACTTTTTGCCTGAAAGTATTATTGTGTCTCCTGTGCGGCCGTATATATATGTAATCCGAAAGTTAGCAAGTCGTTGGCTTCAGCCCCCTCGCATATAATGCGGGGGTGTTCGCGAAAAATATGCATAATAACACTTGATCCAACGTCTTGGTCCATTAAGGAGGTGACCGCATGTCGAACTAGGCAACCAGACTATATAGCTGTAACACTTTCGCTTAGCCATGAGAGTATAATGGTGTGGCTACTATGTAGCCCCTGGTACCTTCGCATGCATCCGAATACGGGCGCGTGTGTACATGACCGGGAAACGGTCCTTCGTTAATGCGGAGGGATCCTAAAAATTCCGATAAGTCTTCGAGTGGTTGAACAGTCTCTCGATGTATCATGACAGTCTATTTTCGGATTTCTCTACTGAGGTGCTCATCCGGAATAACGAGGGCACAATCACATTAGTTCTCCTTTGGCCGCCTTAGCCGATAAGAACAGAACGTAAGGCGGCAAACCCAAGAGCCGGGCAAACCCAACATTTGACCAAAGACATGATTTGGAGCTGATGCATATAAGGCCAAACTCGTGACGCCGAACACTCCCAAAGGTATTCGGACTTTGTAACAGAAAATGGGCTGAAGAATGCCCTTTCATTATAAACCCTGTATTTCCAGGTACGTGCGTTAATCTGTTGTGGCGAAATGCCAATAACGGCAGTATCCTTTGTGGGGGCAATACGCATGGGATGTGTGAACAACAAGAGGCAATATAAAAGGTTTACACATGGGCTTAATCTAAAGAGAAACCTTTGAGCGGGGCCCTGCTGCACGTCTGCGCCTTTGTCTCCATTGTGCCGTTTCCTGGAAGGGTGTCATGCGAATGTTGTCTGTAAAAAAGAAAACTCATGTAGGAGAGTACAATGTAAGTATGCGATGGACAGTAAAAGTGTAAGAATTTGGCCTGCCAATAAGGTTGAGCCAAGTGTGGGGCTATATTAAATATTTATAGCCCCTGGCGTCCTCTATGGGACTACATATACAGTGCCTTGGTTCAGTTTTATCCGGGCTGCCGGACTCGTCTAACCGTGTCTGTGGTCTTAACGACCAGTCGTAATTTCTGATATTGGAGGCCGCTTATAGTCCGGCCGCTGGGGCCGTCGCGTGTTCCTCTGCACGTGAAGAACACTTTGAGTTTCTGTCAATGGTGATGACGCCATGTGGACCGGGCATCATGAGTGTAAGGTAGGCATAGTGCGGTATTGCGTTGAAGCGGACGAAGGCCGCTCTTCCAAGCAACGCGTGATAGCTGCTTTGGATGGGTGCGATGGCGAAGAGTAGTTCTTCGCTTCTGGAGTTGCCTGGGGAGCCTAATGCTACCTCCAGCACGACGGAGCCCCTGCCGTAGGCTTCAACGCCTGGTATCACCCCTTCAAAGGTGGTGTTGCTTTGGCTGATTCTGGATGGGTCTATCCCCATTCTGTGGATAGTGTCCTGGTATCTTAAATTGAGACCACTGCCGTCGTCCATAAGGACGTGGGTGAGATGGTATCCGTCGATTATTGGGTCAAGCACCAAGGCCTCTAATCCTCCGCGCCGAATACTAGTCAGGCGGTCTGTATGATCGAAGGTGACCGGACAAGCCATCCAGTAGTTAGGTGAGGATACGATGGGCTCTATAGCGTACGCGTCTTTGAGAGCGTGTTCGTGCCTTCTCGTGGATGTGTGATTCGCATGGATCATGTTTACTATTTTAACCTCTGGTGGGATTTTTTCTGTCCCCCATTGTTCGGCTAGCGAGGTTCATCCTCGTCTTCACTTGGTGTTTCCCTTCTCTTGTTTTTGGCGTTTAATTTGCCGGCCTGCTTGAAGACCCAGCACTCTCTGTGCGTGTGGTTCGCGGGTTTGTCCGGGGTGCCATGAATTTGGCAGAGTCTGTCCAGGACTCTGTTCAGACCGGACGGTCCCTCTTTACTGCCTTTAAGTGTATTCTTTTGCTGATCGGGTCGAGAGTCCCAGAATCCGGCGTTTACCGTTGTGTTGTCCGGGCTCTCTTCCTTGTTTTGGCGTTTGTTTTTATTACGCCGTGGCTTCCCGTTGCCATCCCTTATTTTGGATGTTCTGGGATTGCTGGTGCCTTTACAAGCCAGCCAGCTATCTTCACTTGCGCAAAAGCGGGTCATAAGGCTTGTTAAGGCTGCCATTGTCCTCGGCTTTTCTTGGCCGAGGTGTCTGGCGAGCCACTCGTCGCGGATGCTGTGTTTGAATGCCGCTAAGGCTTCGGTATCCGGACAATTGACAATTTTATTCTTCTTAGTGAGGAATCTATTCCAAAGCTTGCGGGCGGACTCTCCGGGCTGTTGTATTATGTGACTTAAATCATTCGCATCCGGAGGTCGGACATAAGTCCCTTGAAAATTGGCCCCGAAAGTGTCCTCAAGTTCCTCCCAACTCCCAATTGAATTTTCGGGGAGGCTTTTCAACCAGTGTCGAGCTGATCCCTTCAACTTGAGGGGAAGGTATTTGATGGCGTGGAGGTCATCCCCGCGAGCCATGTGAATATGCAGGATAAAATCCTCGATCCAGACCCTTTGGTCTGTCGTTCCGTCGTATACCTCTATGTTCACAGGTTTAAAGCCTTGTGGAAATTCATGGTCCAGTACTTCTTCGGTGAAGCACAGGGGGTGGGCCGGCCCTCTGTATCTGGACGTGCTGTGGCATGTCGTCGGCTGTTGTTGTGTCCGATGCTTATTCCGAACTGGTATTTGGTTGGTATGATCGTTTTGGTGACCATAGTCCCTCGCCGGGGTGTGTCCTTTAGATCTGTAGATGGACCTGGCCGCGCCGGCTTTCTTATCCAGGTGCTCACGCAAATCGTGCGCGGCGTCAGTAGCCGCTCTGTTGCGGTTGTGAAGCGGTACGTCTGGCCTCCTGGTCGTATTATTCTTTGGTGGAACGGCCTCATCTTCAAATTCTGGCAGTAGCTTATGTTTTGGATAGCTCTATGTATGGCGATCGTCGCGTATCTTTCTTTAGTGTCTAGCACTTTATTCCATCTACTACTGAGCGTTTCCTGTGCGGCTTTTAGCCGTTGCTTCTGCTTCTTTAGACTTCTTGCGGTCGCCATAAGCTTTCTGTGGAGGTTATCTCGTTCCACGCGTGTTTCCGGGATAATGAATGCGTCGTCATCCGGACATTGTTCTTGTCCTGGGGCAGTTTGATGAACTCGTCCCTCAGGATCATTGTGATCGGGCGTGTGCTCCGAACTGTGTTCGGCATGACCTAGCTCGTCCTGCTCCATCGCTGGGTCCGTATGGTCATTGTTGCCTTTGGAGTTGACTGGTGTGTCGATCTTTCTAGCACTCTTATCGCTATTCTTACTGTTGCTGGACTTTGAGCGGCGTCTGCGCCGTCGTTTTGGCTTTTGCCGCGGGGTTTTATCTTCCAGATTGTCGTTGTCGTCCTCCTTGGGCGTGTCCACCATGTATATATCGTGTGACGAGGTAGTAGTCTAGCGCCTCAGAGATTATGAATCTTCTCCTGCATCGTCATCCATGCCGTCGATGCCTTCGGAGTCGAAGTCAGGCACGTCAGTTAAATCATCGACCGTGGCAATGAAGTGGGTGGAGGGCGGGCAACGAATTCCTTCGTCACCTGCTTCCCACTCGAGCCGGACATAGTTCGGCCAAGAGCCTCCTGACAAAGAGAGAGACTTTAATGAGTTTAGCATGTCGCCAAAGGGCGAGTGCTGGAAGATATCCGCAACGGTAAACTCCCTTACCGGAGCCCAACCAGGCTCGGCGGGCTCGGGAGCGCGCTGACCGGAACCTGTAACCGGATACGAGTCCGGGGGTCCGGAGTCACAGACTTCCTTAGAAGTGAGGCCTGTGTTCGGCTCTATGGCCTATGAGTGTGCGGCCTGCGGGGCGGGGTCCATCCACCCGCCCTTGGGCCATGCAGTCTGCTCCAGATTTAGGTCCGAGACTACCGCAGGGGTAATATCCCAAGCATTGTCCGACAGCGGGTCTAAGCCGTGCTCATCGTGACTGTCCGGTGCTCCCGGCACATGCCCGAATCCATTGAAGATCAAGTCTCCACGAATATCTGCCGTGTAGTTCAGGTTTCTGAACCTGATCTGGTGGCCAGGGGCATGGCTGTCGATCTTCTCCAGATGGCCAAGCGAATTAGCCTGCAGTGCGAAGCCGCCGAACACAAAGATCTGTCCGGGGTGAAAAGTTTCGCCCTGGACCGTGTTGTTGACGATGATTGAAGGAGCCATCGAGCCCTACAGCAACGACACAGAGGAACTCTCAATGAAAGCACCAATGTCGGTGTCAAAACCGGCGGATCTCGGGTAGGGGGTCCCGATCTGTGCGTCTTAGGCTGATGGTAACATGAAGCAAGGGACTCAATGTTTACCCTGGTTCGGGCCCTCTCGATGGAGGTAAAACCCTACTTCCTGCTTGATTAATATTAACGATATGAGTAGTACAAGAGTAGATCTACCACGAGATCATACAGGCTAAACCCTAGAAGCTAGCCTATGATGATTATGACTGTAATTGTGATCGGCCTTCTAAGGACCAACCTCTCCGGTTTATATACACACCGGAGAGGGCTAGGGTTTACATGGAGTCGTTTACAAGGAAATACAATATCCGGATCCCCAAGCTTGTCTTCCACGCAAAGGAGAGTCCCATCCGGACACGGGACGGAGTCTTGAGTCTTGTATCTTCACGCTTCAATAGTCCGAACGAAGTATAGAGTCCGGCTGTCCGGATACCCCCTAATCCAGGACTCCCTCAGTAGCATCAGGCACCCACACCTCCAGAGTCAGCGGGGCCACGGGGGCTGGCACCCCGCCAGGGCACTCCTCCTGGCCTCGCGAGTATGATCGGGCAGGGGAAGTGCGAACTTCACCGCCTCCCCTTCCCACAGGCGAAGGCGCGGCCACAACAGATGAGCCTGCCCCAGGCGGAGCCACCGTGTCCCCTTCAGCTTCTTTGCCGCAAGCGGCGGTCTAACCAAGTGATGGAGGACGTTAAGCCCCAACAGCAAAAACGAGAACAAGACGGAGTTTGAGCACTTACAGGTCAATCACGGCGTAGGCCGCTGGCCTCTTGCCAAGCTTAAAGCTCGTAAGCCTCTTGGTCTGGGGCGCATCCTTGAGAGGTCCAGAAGCAGAAGAGGGCGCACCAGAAGGGCTAGATGCGGCTTCGGGCGGTGCCTGGGCAGGAGTATCCCTTCGGGAGATCAGCCCCGACCTGTCTTTCTTCGGGATCACGGGCGGGTCCTCTTCCTCTCACCTGGCATCGGCCTCGTCGTCGTCCGGCAGGGTGCGGAGGATGCTGGCCCTGCGACGGGGAGAAGTCTCCCCCGTCCCCTCAGTGGTAGCCTCTGAGTAGCACTCCTCTTCTTCTTGGTCTTTCTCTCCTCCCCTGCGAGAATCATTAGAAGACACTTCCACCAGCGTCGTCGCCCCTGGCCCTCAGGAGGCACCACTGGCACCAGACCGCGCCCATCAAAGGTGGGCATGGCATCCACCAGCTGTTGCCAGTTGTCGTGAAGGAACAGGGGGGCAGGAGCGCCCTCCAGGTCCACATCATCTCCAACCAAGAGGCGGAGAGCTGTGACCAGATCCTCGCTGGCCAGGGCCAGCAAGTTTAGGTGAAGATCGTCGTCCGCACCCCCAAGCATCCACAACGGGCGCTTGTGTGCCTGAAGTGGGGCCACCCACTGCGTCAGGAACTCCCTCAGGAGCGTGGCCCCCGTCAGCTTCGCCGCCTTCATGTTGCCTGGCCTCAGGTCAGCGTTCATCTTCGCCAGCACTGACTTCGCCCGTCTGTCATCAAGCTTCGCACGAGACCACGCCTCGTCGGGCTGGGGCTGCTCCGTCGGCAACACCAACCAAGAGTGGATGCATCCGGCATCCATCATGACTCACTTGCTCCGGAAGCCATCGATCCTCTTCCCGGTCTTCGAGATCGTGTTGGCCTTAGAGTACGCGACGAAGCCAGCGCACACCGAGGTATGACCACCAGTGATTCGGAGGGAAAAGAAGTGGCGCTGCAAAGCCACGAATGGCGTCACCCCAATGTGCGCCTCGCAGTAGTAGGTGAAAATTGACAAAAGGAGAATGGAGATGGGATGGAGATGAAGGTCCTGCAACCAGTAGTGGCGGAGGACGGTGTAGAAGAACTCAGAGAAGGGAGGAACTAGGCCGGGGATGACGGTGCTCATGAAGAAGGGGTAGAAGGTGCTCCCCTTAGCCTCCGGCTTGGCGGAGCTGGCCCGAACTCCGGTCTCCCCCATCTCGCTGCCCTGCGCTGCCATAATCAGGAGCGTAGCGGCGAGATTCTTCTCCGTCATGTTGGGGGGATCCATGGCCGGCGAGTACCAAGCCAGCAGGGCCTCAGCCACGGCCTTGCGGGGCGCCATTGCTAGCTGAAAGGGGAAGGATGGAGCGGATCTGGAAATTTCAAGAGCAAGAGAGCAAGGAAGGGGATCTGGAGCAAGGCAAAGGAGAGCAATGAAGGTAAGCCTTACCCAGGCCAGCCTTTTGTCAGTCGGGTAGTTGCCGAGGCAGCGTGGGGAAGCGGAGACGCCCACGTCCAATCAACCGCCATGCGGCAACCAAGGCCGCAGGCTGTTGGGGCCCGGGGCGCTCCGCATTTGCCCTTTGGCTTCGCTGCTAGGCCAAGTCCGAGCCCACCTTGGGCCTGTGGGGCTACTGTCGGCGTTTTGGGAACGGGGGTCCCCACACTTTCCTGCCTGCGGCCTGCGGCGTGGCTCAGCAGTGGCCCAATACAACCCGTCTTCATCAACAAACATTCAAGACCCTCGCGAAGGGCCAAGCCTTGTGGGGTAGATGACACTAGGCCTCCTCAGGGGCGGCCTCACCAGGCCGACTCGCGAGGAGGCGGAGAGATCAAGGCAAGGGGTACCTCGCGAGGTGCTCATGATGCAAGCCATGACGATCAAGACCAGGCGGGCGCCAGCCTGCGCAGTTTCCTCGTTTCCTATTTGGTGCAAAGGGGGCAAGTGTAGGCGCGGAGTACCTAGGCATCAAGCAAAGGTTTCCATATGAGTGCAATGAGATCAAGATCAGCAGGACGGCAGGACGGAGGTCACCATGGAGCCCAATAAAGCGTCATCACCAGTGTGTTTGGCAGTCGAAGACCACCTTTAGTCAGGATAGCTTGTACTAGCTGTCCCCTTTCAAAATGGCCGTTGTTGGCTCCCTTCCCGCTCAATATTTGGGAAGAGGACCAGGGCCTCTATAAATAGAGACATCCACCGCAGTAGGAAGGCATCTCATCTGGAGCTGATCGAACGCTTCCTAAGTAGGGCACCACACCACCGCAAGAACAACTCTCGCGAGGCCGTTCTTCCTCTATACTATTAATCATCAGCCCAAGAGGCAATCCACCACCACACACAGGAGTAGGGTATTACACAACAACGGTGGCCCGAACCTGTATAAACCTTGCGTCCCTTGTGTTGCTCATCGTGTTAGCTTAGATTCGCGGCGTAGTTTTGGGGATTGTATCGGTAGGGAGAAGATCTTTGTGCACACCCTAGAGTTTGAACCTTAAGGGTTTTGCCAGAACCCGATATCCGACAAGTACCCCTGGAAGAATAAATTCTGGGAGAAGCTACGATTTGATCAACACACATTCCTTAGGAGGATACAAAAACCCGAGAGTTTTGAAGAAACGATGGATGTTTTGTTCAACTTGCAGAATCAATGGAATTATCCGAACTCAGTTCGTCAATAAGAGAATTTTTGCAATGCTTGTGATGAAGCCCTAGTGTTAGAATATGTGATTCACTGTTTGTGTATGTGTTAATGATTTAAGTACGGGATGGATTGGCCACCATACCATAGACTTCTATCATGAACTATCATATGTTGATGGAAAACCAGAGAGCCCTGAAAACCTTAGAAAAGTGTCGATACATCAAGTGAAAAACCTTAGAATGGTAGGACGATGGAACCCTGTACAACCAGTTATTGCCAATTCTTAGTTATACGATGAGATTTAACCCAGACCAATTTGCCGAAGAACCCAAAATTGTTGACCACCATGAGAATCTCACTAGGTGTTTAGCATTGGCGACAGACCTGTCATCTAAGAAGACCCAGTTTCGAAAGGACCTTACCATGACTAAAGGCCACAATATTTTGAAGAAAAGGTTATGCCCTTACCGGAGGAGCCCAGAATATGAATTATCCTGAAGATCCCAGGGGACTGACATTACCCACCAAATGATGGAGTACATAAGTTTTGTTGGAATCGTAACCATGCTTATAAGTGTGGTAGCACCGCAGACCTATCCGATCAAAGGATCTGCTAGAAGACCCCAAACACTAACCTTTTCTTGCTAGCCGCTTTGGATCTTGAGGACGAGATTAATTTTACGCGTGGTAGGTTTGTAACATCCCAAAATTTTGGAATGTTATATTAATTAAGTAATACTTATTGTATGCTTAAATGTTTTACTAAAAGTGAGAGAAATTTGAAACTTTTAGTAAGTTTTAGTGAGAGGGAATAAAAGGACTTTCTCAAAATTTTCGATTTTAATCCCTATTTAATTTCAAGTTTGAATCTTGTCTAAAATTCTTTGATAAAAAATAATATGAGAGGAGGAAAATGACGCTCCAAAGTGAGAGACAAAGTTTTGTTTGACATTCCTATTTAAAAATAGAAACTATTTGCAATTTATTTGAAATTCAAATTCCCTTTCATTTTGGAGATATTGCAAAAAAATTATTTTGCTGATCATTTTGATCTACATGTTCTATATAAAAGTATTTTTATTTACTCTAATTCTTTTAGTTTTTCTCTCTATCAAAAAAACTATGAGTGCCAGCCAGGCCAATTGGCCCAGCTAAGCCCCCGAATTGCGGCTCAGCCAGCCACCTCAGCCTGCCTCACCGCACCCGCACCCGAACCCCTCACGTTCGGTCGCCCGCTCCCTCCCTTGCTCACCTCCGCCGCTAATAGCCAGGCCCCGTGGGCGTCTTCTTCACATTGCCCACGCCAGGCCATGCCGAAATGTGTTCGCGCCTCCGCTGGAATCCCAATCTTCTTAGGATCGCCCATATCCTATGCCCGACCCCTCCTACAAGTCCCTATTTATACCCCTCTCCCTTGACTCATCTCCCTCTTTTCCCCGCACCGAGAAACCCCACCGCCTCCTCGATTGCTCGCTGGAGCCGAGCACCACCGCCACGCCATTGCAGCCCTTCCGCACCACCCCGACCACCTCACCCCTCCCTGAGACCACCCTGGCCCCCTCTTACTCCCCCGCATCACCCGGACACCACCACCGCCGCCTACGTCCCTTGGAGCCTCGCCCTCTTCATCACCGAAACACAACGCCGGAGCCGCCGAGCCCACCCCGCTCCCCACTATTGCTCCCGACCGTCATGACTCCACCATCGGGTTCGCCGCAGAGCACCGTATCCCCCGACCCCGTGCCCACACCAGAGGACCACCGGAGCATGCGCCATCACAATGCCCGAGCCGCTGTAGCCTTCTTCTCCCACGATGTCGACACCCACCACTGTTGTAAGATCTGACGACCTCCCCTCCATTTGATTTCCGTTTAATGGTGTAGATTAGATCGGCAAAACAGTTAGTTTTTTTGTTATTAGATCGCTTTTAGTTTAAGGTTTTTTCGGTTTAGATCTAATCGGTTCACTGGTTCTCTGTTAGTTAAACACGTGTATGTAGTTTTGCTAAGTTTCAATTGGGCAAAGTTTATTTATCGAATGCCCACCTCCTAGCCCAATAGCAGTAGGCCATGTAGCTAGTGCCTGATTTTCTTCTTCTTATTTTCATTCCTGTTTTAAAAACAGAAAAAGTTTCAATCTTAGATTGCTTGTAACTTTTAGCCTGCTTAATGTTTTTGAGTGATTCCAATTGCACCGTGTCACCAATTTCTGGAAGTTTCTATTAGTGACTTGAAATTTTAATTTGAGTTGTTTAAATTTGAATTATTTCAAATAGGCTTCAAATAGTCTTTCGACTCTAATTTGAGTTCTAGAATGGATTTTTTAGCGATTCTTTTTGCTCCTGGTCACCTATGGGTTTTTCTAGCAGTAGGTTTGATGTGGTAAATTTTTTTAAAATTGAAATTAGGGTTTTATGCAAAACAATACTGTTTTGACTTAGTTTTGTTTAACCATTAAACTAGTACTTTAGTTTGTTTTTAATTATTTATTTTTGTCACTTCTGACAAATATAGTTTTGTCTCTAAGTTATAGATAAAAAATATTTTGTTTAGTTTTGTATGAAAACTTTTATAGGTCATAGCTAGAGTTTTAAAAAGCTTTTTATTTGGTTCTTTTTCCTACTAAAAGTTTATGAAAAATTCTTTCCGTTATTTTAACTAAAAATCAATTTCTGTTCTATTAATTTATTAGTTTGGTATTTTATTTGCTGCTAAGCTAATTAGGTGAAAAACTATTTTTGTGTTGGTTGTAGTAAAAACTCTATAGTTTCCCAGTAGTTTTCCTTGAAATTTTCTTTTGATTTCTATATGTTTTTCTTATGAATTTATTCATTGCTTTTATTTGTTGATTTTTATTGTGAGTGTTAGAACTGCTTTCTAGTATGTTTGTTTTATAATAATGCTATGTTTGACATAATGGATTTACATCAGAATGACGGATAGTATCAAGGTATTTTCTAGAGAGTTATTATCTTCATCAACTTACCAGGCAAGTTCACTTTGACCAGGTTGTTTTATACCTATGATTTTACTTGCACGTAGTGCCACCTTTTTATCGGTCCCTCCAGTAGTGAATTGAATCCTTGTAGTTGAGTGAGTAGTACGCATGAGGTAGGAACCCATTACCCTGCTACCAAGCCCGGGACGTTGTTTAGTTTTAAATGCTACGATATATTAGATGGGGTTGGTACGAGTGTTGGGGAGTAGTGTGAGAATGGAGGACTCTACGTCAATGACGACAACCTCATGATTGCATCGGCAAGGACTGCATCTTTAGGACCTCAAGACTTGAAGACTCAATGACAATAATTGAATACATACTACTGGGCGAAGGATGCAGTTGATGTGCATCCTAGAGAAACAAGTGGATGGTCGGGATGCATGGAGAAGCGCCATGACATCTTGCGGAAAGCTTCACCCAGACTCAAAGAGATGGAAGAATACTTCATGCCCAGAAGCTTACCTGTGCAACCGTAGGTCACTACGTGCTCTAGCTTGGTTCATGCTAGTGGTGAATCTGGCTGGGATGGTACCAGCAGATGTAGAACTATTGTATGATTATGGGCACCAGATTGTGGTGATAAGAACACTTCGGAAGACCATGTTTCGATCGTCCTGTTCTCAAACAATATGAAGTGCGAGGACGAAATGTAGGGATCGAATCTTACGGGTAAAGTGTACAAACCTCTACATAGGGTTAAAACCTAATCGATTAGCCATGTCCCCCATTATGGACAATTTGATCCTTCGTACTTGGATCTATCCTGTAGCTGTCAACACCGAATCAAAAACATAATTGTGGGCATCATATGATGATATGGGCTATGAGACATTAGTTGGCGGAACCATGTCATGTATATATGTCTGCTTTGTAGAAGAGATTCCTGGACATTCCTTTGTTGTAGGATAAATACAATGAGCTTTTTCGCAAAAATGTCAGACATAAAGCCACAAAGCCATATTGAATATAGAATAGTTTTATCATATGTTTTCTCATATTGTGATCTTGCCTTCACATTCAATGTATTGACCTACATGACTGCAACGTCTCGTGTTGCAGATATTTCTTCAATGAATAAGTGTTAGGATAAAGGGTTATGGTCTACACCCGTTTGACTGTTTCCGCTGAGTCATATGAGGTATATATCAGTTTTATGTTACTTATACATGTTATTGCACTTTGATATATACATTGTTGTATTGTATGTGCCAGCATACTGATCCACGGATGGCACGGATACACAGATGCTTGACCGTTTAAGGTCGAGTCGCTGCAGGGCCTCCAAGACCCCGTGTGGATGGGCCTCCAAGGAGGCTTCTGTAACCGAGATGCACGGCCTCAAGACCCCATGCGGACGTTCCCTCGCAGTTGTAGCACCCCGTGCGCACGGGCCTGTACCGTGCCCATGGGACCTCCATGCGCACGAGCCTCCCAGGCTTCGGCCGTGGACGCCCTATCTTACCTTCCACATTGTCCCGTACCTCCCTTTGGCTATATATTTCGAGTCTAAGACATTTTTAGGGTTATCAAAGTATATGTGAGACATTGATAGAGCTTTGCTCCTTCTACAACTTGTCTTGGAGATCAAGGCCTCTTAGGAGAGGATCCGAAGTGGATATCAAGACCTCCTTTTGGAGACGACTAACATCAAGACCTCACCTCCTTAGGAGTGGGAACAACATTACCTTTGTGCTTGTTTCCTTCGATTGTCCTTGTATTATTTTGGATCTCAACTATGCTATTCCAGTGGATGTGTGATTGGGTTTTGTTTGAGTGAATTGCCTGTTTTTGTTCTTATGTTCATCACTTGATATGTCTCCGTCGTATCTACTTTTCCAAACACTTTTGCCCTTGTTTTGAACTCTAACTTGTATGATTTGAATGGAACTAACCCGAACTGACGCTGTTTTCAGCAGAATTGCCATGGTGTTGTTTTATTTGCAGAAAATAAAAGTTCTCGGAATAACCTGAAACTCCACGGAACACCTTAGAAAAAACAACAAAAAATCCTCGCAAAAGATGAAGACCAGGGGGCCCACACCATGTCCACGAGGGTGGGGGGCGCCCCCCCTGGGCGCGCCCCCCTACCTTGGGCCCCCTGGTGGCCCTCCGACACCAACTCCAACTCCATATATTGGCTTTCGGGGAGAAAAAAATCAGAGAGAAGAAATCATCGTGTTTTACGATACAGAGCCGTCGCCAAGCCCTAATCTCTCTCGGGAGGGCTGGTCTGGAGTCCGTTCGGGGCTCCGGAGAGGGGGATTCGTCGCCGTCGTCATCATCAACCATCCTCCATCACCAATTTCATGATGCTCACCGTCGTGCGTGCGTAATTGCATCGTAGGCTTGCTGGACGGTGATGGGTTGGAGGAGATTTATCATGTAATCGAGTTAGTTTTGTTAGGGTTTGATCCCTAGTATCCATTATGTTCTGAGATTGATGTTGCTATGACTTCTATGCATAATGCTTGTCACTAGGGCCCGAGTGCCATGATTTCAGATCTGAACCTATTATGTTCTCATGAATATATGTGTGTTCTTGATCCTATCTTGCAAGTCTATAGTCACCTACTATGTGTTATGATCCGGCAACCCCGAAGTGACAATAATCGGGACCACTCCCGGTGATGACCATAGTTTTAGGAGTTCATGTATTCACTATGTGCTAATGCTTTGTTCCGGTTCTCTATTAAAAGGAGGCCTTATTATCCCTTAGTTTCCAATAGGACCCCACTGCCACGGGAGGGTAGGACAAAAGATGTCATGCAAGTTCTTTTCCATAAGCACGTATGACTATATACGGAATACATGCCTACATTACATTGATGAACTGGAGCTAGTTCTGTGTCACCCTATGTTATGACTATTACATGACAAACCGCATCCAACATAATTATCCATTGCTAATCCGGTGCCTACGAGTTTTCCATATACTGGTTCTCGTTATTTACTTTTCCGTTGATACTGTTACAATCATTACAAAATTCCAAAAACATTACTTTTGCTGTCTTTACTTTTGTTACCGTTACCACCACTATCATATTACTTTGCTACTAAACACTTTGTTGCTGATACTAAGTTTCCAGGTGCGGTTGAATTGACAACTTAGCTGCTAATACTTGAGAATATTCTTTGGCTCCCCTTGTGTCGAATCAATAAATTTGGGTTGAATACTCTACCCTCGAAAACTGTTGCGATCCCCTATACTTGTGGGTTATCAAGACCTTTTTCTGGCGTCGTTGCCGGGGAGCATAGCTCTATTCTTTGAGTCACTTGGGATTTATATCTGCTGGACACTATGAAGAACTTGAAAGATGATCGAACTACTATTTTGCCCTCAACTACGAGGGGAGGTAAGGAACTGCCATCTAGCCTTGCACTAGATTCTCCTTCTGTTATAAGTAAGCTTGCGACACCCAAACCTGCTACTACTATTCATTCTGATATGTCGCATGTTATTGAAGATGCCACTTCCGCTATGCATGATACTTATGATGAAACTACTTCTAAGCTTGATACTACTGTGCCACTTGGTGAATTTCTTGATGAGCAAATTTCTAGGTCTAGAGAAAGAGAAATTATTGAACCTGAATACGATGATGTTAGTGATGATGAGAATATGCCTTCTATTCCTGAGGGTTATCTTTTTGATGCGGAATCTTCTGCAGCTATTTTTGCTTGCCAGGATAGATATGAACTTAAGAGGTTGCTAGTTAAATGGAGTAAGGAATCCTTTAGAGATAGGATGAGACCTGACCCTGCTTTTGCTACTTCACCTATCTGTGTTCCTGATAAGGATTATTATGATTTTTCTATTGATCCAGATATAATTACTTTGGTTGAATCTGATCCTTTTTATGGCTATGAATCTGAAACTGTTGTGGCACATCTTACTAAGTTAAATGATATAGCTGCCCTGTTTACTAATAACGAGAGATCGCGCTACCTTTATTTACTCAAAATATTTCCATTCTCATTAAAGAGTGATGCTAAGATATGGTTTAATTATCTTGATCCTGGTTGTGTGCAAAGTCCCCAGGATATGATTTATTACTTCTCTGCTAAATATTTCCCCGCTAATAAGAAACAAGCTGCTCTGAGGAAAATATACAACTTTGTGCAAATTGAAGAAGAGAGTCTCCCACAAGCTTGGGGGAGGCTTCTCAAGTTACTTAATGCTTTGCCTAATCATCCTCTTAAGAAACCTGAAATATTTGATATCTTTGATAATGGACTAACTGATGCTTCCAGAGATTACCTGGATAGTTGTGCTGGTTCTCTTTTCAGGGAAAGAACAACAGATGAAGCTGAAATTCTATTGAATAATATGTTGTCAAATGAAAATAATTGGGCACCTCTTGAGCCAGATCCAGAGCCAATTACTGAGCCTATTCCTAAACCAACTCCGAAGAAGAGAGGTGTTCAATTTCTCAGTCCCGAAGATATGCAAGAGGCAAAGAAATCTATGAAAGAAAAAGGTATTAAAGCTGAAGATGTTAAGAATTTACCTCCTATTGAAGAAATACATGGTCTTAATTTACCGCCTGTTGAAGAAGTATATGATCTCAATTACTTATTTACTGAAGAACCTCCCGATATCCCGACACAGGTAGTAAAGGTAAATTCTCTCTATAGATATGATAAAGCTGAAGTCCCTCCTACTAAAATTGCTAGTCAGTGCTTGGATGAGTTTGATGACTTTATCTTTAAGCAAGATGACTTTAATGCTTATTTTGGTAGACAATTAAAACAGAATACCTTTATGATTAAACGCTTGGGTGATTATATGGCTGATATTAGAGGTGAACTTAAACTTGTTAGTAAACATGCTTCTATGGTTACCACTCAAGTAGAACAAGTACTTAAAGCTCAGAAAGAAGTGCTTGATGAAATGAATAGTAAGAAAAATGATTGTGCTGTTAGAGTGGCTACTAGAACTGGTAGAATGACTCAGGAACCTTTGTATCCTGAAGGCCACCCTAAGAGAATCGAGCAAGATTCTCAGAGAAACAATATTGATGTACCTAATTCTTCTAAGAGGAAGAAAAAGAAAAATTATAGAACCTTGCAAACTTCTAGTGAACCTATTGCTGAACCACCTGAGAATCCAAATGATATCTCTATTTCTGATGCTGAAACACAATCAGGTGATGAACATGAACCTAGTGATAATGCTAATGATAATGTTCATGTTGATGCTCAACCTAGTAATGATAATGATGTAGAAGTTGAACCTGTTGTTGATCTTGATAACCCACAATCAAAGAATGAACATAATGATAAAAGAGACTTCGTTGCTGGGAAACATGGTAAAGAAAGGGAACCATGGGTTCAAAAACCCATGCCTTTTCCTCCGAAACCATCCAAGAAAAAGGATGATGAGGATTTTGAGCGCTTTGTTGAAATGATTAGACCCATCTTTTTGCGTATGCGATTAACTGATGTGCTCAAAACAAATCCTTATGCTAAGTATATGAAGGATATCATTACTAATAAAAGAAAGATACCTGAAGCTGAAATTTCCACCATGCTTGCTAATTATACTTTTAAGGGTGGAATACCAAAGAAACTTGGAGACCCAGGAGTACCTACTATACCATTCTCCATTAAGAGAAATTATGTTAAAACTGCTTTATGTGATCTTGGAGCCGGTGTTAGTGTTATGCCTCTCTCTTTATATCGTAGACTTGATTTGAATAAGTTGACACCTACTGAAATATCTTTACAAACGGCTGATAAATCAACTGCTATACCTGTCGGTATTTGTGAGGATGTGCCTGTTGTGGTTGCAAACGTTACTATTTTAACGGACTTTGTTATTCTTGATATTCCCGAGGATGATAGTATGTCTATTATTCTTGGAAGACCTTTCCTTAATACTGCAGGGGCTGTTATTGATTGCACCAAAGGCAATGTCACTTTTCATGTTAATGGCAATGAGCACACGGTACATTTTCCGAGGAAACAACCTCAAGTTTATAGTATCAACTCTATTGAAAAAATTCCATCGATTATATTTGGAGCTTTTGAATTTCCTCTCCCTACTGTCAAGAAAAAGTATGATATTCTTATTGTTGGGGATTTTAATATCCCCGTTGAGGTAACTTAGTGTCATTCGAAATTTCTCCGGTTCCGTGATTATTCGGAATGAGTTTGTTAACAAGACTTGATCAACCTTGTTAGTGGGTTCATTTTGATGATCATGAGATGGATGAAACTAGAAGCACAACCTTCTGTACCCTCCTTATATTTTCTGTTATTTAGTAAAAATAAAGTAAAATAGTATTTTTCTGTCTGTCTCCTGTCTTATCCGTGCAATATAAAAATATCCCGAAAATAAAAGTCCTCGAAATGCCATGCCAATTTAATATGATTTTATCGAGAATATTTGAGAATTTACTATGCAAATATTACCGCGAGGGGAGCTGCCACCTGGCCATGAGGGTGGAGGGCGCGCCCCCTGCCTCATGGGCCCACGGTGGCCCTCCTCCACTTATTCCTGCACCCATCTTCTTCCTCTGCCTCACACAAACACGAAAACCAACTCAAGCACGAGTTCCAGCCCCCGTTGCTGTGATTTTCGATCTCCTTGCTCAAAGCACCTCTCGCAAAACTGCTTGGGGAGATTGTTCCTTGGTATGTGACTCCTCCATTGGTCCAATTAGTTTTTGTTCTAGTGCTTTATTCATTGCAAATTTGTGCTGCATAGGTGACCATGTTCTTGAGCTTGAATGTCAAATTTATATGGTTCCAAGTAGTTCTAATGCTTGATATAGGCTCTAGGCACTTATGGGAGTTGTTGCTATCAATTTTATTGAAGTTGGTTCACTTTCATTTGAAGTTACTAAAAATTTCAGATTGTTTCAGAAATAATGAAGAAATTTTTGAGGGGCTCGTCGAGCCGAAGCTCTAAGGAAAAACAAAAGGAAGAAGAGCAGAAGCCCAAATTTAATTTGCCCCGCACCGCGGAGGTCCGGACGTGTGAATGGCCTTCCGATGACTTCTTGAGGAGAGCCAAGATTTATGAGGATTTCTATTTATTGATTGAGAATGCTGGCCTCACCGACTTCCTCTGCGACCAACGTCATCAGGTATCTCTTACTCACAAATACTTTTGTGCAAAACTTCTACTTTTTCCCTAAGAAATCACCTCCAACAGTAGAGTTTCATTTATATGATGTTGTTAAAGAGATGACATTAGCTGAATTCTGCGAGGTTTGTAGAGTAACCTTTGAGGGCACCTTAGATGAACCCCACTGTAACGAAGTAGAAGCTTTTATTAGCACTATCACTGTGGGAGAAACCAGGAAGGTTTCTGATGAAAGGCTCACTAGCATACATTTTCCTGTTTTATGCTACTTTGCCTTATTTGCTAGTCGTTGCTTGATTGGACGCGGGAACTGTGGGAACCTTAGTATTCCTGATATTATTATTTTGTTCCATGGTTTATACCACAATAACTCTGTTAGTATGGGTGGACTTGTTGCTAGACGGTTAAGTCTGAACCGTACTAAGGGCCCCATCTTTGGAGGCATTTATGCTTCACACCTAGCTGAACATTTTGAAATACCTATTAGGCATGAGGAGGAAGAAGAAACAGCACTGCCCCGTGTTTATTTAGATTATAAGAGTATGATAGCACATGACTTTCTTGTTAAGAGTCGCGACGGGGAGCTCAAATACAAATTATACTTTGATAAACATCACCCTGAGACTATTACTTTGCCTGCCCCTTCTTTGTTTAACTTATCTGTAGGTCCTCACATCGTTCCGTGGTCGTCTATTCAAGCCCATCGGAATCCTGCACCAGCCCTAGAACCGGAGCCACAAGATGAACCTCCACGACTATCTGTTTATTCTTGGGATCCAGAGGAGGTTGCCAGCCAGTGGTAGCCGGAGCCTTCTTCGTCGCAGTATGACCCCAGCTTCACCTACGGGTATCCGCCAGGCTATCCCTGGCAATAGACCAACTTAGGCCAAAAGCCTAAGCTTGGGGGAGTACGTATTTCCCACCAACATTACATTCATGTTCACACACACTCATTGCTAGATGTTGGTGCTCATACTCTTTCACTGTAATATCCATGCTAGTTTATTTTATTTTTCCTGCTTTCTTCTTATGTGTTTGATAAACCTTAAGAAAAAACCAAGAAAAAATTAGTAGTAGTTATTTCTTTGCTTGTAGTAGTAATTAAAAGGAAAACCCAAAAATATTTCCCGATTCTTCTTTTGCTTGTTGGGAGCTTTCCCGTGTAAATAGATTTTCTTTTCTTTTCTTTCTTTTGGGGGTCTAGAAGACTATTTTGAAAATGCTTAGTGGCTCTCATATGCATGATTGTTTATTTAACCGCGAGCCCATATTACTTGTCTTCTCTCTTGAGTTGAATGCTTGCAGATTCCAGCTTAGTCTAATGCACGTGCACTCTTATTATTATACACACCGTTCGGTCGTGCAAGTGAAAGGCAATAATGATGATATATGATGGACTTATTGGGATGAGAAAAGCTGGTATGAACTCGACCTCTCTTGTTTTTGTAAATACGATGATTCATCATTCCTGAGTTAGCTATTATGAAGTAAACATATTTGCAATGACATTTAGAGATTATAGTTGCTTGTGCCATGCTTGATTAGCTATGAGTTATAATGGTGTACCTTGCGTGCCAACATGCTATTTACCTGCCGTTCCAAGTAAATTTGTATGTGCCAAACTCTAAACCTTCAAATAAACATTCTGTTTTGCATGCTCGAATAGCTCATATGTCAACTAGAGCTTCCCTAATCTTCCGTGTTAGGCGGGTTATTCTCAAGAGGAGTGGACTCCGCTCCTCATTTACGAGAAAATGGCTGGTATCCGGGATGCCCAGTCCCATGCTTTATGCAAACTAAATCAAAATAACTGCAAACAAAACTCTCCCTTGGACCCGTTGAATGTTGGAGGCACTCATTGTTTCGAGCAAGCCATGGATTGATGCTTGTGGAGGAGGGGAGGTATAAACTTTACCATTCTGTTTGGGAACCGCCTGTAATCTATTTAGCACGGAAGATATCATCGTCTTTTAGTTGTTATGTTGACAATGAAAGTATGCCGCTCAAAATATAATTTATCTCTATTTCAAAACCGAGCTCTGGCACCTCTACAAATCCATGCTTCCCTCTACGAAGGGCCTATCTATTTACTTTTATGTTGAGTCATCACCCTTCTTATTAAAAGCACCCGCTGGAGAGCATGTTGCATTCATTATTGTTGGTTTATATTGGGTATGACTTGACTGGATCTCTTTTACCATGAATTACAATGTTTAGTCAGACCTTGATCTTTAAAGGTGCTCTGCATTTATGGTTTGCGGTCTCAGAAAGGGCTAGCAAGATACCCTTTTGTTATATCATGTTATGATTATTTTGAGAAAGTGTTGTCATCCGAGTTTTATTGTTATGGCTCGCTAGCTGATTATGTTATTGATATGAGTAATTATGAGACCTACGTGTTATTGTGAGTATGGTTAGTTCATAATATCTGCTGAACTTGAATGCTGGCTTTTCATGTTTACAACAACAAGAGCAAACAGAGTTTGTAAAAGTTTTTCTTTTTCTCTTTCAGTTTGTCAACTGAATTGCTTGAGGACAAGCAAGGGTTTAAGCTTGGGGGAGTTGATACGTCTCCGTCGTATCTACTTTTCCAAACACTTTTGCCCTTGTTTTGGACTCTAACTTGTATGATTTGAATGGAACTAACCCGGACTGACGTTGTTTTCAGCAGAATTGCCATGGTGTTGTTTTATGTGCAGAAAATAAAAGTTCTCGGAATGACCTGAAACTCCACGGAACACCTTAGAAAAAACAATAAAAAATCCTCGCAAAAGATGAAGACCAGGGGCCCACACCCTGTCCACGAGGGTGGGGGGCGCCCCCCTGGGCGCGCCCCCCTACCTCGTGGGCCCACTGGTCGGCCTCTGACGCCAACTCCAACTCCATATATTGGCTTTCGGGGAGAAAAAAATCAGAGAGAAGAAATAATCGCGTTTTACGATACGGAGCCGCCGCCAAGCCCTAATCTCTCTCGGGAGGGCTTATATGGAGTCCGTTCGGGGCTCCGGAGAGGGGGATTCGTCGCCGTCGTCATCATCAACCATCCTCCATCACCAATTTCATGATGCTCACCGCCATACGTGAGTAATTGCGTCGTAGGCTTGCTGGACGGTGATGGGTTGGATGAGATTTATCATGTAATCGAGTTAGTTTTGTTAGGGTTTGATCCCTAGTATCCATTATGTTCTGAGATTGATGTTGCTATGACTTTGCTATGCTTAATGCTTGTCACTAGGGCCCGAGTGCCATGATTTCAGATCTGAACCTATTATGTTCTCATGAATATATGTGTGTTCTTGATCCTATCTTGCAAGTCTATAGTCACCTACTATGTGTTATGATCTGACAACCCCAAAGTGACAATAATCGGGACCACTCCCAGTGATGACCATAGTTTCAGGAGTTCATGTATTCACTATGTGCTAATGCTTTGTTCCGGTTCTCTATTAAAAGGAGGCCTTAATATCCCTTAGTTTCCAATAGGACCCCGCTGCCACGGGAGGGTAGGACAAAAGATATCATGCAAGTTCTTTTCCATAAGCACGTATGACTATATACGGAATACATGCCTACATTATATTGATGAACGGGAGCTAGTTCTGTGTCACCCTATGTTATGACTATTACATGACGAACCGCATCCGGCATAATTATCCATCGCTAATCCGTTGCCTACGAGTTTTACATATAGTGGTTCTCGCTTATTTACTTTTCCGTTGCTACTATTACAATCACTACAAAATACCAAAAACATTACTTTTGTTGTCTTTACTTTTGTTACCGTTACCACCACTATCATATTACTTTGCTACTAAACACTTTGCTGCAGATACTAAGTTTCCTGGTGTGGTTGAATTGACAACTCAGCTGCTAATACTTGAGAATATTCATTGGCTCCCCTTGTGTCGAATCAATAAACTTGGGTTGAATACTCTACCCTCGAAAACTGTTGCGATCCCCTATACTTGTGGGTTATCATCACTTTCCCCCGTCCAAGTGTGAAAAGATCTCCACTTAGGGTTCGACCCCACAACATCTTGGTATCATGAGCCTTGGTTAATTCACATCTTGGAGTCCCTACCCCCCATTTTATAGCTTAATTTTGTTCTTTTGTGTCCCAATTCGAAAATCCCCACAAAAATAGCCCCAAAATTTTTCTTGCAATTTGTTGGATCTTGTGAGATTTTGTTGATTTGGTCCACGAATTTTGTGTTTGACAAGTGGATCTACGCCTTCCCATCATTCCCCATCCATCCCACCGACGATTTTGGACGGATTTTGCAAATTCTCCATGGATCCGGGTGTCTTATTGCGCAGCCACGCACGGGGCATCGGGACCCGTGCCCATGGGAACCCATGCACATGGGTACCACTTGCCCCGTGCGCACAACCCCTTCGGTACAGCTCAGCCACAACCTTTTCTTATCTTTTTGCCATCTTACCACCCCCATTTGCCTTCCACATTACATCCCTTTGGTGTTTGATATTTTGGGTTGCGGTTCACCGTGTCCTAAGGTGTTTCAAGTACTTAGGGATGGTTCGATTTCAACCTCACTGCCTGTCGGTGCAGCAAACATTTATGTTTGCCGCCCGAACTCACGCACACACGTGATGTTGATCATACATCTAGTATCTGTGCATGACACAAGACAAACCACTCTTCATGAGATCTAGGAGAGCATTAGGAAGGTCAATTTAACAGTAGATCACCTGATGAAAGGCCTCCATTGCCAGGCAGGGGAGATCGGTAGGGTCGAAACCACGCCCGGGGCCAAGACTAGATTACCCCGGCAAGGCTTCCGGGGCCGTCAAACTTAAAGCCCGCTGGGCTCATTGCCAGCAGGCCTTCGCTAGAACGCCACCGCTCCACCTCATCACACGCCAAACACTAATCAATGTGGTGCTGAGCTCTCAAGTGGCAAGGTGGATCCTGTCAGGCACGTGGCAACATGCTGGAGAAGATATTAGCTCTATTGACACCCGTCGAGATGGCGTGCCATGCTAATAAGGAGAAGATGGATAAGCGGCATGGCAGGCTTGCCGGGCTTCAACCTTATCGTGGCAACTAGCAGGTGCATTTAACGCAGTTTGTCCTAACTTCCAGAGTTAGGTAAGATAGCACTATTAGCTATGTAATCACACCAGAATGATTGTTTTGCCATTGTGGTCGCCCCTTAAGCTATAACAAAATCTTATTGGTCTAATCAGTGCTGGATTCACTTCCCATGTTTTTCATGTGCTGCCTAGATATCCCAATCACCATCAAGAAGCAAATTATCAAATATCTAAGGCCCTATTTATGGAGGAGTCCTGACATGGAGGACAGAAGGCCAATATTAGTAGCTTGGAGTATAGTATGCAGACCTAAGGATCAAGGTGGATTGGGGATCATGGATATGTATGTTCAAAACAAGTCCCTTCTCATGAGAAATCTTCATAAATTCTTCAACAGGCATAATAGTCCTTGGGTCAATCTCATTTGGGAAAACTATTATTCTAACGGCCACATGCCAGGTAACCAACAGGTGCGATCATTCTGGTGGAATTCAAATTTAGCTCTCCTTGAACAGTATGAGGCTATTGCAAGGTGTAATGTTGGAGATGGAAAAAGTGCTCTATTTTGGGAAGACCTCTCGCATGACAATATTTTCAAAACCAAATTCCCACATTTATTCACTTTTGTGATTAATCCCGAGGAAAGTGTTCTCAAGTAATTAATACTGAATACATTGAGGACATGTTCCACCTCCCACTGTCTATACAAGCTCATGAGTAATTTCTCCATATGGAAGCCTTTTGTCTTGAAATTAAACACTTAGATTTCATACAGATGAATGATACTTGGAGATATATTTGGGGTAATGAGCTCTATTCTTCAACAAAAGCATACAAAGCTTTTATTGGTTTCAAACAGGTTCCTCAACATTTCATTTGGCTATGGAAAAGTTCCTGCCAGCTAAAACAAAAAGTGTTTTTCACGATGGTACTACATGACAGGCTGAATACAAGAAATCTGCTCAGAAGAAAGACCTTTATGTTGGAGGACTACAACTATGCCACACTGAATTCTCAGCAGGAGGAAACGCTCTATCACCTGTTTTGGGGATGTCCTTTTGCCCAACAATGCTGGAATTTCATTTGCCCAACAAGAACACCAAACTTATCTGTCCTTGAAGCCTTTCAAGACCTCAAAGAAAAGCTACATGTACCATTCTTCATGTATATCATTATTCTGGGTTCATGGGCCATCTGGATTTCACGCAGCAACAAGATGTTTGAGCACATTCAGCCCTCCTTCCAAGGCTGGAAAGGTATTTACTTTGAAGAACTCAAGTGGCTGAAATACAGAATCATGAAGAATCATGAAGATTCTTTCATAGCTTGGATTCATTCCTCCCTGTAATTTTTGTCCTTGTTCTTTAGTCAGGCTAGCTTAGTTTTTCTTTTCCTTCTTTTCCTTTCTTTCTTTCTTTTCTTTTTCTTTTCTTTTCTTTCCTTCCTTTTCTTTGGCTTACCTCAAGCCTAGCTGTATTCTTGAGACTTTGCTAGCTTGGCTCTTTATTTTTATAAAAGTACCAGTGGGTTTTTACCTTACTATTTATGGTCAAAAAGAATAAAAGGAGGCCCGAGGAAACTTAGCAAGGGGTTCGAACTTTGGATCCACAACACTTGTACACACGTGATGCTCTTCCCGAGGCACCCTTGCCGGGGTTGAGCATGCCGTGACTTTGTGTTCATCCAGGTCAATCCACCACAGCAGGAATAGGGTTTTACACTGCAAAGCGGCCCAAACCTAGGTAAAATAGAGTTTTCCCTTGTCATGCTTCCTTGCCATTTCTACTCTTTCTGCAATGTGACCGTCCCTTTGTCGAACCACAAAGGGGCACCCCTGTCCCATAGGTGATCGTGCTTCCAGGCCGATATCTTTGGCGCGACAGGTAGGGGGCGACACTTGCGCGGACCTGAAGCTGTAGCCAGTGCGTCGATCTTCATCACCATCTACTCCACCTATTGCTCCCAAGAAGGAGAGCGGCGCAACAACACAACTATCCACTTCAAAATCTCCACCACTCGCGTTGTAGGCGCCGCAAGCAACGCCGCGGTGGCGGGTGGAGCAGATGCTATGGGCGGTGCTACACTACCAAAAAAATACACTTCTATGATGATATATGTTTGTCACAGTAGGTCACGTTTTCTGTCATGCATGTACATCCATGACGATTTTACGACAGAATCAAGATAATCATACCTGTGCTGTCGTAGAAGTGTTCCATGACATTACCAAAATTATCATCACAGAAGTGTCCGCTTCCATGACTATAAATCACGGAAGTGTCCACTTCCATGCCACCGTAACGGAACACCATTAAGCTATCGGGTCTGGTTTTGGATCTGATAACCCGTTAACAGCCTCGACCAATGGGGATTTTCCACGTGTAAAAGCATTATTGGCTGGAGGAAACACATGTCAGCTCACCGTTGGGACAGATGTCATCCGCTCATTGGACCAAAGGCGCCTATGATACGTCGACACCTGGCACGACCCAACAGAGGCCCATTCCTGTGAAAAGGCCGGCCCGTTTGACTTTGTCAAAAGGTGGCGGGCCGGCCCATAGAAAGCCTATTAATGGCATGTTCGCATATATCCCATTTATGGCCCGCTAACCCAGGGCCCGTTACGACTGATACATCCATATGGCCTCATGCTTTTATATCAATATTTATTGCATTATGGGCTGTTATTAAACATTATATCTCAATACTTATGGCTATTCTCTATTGTTTTACAAGGTTTACCATGAAGAGGGGGAATGCCGGCAACTGGAATTCTGGCTGGAAAAGGAGCAAATATTGGAAACCTATTCTGCACAGCTCCAAAAATCCTAAAACTCCACGAAAGTTATTTTTGGAATTAATAAGAATTATTGAGCGAACAAAACACCAGAGGGGGCCCACACCCTGGCCAGGAGGGTGGGGGCGCGCCCACCCCTACTGGCGCGCCCCCTGTCTCCTGGGCCCCCTAGTGGCCCTCCGGTGCCCATCTTCTGCTATATGAAGGCTTTTACCCTGGAAAAAATCATAAGCAAGCTTACGGGACGAAACTCCGCCGCCACGAGGCGGAACCTTGGCGGAACCAATCTAGGGCTCCGGCGGAGCAGTTCTGCCGGGGAAACTTCCCTCCGGGAGGGGGAAATCATCACCATCGTCATCACCAACAATCCTCTCATCCGGAGGGGGTCAATCTCCATCAACATTTTTACCAGCACCATCTCCTCTCAAAACCATAGTTCATCTCTTGTATCCAATCTTGTATCAAAACCACAAATTGGTACCTGTGGGTTGCTAGTAGTGTCGATTACTCCTTGTAGTTGATGCTAATTGGTTTACTTGGTGGAAGATCATATGTTCAGATCCTTAATGCATATTAATACTCCTCTGATCATGAACATGAATATGCTTTGTGAGTAGTTATGTTTGTTCTTGAGGACATGGGTGAAGTCTTTCTATTAGTAGTCATGTGAATTTGGTATTCGTTCGATATTTTGATGAGATGTATGTTGTCTCTCCTCTAGTGGTGTTATGTGAACGTCGACTACATGACACTTCACCAGTATTTGGGCCTAGAGGAAGGCGTTGGGAAGTAATAAGTAGATGATGGGTTGCTAGAGTGACAGAAGCTTAAACCCTAGTTTATGAGTTGCTTCGTAAGGGGCTGATTTGGATCCATATGTTTCATGCTATGGTTAGGTTCACCTTAATACTTCTTTTGTAGTTGCGGATGCTTTCAATAGGGGTTCATCATAAGTGGGATGCTTGTCCAAGAAAGGGCAGTACCCAAGCACTGGTCCACCCACATATCAAATTATCAAAGTACCGAATGGGAATCATATGAGCGTGAAGAAAACTAGCTTGATGATAATTCCCATGTGTCCTCGGGAGCGCTTTTCTCATTATAAGAAATTGTCCAGGCTTGTCCTTTGCTACAAAAAGGATTGGGACACCTTGCTGCACTTTATTTACTTTCTTTGCTTGTTACCCGTTACAAATTATCTTATCACAAAACTATCTGTTACCTACAATTTCAGTGCTTGGAGAGAATACCTTACTGAAAACCGCTTGTCATTTCCTTCTGCTCCTCGTTGGGTTGGACACTCTTACTTATCGAAAGGACTACGATAGATCCCCTACACTTGTGGGTCATCAAGACTCTTTTCTGGCGCCGTTGCCAGGGAGTGAAGCACCTTTGGTGAGTGGAACTTGGTAAGGAAACATTTATATAGTGTGCTGAAAATTTCTGTCACTTGTTACTATGGAAACTAATCCTTTGAGGGGCTTGTTCGGGGTATCTTCACCCCGACCAGTAGAGCAAAGAGTTGCTCCTCAACCTACTGAACCTACTGAAAATGTTTACTTTGAGATTCCTTCGGGTATGATAGATAAGCTGCTAGCTAATCCCTTTGCAGGAGATGGAACATTGCATCCCGATTTACACCTTATCTTTGTGGATGATGTTTGTGGATTATTTAAGCTTGTAGGTATTCCCCATGATGTTGTCAAAAGGAAGGTCTTCCCTTTATCTTTGAAGGGAGATGCATTGACATGGTATAGGCTATGTGATGATACAGGATCTGTGAATTATAAACGATTGAAGTTGGAATTTCACCAGAAGTTCTATCCTATGCATCTTGTTCATCGTGATCGTAATTACATATATAATTTCTGGCCTCGCGAAGGAGAAAGCATCGCTCAAGCTTGGGGAGGCTTAAGTCAATGTTATATTCATGCCCCAAGCATGAGCTCTCAAGAGAAATGATTATTCAAAATTTTTATGCTTGACTTTCTCTCAATGATCGCACCATGCTTGATACTTCCTGTGCTGGTTCTTATATGCTGAATACTACTGAATTCAAGTGGTATTTATTGGAAAGAATTAAACGCAACTCTGAAGATTGAGGTTCCGATGATGGTAAGGAGTCAGGTATAACACCTAAGTTTGATTGTGTTAAATCTTTTATGGATATCGATGCTTTTCATGGATTTAGCGCTAAGTATGGACTTGACTCTGAGATAGTAGCTGCTTTTTGTGAATCTTTTGCTACCCGCATTAATCTCCCTAACGAGAAGTGGTTTAAATATAATCCTCCCATTGAAGTAAAAGTAGTTGCACCTATTACAGTTGAAGAAAAGACTATCACTAATGATGATCCTATTGTTCCTACTACTTATGTTGAGAAACCTTCTTTTTCTGTTAGGATAAAGGATCATGCTAAAACTTCAACTGTTTTTCGTATGAGTAATACTAGAACTTATACACCTCCTAAGAAAATCAAAGTTGAACCTAGTATTGCTATGGCTAAAGATCTCTTGGATGATAATTTAGATGGGCATGTTATTTACTTCTGTGAACAGGCTGCTAATATTGCTAGACCAGACGCTAAGATACATAGACCTGTTGTAGGCATGCCTATTATTTCTGTTAAAATAGGAGATCATTGTTATCATGGCTTATGTGATATGGGTGCTAGTGTTTGCGCAATACCTTTTGACTTATATAAAGAAATTATGCATGATATTGCACCTGCTGAAATAGAAGATATTGATGTTACTATTAAGCTTGCCAATAGGGACACCATTAAGCCAGTCGGGATTGTTAGAGATGTTGAAGTCTTGTGTGGGAAGGTTAAATATCCTGCTGATTTTCTTGTTCTTGGTTCCCCACAAGATGACTTTTGTCCCATTATTTTTGGTAGACCCTTCCTGAATACTGTTAATGCTAGGGTTGATTGCAAAAAGGATGTTGTTACAATTGGCTTAGGGGATATGTCTCATGAGTTTAATTTTGCTAAGTTTCATAGACAACCCCGTTATAAAGAATCACCTAGTAAGGATGAGATTATTGGCCTTGCTTATATTGCCGTGCCTCCTACTGATCCTTTAGAACCATATTTGCTAGGCCATGAAAATGATATGTTTATGAATGAAAGAAGGGAAATAGATAAAGTATTCCTACAACAGGGTCCTATTCTGAAACACAACCTACTTGTTGAAATCCTAGGGGATCCCCCTCCACCCAAGGGTGATCCCGTGTTTGAGCTCAAACCATTACCTGATAATCTTAAGTATGCTTATCTTGATGAAAAGAAAATATATCCTGTTATTATTAGTGCTAACCTTTCAGAGCAAGAAGAAGAAAGATTATTGAAAACTCTGAAAAGCAATGTGCTGCTATTGGATATACTCTGGATGATCTTAAGGGCATTAGTCCCACTCTATGCCAACACAAAATTAAAGTGGAGAAAGATGCCAAACCAGTTAGAGATCCTCAATGACGATTAAATCCCAAGATGAAAGAAGTGGTAAGAAAGGAGATACTAAAGCTCCTTGAGGCAGGTATAATTTATCCCGTTGCTGATAGTGAATGGGTAAGTCCTATCCATTGTGTTCCTAAAAAGGGAGGTATTACTGTCGTTCCTAATGATAAAGATGAATTGATCCCGCAAAGAATTATTACATGTTACAAGATGGTAATTGATTTCCGTAAATTGAATAAAGCTACTAAGGAAGATCATGACCCTTTACCTTTTATTGATCAAATTCTAGAAAGACTATCCAAACATACACATTTCTGCTTTCTAGATGGTTATTCTGGTTTGTCTCAAATACCTGTGTCAGCAGAGGATCAATCAAAAACTACTTTTACTTGCCCTTTTGGTACTTTTGCTTATAGACGTATGCCTTTTGGTTTATGTAATGCACCTGCTACCTTTCAAAGATGCATGATGGATATATTCTCTGAATTTTGTGAAAAGATTTGTGAGGTATTCATGGATGACTTCTCTGTTTATGGATCCTCTTTTTATGATTGCTTGAGCAACCTTGATCGAGTTCTGCAGAGATGTGAAGACACTAGTTTCATCTTGAATTGGGAAAAGTGCCACTTTATGGTTAATGAAGGCATTGTCTTGGGGAATAAGATTTCTGAGAGAGGTATTGAAGTTGATAAATGTAACACGCCGAATGTGACTTTCCATATTTGTAACTCCAACTCTTGCCATTTTCGGCTATGTGTTATGATATTCCCTCCGTGGTTGGGTTTGTCTTTCGTTTTGCACTTTGTTCATGCATGCATTTCATATCATGTCATCATGTGCATCTCATTTGCATTCGTGTTCGCCTCAGGCATACGAGCGTTTTCCCCGTTGTCCGTTTCACAGTCCGACACTCCCACATGCACCCGGTGCACCCCTCTTGTCTCTTTTCATGAGCGGGAGAAAAATGTTCTCGGAATGGACCGAGATATGCGAAGTGGCCTTGGTACAACACCGGTAGACCATCTGTCAAGTTTCATTCCATTTGGAGGCTGTTTGATGCTCCCATGGTTAACCGGGTAACCGCAAAGGCCTCTTGTGTGTTGCAGCCCAACACCCCTCCAAAACAGCCCAATAACCCATCTAAACCATCTCCATGTCCTCCGTCATCGGATCACGATCGTGTGGGCGAAAACTACACCTCATTTGGACACTCCTACCTCCTCCTACCTATAAATAGGTGCTCCCCTCCGAAATTTTCACGCAGTCCAACCCTAGCCTAGCCCCTCTCCTCCGCCGGACACGTCCGGATCGGACCGGACGTGTCTGCGCCGCCTCCTGCAGCCAACCGGCAAGCGGCACATGGCAACGCCACCGCCCACCGCCGCCGGCCCGCCCGAGCCCGGGTCAGGCCCCGAAGCCCATGGCCGCCGCCGCCCGATCCCGCGCCACCCGCGTCCTCGCCGCCTCGCCTCGCTCGTCGCCAACGCCGGCGAACTCCGATGACCCCGCCGCCTCGCTCTCGGCGCCGCCTGAGCTCACCCGCCGCCCTGCGCCCGCGCACCTGCGCGCCGCCTCGCCGCGCCTGTCCTCCGCCGGCGTCGTGAACCACTGCCGGAGTTTCCCCGCGCCTCTCCTCTCCGGGTCTGGCGACCCCAAGGCCGGATCGAGCTCCGACGGCCAACTCTGGCGATATCTCATCGGAGTGGACGAGATCTACCGGCTCCTCGAACCAAACGTCCTCCCCGCGTCCCGATCCACTCCGTCTCGGAACCACCTCGTCCCACGTTGACTTTCGCGGAGGTGAAATTTCACCAAGTCCCGAATCTGTGTAATATTTTCAAGCCTGCTTCATCATGTCGTATCTCGATGACCGTGGCTCCAAATCATGCATATGATATGTTGAATTGTTCGTCTCGATGAGCTCTTCACTTTAAAAGCATTTCCATGCATGTTACTATCGCTTATGTTGCCATTTTTATTGATGCAAGAGTGCTATAAAATGATTACTGTTGTTACTTATCAGATTATGATGTTTTGTCATTTTTGTTGCATTTGATGTGTGCTTCATATGAGCATGATCTCTACATGTGTTTTGAACTATGCATGCCATCTTTACAGGGGTGCTAGTCTTGCATTTTTGTGATTAATGTGGTGGCTAGCACAAGCATGCAAACTAGGCTTCTTGATGTTGCTGATTTCAGTGACTTAGGATTTTGCCAAGTCCTTGTTCTGCTGTTATTTTCATGCCATGTAAACTTGATGCTACAGTGATATCCATGCTTGTTTTGGGATACTTCAGTAATGTTTTGAACATATGGTTATGCTCTATCCATCCATGCCCCTGTTTGCAATTATGGAGTGACGTAGCATGTCTTGTTCTTGCTCTACTTTTGCTATAAAACAATCCTGGCAGAATGTTAACATGTTAATCCATATTGCCATGGTTGTTGCTAGTGATACATGCATCCTATGAACTTGCCCTTGCCATGGTTACCTTCATGAACATGTCATCTTGCTGTTGGTATGCTTACTTTGTCATTCTATGCCTTGTGGTGAGTGGCATGAGCTCGCAAAGTTGCCTTCATAATTATGTTTATGTCATGCTTTGTTTTTCTGCTAATTATGAAACTGTTAATAAAACTTGCTATGTTTACATGGGTGCCATCATATCTTGTGTTCCTTTTTGGCTCATGTTCAGTAAGGGACTTTTGTTCTATGCGTTTAGTAGATTCATGTCGTTCCTTGTTTTTCTATGATATGTTCCTATAGCATGTGTTTTGCTTGCTCTAAACATTGCTTCCTGATGCTAATTTTGACATGTTAGTATTTTCACCAAGTCTGTGATGCTGTTATCTTTTGCACTTTTGGCATGCTAGTTTGAACCTCCTCTAGTCTGTTTTGGCCGTCGCTAAGTGTTCATGTTTTGTCAAGCATCTCTTCTACATCACTACCAAATGCTTTGTTGTTATATTGGAGTAAAGTAGCTTACTTTCTTGTTGCATGCTAAGTAGCATTGCGCTGTTAATCGCGGAATTGTATCATTCTTGTGTTGCTTCCCATTTGCAAACAGTGCATCCATTTCTGGTGATCTTTATATCGATTTCAACCGAAATCACCTCATCTTTCCAGCGGCATACTTGGTTTGCCAAGTTGGTGACTTGATCATTCTTTCCCTTCCGGAGCACGCATATGCATTGCATATTACATCTTGCATATCATGCCATGTATTGCATCATGTTGTTTGTGCATTGCACCGGGATTGATTCTTGTTCCATTGCTTGTGTTCTTGCCTTGGGTAGATCCGGGAAACGAGTACGTGAACGAGGAACCTATTGAGTACACTAACGAGGATCAAGCTTTCGACAACTCTGAGAACATTGCAGGCAAGATGACCACACCCCCGAAATCACTTCTATCTTTGCTTGCTAGTTGTTTCGCTCTATCGTTATGCCGCGCTACCTACCACTTGCTATATCATGCCTCCCATATTGCCATGTCAAGCCTCTAACCCACCTTTCCTAGCAAACCGTTGTTTGGCTATGTTACCGCTTTTGCTCAGCCCCTCTTATAGCGTTGCTAGTTGCAGGTGAAGATGAAGTTTGTTCCTTGTTGGAACACGGATATTTTGGGATATCACAATATCTCTTATTTAATTAATGCACCTATATACTTGGTAAAGGGTGGAAGGCTCAGCCTTATGCCTAGTGTTTTGTTCCACTCTTGCCGCCTTAGTTTCCATCATACCGGTGTTATGTTCCATGATTTTGCGTTCCTTACGCAGCCAGGTGTATGGGAACCCGTTGACATTGAATAAAACTCCTCCAGCAAGGCCCAACCTTGGTTTTAACATTTTCCACCTAAGCCCATTTCCCTTGGGTTCTGCAAACTCAAGGGTCATCTTTATTTTTACCCCCCCGGCCAGTGCTCCTCTGAGTGTTGGTCCAAACTAGAGCACCGTTGTCGGGGAAACTGATCCTCGAACACCTATGGGGCCGGCGGACCGGGCCCCTTTCGGTTCGGCGGGGGGCGGAGATCGCACGAAGAGCAGATCGAGGCGAAGGACACGAGCAGTTTACCCAGCTTCGGAGCTCTCCGGAGAGATAACACTCCTACTGCTGCTTGTCTAGTTCTATTCTGTTCTTGTTCTAGCGCGAGAGCATAGTGTCTTTCTGGGTTACGAATGAGTCGAACCGAACCCCCCCAACCCCCTCTACATTGCGCATGGGGCTCCTTTTATACGCTAAAGGGGTCACCGACAGGTGGCAACGCAGAGAAGGGTACAAATGTAAAAAGTGGGGTGGTTGGTACCGTTACTTGTACAGTGCACCCTACCTAACCCTGACGGCAGGGGACAAGGGCATTAAAGGCCCGTCTGAGTCGCCCAAACAGTGCAGAAAAGGACGGTTAGGGGCGCCACCATTCGCCATGACGGCGATCTTGTCAGCTTTGCATGCCACTGCGCACCGCTGGCTGCACAGCCTCCTGCCACGCGCGCCTGGAGAGGCCCCCAGAGCGACACGTTGGTGGATGCGCTGGAGCGTGGGCACAGAGTGGCCGCCTGCCGCGGCAAGCGCCTTGCCGCTGTTGTTATCTTGTCGGGTCCGGAAGCTTGTCGCTCACCGGGACTAGAGGTACCTTGTTTGGTCTTCTCGGCAAGCTCCTCTTGTCGGGGCCTTGTTGCCTTGCCGGAGCGCGTGGCGCGTCGCGGCAAGTTCTTTGGATTGCCTCGGTTGGCCTTCCTGGCAAGCTCCTCTTACCGGGGCCTTGTCTCCTGAGCTTAAATACTTTGTTCTTGAATGGCTCCAAGGGAACCTTGGAGGATCTTGGCGTTCGCCTGGCAAGCCTTGCCGCGGGGTGCTGCAACTGCCCGTGCACAAGTTCGGGGTACTAGGGTACCCCTACTCTAGTACACCGACAGGAGCCCCCGTGCCTGGGCCAGACACGGTGCCGAGCGCTGTTGGGCCAGGCCCAAGACAGGGCACGGGCACACGTGGACTGGGCCACACCGAATCTCGCTCCGTATCCACCGCGCTCTCCCATAACGGCACGCGTTGAATGCGGCATCGTGGGAGAGATCATGGGTGGTTGTTTATTCGGAAGGGCGAAACGTCCGCCCCGTCCCTCTTTATAAGCAGAGGAAACAGGGGCAGTTCGTTCCCCCTCGCTGGTTGCTGCTACTCCGTCTTCAAGAACCTCCGCCGCTCCCCCCTTCTTCTCGAAGCCGAGAGAGCAGCGCTCCGCCCCCCATTGCCACCAGCATCACCACGCCGTCGACCTCCCTCACCACCTCCGCCATGGCCCCGAAAGCCGACAAGGGAAAGGGCGTGAAGTCGGCCGAGGCGCAGCGGCTCGCGGCGCTGCGGAAGGAGCGGGCGATCTTCTCCCCTCAGCTCGGCGTGCAGGAGCTGAGGGAGTACTTCTACCTCTTTTGGGCGACGGAGACGCATGCGCATCCGCGCACGAGGGTACTCCCGGCCACTGCTTCGGAGCTGGCTCCAAACGGGTACCCATTCTTCGCGCTATTCTTCTATTGCGGGCTCTGCCCGCCCTTCTCGGAGTTCTTCTGCAATATCATGAACACATACGGCTTCCGCCTCCTTGACTTCACCCCCAACGCCGTTCTGACCATGGCAGTTTTCGCACATTTGTGCGAAAACTTTGTCGGAGTCCACCCCAGTGTTGCCCTTTTCCGCCACTACTTCATACCTCGGGTAGAGAGAGGAGAGCCGCTTGCCGGAGGGATCGCCTGGATCTTGAGAGTCGGCAAGAAGGAGGCGTACTTGGAGGGTGAGCTCCGCAGCAAGTGGGATGAGTGGAGAGTGGAGTGGTGCTAGATTGTCGAGGAGAATCCGTAGCCCTTCACCGCCGTGTGCCAAGCTCCAATAGTGCGCGGCAATGACTGGAGCAACGTGGCCCCGGAAGACGAGAGGCTGAAGATCGCCATTACTAGGATCCTTCGCCTCAGGCTTGCCGGGCTCACTGTAGGCGCTGTAGGCGTAGATTTCCTCCGCCGCCGCATTGCCCCCCTGCAGGAGAGGGGGAGGCCCGCCTGGGAATTCAAGAACTCGGCGGACATCATGAGGCTGCGGCCAGGCCTCAACTACAACTTCACCGTCTTGGAGCTGGATGCAATGCTCCTGGAGTTGTTCAAACGCGACCCCCAGCACCCATTCACGCTGCCGAGGGGCGTTGTCCCATTATGCAACAATTCTTCGCTTGACCGGATCCGCGCCATGATGCCGTTGTGTGATTCACACGGAATCGTTCCAACTTGGCAAGAGCCTGCGGATGACGTCGTGCAAGCGTTCTTCGACAACTTGGAAGAAGTGCCGGTCCACGCTGACGAGCAGAAGAGCCTCACCCGTGACACCACCAACGAGGAGCTGCAGCGCATCGCCACTAGGGCGGAAGAGGTTGCGGCCGCAGCTGCCGCGGGCGTGTTTGGGATCACTGTGGAGGAGGCGGAGGCTGCGGAGGCGGCAAACCTTGCCGAGCGTGCGGAGTTCATTGGCGAGGAGGAGCCTGCCGGTTCCGAAGCCGAGCCGAGCGAGGCCGGCGAGGAGGAACCCGAGCCTTCAGAAAACTTGCCGCAGGCGGAGCCCCCGGCCCCGCCAAGAAGGCGCCTTCGCAGGGCCGGGGACGCAGCGGGGCGGCAGCCGGGTCAACAGCCGCCGAGTCGTGCGACGTGCTCTACCGTGGCAAGCAATGTTGCCGCGGGAGCGCCTCACGCAACGGCAGCAACTGGAGCGGGATCTTCCCAGGCCACCGCCACCGCCCCCGCCAAGCGGGCAAGGGATCCTACTCCTCCGCCTCGCCGCACCGGAGGAGGGCCGGACTTTGATCTTTCCGCGCTCAGCTCCAACGAGGAGGAAGAAGAGTAAGTTTCTTTGGTGCTCTTGTAGTTCTTCAATCTTGCTGTTTATATCTTGTATCTGACTTGCTCCAATCTGGACTCCTTTCTTTTCAGGACGCTGGCCCAGAGAGCGGCGAAGAGGGCCAAGGCCGCGGTGATTGTCATCGAGGATGACCCCATCGTGTCAGCAGGAGGTGGGTCCGAGACCACCTTGACGGACCCGGCAATCACTCCTCAAAGCAGCCCCCAGCGCAGCCCCCAGCGTAAGTTCATAGTTTTAGCCTTCTGCTGCCGGGCGCGCTTGAGTGCTTTTTCCTTTGTTGTTATCTTGCTTCTGCGGGGAGGTGCTCGCCTTTGCTGGATTGTCGTTGGTCGACGCGCCCAGCAGCAGCAGCGGCGAGCCTGAGGAGGAGCAACTGCTGCGGAAACTGCTGTCACTCTACCGCGCCCGGCAAGCCAAGCTGGCTTCCCAGGAAGCGCTTGTCAAGAAGGCGGGAGTTGACATGGAGAAGCGCATGGAGGAGCTCCGGGGCCACAATCGAGAAGCTCTCCGGTCCCTGGCGCAGGAGCGGGAGCGACTCGACGAGGAGCGCACGGCCTTCCTTCTCGAGAAGGCCGAAGCTGAGGAGGAGCAAAGGCTGGCCGCCGAGAAGCAGTCCGCGCGGGAAGGTGAACTAGTGCAGCAGAAGGCCAACCTCGACAGCTACGAGGAAGAGCTCGCCGAGCGTGAGCAAGCACTTGGCGGGGCGCTCAAGGAGGCAAAGGATACTGCGGCAATTGCAGAGGCCGCCAAGAAAGAGCTGGAGGAGAAGGTGGCGCAGCTGGAGGCCGACATTGGGAAGAGCAGCGAGGAGCTTGCCGCGCTCGAGCGTGAGCGTGAGAAGGATGCTGCCGCCCGCCGTGAGCTACAAGGTCTTCTCGCTGAGAGGGGCAAGGAGCTCAGCACCGCCAAGGATTCCAAAGCAGACCTGGAGCTGAAGCTGGCCACGCTGACGCAGACGCTGGAGGCCGCCAAGGAGCGGAGAAGACCTTGTCGGAGAAGGTCAAGGCTGACGCGGCGCTGCTGGAGAGCATTGCAGTTACCCAGAACTCGTTCAGAGACACTGTGGAGCACTGGACCGAGGGTCTGGTGAACATTGCCGCAATCATCAACGAGGAGCTGGCACAGCTGTGGATGGAGGACTTTGGGTATCCTTCCGACGAGAGTCTTCAACCCAGCGCCAAGCTCAGCCTGTTCTTCAAGGGCATGGCGACGGCACTCTAGCGGCTCTGGGAGAGGATCCCGAAGCAGCTGGCCGACGAGTCGCGCAAAATCTGCGCCGGGGTTCTCCAGAAGGTGCTGATGAAGGTGGGCTTCCACAATCCAGGCCTCAGCTTCACCAACGTCCTCAGGTCCTTGCCGCCTGACGCTGATCTGGATGCACTCAAGGCCCTTGTCGCACCCATTGTGGACAAGGTGAGCGAGATCAAGAGGGTCGAGGGCGGACGCGTAGACTAGGCCATCCATTTCTTCTTTTCCCTTGCCGCTGCTAATCATGTTATGAAAACATTCTGTTAGAGCTGCGACAAGTTATCTTGTAATATAACTTTATTTCTGTTATCAATTGCTATGTTATTTCCTCTACTAGATTCCTTCCTTTGTATGTTTTTACCTTACGCTTCTAGGGAACTTGTCGGCGCAGGCACCCGAGCCACGAGCGCTGAGTGCGGAACGTCAGCAGCCTGCTAGCGGCGCTGCTTCCGACAAGAAACCTTGTCGCGACTAGATGCAGCACACTTAAGCTGTTGAGCGGACTCGAAACAAAGTAAGGGCGCAACTAGCCACGAGTCGGTTCCTCCGCGCACAGGTTTTCCATACAAAGCAGGGTCGTTCGAGGAAGATAACTCAAAAAATTTAAAAACTGATTGCTCAAACTTTGGCAACTTAGCTTTTCTGCCGTTTGCTTCCCGGCAAGGCAAGACTTCGCTTGAACGACGCCTGGTCCATACCACAATCTTCTCCTTCCCCCCGGCAAACATGTGTGCGAGGGAACCTTCTTTTCCTTTGTTGAAAAAGAAGAAAGAAGAGAAAATAACGATATGGAGCCCTTCGGCTCGTTACTGCTTACCGGATGTAGGTGCTGCACAAAGTGTCAGATAATGCATGCGAGAAAGAAACTAATACATGAAATGGACAAGTTGTGCGGAGCACATGGGGTTCTTTTTATGCACGGGATCTGCGCCCGGCTTTGTACAAAGGATTACATGCAACAGCGGCAAGACTTGTACAAAAGGTGGTTGCCGGAACGGGGTTCCGGCAACCGCGCCCTACGGGAAAAACTTACGAAGATGTTCTATGTTCCAGGAGTTGCTCACCGGAATGCCATCTTCGGTCTCAAGGCGGACAGCGCCGGGCCTTGTGACTCGTCTCACCCGATAAGGGCCTTCCCACTTCGGCGTCAACTTGTTGGAATTCTTGGCGGACTGAACGCGCCGAAGAACAAGGTCGCCTTCCTCGAAGCTTCTGGCCTTAACTTTGCGGCTATGGTAGCGGCGCAAAGCTTGCTGGTATCGAGCAGCTCGTACAGCAGCCTGAAGACGATCTTCCTCAAGGAGCAGCGCGTCGTCTTGTCGCAGCTGTTCTTGCTCAAACTCATCATAAGCGAGCACTCGAGGCGATCCGTATACGAGTTCCATGGGGAGAACTGCCTCTGCTCCGTAGACTAGAGCGAAAGGTGTCTGGCCAGTGGCTCGATTTGGCGTCGTTCTGATCGACCAAAGAACCACCGGCAGCTCCTCGATCCAGTTTCTTCCGCACTTGCGCAGCCTGTCGAAAGTTCTGGTCTTGAGCCCGCGCAGCACTTCAGCATTTGCCCTCTCTGCTTGACCGTTGCTTCTCGGATGAGCAACAGAAGTGAAGCAGACCTTGCCGCCAAGGTCTTGGACGTACTGCATGAAGGTGCGGCTCGTGAATTGCGTGCCGTTGTCGGTGATGATCCTGTTAGGGATCCCGAAATGGCAAACAATTGACCTGAAGAACTTGACTGCTGACTGTGCTGTCACCTTCCTCACTGGCTGCACTTCCGGCCACTTTGTGAACTTGTCGATTGCGACGTACAAGTACTCAAAGCCCCCGACAGCTCGGGGGAAAGGGCCGAGGATATCGAGCCCCCAGACCGAAAATGGCCAGGATAAAGGGATCGTCTGGAGAGTTTGAGCTGGCTGGTGTATCTGTTTGGAGTGGAACTGGCACGCTTCACACTTGGTTACTTGTGCAGTTGCATCCTGGAGGGCTGTCGGCCAAAAGAAGCCTTGCCGGAAAGCTTTGCCGGCAAGTGCCCTTGCGCCTATGTGGTGGCCACATATGCCTCCATGTATCTCTGCCAACAGCTTTTGTCCATCTTCCCGGCAAATACACTTCAATTTCACACCGTTGAGTCTTCTTCTGTACAGTATGCTA
The DNA here is from genome assembly GCF_018294505.1 of Triticum aestivum. Taxonomy (NCBI): domain Eukaryota; kingdom Viridiplantae; phylum Streptophyta; class Magnoliopsida; order Poales; family Poaceae; genus Triticum; species Triticum aestivum. The sequence continues at coordinate 331,891,327 of NC_057804.1, read as the reverse complement.
TCGACAAACTGGTACATACTTGACTGCCGGGCTACTCTTTCCGCTTCTTCTTGCTCTTCGGGAAGTTCTCCTGTCTGAAGGAAATGGACAATCTGCTGTGCCCATGCTGGAGCTTGTGGCTCGACAACAAGGACTAAAGGCACATCTGCTGCTGCGGGAACATCCGCTTCTACGGCAAGGACTTGCGGCCCTGCCGGAGCTTGATGTTCCCCGGCAAGCTTGCCGGAGCAAAACTTGTCGGGAGCGTCTGCTTCAACGGAACAAACCATAAGGTTTGCCGGAGCAGACTGCCCCTCAGCATTCTTGGTGTTGATCTTGGGGACTTTCTTGGCGGCGGCTTCGGGGAGCTCTGCCGGAAAGTAGTCGCCAGAAACCAACTTCCTCTTCTTGCTTTGTCCAGTTGAGGGTGTTACGGATGGTTGAGTCAACTTGAGCACAAAGATCCCTGGTTCCACAGGTAACTTTAGTGCGGCGCACTTTGACAGGCCATCAGCAATGTCATTCTGAGCTCTCGGGATATGTTCCATCTGTAGGCCGTCAAAGTGCTCTTCTAGCTTCCTCACTTCATCAACATATGCTTCCATCAATGGACTCTGGTAGTTCTTGTTCACTTGGCGGACGACAAGCTGTGAGTCACCCCTGACAATGAGCTTCTTGATCCCAAGGTCTGCTGCGATTCTGAGACCGGCAAGCAATCCTTCATACTCTGCAGTATTGTTGGTTGCTTGCTCCTTGGGAAAGTGCATCTGGACTACGTATTTGAGGTGCTCTCCGGTGGGTGCGACAAGCAGCACGCCCGCACCAGCGCCTTGCAGCGAGAAGGCACCATCAAAGTACATCAGCCACTCTCTGCTTGCCTCTTTGACGGGGATGCTCGTCTCTGGAATTTCTTCATCTGGGGTTGGCGTCCACTCTGCTATGAACTCTGCCAATGCTCTGCTTTGGATAGTTGAAGTGCTCTCAAACTTGAGGCCAAAGCTTGACAGTTCCAGCGCCCACTCGACAATCCTGCCTGTTGCTTCTGGATTTTGCAGTATCCTCTTCAGCGGAAAGCGAGTGACGACTGTGATTTCATGTGCTTGGAAGTAATGGCGCAGCTTTCTCGAGGCCATGAGGAGGCCGAAAAGCAACTTCTGCACACCAGAGTACCTTGATCTAGCCCCCTGCAGAAGGGAACTGACAAAGTAAACTGGACGCTGCACCATTGTCTTCTGCATCTTATCATGCTCCTGCGCAGATCCATCTTTGTCGGGACCAGAGCTTGTCGGCGAAGCCCCCTGCTTGTCGCTGGATGCGTCTGCCGTGGTTGCTGGCTCATCATCTGCCTCTCTCTCCGCCACTAACGCAGCACTAACCACTTGATTGGTTGCCGCTATATACAGCAGCAACTTCTCTTGCGGCTTAGGTGCGACAAGTGTTGGAGTGGAGGACAGGTATCTCTTCAAGTCCTGCAGCGCAGCCTCCGCCTCCGGAGTCCATTTCATTGGACCTGCCTTTTTCAAAATTTTGAAAAATGGCAGGGCGCGCTCAGCAGATCTAGAGATAAACCTGCTGAGAGCAGCCACGCAACCGGCAAGCCTTCGTACATCCTTGACGCGCTTTGGTGCTTCGATCTGCTCAATGGCCTTGATCTTGTCGGGATTGGCTTCAATTCCCCGCTGAGACACGAAGAACCCGAGAAGCTTGCCGGAAGGGACTCCAAACACGCACTTCTCGGGGTTAAGCTTGAGGTTGATCTTGCGCAGATTTGCAAATGTCTCGTCTAAATCTTGAATCAGGGTCGCCCTGTTCTTACTCTTGACCACTATGTCATCCATGTAAGCTTCCACATTTCTGTGCATTTGCGGCTCAAAAGCGTGGTGGACTACCCTTGCGAATGTTGAACCAGCATTCTTCAAACCGAAAGGCATCCGTACGAAGCAGTACGTGCCACACGGGGTGATAAATGCGGTTTTCTCTTCATCCTCTTCTGCCATGAAGATCTGATGGTATCCTGAGTATGCATCAAGAAATGAAAGCAAATCACATCCGGCTGTGGAGTCAACAATCTGGTCAATGCGCGGCAAGGGAAATGGGTCTTTGGGACAAGCTTTATTAACATCAGTGAAGTCAATACAAAGTCTCCATTTCCCGTTAGCCTTGCGCACAACAACAGGATTGGCCAACCACGTGGGATGGAGCACTCCTCTGACAAGGCCTGCTGCTTCCAACTTCTTGATTTCTTCTGCGATGAATTCTTGGCGCTCCACTGCCTGCTTCCTGACTCTCTGCTTGACGGGCCGTGCATGAGGACAGACGGCAAGGTGGTGCTCAATTACTTTCCTGGGAACACCGGGGATATCAGACGGTTGCCATGCAAACACGTCGACATTCGCCCGCAGGAAAGCAACGAGCGCGCTTTCCTATTTGGGGTCAAGAGTGGCGCTGATGGTGAAGGTACCACCAGCGCCATCCTCCTTGGCGGACACCTTCTTGGTCTCAGGTGGAGCTGCCATTGCCTTCTTACACTTGCCGGTGGAGCTCGATGGTGCGTCCTCGACGGTAGCGCAGCACTCCGAAGAGGTGCGCTTGCCGGAGTGGGCATCAGAGCTCTTGCCGGACTTGGTCTTCTTCTTCCCCCCGGGAGCTTCAGCGGCAAGTGTCTTGCGTTCTGCTGCGGCTGCTGCTTCCCGGTAGATCTTGTCGGCACAGATAAGAGCATCCTTCTTGTCGCCAGGGACAGAGATGACACTTATCGGGCCTGGCATTTTCAGTACGTTGTACGCATAGTGAGAGGCTGCCATGAACTTGGCGAGTGCCGGACGGCCAAGGATTCCATTGTAAGGTAATGGAAAGTCGGCAACATCAAATGTGACCCTCTCAGTCCTGAAGTTCAGTTCGCTGCCAAATGTTACCGGCAACGTGATCTTTCCCTTCGGCTTGCTCCTTCCCGGGTTGATTCCTTGAAATGTACCGGTCTCTTCGAGCTCGCTGTCGGGGATCTGGAGTTTCTGGAGCACCGCGGAGGAGATCAGGTTCAAGCCGGCCCCGCCGTCAACTAGCATCTTAGTGACCTTGAGGTTGCGGATTGTTGGTGAAACCAACATCGGCAAGCACCCGACCGCAGTTATGCGATCCGGGTGGTCCTCAATATCAAAGATGATAGGCGTGCCGGACCATTTCAGAGGCTTGCGTGACTCGATGGGTGGTTCTGCTGCATTAACTTCCCGCACCCACTGCTTGAGCTGACGGTGCGAGGTATGCAGAGAAGCACCACCGTCAACGCACAGGACCTCTGTGGCTTTCTGGAACTCCTGCTCATCAGTCTCCTCGTCATCCATGTCTTCATCGTCGTTGTCATCTTCATCCTTGTCGCGGCCGCGGGGAGGTCTGTCTCCTTGCCGCTGCTTGGCCTTGCCGCGGCGTCCTCCTCGGCCGGGACGTTTCTTGCCGGATCCCCCAGCACCTTCCTGGGCCTTCTCCTTGTCGCGCCGCTCGTATTCAGCTTTCTGTTGCTCAACAAGCTGCTCGACTTTCTTACAGTTCTGGAGATCATGGCCCTTGGTGCGGTGGATCTTGCAATACTGCTTGTTGGTGCCGTCCTGCTTGTCGGCGACCGCCACCTCCGCGGCAACCTCCTTGCCGGAGTCACCAGCTTTGGCTTCCTTGGCGCCACCACCGTTGCCGGACTGCTCAACAACTAGCACCTCTTTGCCTTTCCTCCTTCTGTTGTTCCGCCGCCGGTTTTTCCTTGGCGGGGTAGCATCCTCACTGTCAGATCCTCCCGCTCCTACATTCTCTCCGGGGAGTCTCCTCCCTTCCTCAGCATGTGCACACTTGTCGGCCAGTGCATATAACTCACTGACGTCCCTGATCTTGCACATCGCCATTTCCTCCCGCATCCTACGGTTCCGCACGTTCTGATGGAACACGTTGATCACCGCGGCAGGGTGGACGTCTGGGATGTTGTGCTGCACACTGCTGAATCTCTGAATGTACTTGCGCAGGGGCTCTCCTTCCTTCTGGGCGAGCAGATGAAGATCACTCTCCTGGCCATGAGGCTTGTGTCCGCCTGTGAAGGCGCCAACGAATTGATGGCACAGATCAGCCCAAGAGGATATTGAGTTATCCGGCAAGTGCATGAGCCAAGATCTGACGTTGGGCTTGAGCACCAACGGGAAGTAGTTGGCAAGGATCTTGTCATCCTGTCCCCCGGCAGCTTGCACCGCGATGGTGTAGATGCTGAGGAACTCTGACGGATGCATCTTGCCGTCGTACTTCTCCGGTACGTCTGGCTTGAAGTTTTTCGTGCTGGGCCACTGGACTTGCCGCAGCTCACGAATGAACGCAGGGCAACCTACCGCATATGGCAGATCACCTGGTTCCCCTGGCGCATGCATGTCATCAGAGGGCCCAGCGCGCTTGTCGGATTGACGTCGCGCTTCTTTTCGGCGCTCGATGCGAGTTCGAGCGTCTTCTTGTTGCCGATCATGAAGGACTTGGCGCTGATCGCGACGAGCTCGTGGATCCGACGATGCAGTGGAGTCGCTCTCGAGGTGGATCCGGCGAGTCGGCAATCTTGGCCTTCGGGGCAGTGATTGCATGGTAGTTGCACCTCCACCCGTTTCGTCGTCACCGGCTCGCGCCCGGCAACCCTGCCGCGGCGGCGACGCACTCGGCCGCCATGGAGTGTCGCCGTTGGCGTAGCCGATGAGACTCTGAATCGTGGCCCTCCATTCGTCGATCTTGTCCAACCTTGGAGGGTAATCTAGGAGAAGTTGAGCTCGTGCCAAAGCTTCTGCTGGAGTGGTGGGTGGCAGTGGTGGACGACGCGAGGAGCGGGACGTGCTCGAACTTCTAACTATGTTAGAAGGAGCAGTATCCCGTCCAGGCGACCGTGCCCCGCTCGTGCCAACATGCTGGCGTGCACACTGGTCTTGAGCGCCCCGAGATCCACCAGCTTGGTCTTGGCCTATCACGCGTATGGCACTGCGAGTGCCATGACGCTGTTGATCTTGCGCCTCCTGAGAGTGGCGCGGAACATGTACAGTTGCCGAGGTTTGTGCATCCTTGTCTTTGGACCTGGCGGCATCATGAGCTTCCTCGTCGACGTCCATTCTTCCGCCGGCGTCCATTCCACCACCCGTTTGCTCCAACGGTGGCAGAAGTGACATGGACGGAGCGGCTGCCGCCGAAGTCTTCTTCTTCGGTGGCATGTTGATGAAGGGAATGAAGATCTAGCTTGTGTGAACGCTGGATCAGGTTCACACAATCTTGACGCTCCCTACCTAGCACGCCAAAGATGTCGGGGAAACTGATCCTCGAACACCTATGGGGCCGGCGGACCGGGCCCCTTTCGGTTCAGTGGGGGGCGGAGATCGCACGAAGAGCAGATCGAGGCGAAGCACACGAGCAGTTTACCCAGCTTCGGAGCTCTCCGGAGAGATAACACTCCTACTGCTGCTTGTCTGGTTCTATTCTGTTCTTGTTCTAGTGCGAGAGCGTAGTGTCTTTCTGGGTTACGAATGAGTCGAACCGAACCCCCCCAACCCCCTCTACGTTGCGCATGGGCCTCCTTTTATACGCTAAAGGGGTCACCGACAGGTGGCAACGCAGAGAAGGGTACAAATGTAAAAAGTGGGGTGGTTGGTACAGTTACTTGTACAGTGCACCCTACCTAACCCTGACGGTAGGGGACAAGGGCATTAAAGGCCCGTCTGAGTCGCCCAAACAGTGCAGAAAAGGACCGTTTGGGGCACCACCGTTCGCCACGACAGCGATCTTGTCAGCTTCGCATGCCACTGCGCACTGCTGGCTGCACAGCCTCCCGCCACGCGCGCCTGGAGAGGCCCACAGAGCGACACGTTGGTGGATGCGCTGGAGCGTGGGCACAGAGTGGCCGCCTGCCGCGGCAAGCGCCTTGCCGCTGTTGTTATCTTGTCGGGTCCGGAAGCTTGTCGCTCACCGGGCGTCGAGGTACCTTGTTTGATCTTCCCGACAAGCTCCTCTTGCCGGGGCCTTGTTGCCTTGCCGGAGCGCGTGGCGCGTCGCGGCAAGTTCTTTGGAGTGCCTCGGTTGGCCTTCCCGGCAAGCTCCTCTTGCCGGGGCCTTGTCTCCTAAGCTTAAATACTTTGTTCGTGAATGTCTCCAAGGGAACCTTGGAGGATCTTGGCATTCGCCCGGCAAGCCTTGCCGCGGGGTGCTGCAACTGCCCGTGCACAAGTTCGGGGTACTAGGGTACCCCTACTGTAGTACACCGACAAACGTGCGGGACCGTCCCTTGGCAACTTGGGTTATCTTGATACTTGTACGCTTAGCTTATCCGGTGTGCCCTGAGAACGAGATATGTGCAGCTCCTATCGGGATTTGTCGACACAGTCGGGTGGTCTTGCTGGTCTTGTTTTACCATTGTCGAAATGTCTTGTAACCGGGATTCTGAGACTGATCGGGTCTTCCCGGGAGAAGGAAGACACGGTTTGGGTTATGTATGAGCGTAAGTAGTTTCAGGATCACTTCTAGCTTCTCGACCGATGCGTTGCTTTTCTTCTCACTCTTACTTGCGTATGTTAGCCACCATATATACTTAGTGCTTGTTGCAGCTCCACCACCTTACCCCTTTCCTACCCATGAGCTTAAATAATCTTGATCTCGCGGGTGTGAGATTGCTGAGTCCTCGTGAGTCACAGATTCTACCAAAACAGTTGCAGGTGCCAAGGTTACCAGTGCAAGTGACGCAACCGAGCTCAAGTGTGAGTTCGACGAGGACCTCGGTCATTACTATGTTTGGTTTCCTGATGATCAGTAGTGGAGCCCAGTTGGGACGATCGCGGATCTGGCATTTGGGGTTATCTTCTTTTCATTTGAATTTGACCGTAGTTGGTCTATATGTGTATTTTTTGAATGATGCATGAATTTATTTATGTATTGTGTGAAGTGGAGATTGTAAGCCAACTCTCTTTATCCCATTCTTGTTCATTACATGGGATTGTGTGAAGATGACCCTTCTTGCGACAAAACCTACAATCCGGTTATGCCTCTAAGTCGTGCCTCGACACGTGAGAGATATAGCCGCATCATGGGCATTACAATAAAGCTAAAGTTGATGCTATTGAAAAGATGCCATGTCCCAAGGACATAAAAGGTATAAGAAGTTTCCTTGGTCATGTCGGTTTTTATAGGAGGTTCATTAAGGACTTTTCTAAAATCTCTAGGCCTCTGACTAATTTATTGCAAAAAGATATTCCTTTTATCTTTGATGATGATTGTGTAGAAGCATTTGAAATACTTAAGAAAGTTTTGATCACTGCACCTATTGTTCAGCCACTTGATTGGAATTTACCCTTTGAAATTATGTGTGATGCTAGTGATTATGTTGTAGGTGCTGTTCTAGGGCAAAGAGTTGATAAGAAATTGAATGTTATCCAGTATGAGAGTAAAACTCTTGATACTGCCCAGAGAGATTATGCTACTACTGAAAAAGAGTGCTTCCAGTTGTGTTTGCATGTGATAAGTTCAGACCTTATATTGTTGATTCTGAAGTTACTATTCACACTGATCATGCTGCTATTAAATATCTTATGGAAAAGAAAGATGCTAAGCCTAGACTTATTAGATGGGTTCTCTTGCTCTAAGAATTTGATTTGCGTATTATTGATAGAAAGGGAGCTGAGAACCCTGTTGCAGACAACTTGTCTAGACTAGAGAATGTTCTTGATGACCCACTACCTATTGATGATAGCTTTCCTGATGAACAATTAACGGTCATTAATGCTTCTCGTACTGCTCTATGGTATGCTGATTATGCTAATTACATTGTTGCCAAATTCATACCACCTAGTTTCACATACCAGCAAAAGAAAAAGTTCTTTTATGATTTAAGACATTACTTCTGGGATGACCCACACCTTTATAAAGAAGGAGTAGATGGTGTTATTAGACGTTGTGTACCTGAGCATGAACAGGAACAGATCCTATGCAAGTGTCAATCCAAACCATATGGAGGACACCACGCTGGAGATAGAACTGCACATAAGGTATTGCAATCCAGTTTTTATTGGCCTACTCTCTTCAAAGATGCTCGTAAGTTTGTCTTGTCTTGTGATGAATGTCAAAGAATTGGTAATATTAGTAGACGTCAAGAAATGCCTATGAACTATTCTCTTGTTATTGAACCATTTGATGTTTGGGGCTTTGATTATATGGGACCTTATCATACCTCTAATGGTTACACAAATATTTTAGTTGCTGTTGATTACGTTACTAAGTGGGTAGAAGCTATTCCAACTAGTAGTGCTGATCATAACACCTTTATTAAGATGCTTAAAGAAGTTATTTTTCCGAGGTTTGGAGTCCCTAGATATCTTATGACTGATGGCGGTTCACATTTTATTCATGGTGCTTTCCGTAAGATGCTAGCTAAGTATGATGTTAATCATAGAATCACATCTCCTTATCACCCGCAGTCTAGTGGTCAAGTAGAGTTGAGCAATAGAGAGCTCAAATTAATTTTGCAAAAGACTGTGAATAGATCTAGAAAGAATTGGTCCAAGAAACTTGATGATGCATTATGGGACTGTAGAACTGCATATAAAAATCCTATGGTCATGTCTCCGTATAAGATGGTTTATGGAAAAGCATGTCACCTACCTCTTGAACTTGAACATAAAGCATATTGGGCTATTAAAGAGCTCAACTATGACTTCAAACTTGCCGGTGAGAAGAGGTTGTTTGACATTAGCTCACTTGATTTATGGAGAACCCAAGCCTATGATAATACCAAACTGTTCAAAGAAAAAGTTAAACGACGGCATGACAAAAGAATACAAAAGCATGAGTTTAACATAGGTGATTATGTGTTGTTATTCAACTCTCGTTTAAGATTTTTTTTGCAGGAAAACTTCTCTCTAAATGGGAAGGTCCTTATGTTATCGAGGAGGTCTATCGTTCCGGTGCCATAAAAATCAACAACTTGGCACAAGTCCGAGGGTGGTGAACGGTCAAAGAATCAAACATTATATCTCAGGTAATCCTATCAATGTTGAAACTAATATTATTGAGACCATAACCCCGGAGGAATACATAAGGGACACTTTCCAGAATGCTTCAGACTCGGAAAAGCAATAGGTATGTGGTATGGTAAGTAAACCGACTCCAAAACAATTCTAATGGCAATTTTCCTCCATTTTGGAATATTTAAGAATTTTGGAAAGCAAGTAGTAATCCGGGAAGGACACGAGGTCTCCACGAGGGTGGAGGGCGCGCCCACCCTTCCTGGGCGTGCCCCCTGTCTTGTGGCCACCTCGTGTGCCTCCCGGACTCCGTTTTCTTGCACGTATTGTATTTTGGTCGGTAAAAATTCATTATATAATCACTCAAAGGTTTTGACCACCGTATCACGCAAATATCCTCTATTTTTCGTTTCGAGCCGTTTTTCTGACATACCTAGAGCACCATGACATCTCCAAGCACTCCCAAGGACAAGTTTTTCGAGAGGGTTATCAACCCCTATCTCGCGGAGGTGCTGCAACACCCTCAAACCATTGAGATGCGTGAGGGGGTGCTGCACATCCGCCATGTGGAGGGACCAAGGTGTACCGGAAGTGTGGAGACAAAGCTCGAAACCATGTAGCAACAAGTTTTCAAGTGCCAAGGGATGGTGGAGTGTGGACTCAATGCCAACCAGATGATGATCACGGAGTTCACGAACAACCACAAGCTAGATGCCAAGATCATTGGGGATACCATCTTCAAGCTTCAAGAGAAAATTGAGCACCTCCAAGCCCAGATCTATGACCTGCAAAACCAAAACTGTGAGTATGAATATAGATTCAAGAGGATGAGTTCACACCTGAAATTAATTAAACTTTGCAACTATTCCGGTAGACACTGCATTAGAACCACCATGAGAAACAACACTGCCACCTTACACAGAGTCCTCATCCACGTCCTCGACTTCGTCCTTGTCCCTCTTCCTCTTGGCCGATACTTCTTTGTTTGAACCGCACACTTGGCTCTTGCTCTTAATCCAACCCTTGTAGATATTGAAACAAAGGTAGCCATCCATTGCAGCGTACTGGATGTGGTCTATATCTAGTACATTCCGCTGCCATGCCTAACGATGAAACGTGTATGGAGATTTCTCCAGTTTATCGTACAAAGGATGAACCATGTCTCCTGCCAGGGTCAGCATTGAAGGCTGACGAGAGGACACCAGCCGATTCTTCTGGAGGTCGGAGGGGTTGCCTACAACGAGGCCTATCCGACCCAGGACTTCTTTGTCGTTACAAAGTCTACAGTAACGAATTTGACTAGGTTGCTCTCGAGGAAGTCCTTAAAATCCAGGCATTCAACATCGGCATGGCATATGTGGTAGACCAAGCATAAGTCAGGCACGCAAACCTGGATCACAGCGGGTTTCTTCCTCTCTTCGTCCTTTAGATCCTTCTCTCTTCCCAAGACTGTGGTGTACTCAACATTTAGCCCAGTGACCCAATCATCATCTGAGTCTTCGAGCATGCGTCTCAAGCGAGAAAGGCATCCTTTCACCGTCGTGGAAGAACGGGTGTAGATGACGTCGAACTCATCGCCGGTGATGGTTCAAACCTTGTACTCACTGCCGATCGTGGAGATTTGGGACGCCATGGATTTGGGAGGAGGGTTAGGATTAGTGGAACTGCCGTAATATGAATGGACGGGACAACTAGGAGCGAACCGCCATAGTATTGAAGGACGTGTGGGGACGAGTAGGAGCGAACTGCCAGCGTGCGAACGACAGGGTAGTGGATTTCCATTCTCCCATGATACGGGCTTCCGAGAGCCCTTGGATCTGAGATCGAATGGTTTTATGGCGTGATTCTAGACCTATGGGTGAATATCCTATCCTGGAGGGTTATTCTGCAAATTTTCAGCAACTTAGCATGCGACCGTTTGATGTCAGATCCAAGGGCTGCCAGCAGCCCGTATCATGGTCACGCCTACCACGACCGTCGCGTCGCACACACGGTCGCTCCCTTGGAGATTTAACACGGTGCATTAGGCTATCTGATGTTGGCATGTCATACATTGTCATCACTTAGTCACTCATACTACAACAAGGTTAGCTATAAGGTTGGCTATAAGTGTATTTTTTTACTCCTCTCTATCTCTTTCTTTGTACTCCCTCCGTCCCATAATATAAGAACATTTTTGACACTAGTGTAGTGCCAAAATGTTCTTATATTATGGGACACAGGGAGTACTAGTATTTATTGCATTTGCCAAGGAGTGACCTCTTCCAATTAAATGGTGTTGCTAAGTTTGCTTCATTTAATTAGCTATAGAATCGAAATTGTCTTTTCACCTAGGTACACGCACTTAGCACCATTTCTTCCTTGGGTCACCAAACTAGTCTATCTCTTCTTGATTAACTTGCCACATCAGACTTTATGCCTATGTGGCAAGCTTAAGCACCTGTAGGAGCAAGTAAGTACAATAGTGCGCTTTACATGGCATTTTTGCATATGTGGAGGAAAGAGAGGCAAGGAAAAAGTGGAGAAGTGGGCTCTCATGCAAGAGCCAGCCTCTACTACATGGTGGAGCATTGGGAGAGGCACCTGTATGGAGGTGGTCAGGAATCGGGAGACTCACGCCAGTCGTAGCGCCGCAGTTAAAATGATAATGGCAAGTCAAATCACGGGGCCCCACCTGTCCAACAGTAACTCGATGTCAAATCACACAGCCCTACGTTTGTAGCAGCCTACTCCCTCGTCTTCTCGCGTCTCTGTCGAACCGACTAGGCAGAACTGCCCCGCCTACCGCGCAGAAAAAGCCCGTGCAGTATACTCCATTCGTCTAGGTGACCAAGGTGGAGAGGAAAACGAGAGAACTTAATGTTTAGTATTTGCTAAGGCTGGTTGTAATGGTACAAGCCTTAGCAATTTTGATGAGGTGTCATAGAATTAAATGAAGAAAGAGAGAGAGTTGGGTACTATGTCTCATACATGGCAATAAATAAAGTACTACATGATACTAAGGCTAGCCATAGTGGGAGTAACTTAGGTAGTAACATGACGCATCCCAAGAAACAATTGCTTATGTGGCATCGAGTTAATGAGGAAAGAGATGCTTGTGGTAACATAATATGTTACTGTAACATAACACACCCCAAGACAAAATGAGTCTATATCTCAATTAATGAAGGCTTGGATGTTACCATCCATATGTTACTACCCACTATGAAGGTAGTAACATAGACTAATAACATATGCATGTTACTAGTCTAAGTTACTCCCCACTATGACTAGCCTAATATATGATACATGGCGCAGGAGTACTAAGTATTATTAATACAGTTTTGCTAGAACTCGTCTAGATGAGATATAATTTGGTCTCATTCATCTTTTATAGCCATTGGATGTGATGCTATAAGATGCGTGTGTGCTGACGTGGGTTGTATTTGTTCTTGTGCAACGAACTAACCACTGCATGTCATGTTTGATAGTCTCGAGTCATTAAAAGCATACAAGCCCCACATATCTTATTTGTTGATTCCTCTATTTATGTCAAAAAAATAAGAAACAACGTGAGAGTTAATGCACCACGCCTATGTGTTTACTAAGTATTTGGTTTTCGTAAGATGACTTAATACTCAGCTAGATGGAGGGAGTATTCGATTTGACAGCGGGCGGCGCAGTTCCCGATACGGTTTTAATGCAGACGAGGGAGGGAGTAGCGGTTCCCGATATGTTGAACGGCCAATGCATCCTCCTTCAATTAATGCATGAGGTAAGTAATGGGAGGAGGTCCAGGAAAAGAGGCTGCACGATGTGAATGCAACCCAGTTTGCCCTCATTGCCCTCATATAAAGGCGCCCCTCCATTCCAATGCATCTACCACATCGTACACACCTAAGAATTTGCCTAAGCACCTACACTAAGCACAAAAGAGCTCACTCCAGACCCATGGCAGTGATGCACGTGAGCGGCCAGCGGCTGTGCCAGATGGTCCACGACGCCGGCCTGCGGCTTGGCGCCGAGGATCGTCTCTAGACGGTGTTGGAGACCGGCTGGTGGATGTCCGCCGTCAACGCCAACTATGACTCTCAGTTGGACCAGATGATCGTTGCCACCAGCAACAAGTTCACTGTCCTCAAGAAACTCCCGGACGACATCGCCATACTCCCCCAGCCCACGCGCCTGGGCTCCTCATTGCCTGCCACCCTAATCGGCCTCCATGGCCGGAACCTCTTTCAAGCATTGGTGGCCCTGCGACTTCTCGCCGACGCCACGAAGAATGTCCACCTGGAGATCACGCTCGCCACGAGGCGCCTCGCCCTGCAAGACTTCATCGACCTACACATCCACGTGTACGAGCAAATCGTGTACATAGGTATCTACAACGCCAGTGAGGACGCTATGACGTTGGCCTTCCTCAACCAGCTGGAAGCCTTGGATTCCTTTGCTGAGAAGCACCTCAACCTCGCCACAAAAGCCGCCGCTCCTTAGCCGTCGGTCGGTGGCCCAGCGCACTAAGTTGAGGAGGAGGATCCGTCTGTCTTCTTGCCTTCTGTAACCACCACTGTGATGGCATCATCGTGGCCTTCATTCTTATTGTGCTGTTGCATTCTCGTTCCAGTCAATACCGACATGTGTGATCCCTTTGCTTAACTATATGCATCACTGTAACTAGTACTCCATCCGTCAATTTATAAGTTGTGCTTACCTTTTCCATCAACTTCATGCAACGCGCGGGCATCTTGCTAGAAACAATAGAATATGTCTATATAATCCGTATGTGATAGTCCATTTGAAATCTCTAAAAAGACAAATATTTAGGTATGGAGGGAGTAATATATTAGGAGTATATCAAAACAATAGTGATTTCTTTCAAGTTTGTGAACAAATACTACTATTCTACTACTTTGGATCCGTCGCAATGCACGGGCACATTTCTAGTAAAAGGAAAAGGCCTGCCGCGTTCGCGTCGCACCCCCACACGCCCGGGAATCGGGAGTACTCCACGTCCCGTCCGGCACGACACATAGCTTAGGGAAGGCGTGTTGCCTAGCATTTTCACTTTCATGTGGGACCGCCGTTGAGCAAACTAACACCCCGCCCACCGCCGGGTTGGACAACAGAAACGAGGGGAAGATCTAGCTGTAGCACGGAAGCCAAGAAATTTGGTGTTAGATGGGGCTCGTTAATAGAGTAGGAGCATTCCATCCTAGTACTACTCCTACTAGTACCAAGTTTGTACTCCTAATACTATATTTCTAGTACTACCACTATACAACTAGTAGGTACGTGCACGGCACAACATCGTAGGAACAAACAACGGGAAGATCTTGTTTTGGGTGATTTATCTTTTTTTCAATCAACGTAGTATGAATAATATGATGTGGGGGGAACCCATGAAGCTTATGTGGCTTGGTTGCATGGCTATGAAAGATTAGAGAAAAATAAATAGATAATGTGTTTAGAGTGCACTCCACTAAATAGATATACTTTGGGTCCATTGCAACGGACCAACACATCTATATCTATACCCCCTATATAGTATGTGAAAAACCTTTGAAAGTTGGTCGTTGGATGAAGCCAATCCGACAGTACAAAGATGGCAAATCCGAGCACTACTGGCCATTGGATATCATCCACCAGAATCTGCCACATGTATAATCTAGAAGACTCCATGGTTGAACTTAATTCATGACTAACTTTGCCACAACTAAGCTTAGGCAAAGTTATTAGTTCTTCAAAATGAGAGCTACAAGTTGGCAAGCCTAAGGGAATCTTGCCATATTTTTTGTGTGTATGTTATGTGGGGCCTTAATGTGGCTTGCCTAAGGTGTGGCTTGAACCAAACACTCACCTAAGTTAATCAAACTTGCCTAACCTTACATTCCACCAGATTTTGCCACATGTTAGAATCTAGAAAACTCCACATGTAGAAGCATAATGCACAAACCACCAGAATCTCATGCGTGCAATGCACGTGTACCTTACTAGTACTAGTTGGCAGTAGTAAGAAACAAATTCCAGTTTTGGCACGAGCTCGTACTACGGGAGCACCACAAGGCCTGCCGCAGGAGTTACATTTCCCTCTCGGGGCCCACGGGACCGAACTTCAGTGGCTTAGTGCCCGGCCTACGAGTCAATGACATGCAGACCTTAAATGCGGCTGGCCCACATGTCATTCTCATGGTGGTGGCATGGTTCGCGACTCACTCGTTCGAGATGAATCGGCCGGTTGTGGCGTGGCTGTGGCGAGGGTGCCACAGCTGGGAGTCGGGGCATTACAAGGCGTAGATGGCCACACTGGCAGGTACTTCCTGTAGTACATAAGTACTCTTGCTGATGATTGATGCCTGGGACGAAATGTGTCACAGCCGCTGGATGAAAATTCGATGGTGCGGGAGTACGGATCGGAGCACAGCAGCGAGCAAGCAAACCGCGTCCAATCGGGTGTGTCTGTGGTAGAAAGTTGATGGTCGCTGCAGTTCCGCTGGCCCGCATGTCATGCACACAAAGGCAGAGGCGCGGTGGGGCCGAGAGGGATGAGGGGCACGTCGGGGGGATGAGGATCCCCTAACGCGAAAAATCCTACCATTCTTTCACTGACATGTGTGACCCATAAGCGAGGGTCCCACCTGTCAGCGAAGGAAAGGCCGGGCAAGGCAGTGATAGCCACGTTAGAGGATCCATGTCCACGTCGGGGGACGTCGTGCCGTGGGTTGGAGCGGCGTCGTGGGAATCGCGTGTGGGTGTGGGCATGTGGTAGTGGTAGAAACAAGAAACGTGATGGTCATCGTGGTTCAACTTCAATGGACAAGCTGTCATGTTTGCTGACACATGTATATCAAAACTAGAGTGTTTATATTTCAAGCACGTGAACAAGTATTATTCTACTACTTTGGATCCATTGCAACGCACGGGCCAGCACATTGGTAGTAGTAGTGTCCATCTCTATCTCTAGAGGCCTTCCCTCGTTCATCCTTTTCTCTCACAAGATAAACTGCTCATACAAATGCATCTTGATGTTCCATGGAACGCACGAGGATGTTTCCTTGCGGGTCTCTCCAACGCGGCGTGGCCGTGGTTGCAAGTTGATGCCCCTTGAGTTGCCGACGTTGAGGGTCACTCGAATTTCCTCCGATGAGCAGGTAAGATGAGTTTGATCACGTAGTAAATGCATTCTAAAGACTACTTCCATGTCCATTTCCTAATTCTCCCCTGCCCACTATTTCACAGGCTAGGTTTGGTGCGAGTGGAGATTGTCTTGCATATGTACGGGAGAGTACCAACATCAAGTTGCACAACATTTACAACGGTGACACCGTTCCCGTAGAACCTTGCTCCAACATTGGGATCAACCATGCAATGGGCCACCGCATGAATTGGTACGATGAACCACGGTGAGATTGAATAAGATAGCACAAACCTTGCACATGGCGGTCAAAGGCGGACCATGCTGTCTGCGGCCGATTTGTTGCCGTACGAGTACGGAGATGCTATGCTCCTTTCTAATCTCATCTTCGCGGTGACAAACCAGGGGACTTATTTTGTATGGGACACATCATACGATATACTCCCTCTCTCCCAGTTTATTAGGTTTGAATCTTTTCGTTTTATAAGTTTCAAAGTCAAATTTAAAGCTCCCCATAACATGTTGAGATTACAATGTCCATTAAATCGTTGTGTGCATGTATAGTAAAGAAACAAATCTCGAGTTTGGCACGAGTTCATGCAGCGGTAGCACCACAAGCCTTGGCGCAGGAGTTACATTTCCCTCTCAGGGCCGTCGGGACTGAGCTTCAGCGCCTTACTACACCTACCTTTGAGTCAATAACATGTGGACCCGATAGGTGACCGGTCCACATGTAATGCTCGTGAAGGCAGAGGGGCAGTGGGGCCAAGAGGGGTGAGCCGCAGGTCGGGGGACGTGTGGTGTCATGGGTTCGAGCGGCATCGTGGGAATCGTGTGTGGCTATGGTACAAACTTGATGCTCGCCGCATTTTATGTGGCCCACATGTCATGCACACAAAGGCAGATGGGCGGTGTGGCCGAGAGGGGTGAGGCGCACGTCGGGGGATGTGGTGCCGTGGGTTACAGAGGTGTCGTGGGAACCGCGAGATGAAACGTGATGGTCGCCGTAGTTGAACTTCCATGGACAAGCTGTCATGTCTACGGACACATGCACTGCATACCGATCACTGGAAGGAGTAGCAGAGAAAGCTATATATGCGGATACATATTTCCTTATAGTCAAGCGGACCCACACTACTACTCTGTTCCAAAGACATGCACACCATCGAAATAGTCCATCTATATCAATATACACCGAGAGGGAATAATTTTTTTACAAGAGAGGAAATAGTTCATCCATCCATAATGCCCTCCTGCTGATGCAGCCTTTTCTTCTTCTTCTTCTTCTTCTTCTTCTTCTTCTTCTTCTTCTTCTTCTTCTTCTTCTTCTTCTTCTTCTTCTTCTTCTTCTTCTTCTTCTTCTTGTTCTCATTTTCTGTGGGAGACGGCTTCGCAACAAGCTCTTTGGACCTTGCAGCTATCTCGAAACTCACACGGGCACCGAGGGCAGCATATTTTATCCGCTCGTACGTCAAGGGATAATTCTCCCATCTAGATGACCTTAATGCCACCGTCTCATCACCCTTCTGAAGATTTGTACCGAGCACAAAATTTGCTACGTCGAATAGGGATGGTGTTTGTTTATCACAATCTTCTACATGAATTTTCATTCTGGTTTGTAGGTCAGCGATGCTTTTCAAATCAAGGTTGTACGGCTCCAGCTTCTGTTTGTCCCCTTCGATGGCTGCCCCACTGAAGTATACGTCCTCCCAAGACAAGAAATTGTGAAGCTCACCTGGTATGGAGGGCGAGTGTATGATGTGGTACACCAAAATATCATCTTCGAGGCACAGCTGAAGGACGACGACACGTTGGATCTTCCCAGGGGCACGCTCTGTGTACTCTGCGTCGAGACCGATGACCCTCATCTCTACCTTATCAAGGGAGTTGGATACATTGTTGATCCACTGCCGAACAACCCTTGGGTGTACGGTGTCGGTGGCAACTATGCTCATCGAGCCTTTGACGAGGACATGTTGGACGCTAAAAACCTGCATCTCGATCTCTTTCACCATGTGGAACCGCTGGAACGGAGGGCTATGGTTTGGAGAATTAGGATTAGATGGCTAGTCTAATTGAATTAGTAGGTGATTACTTAAAGAGGTTAAAACAATGTGAACGCAGTGGGGTTTGGATGCAAATGAAGACGAAGGGGAGGTGAAGAAGCCGAGGAAAATCGGTTCCCGATGGAGAAGTATATGGGAGAAGTGGCGTGCAGGCAGTTGATTAGACGGCTAGGTAGACTAAAGAACAAGGCTATGCAGGTAGACTGATGAGTCATACCTGTTTGTGTACGTGCCCATCATTCCTGATAGGTGGGACCTATGCAAACAGATAAAAAAATGTGTCATAGCTATTTTTTTGAGCGCGTGAGTGGGAGACACAACAGTCTCTGGTTAATTAATACTCCCTCCGTTTAGGTGAGTATGAGTCACCTTATGAAAATCAGGTTTTCCCAAAACCTTTAGGCGTGGAGCATTAACTTCCTACTCGATCCCCTCCCAGCCTCGTTAGCCAGCGTTCTCTTCCTCTGCTGTCGTGTTCTACCTTTCCATTTTTCCTCTTCTCAAGTGTGGAACGATCGGCATGTCGTTTTTGATGCACTAGAACAACCACTGCATGCATCGCGGTAGGGCGTTGATTGGGCATGCACAAGAATTTGGTTTTCCTCGCAATATGGATGATACCTGAACGATGAAGTGAATAGGCATGCTAGCACGGGAGACCTATTTCTGCTATACAATACTGGAGCACACATGTTCCGACTAGTAGTAGTAGTAGTACAACTGTGGTACACTTGATGGTCAAAATACTATTAATACGGTCCTCAGAATGAAGTAACAACACCCTGCGCCTGACACTAGTCCAGGCGAGGCGGGGTGTTCGGGTTACGAAAGTCAGCATCACCCTTTGCACTGTGCAGTCTGTCACCGCCGCTGTACAACACATTGGCGCCTCACCTCGTCTCCCTCTCCGCTCCCATAGCACCACTCCATCTCCTTGTCCGTCTCCGTCTCCATCTCACTATGCCCCCGTGTACTGCCACCTCACTCGCTTCCCCCAGTACCACTATTCCCTCGCTAGCCGCTCCAGCACTGACAGCCTTCTCCCCCATAAATCAAGCCCCCCAAAACTCCCACCTTCCAAACTCCACCATGGCTGAACGTGAACCGCGCAGCATCCATATGAGCCGCGATTGGAGCAATCTCCCTAGTGACATCCTCAACCTCTGTTATTCGTGTATGGATATGTTGAGTGCCCTGCGGCTGGCTGCATGCTCGAGGGACATGCACACAGCCATCGTGGAAGCGAGGCCTAAGCTTTTCAAGACACCCTGCTTGCTGTATCTGGTCTTGCGAGATTGGCTCGGCATGATACGAAGGCATACATGATGCCCCTCGACTTCATCCGATCTCCATTAGGTGAAACTTCTTGGCAGGTATCTACTGGGTCGCCATACATCATTTCCCTCGACATCGATCCCATCACCATCGCCCGAAACTTCTTGGCAGGTATGTACTGGGTCGGCATGAACTCCCACTGGATGGCTGCCTTCAGAGAAGATGGTAAAAAAATGGTGCTCGTGAACTTCCAGACCTCCCATGAGATTATCCTTCCTCCGTTGGATTATATAGAGTATTACCATCACGGTCCAAGTCATCTAGATTACCACGTCAGTTGGACGGACCTTGTTTTGCAGAAGATTGTAGTCTGCCAAGTGCCCACACGACATGCGAATCACGCAGACTTCAAGCTAATTGCCTTCTTCGACCGCGGACTCGCCTATCTTTACGCCGGTGCCTTTTTAGCTAGAGACAACTCAACTCGCAGTGGATCATCGTCAAAGTTGATACACACTTCTGTGATGCTATTGAACACAATGGCATCATCTACGTCATCGACAAAGCAAATGGCACCACGTATTGCTGGGACGGCGCATGTAAGTTGTTTCCGTCTCATGTTAATGATGACGCCATGACACTGTTTGAACTTTTTGTGATGATTGGCATATCCCTGTTTGAGCAGAATTTGAGTAGAACTATATTTGGCAATGTATTAGAGACGCTGTAAATCAGCTATATTTGGAATGAGTTAATTCATGCAATTGTGACCATGTCATTACAGCCAATTTGTACCCTGAATAATCAAATGGTTAGGAATATATAGATATTATCCTTATTTTACAGTAATCTATATACTACTAATAAATATGAGTGTGTATCAATGGCCATGTTAGTTTCCTCATTTTCATGATGTAGAAACATGCACCACACTGTTGGTTTCATCTAACCATACATTAGGGAAGTAAATGTGCATATGGAGAACTCTATGTTTGGAATTAGTGAAATCCTGCAATGCTTACCATGTGTACATACCTATATTCGCCCTTCAGCAATCAATGGCTAGAATAATATCCTCACAAAAATTTTGCCCACAGAACACGAGTATATAACAATGCATGGTCTGTTAGTTACCTTGAAGAATTTGTTTGTGAGGATAGAACATGATTACATAACATGCATGACATGATAGATTCCTGTGAAGAATCGATTACGAGATAACATGAGTATAACCATGCATGGCACTTCTATATTTTCGAACCTAGTATACATTTCCCTGTATTTTCCTCTCAGTTCCAACAGGGACATATCAATGTTGTTTCTTGCATTATCCTACTCATACTCTACACAATGCTGATCTTACATTAACAATGCATGTCCTTTTTGATATGATGCAGTGTCCCTACATTTACTGCCCTTTGTAATCACACCACCTTTGCAAAAAACAGGGAAGCACAACTGGTTCCTCTCTCGATCAGACGACGACAAAAGACTGATGATCATTCGGACACATGAGCCAGAAAAGTTATATTGCAAAAACCCCACTGTATACAAAGTACCGTGTAATACGTGAGTATCCGGATAGTGGTTGTTATGTCTATGAGCAGGATACCAGCTTGTTGGGGCCTTTCGGATTTTTTAGTTGGAGGCGGGTAAATAGCCTTGGTTCACACTCTCTATTTCTCGGACTCAATTATCCGATTAACCATGATATCACCGTTGGCAAGGACCTAGATGGCAGAGAGGCTCTGTTTGCTATGGAAAACTGTGTCTACACGTCGAGCCCTAGGAGTTCGGGAGCAAACTCCCCTGATTGTCAACGATACAGCCTGCAGCCAAAAGAAGGTGAGAATGACAAAGGCATCCTGATTAACTTTGATCCTTGGATGTATCAATTACGACAGGCAGTGATGTGATTCAAGCCTTCAGGTTGATAGGTAATTGGGTTGTTGCATCGAAAGGGTGGAGTACTGGTGTCTACGGATGACTGGTTGCTGAAGCGGGGCTGCAAATTATGATGGTGTTGGATCATCTCTTCGAATGACTTTGTTGTGTTTGCTGCCGGTTCTGGATGGGTAGTTCTTTCTTTTGTTATGCATATTCCTTGTCATTTGGTCATCCTCGTCTATGTATCTCTTACTATGTAATAGTTGCTTCTGTTTAGAATGTCATTCTCATCTGGATCACGGGAGTCTGAGCGCTGCAGATGGGTGCATTTTGGTGGTGTAGCAAGACTTCTTATAAACCATCATGTCTTGCTGTTTATGTCATTAGTAGTAACTAGTCAGTGTTTGAATGTTGTATATATCGTTGTTTCGAACTGTTTATTGTCTCGAACTACTGGTGGGCTAAATGAGGGCATCACCATTCTACAGTGTTCAGAGTATATCTCCTTTTTTCAAGTTATATAATTTGAGCTCAGTGTCTTTTCGATGATGTACACTTGTTTGGTCCAGTGAGGTGTCGTTGAATATAGGCCGAGTAGTAATGCAATGCCAAACAGGTCAATTATGACTCTCAGGCCGGGCTCCCAAAAGATCCTGAAAAAAAGGCCGGGCTCTCCAAAAAAGAAAGAATAAGGACTCTTAGGCCGACATGTGGGCACCACCGGTCTTTTCGTGCGCTTGCTCGCCGAGAGCATATTGGCGCGTGCTCGAAATTCATGCTACCTTTTCATCCCCAGTCTCCCACCCCTCCCCCACCTCTAGAATCTTGATTCCTACTCCAGTTCCCCCAAATCCCCCTCCTGTACTCCCTATACTCAAGCGCACTATCATGTCGCCGGTCAACGCGGATCTTCGACCCGGAGATCCTGAGGTCTGTCCTGCCTTCTGTCACTGCGTGCTGTCGCTCAACAGTGGCATGGCGGCGCTTGACGACCAGTTTACCGGCAAAGTGCTGATGGTAACCATCAACGGCGACCGGCCTCCCATCTCGCCAGACGACCTTGTCAAAGCTCTTGGCATTGCACACGGCATCCAAATAAGTGACTTGCTCGTCAAAGTCTGTCCGCCACCGGCTGATTTCTTCGTCAGGTTCCAGAGAACTTTCGACTGCAGTCATGTGTTTGAATCCCGGTTTTGTTCTGCGATGGCGCGCTGGTGCGCTTTGATGGTGGAACCCAGGATGGGGCTCGGTGCCCTCTGAGCTTGAGTTTTTGACAAAGCTTACCTTCCACGGCATGCCTCGACGTGATTGGAATAGCGAGTCCATGAACGAGCTTATCAACGACCTTGGAGGTGAGCTCGTAAGTATGTTTGTTCCTCCAGACAGCTGGGCTCTGACGGTTATGGCATGGATGAAGAAGCCCTCCGCCATACCGAAGGTGATTGGTGTTGAGATACCGGTGCAGGAACCGGGGTTGTACTATTCGTCGCCACCAAGGCCGCCGCGGACCACGTTAAGGATGTACCTGTATTGAGTGTTCGTGCATGTCGAAGAAGTGGTCAATCCATCAATCGAAGTCCTGCACCCGCCGCTGGTGCCAGGGTCCGTCAACAACGTCCATTATGGGAGTCAACGTCAGACTTTCCCCGTGTTGCTCGGAACGATGGATGGCACAGGGCCTACTCCATCGCGCGGCGAAGGCCAATGCTTCTTTGGGATGTACGTCAACTTAATGTGCTAGCAGAACTCATTGTGTTGTGTGTCTATTTTCTTTGCACAACATTCAAGATATTTCCCCATCATTGATAAAGACGGTGAACCGTTATGTACGACTTTGTTGGTTTGAACATAGCCCTACCCGTAGCGATCCACTGCTTCCATCCTGATTGTGCCGCCTGCGTGAAATTTTTGTATGCAAGTTCAGTGTGCTATGATGTTCTATATGATTGTGTCAACTATATAAGTTTATACTGAGCATCAACAATGCATATGGCTGAAAGATGTATTTACGAGCATCGATCGATGGGTCTCTCTCTCTCTCTCTCTCTCACACACACACACACACACACACGCGCGCGCGCGCGCGCACACGCACAAGTGGGACCCATTGAATTATTTATTTGCTCGTGACAACTTTTAATTAGGTTCCACTGTAATCTAACTTTTTTCTTAAGTTATTAATTGAGCTCAGTGACTTCAAAAGGTTGTACAGAAGCCTTGATTGGGCCTCTCCGGCGTCACTGAATGTGGGCTGAGTAGCCATGTTAGGTTGTATTGTAATACACAGGCCTTTTTTTCAACATTAGCAATGCAACTGGGCCGACAGTTGTACACAATATCTAGGTCAACTTGTTATTCTCCGCCCCGCTGGGCAGCAAACTTTCCTAGGAGGTATGCATTAGGCTTAACAAGAAAATGGACTTTAAGAAATGATAAATGGGATGTAATTATAATAACTGGGCAGTAACTATGCACCAAAAGCGTAACTAGTTTAAAAATAGATTATATTTGGAATTTGAAAATTTTAATTTCATTACTTGTTGCGCGCACAATATTTCATTGGATTTTAACGTAATACAACTTTATTTTGAAATTATATTTAACCCGACTAGAAATTCCGGACAAAAAATATTTCGGATCCCATCAAAATGTGGGATTTTTTTTGAATTCTGTTTTGAGCAGTTGTTTGAAATTATTAATCGTTGTCCTAGCTAGAAGTTGGGTTGTACTTTTAACAAACTGTAAATGGGCTGTAGTAAATTTCATTAGAATTAAAAGATGGGATGTACATTCTTACAAAAAACAAATGGGCTACATGTTCTCTGCCAAATCCGTGCTGTGGGCCTACTAAGTTGACGCGTACCAAGGGCTTTGTCAACTTAGTCAATATAAACGATTCTAACTGAAGTGATCGTACAATGTCCATCCAACGGCCGTAGTGCTTCTTCAACCTCTGGTCTTCTTGCTCCAACCGCCCAAAGCAGGGCCGGTCGTGCCACGCGCTCCTGCCTCCCGTGGCAGGCTGTGATGCCGCGGAGGCCTCACCGCCCTGTACTACTCCCACCGCTGGCTAGGCCATCCCTCTACTCACCCACACCCCCTGTTATTCTGCGGCGACGACAGCCTCACACCACAGCCAAACCAGTGGACCCTCATACTCCTCTCCGCGCGGGCTTCCATTGTTGCATTTTCCCTAGCTCCGCGTCGTCCCCTTCCCAGGCCTCGCCGTCGTCCACCGCCCTGGTGCTCTCGGCACGGCGTGGTCAATGTGGTCAACGACCGACTTCCATCAGAAGAGTACTGTACGTGGAGAGGCTGACAGCTGGGTCCAGGCGGCCGCAAGGAAGTGCCTCCTTATTATGCGCAAAATAATTATTCCTCCACCTAACAGTAGGGACCCACCGGACGGGCCCCCTTATTTCACAAAAAAAACGTCCCCCACCTGACTGCTGGGACCCACCGGACGGGCCACCGTATTTCGCAAAAAAATGCCCCCCCCCCCCGCTGTCAGCTCGGACCCACCGAAAGTGCCTCCTTATTACGCACAAAAAAAATGAATAGTCCCCATGCTAGCTGGGACCCACCATGGTGCGAGGCTGACTTGTGGGCCTACTAAGTTGAATGGGACTGGGGACTTTGTCAACTTTAGTCAATATGAACGATTCTAGTTCCCGTAACCGTACGGTGTCCATCCAACGGCCATAGTGCTTCTTCAACCTCTGGTCTTCTTGCTCCAGCCGCCCAAAGCAGCGCCGGTCGTGCCACATGCTCCTGCCTCCCGTGGCCGGCTGTGCTGTCGCGGAGGCCTCACCGCCCCCTACTATTCCTACCGCTGGCCAGGCCCTGCGGCGATGGCAGCCTCACACCACAGCCGAACCAGTGAAACCTCGTACTCCTCTCTGCGCGGGCTTCCATGTCACATCCCTAGTTCTGGTATGCACTAGGCTAGCCCTTCATGTGAGCACCATGTTTAAATTCAAGAAACTTGAATTGAGGAAATTTGGAAGCCTCAAAATTTTAATTAAAAGAAGGGCAAATAACCCTGGAAAATGTATCCAATGTTTCCAAAATGCTCTTCAATGATGTTTAATATCTTTGGCAAGGGTTTTGGTCCAAAGAAAAAATATGGAACATTTTTGAGGAATAAATTTGGCTATTTGGATTTAAATCAATAAATATTTGAGTTGGATTTAATTCTTCTATAAAAGAATTGCAAGTCCAACAATTCTGAAAAAATTGTGAGTGGCTTTGGATAATTTGTATCAAGCCACATAAATCTTTTCAGAAGCTACTAAAAATGATTTGGTATAAAATCAAATCAAAACAAATTAAACAAAATAGAAAACAATACAACAGAGCAGAGAAAACTTACCTGACGCCACCAACCGGCCCAACACTGTAGCTGGCCGGCCCAGCCCACCAGGGGCTCCTCCCTGTCGTCTTCCCCCTTGCCAGGAGGACGAGCGCGTGGCCGGCGCGCGCGAGCACGTGTCCGGCCACCTCCTGCTTGCTTGCCGCTGCTGGAGTCGGCCCCGGGCGCCACGTGCATCGCCCCGACCTTCCCCCTCGACGCCCTCTCACGCTCCCCGTGCTCCTCCCCTCCTCTGTTTTCTCTTCCCCGCAGCGCCACCAAGCGCAGCTGACGCCACCGCTCGCCGTTGCAACGACCACAGCCTCCCCCGTGCCTCTCTGATGTGACTTTGAGCTCTGCCGTCGACCCCTACACCGTCTCCACCGATCCACGCGACGGGAAGAGCCCCGGAGCCCCGTCCCCGACGTCTTCTTCCTCCCCTGGTCATCGAGATCGCCGACGACCGTGCTCCCGCTCCGGCGCGTCCCCGAGCCGCTGGCCTCCTCCTCCGCCCCCCAGTGAGCCCCGCCGTCTTTTCCCCTCCTTCCCGATCTCGATTTCGTCTCCTAGCCGTGTTAGCTGTCAGAGCCGAAACCTCACCGCCGCCGGCCATGGCGCCGCCGCAGCCACAGCTGTTGCCACCCGTGTACGAGCTCATCAACGCGCTCAGCGCACCCCTAGGAGCACGTTGCACTCACTAGCTCCTCCCCTAGTTCCCCGTAGCCCCGTTTCCGTCAACGTACGAACTCCGGCCGCCGCTGTCGAGCTCGCCGGCGTCGTTTCCGGTGTCCCCGTGTCCAACCACTTGCACCACTGGATGCGGCGCTTTTCCTGCTACACGTAGCACATCTCCGTCGCCGATTTGGTCGTCGGAGGAGCATTTCCGAGCTGCCCCGCCGTCTCTGTCGTCGCCGGCGACGAGCCGCCGGCGTGTTAGGCACTGTTGACCAGGGGGTTGACCTCCCCTGGGTCATTGACATGCGGGGCCAGCCCCTGCTAATTACCTAGGTTTAGGATTAGTTTAGCAATAACAAACTCTGTTAATTAGCCTAGACACTGACACGCGGGTCCCACCGGTCAGTTTGACCTGGGCCGCCCCTGTTGACCACTGACATCACAGTGACGTCATGCTGGCGCAGTAATTCTTCTGGAATTTAAATAAATCTTAAATGGTTTATTAATTCCAGAAAATGCCCAAAACTTCTAAAATTCATAGAAATTAAACCGTAACTCCAAATGAAATAAATTATATATGAAAAATGATCAGAAAAATCCAATCTATCCATATGTACTGGTTTCATGCATGTTAGAACAACTTATAGCTGCTGTTTAGCACAAATCATATAAATGGCATTTAAATATCCACATATGGAGTTTGAATTTGAATCTTGGATTCAAACCAACTTCATTTAATCTGGTTTTAGTTGCCTCGGCACAAATCAACAGCATATTGCCATGTCACATTCATGCATCATATTGTTCATTGCATTGATTGTGCTCTTCCTTGTTTGCCGGTGATTGCCCCCTCTCGATAGACGCGTTTTGACGATGTGATCGATGACACCAATGAAGAGCTATATTATCTTCAGAAGTGCCAGGCAAGCAAAACCCCCTTGTTCATTATGATACAATCCCACTCTCTCGCTCCTTCTCTCTTTTACTGCATTAGGACAACAATGATTCATCTGTTACTTGCTGTGGTAGCTGAACCCCTTTATCCTCTGCATGACCTGTCATTGCCACAGTAAATAGATGAAACCCACTAGCATGAGTAGGAGTTGTTTGAGCCCTGTTGTGCCTACTCATTCATGCTTGTTTGTCATGCCTGCTACTGCTTAGAGTTGAGTCAGGTCTGATTCATCAGGGATGAATTAGAGGTGTGTGAACATGTCCTACTGTTGAGAGCTAAGTGTGTGAACACGATTTGGCAAAGGTAGCGGTGAGAGGCCATGTAGGAGTACATGGTGGGTTGTCTCATTGCAACCGTCCTCAGGAACTGAGTTTTGTGTTTGTGACCCATGACCAGTTACTACCACGCATTGGAATGCTTAAGTGCCCCTCTCGACTTATTAATCAACTTGATCTCTGTCCAGGAGTTGCAACTAGTTTCTGGTGTTTGTAGGTAGTGTTAGTAGTCTACCAAGTGGCACCCGATACAGGTGGGCTTGGGACAGACTAGGCACAGTTGCCCGGTGTACCAAGTGGCACCCGGATGGTGGACTTGGGAACCCTACACACATTGTTTGGGGCCGTGAGCGACACCTCGGCTGGATCTCCTTGCGGATGGAACCCGAATAGGCGATAAACCTGGATGAGAGACTTGTGTGGTTAGTCAGGTCGTGGCCGACACCCTCGCTGGGCTTCTGCTTGAAGGTTGCCGAGTACATGTCGTGTAAACGGCGGTAAGTGGTGAGAGCGTGTGTGAAGAAGTACACCCCTGCAGGGTTAATATGATCTACTCGAATAGCCGTGTCCGCGGAAAAGGACTTCTGGGTTGCCTGTACAGTTCATAGACAAGTGAAAGTGGATACTCTAAAATACGCAAGATAAGCGTGAGTGCTATGGATGGCGTTCTCATAGGGAGACGGGAGCGGATCCATAGTGGTGTATTGATATGGTGGATATGTGGACTCGTGTGCGCCACCTCAAAAGAGTTACTTGCAGTCGTAGTTTAGGTTAGCCACCGAGTCAAAGCTGGCTTGCTGCAGTTAAACCTCACCATCCCTTTATTGATAAGGATGCATATGTAGTTACTTCTGATGTAAGTCTTGCTGGGTACATTTGTACTCACGTTTTCCTATTTTATGTTTTTTCAGAGAGACTTCAGTCTCACTAGTAGTTCCACGTGGACTTCGGCGTTTAGCTTGTTACCTCAGCTACGATCTTGAGCCCTCGGCAGGATCTGGTAGATAGTCAGGCTTCTCAGCCTTTTTCATTTGTAGATGTCTGTACTCAGACATGTTAAGTTTCCGCTTGTGCTTTGACTTGTATGCTCTGAGTGTTGGGTCATGAGACCCATGTTTGTAATATCTCGCTCCTCGGAGCCTATTGAATAAAATACTTGAGTTGTAGAGTCATGTTGTGATGCCATGTTGTGTTTGCACATATCGAGCATATTGTGTGTATGTTATTGAAATGCTTGGTATGTGTGGGACCTGACTATCTAGTTGTTTATCCTTAGTAGCCTCTCTTACCGGGAAATGTCTCCTAGTGTTTCCACTGAGCCATAGTAGCTTACTACTGCTCCGGAACACTTAGGCTGGCCGTCATGTGTCCTTCTTCGTTCCTGTGTCTGTCCCTTCGGGGAAATGTCACGCAATGAATACCGGAGTCCTGTTAGCCCGCTACAGCCCGGTTCACCGTAGTCCTGCTAGCCCAGTGCTACAGCCTGGATTCACTCGCTGATGACCGACACGTTCGATGCTGGGTCATGTATGCCTGTCCCTGTAAGTTAGTGCCGCTTTGGGTTCATGACTAGCCATGTCAGGCCGGGTTCTCTGTCATATGGATGCTAGCGACACCATCATATACGTGAGCCAAAAGGCGCAAACGGTCCCGGGCCAGGTAAGGTGGCACCCGTGGGAATACCGTGCGTGAGGTCGCAAAGTGATATGATGTGTTACATGCTAAATCGGTGTGGCATTGAGTCGGGGTGCTGACAGCTTTGGTATCAGAGCTTGACTGCCTATAGGATTACCAAGCCAAACTGGTCGAAGTTGAGTCTAGAAATTCTTTAGTTATATAAGGGAATTGATTGTGGGTTGGAACGTAAGGCACTTTTTACTCCTTATACCTTATGCCCTTCTGATCCAAGTCATCATATCTTTCCTACGGGGTTAAGGAACTAGGCTATCTCTTCTGTCTATCAGGATCACGTGTTACTAATCCGTAGACCTATAGGATTGATAGTTCTAAGTTTCAGTTCAGTTCCTACTACTTCCGTATGTTAACTGCTGATCTCGAAACCTTGATATTGTGCTTCTGAGTGGTTATGCCACCATTTTTGTAGCATGTCTCAAATCTTTTTCGAGCATTTACAGCTGTTATGCTGTCTGAGTCATCCCAGGTTTCTAAACAATCTGACGCACTTGCAAATCCTTTCCCTCTGGTTTTGATGTTCCCTTGGGCCAGGTTAATCACACTAATTGCTGAGTTGAGGTATTCTTTTACCTCGACATATATGTTGGAGTTAATATTATGACCCTAGGTGTCTCGGAGCATTACCTAGTAATCTAGCCATGCTTTGTGTTCCCAGTGTGATGATTCTGGCCACCATCCTCGAAAGCATCCCGTGATGCAATTTAGTTAGTAGGTATTCTACTCCTGGGTTTTGAACCCGAGATTCACCCTACTTCATGTTGTTAGTATTTGCTAGTTCCTTTAAGATATTAGTAACCTTTGCGATAGTCCTCGAGGTCCGTGGTATTTCCTTCTTCCAATACCATGAACTACTTATGGCAGAAGTTCCTCGTTGAACCGAAAGATCACAACCAGAGTGCTCTTGATGAGTTCTCCATTCTATATTGTGACTCTGCCAGTTCAACCTTTCTGCATGGGTTATCCGGAAGAAATATGTTGAACTCGTTCGACATGCTAGTCCATGCATCCACAACTCAGAAAATCATATGTTCATTTGGGTTGCCCTCCTTAGTTGTTTTCTGACCTTCGTCTATCAATTGATAGTCAAGGGTATGTGTGCATTCATTCATCAATGCCATTACTCTTGTGGTCCGTCAAGCCATTCTATTCTGGAATGACCAGGAGAATCAAACTCCAGTATCTCATCCATTTCTGGGATTGGATCAAAGTAGTTGTATTTCGCAGATCAAAATGCCAATCCAGCTTTTGTTCTGCTCTACCTTGGAGTGTTACCATCTTTATGTCAAGAGTGTCATGAGAATTACACCACCTCTTATGAATTCTTGATGTAGTAATACTTCTTGCCATCATTGATAATTTCTCGGTTTCCGTGTTATTGTAACCGGAATGCCGATAAGTGAACCGTGATGTGTGAAACCAATACTCCTAGCAACCTTGTTGCTTGGTAGTTAAAGGACAATAATTTCATTCTTAGTGTGTTGGTTCTTGAATCATCATTCTAAGATAGATTGTGCTACCTAGTCCTTATTCCTGGTGCACTCCTCGATCAATGAGTTAGGATTGTGTCAATCCCTCGCTCTTTTGATCATATTGTCTTGCCCTGAAAAGCAAGATTGTTCTCGAGTTTAGTAACATATTGGTGGTTCGTGATTTTCCGAATATCTTCTCGGAAGTATTACCAGGTTGTCCCCTGACCCTTATGTTGAGTTCGTGATCATGTTGGTCTTCCTCCAAGCCACCCAGTCTCCAAGAATCTGTGTTGGATACCTCTGAGCTAGTTGGTTGAGCTAGACAACAACTTGGAGAGTTGGATGATGAAAGCTTGTCCCGCTTAGTTCAACTCCAAAGGGATATCCTTCCGTTTGTGTGTTTGTTGAAGAAAGATGGTATCTTCATTGATTGATCCTCGTGATCAATTGTCGGTGCTATTGTTTTATCCAATCTTTGATTTGCGCATGGGCTAGCGTCAAATCAAATCAGAACCAACGATAATTGTAGTGTTGTCTTACTCGTGGTTGATCCCTCGAGCATACACTATTACATCTTTTGGGTCTAACCAATGCTATCATTTGTTCACATAATTATGGAATTCCATCTTCATGGAAGCCTAGATGAATTGTTGTTGAGCCCATCAGCAACATTTTTATCTTCTACATGATTGTGATGAGCATTAAGCTAGTGTTGGAAACTTTTGAGAGCATTTTCTTCATATTATCTCATGAAGGATATGTTTGGATGAAAGAAGTGACTTTCTTTAATTCACGTGCAATCGATGGAAGTTGCCGCCATGAATTCGAGAAAGCTTGTTGTTGCTTCCTCTGGAATCATCCCAAGTTGGTCATGCACATGTGCGAAGTACTCTATGGTTGGTAGGTTGGCCGCCTCCATTCCATATGTGTTTCCTAGCACACCAAGCCACTGATTGATTTGTTCAAGGAGAAGAAGTTCTTCTTAAGAGTATACCTTATGCAAGGACTTCGATATCCTCGATGATGGTTCCCCTTCTGAACTCGATAGCGTTTTATTATAAGACTACTATGTGGTCATGCTTGTCTCGGACAACATGTCCACATGTTGTAGCAGAACCAGATCATGTTTTGGGGCTTGCTATCGTAGTTCACTCCCCGAGATTCTCGCAACGTCATCTCGTCGGTTTGTGTTGCAAACTTTCTTTTCCAGACACATTGTCTGAATTACCCTGTTACCAACCAGATCTGAATCTTAGGCAGATATGATGGTTGGAACTTCTCCCAAGAACTATGATATAGGTTCCAGTGAAGTGGACGCACCTAGCTAGAAGCACTATTATTGTAATATCTTGTTTAAGTCGTTTGGCCACCTCCCATGAGGATCTCGCATGACCTATTCTAGAAGTTGATCCTTATGGATTTTGTGCTCCCGAAGTCCGACTTTTTACTTGATGTTCTAGATATCAAACCATATCTATGAATGGGATACACTAGCACATCAAGGAGAACATTAGAAGCGGAGTGCTAAATGTCTCTCGGTCGATCATCCAGATTTCGTTTCCTTGGCCCCGCTAAGGTGAAATCTGAGAAAGTGTTATCTTCCTTTGCATCTGCATTGTCCATCACTATTCATTATGGTAGTACGTTGTGTTGCCGGGATCCCTGTCATGGATGTTGGTAAAACCTTGATGAATATGGAAATGCTCAAGTTCTTGAGAGCACGCTCAAGCGCTAGGTGTTTTCATCGGCACTAACTGGGATTGCTCTCAGTTTCCTTGGTTATGCTATAACTTTTCAATAGTGGACACACTCTCTACTATTGGGCCTCTCCCCAGTTACTAAAATCATCCCTTGTGTTGTTTTCAACAAGGTAATCCACATCATCCATTCTAATCCGGGTATGCCATTCTACCGAACCCCTCCAAATGGTCGCTTGAGAATTGCCTTAGGTTGGTATAAAAGATTTTCAATGATCTTGGAATCAAAGGTAATTCTTTTTGCCACTTAAGGTAATAATTCTACGAATCACCCTCCTCAAAGATGTCTTGTTATGGTATCATGGCAACTCAAACTTCTCGCTACATTGACAACCGTTCACCACCTTCTTAAGTGTGAAATTGTTGTCTACCTAGTGAACCTTCGTCATCTGTTACACTCCATCCCTTTGGATGTATGTTTCATGTCTCAGCCCGAGAGATGTTGCTATGTCTCATCCCATGAGTTGATCATGAGTTGTTCGACCTTTGATAAGATCGATCCCTCTAGAGTTTTCCTTTCCATCTCATTGACATGTTAATTGGAGTTCTCGGGGAAAGACATCAAGACAATGATGGTGATCGAGTCTACGTTCTTTGAAGTGCCACCTGGATCGTCAAGATTATGTTAGTTTGCGATTCCCCTTCATCTTACCCTACGCTTGAATCTCGGGACGAGATTCTTGTTTAGTAGGGGTGAGCTGTCACATCCCTAGTTCTGGTATGCACTAGGCTAGCCCTTCATGTGAGCATCATGTTTAAATTCAAGAAACTTGAATTGAGGAAATTTGGAAGCCTCAAAATTTTAATTAAAAGAAGGGCAAATAACCCTGGAAAATGTATCCAATGTTTCCAAAATGCTCTTCAATGATGTTTAATATCTTTGGCAAGGGTTTTGGTCCAAACCAAAAATATGGAACATTTTTGAGGAATAAATTTGGCTATTTGGATTTAAATCAATAAATATTTGAGTTGGATTTAATTCTTCTATAAAAGAATTGCAAGTCCAACAATTCTGAAAAAATTGTGAGTGGCTTTGGATAATTTGTATCAAGCCACATAAATCTTTTCAGAAGCTACTAAAAATGATTTGGTATAAAATCAAATCAAAACAAATTAAACAAAATAGAAAAAAATACAACAGAGCAGAGAAAACTTACCTGACGCCACCAACTAGCCCAACACTGTAGCTGGCTGGCCCAGCCCACCAGGGGCTCCTCCCTGTCGTCTTCCCCCTTGCCAGGAGGATGAGCGCATGGCCGGCGCGCGCGAGCACGCGTCCGGCCACCTCCTGCTTGCTTGCCGCTGCTGGAGTCGGCCCCGGGCGCCACGTGCATCGCCCCGACCTTCCCCCTCGACGCCCTCTCACTCTCCCCGTGCTCCTTCCCTCCTCTGTTTTCTCTTCCCCGCAGCGCCACCAAGCGCAGCCGACGCCACCGCTCGCCGTTGCCACGACCACAGCCTCCCCCGTGCCTCTCCGACGTGACTTTGAGCTACACCGTCGACCCCTACGCCGTCGACACCGATCCACGCGACGGGAAGAGCCCCGGAGCCCCGTCCCTGACGCCTTCTTCCTCCCCTGGTCACCGAGATCGC
Organism: Triticum aestivum; assembly: GCF_018294505.1. Taxonomy (NCBI): domain Eukaryota; kingdom Viridiplantae; phylum Streptophyta; class Magnoliopsida; order Poales; family Poaceae; genus Triticum; species Triticum aestivum. The sequence continues at coordinate 331,857,231 of NC_057804.1, read as the reverse complement.
CGACGACCGCGCTCCCGCTCCGGCGCATCCCCGAGCCGCTGGCCTCCTCCTCCGCCCCCCAGTGAGCCCCGTCGTCTTTTCCCCTCCTCCCCGATCTCGATTTCATCTCCTAGCCGTGTTAGCTGTCGGAGCCGAAACCTCACCGCCGCCGGCCATGGCGCCGCCGCGGCCACAGCTGTTGCTACCCGTGTACGAGCTCATCAACGCGCTCAGCGCACCCCTAGGAGCACGTTGCACTCACCAGCTCCTCCCCTAGTTCCCCGTAGCCCCGTTTCCGTCAACGTACGAACTCTGGCCTCCACTGTCGAGCTCGCCGGTGTCGTTTCCGGTGTCCCCGTGTCCAACCACTTGCACCACTGGATGCGGCGCTTTTCCAGCTACACGTAGCACATCTCCGTCGCCGATTTGGTCGTCGGAGGAGCATTTCCGAGCTGCCCCGCCGTCTCTGTCGTCGCCGGCGACGAGCCGCCGGCGTGTTAGGCACTGTTGACCAGGGGTTTGACCTCCCCTGGGTCATTGATATGCGGGGTCAGAGCCTGTTAATTAGCCTAGACACTGACACGCGGGTCCCACCGGTCAGTTTGACCTGGGCCGCCCCTATTGACCACTGACATCACAATGACGTCATGCTGGCGCAGTAATTCTTCTGGAATTTAAATAAATCTTAAATGGTTTATTAATTCCAGAAAATGCCCAAAACTTCTAAAATTCATAGAAATTAAACCGTAACACCAAATGAAATAAATTATATATGAAAAATGATTAGAAAAGTCCAATCTATCCATCTGTACTGGTTTCATGCATGTTAGAACAACTTATAGCTGCTGTTTAGCACAAATCATATAAATGGCATTTAAATATCCACATATGGAGTTTGAATTTGAATCTTGGGTTCAAACCAACTTCATTTAATCTGGTTTTAGTTGCCTCAGCACATATCAACAGCATATTTCCATGTCACATTCATGCATCATATTGTGCATTGCATTGATTGTGCTCTTCCTTGTTTGCCGGTGATTGCCCCCTCTCGATAGACGCGTTTTGACGATGTGATCGATGACACCAATGAAGAGCTATATTATCTTCAGAAGTGCCAGGCAAGAAAAACCCCCTTGTTCATTCTGATACAATCCCACTCTCTCGCTCCTGCTCTCTTTTACTGCATTAGGACAACAATGATTCATCTCTTACTTGCTGCGGTAGCTGAACCCCTTTATCCTCTGCATGGCCTGTCATTGTAACAGTAAATAGATGAAACCCACTAGCATGAGTAGGAGTTGTTTGAGCCCTGTTGTGCCTACTCATTCATGCTTGTTTGTCATGCCTGCTACTGCTTAGAGTTGAGTCCGGTCTAATTCATCGGGGATGAATTAGAGGTGTGTGAACATGTCCTACTGTTGAGAGCTAAGTGTGTGAATACGATTTGGCAAAGGTAGCGGTGAGAGGCCATGTAGGAGTACATGGTGGGTTGTCTCATTGCATCCGTCCTCAGGAACTGAGTTCTGTGTTTGTGACCCATGACCAGTTACTACCACGCATTGGAATGCTTAAGTGCCCCTCTCGACTTATTAATCAACTTGATCTCTGTCCAGGAGTTGCAACTAGTTTTTGGTGTTTGTAGGTAGTGTTAGTAGTCTACCAAGTGGCACCCGGTACAGGTGGGCTTGGGACAGACTAGGCACAGTGGCCCGGTGTACCAAGTGGCACCCGGATGGTGGACTTGGGAACCGTGCACACATCGTTTGGGGCCGTGAGCGACACCCCGGCCGGATCTCCTTGCGGATGGAACCCGAATAGGCGATAAACCTGGATGAGAGACTTGTGTGGTTAGTCAGGTTGTGGCTGACACCCTCGCTGGGCTTCCGCTTGAAGGTTGCCGAGTACATGTCGTGTAAACGGCGGTAAGTGGTGAGAGCGTGTGTGAAGAAGTACACCCTTGCAGGGTTAATATGATCTATTCGAATAGTCGTGTCCGTGGAAAAGGACTTCTGGGTTGCCTGTATAGTTCATAGACAAGTGAAAGTGGATACTCTAAAATACGCAAGATACGCGTGAGTGCTATGGATGGCGTTCTCGTAGGGAGACGGGAGCGGATCCATAGTGGTGTATTGATATGGTGGATATGTGGACTCGTGTGCGCCACCTCAAAAGAGTTACTTGCAGTCGTAGTTCAGGTTAGCCACCGAGTCAAAGCTGGCTTGCTGCAGTTAAACCCCACCATCCCTTTATTGATAATGATGCATATGTAGTTAGTTCTGATGTAAGTCTTGCTGGGTACATTTGTACTCACGTTTTCCTATTTTATGTTTTTGCAGAGAGACTTTAGTCTCACTAGTAGTTCCATGTGGACTTTGACATTTAGTTTGTTACCTCAGCTACGATCTTGAGCCCTCGGCAGGATCTGGTAGATAGTCAGGCTTCTCAGCCTTTTTCATTTGTAGATGTCTGTACTCAGACATGTTAAGCTTCCGCTTGTGCTTTGACTTGTATGCTCTGAGTGTTGGGTCATGAGACCCATGTTTGTAATATCTCGCTCCTCGGAGCCTATTGAATAAAATACTTGAGTTGTAGAGTCATGTTGTGATGCCATGTTGTGTTTGCACATATCGAGCATATTGTGTGTATGTTATTGAAATGCTTGGTATGTGTGGGATCTGACTATCTAGTTGTTTATCCTTAGTAGCCTCTCTTACCGGGAAATGTCTCCTAGTGTTTCCACTGAGCCATGGTAGCTTACTACTGCTCCGGAACACTTAGGCTGGCCGGCATGTGTCCTTCTTCGTTCCTGTGTCTGTCCTTTCAGGGAAATGTCACGCAATGAATACCGGAGTCCTGTTAGCCCGCTACAGCCCGGTTCACCGGAGTCCTGCTAGCCCAGTGCTACAGCCTGGATTCACTCGCTGATGACCGACACGTTCGATGCTGGGTCATGTATGCCTGTCCCTGTAAGTTAGTGCCGCTTTGGGTTCACGACTAGCCATGTCAGCCCGGGTTCTCTGTCATATGGATGCTAGCGACACCATCATATACGTGAGCCAAAAGGCGCAAACGGTCCCGGGCCAGGTAAGGTGGCACCCGTGGGAATACCATGCGTGAGGTCGCAAAGTGATATGATGTGTTACATGCTAGATCGGTGTGGCATTGAGTCGGGGTGCTGACATTCCACTGTCGCGTCTTCCCCGGATCCGAGTCATCCCCTTCCTAGGCCTCGCCATCGTCCACCGCCGTGGTGCTTTCGGCGTGGCATGGTTAATGTGGTCAAGGAACGAATTCCATCGGACGTGGAGTGTACGTGGAGAGGCTGACATCTGGGTCCATGGCCGCAGCAAGGAAGTGCCTCCTTATTACGCGGAAAATAATGATTCTTGCACCAGACAGCAGGGACCCACTGGACGGGCCACCGTATTTCGTGAAAAAAAATGTTTCCCCCTGACTGCTGGGACCCACCAGCTACACCTTCGCACGCAAGGAAGTGCGTCCGGGCAAAATAAAAAACAAAACGATTCACCCCCTGACTTCTAGGACCCACCAGCTACATCTTTGCACGCAAGGAAGTGCGTCCGGGCAAAAAAAAACGATTCGCCCCCCTGACTCCTGGGACCCACCAGCTACATCATCGAACACAAAGGAAGTGCGTCCGAAAAAAACGGTTTGCCCCCCTGATTGCTGGGACCTACCAGCTACATTTTCGCACGCAAAGGAAGTGCGTCCGTGCAAAAAAAACGATTTGCCCCCTGACTGGTGGGACCCACCATCTACATTTTTGCATGTTAGGAAGTGCCTGACAGTCGGAACCTACCTAGTCGAAGCATATGTAGCATTGTCATTCTGGTTGCGAATGTGTACGTACATATATACTGGTCGATGTAGAGGCGTGCACGTGTCATAGTAGAGGCGCACACGTGTCGTAGTAGAGGCGCGCAAGTAGCATGTACACGTACGTACAACGACCAGTGTGCAAGAAAGAAAATACGTCCATGTACGTACATACGGGCGGGGTCTCGAATGCCTACTCGCGCATACGTACAGCCCGGGCTCGTGTACATGGCTGGGTCGGAACGGAGAAACAACGTCGTCGTCGTGTTCATGGGGAGCCAATCGGCTGGGTCGGAACGGAATGCGTCACCGTGTTCATCGGGAGGGCTTGGACGGAACAGGCGATGGAAACGAGGCCTGGCGTACCGCCGAACGGAGGAAACGGCCTTGTGTTCGACCGGCCACATTCAAAACGGGATCCTGTTCATTGGGAGGGGTCTGGCGTACCGCAAAACAGAGGAAACGGACCTCCTACGGTCGAAACGGGGGTCCTGTTGATCGGGAGGGGTGTGGCGTACCGCAAAACGGAGGAAACGGACCTCCTACGGTCGAAACGGGGGTCCTGTTGATCGGGAGGGGTGTGGTGTACCGCAAAACGGACGAAACGGACTTGTGTTGGAGCGCTACGGTCGAAACGGGGGTCCTGTTCATCAGGAGGGGTGTGGCGTACCGCAAAACGGGACTCCACGGGATACTATTCATCTCCACCGTCGACCTCCTCCAGCCTCCACGGACTACCGTCGACCTCCCCCAGCCTCCACGGGCTCCTATTCATCCAGCCTCGACCGCGCGCTACTCCACCGGCTACTGTTCAACCACCCCTCCACGGGGGCCCCTCCACCGTCTACTCTTCATCTAGCCCTCCACACCACGGGGTCCTGTTCATCCAGAGGCAACGCCACCGCTCACTATTCATCCAACCCCCCCCCCCCCCGCGCGCCCGCAACGCTCACTGTTCATCCAGAGAGGCAGCATCGATCGACTTCAGTTAGCAGCAGTAGTAAAGGAATCGCCCGATCGGGTTCAGTTAGCAGCAGTAGTGAAGGAATCGCTCGATCGGGTTTAGTTAACAGCCATCGATCGATCGCTCGGGTTCAGTAACGCGTAGCCTACAGTGCAATACCTCGGGTTCAGTTAGAGCCCAATGCCTCGCTCGGGTTCAGTTAGAGCCAACGCCTCGCACACACACACACACACGTACGTGTATGAGAGAAACGGACATCGCTCGGCCCCCGACCTCCCACCGTAACCGGGAACTCACTGAAATTTTCGTCGCCCTCGCTTCTACCATGGTTCTTTCTGTCATGGCCGGCCCAAAGAACGTCATGCAGCTGCGTCTCCAGCCCGCCCAGGACGAAAAGCCCATTTTCTGTCATGATTTTTTGTCATAGAAGTAGGATCCCACCACATCTATGATGATACCGAGTTATGTCACAATTATCATCATAGAAGTGTCATATGTATGACAGAAAAAAATTCGCTTGACCCAAAATGTCACGGATGTGTCTTTTTTTGTAGTGCTTGTTGTTGCAAATATGTAAAGCCAGCATTCAAGTTTTCAACAAAGATTATGAACTAACCATATTCACAATAACACTTAGGTCTCATGTTTACTCATATCAATGGCATAATCAACTAGCGAGCAATAATAGTAAATCTCGGATGACAACACTTTCTCAAAACAATCATAATATGATATAACAAGATGGTATCTCGCTAGCCCTTTCTGAGACCGCAAAACATAAATGCAGAGCACCTCTGAAGATCAAGGACTGACTAGACATTGTAATTCATGGTAAAAGAGATCCAGTCATAGTCATACTAAATATAAATTAATAGTAATGCATGCAAATGATAGCGGTGCTCTCCAACTGGTGCTTTTTAATAAGAGGATGATGACTCAACATAATACTAAATAGATAGGCCCTTCGCAGAGGGAAGCAGGGATTTGTAGAGGTGCCAGAGCTCGATCTTGAAACAGAGATAAATAATATTTTGGGTGGCATACTTTCATTGTCAACATAACAACCAAGAGATCTCGATATCTTCCATGCTACACACATTATAGGCGGTTCCCAAATAGAATGGTAAATTTTATACTCCCCCACCACCAACAATCATCAATCCATGGCTAGCCCGAAACAACGGGTGCCTCCAACTAAAAACAATCTTGGGGGAGTTTTTTTGCAATTATTTTGATTTGATTTGAGCATGGGACTGGGCATCTCGGTTACAAACCATTTTCTCGTGACTGAGGAGTGGAGTCCACTCCTCTTGGGAATAACCCACCTAGCATGGAGGATATAGACAACCCTAGTTGATACATGAGCTGTTCGAGCATGAAAAACAGAATTTCATTTAAAGGTTTGGAGTTTGGCACATAGAAATTTACTTGTAACGGCAGGTAGGTACCACACATAGGAAGGTAATAACTTTGGGGTTTATGGATTTTGCATGCACAAGCAGTATTCCCGCTTAGTACAAGTGAAGGCTAGAAAAAGACTGGGAAGCGGCCGACTAGAGAGCGACAACAGTCATGAACATGCATTAAAATTAATAGACATTGAGTGCAAGCATGAGTAGGATATATTCCACCATAAACATAAATATCGTGGAGGCTATGTTGATTTTGTTTCAACTACATGTGTGAACATGTGCCAAGTCAAGTCACTCGAATCGTTCAAAGGAGGATACCACCCTATCATAGCACATCAGAACCATTTTAATAGCATGTTCGCATGCAAGCTAAACCATTATAAACTCCTAGCTAATTAAGCATGGCATAAGCAACTATAATCTCTAATTTTCATTGCAAATTTGTTTATTCATAATAGGCTGAATCAGGAATGATGAACTAATCATATTTACAAAAACAAGATAGGTCGAGTTCATATCGGCTTCTCTCATCTCAATCATTTCATCATATATCGTCATTATTGCCTTTCACTCGCACGACCGAATGGCGTGTATAATAATAATAGTGCACGTGCATTGGACTAAGCTAAAATCTGCAAGCATTCAATTCAAGGGAGAAGACAAGGTAATATGGGCTCTTGGTTAAATCAACAATAATGCATATGAGAGCCACTCAACATTTTCATCATGGTCTTCTCCTCTCGACCCCCAAAGAAAAGAAAAGATATAAAACTATTTACACGGCAATGCTCCCAATAAGCAAAAGAAGAACGAGAAATCTTTTTGGGTTTTCTTTTAATTACTAATACTATAGGCATGGAAAGTAAACTAGCTAAAAGCTATAACTAATTTTTTGGGTTTTTCTTAAGGTTATTCAAACACACAAGAAGAAATTTATAAAAAGGAAGTAAACTAGCATAGACAGTACAATGAAAAAGTATGAGCAACGACAACTAGAATGAGTGTGTGAACATGAATGTAATGTCAGTGAGAAATACATACTCCCCCAAGCTTAGGCTTTTGGTCTAAGTTGGTATATGCCCATGGATCAAAGTTATAGCTGGGGTCGTACTGAGATGCAGCAGCAACTGCCTCAAGAGCTGCAGCTCGGAGGTAGGCTGCCTTCGTCCCCCTTTCATACTTGTTTGCCTCCTCCCTGGTTATAATATATCTCCTTTTGCCTGAAAGTCAAAGAAACCAGGAGCAGGGAGAGCAACATGGACAGTGCGACATCTGTCAAAGATTAGCCAGTATTGGAGGAACTGTTCATTCCTCTCAACAAACTGATGACGAACCATGGTATCATAATCTAGATAAGAGGGAGGCAACTCCATATCATTTTCATGTATGGGTATCTCAAGAAAATTTGCCACACAGGTTGCATAGGTCCCACCAAACAAGTCTCCATTTAAACTATTATTATGCAGCCTACGTGCAACAACGGCGCCCAAGTTATATTGTTTATCTCCTAGCACCACACTCTTGAGAACACTAAGATCAGGAACACACATGTGACATGCCTCATACTTACCATTTATGCATCTACCAATAAAGAGAGCAAAATAAATGTATAGCAGGAAAATGAATGATCCCTATGGTAGGTTGTGCTATTTCTGTAGATCCCCCCACAGTGATACTAGCAAGAAAAATTTTAAATTCAGATTTGCGAGGATCACTAGCGCTACCCCATTGCGGGAGTTTACAAGCAGTATTAAAATCTTCTAAGTCCATGGTATATGATTTATCATAAAGATCAAATTGGACATTGTGAGAATTGCGTGAAGATGTAAATTTAAACCTCCTCACAAAGGAATCAGTTAAGTGATAATATTGAGGGCACATATCTAGCATGAAGTCCTCATGATCAGCATTACGCACATATGCGTCAAATTCCTCCTTAATTCCTGCTTGGACCATGAAATCTTCTGACGGTCATTTCACAAGGCCGCACTTGAGTTTCCCTTGGTGGTTCATTGTCCTGCTCACGTATTGCGGGCCTGGATCCTTGCTTCCTTGAAGAACGACCTTGGTACATTTTCCTAAACATATTTCTTCCTCTGAAAAATTTCCGAAAATTTTAGTGACTCAAAATAAAAGTGAACCAAACTCAACAAAATTGATAGCAACTACTCCCACAAGTGCCTAGAGAGTATATCATGCATTAGAACTACTTGGGACCATATAAATTTAACATGCAAGCTCAAGAACAAGGTCACCTAGGCAGTAAAAATTTGCAATGAATAAAGCACTAGAACAAAAAACTAATTGGGCCATTGGAGGAGTCACATACCAAAAAACAATCCCCCAAAGCAGTTTTGTGAGTGGAGCTTTGAGCAAGGAGATCGAAAATGGCAGCAAGATGAGCTAGAACTCATGCTTGAGCTCGCTAGTCATTTTTTTGGGAGGAAGAATAAGTGTGTGGGTGGAGGAATAAGTGAAGGGTGCCACCAGGGGGCCATGAGGTAGGGGCGCACCCTGGACCCTCGTGGCCAGGTGCTTGCCCCCTTTGGTGTGTTCTCAGTGCCAGACATTCTCAAATATTCTAGAAAAAAATCATATTTCATGTTCAAGGCATTTGGAGAACTTTTATTTTCGAGGTATTTTGTTTATTGCAAGGATAATTCAGAAAACAGACGGAAAATACTATTTTTGCTTTATTTAATCTAAATAACAGAAAGTAAAAGAAGGGTACAAAAGGTTGTGCTTTCTAACTTCATCCATCTCATGCTCATCAAAAGGAATCCACTAACAACGTTGATCAAGTCTTGTTAACAAACTCATTCCGAATCGCATGATGCCGAAGAATTTTCGAATAGCACTAGGTTACCTCAACGGGGATATGTACATCCCCAATAATAAGAATATCGTATTTCTTCTTGACAGTAGGAAGAGGAAATTCAAAACCTCCAATAATAATAGTTGGAATTTTTCAAATAGAATTGATACTCTGAACTTGACGTTGTTTCCTTGGAAAGTGTACCATATGCTCATTACCATTAACATGAAAAGTGACATTGCCTTTGTTGCAATCAATAACAGCCCCGACAGTATTCAAAAAGTGTCTACCAAGGATAATCGACATACTATCGTCCTCGGGAATATCAAGAATAACAAAGTCTGTTAAGATAGTAACGTTTGCAACCACAACAGGCACATCCTCACAAATATCGACAGGTATAGCAGTTGATTTATCAGCCATTTGCAAAGTTATTTCAGTAGGTGTCAACTTATTCAATTCAAGTCTACGATATAAAGAGAGAGGCATAACACTAACACTGGCCCCAAGATCACATAAATCAGTTTTAACATAGTTTCTTTTAATGGAGCATGGTATAGTTGGTACTCCTAGATCTCCTAGAGTCTTTGGTATTCCATGCTTAAAAGTATAATTAGCAAGCATGGTGGAAATTTCAGCTTCCGGTATCTTTCTTTTATTTGTAACAACATCTTTCATGTACTTAGCATAAGGATTCATTTTAAGCATATCAGTCAAACGCATACGCAAAAAGATAGGTCTAATCATTTCAGCAAAGCGCTCAAAATCCTCATCATCCTTTTTATTGGATGGTTTAGGAAGAAAAGGCATGGGTTTCTAAACCCATGGTTCTCTTTCTTTATCGTGCTTCCTAGCAACAAAGTCTCTCTTACCTTAACGTTGATTCTTTGATTGTGGGTTATCAAGATCAACAGCAGGTTCAACCTCTACATCATTATGATTGCTAGGTTGAGTATCAACATGAACATCATCAATAACATTATCACTAGGTTCATGATCATCACCAGATTGTGTTTCAGCGTCAGAAATAGAAATATAATTGGAATTCTCAGGTGTGTCAACAACAGGTTCACTAGAAGCATGCAAAATCCAATCATTTTTCTTCTTCTTCTTCTTAGAAGGACTAGGTGCTTCAACATTATTTCTCTGAGAATCTTGCTCAATTCTCTTAGGGTGGCCCTCAGGATACAAAGGTTCCTGTGTCATTTTACCCCCTCTAGTCATAACTCTAACAACATTATCATTTTTCTTATTATTTAATTCATTGAGCAAAACATTTTGAGCTTTAAGCACTTGTTCTACTTGAGTAGTAACCATAGAAGCATGTTACTAATGAGTTTAAGTTCACCTTTAACTCTAGACATATAATCACTCAAGTGTTCAACCATATAAGCATTACATTTCAATTGTCTACCAACATAAGCATTGAAGTTTTCTTGTTTAGCCATAAAGTCATCAAACTCATCCAAGCATTGGCTAGCAAACTTAGTAGACATGATTTCAACTTTATCATATCTATAGAGAGAATTTACCTTTACTACCTGTGTCGGGTTATCAAGACCATGTATTTCTTCAATAGTTGGTATATTAAGACCATGTATTTCTTCAACAGGAGGTAAATTGTTAACATCTTCAGCTTTAATACCTTTTTATTTCATAGATTTCTTTGCCTCTTGCATATCTTCAGGACTGAGAAATAGAACACCCCTTTTCTTCGGAGTTGGCTTACGACTTGGTTCAGGAAGTGTCCAATTATTTTCATTAGTCAACATATTATTGAATAACAATTCAGCTTGATCAACCGTTCTTTCCCTGAAAGCACAACCAGCACAACTATCCAGGTGGTCTTTGGAAGCATCGGTTAGTCCATTATAAAAGATATCAAGTATTTCATTTTCTTGAGAGGATGATCAGGCAAGGCATTAAGTAATTGGAGAAGCCTCCCCCAAGCTTGTGGGAGACACTCTTCTTCAATTTTCACAAAATTATATGTTTCCCTTAAAGCAGCTTGTTTCTTATGAGCAGGGAAA